>NC_065546.1:38732432-39357432 GCF_022605725.1 Anthonomus grandis grandis | reverse complement strand
TGTGTATATGAGCCACAAACAGTACTGGATTTGGCGGATTGCGTACTATATTGGGATAGGCCTATAATGACAGATAGGATGGTTGACTATAACAAACTGTATATTATGGATATAAAGAAGAAGGAAAAACTAGGTATGATCATCCATATAGCAATCTCACTTTCTCATAATATTATCTAGACTGAGAGTGAGTAAGAAGAAAGACACAGAAGTATGAGAATCTGGAATATGCTTTAAAGAACACGTGGAAATTTAAACAAGTACTTTTTTCTTCTTTTGATGCAAATGCAAAAATAACAATGAATCATCTACTCTACTGTGGTGACCTAAAGATCACAGCTAAAAATTACAAAAACAAACGTTAAAAATTACAAAAACTACAAATTAAGGGAACTACTCAAGATCGTAAAGCGCTGGCAAAATGCGCAAAGAGCGAGAAAGGAAACTACACATTAAAGGAACACATTGAACTGAATAAGACAGATAACATTAGATCACTGAACTATCTGGTTATGTACAAATATCTACGTATCAAGGAATATAACACCGATTAATAAAAGCTAAATTAAAGAAAGAATATTACAGACGCATAAGAGCAATATTCAAAACTGACCGCAAAATATAAGATTACTTATTTCCTCGTCGCGCCTCTAAACTACAGCATCGACATAATAAAAAAGACCTTACATGGCGAACTACTCCTTGCGAATACGTTAAGTAAGACCCAGGACAAGAAGGGGGCAGAGTTATGACAAATCTCGAAACCATCTATAGCATTGCCAAAGGGGTACGCTCGAATTACTAAAACTGAGAGAGAAAGACAAAAACAGGTTGGCTCTTATTTAAGACTCACGAATGAATTTTATACAAATAGAGTCAAAAACATAAAACAGAGGATGAAGAAAGGAATAACGGAAAAACTATTAACAAAATAGAAAATCAAACCTTTATGCGGCCAAATACCGATGGAAGCACACAAAGAAATCGTCAATCAGAGTTAGACATGGATGTGGTTTGTAAAATCAAATATTAAAGCAGAAGCTGAATCACTGATTCTTCTCAACACCAAGCTCAAGCAGCGGATATGGGTGAAAATCCTGAAAACTGGCAATGACCTAAAATGTATATTTTGCTGGGTTTGCAGTGTGGCAACATATTATTTAATATCCGGTTGCCCTATAATGGCCAAAATATACCTTCACTGACCTTACAAAGTGGAAAATCAACTACATTGGAACATCGGTGAACACTATAACATCAAAGTAAAAAACAAGTTGTACAAATGCGAACCACATCCACGACAATGTAGTCAACAGCCCAGCCTTAACAATTATATGGTATGCGAAAATTTATACAGACAGAAAAATGAAAGTTATCAAATTCGATCTGGTACTGAAAGATGAAAAAGCAAAACAATGTTTTATTATAGACCTTGTCATCTCTATTTATATAACACAGAAAAAGTCAGAGAACAGCTTACATACAAAGTTCTACAAATTGAATTGCAAGGAATGTAGAATGTGCAGACTAAAGTCATCCCAGTAAAATTCCCTGAAAAACATAATCCCCTGAGTATGCAAAAAGCAGTAGGGCTGGATACAGCATATATACAACGAAAAGTCTTACAACACTGGTTGTGGAAACTACCATCAAACAAAATTTGATGTTACCAACGTTTAGAATAATTTGGTCTAAAAAAGGCTAACTGAAGCCCAGTAATAATTAATACTAATCCTTTATCAGCCAATCACATAATAAAAATAATAAATCAATTATAAAATAGTACTTACTGAATGTTGATTTTGTGGTTTTATTTCTAATATGAACAAGTGGCAAATTGTGACATACCCACTAATCGTCTTTAAAACAGGTAGAGTTATGATGAGGTATGCTAAAATTTCCAATTGTTCTTGTAGTTGTTGAGATATTAGACTAAAATTGCATATTTTAGGTAAATATATATATTGTCCCTTTTGACCAATATATATACCAGTGACTGAATGATTTATTTACTTGAGTCCCAAAAATGTCTAAACAATTGATTACTTATATTGACTGGACAAAAAAAATATATCAACTTACAAAATTTTACAATCAGAACCTTACTGATGTGTCATAAGAAAGCACAGAAGCTGTTAAAAACTTTTAACTGAGGGTCTTGATTTGCTTAACTGGAATAAAATGTTAAAACGGTAGTGACCCCAAGAAACCATTATTTGTTTTTATTTTCTGATAAAGAACAAAAATAAGTTGTTTCGCAGCTTATCTGACACCAGACCTGCATAATTACCACCGCCCGAGAACACCCATCCGATATTAACTTAACCTCATAATCTGATTTCAAGCAGGAAATATCAGCATATTGATACAATAGACTAGTCTGTCAATATGCCAGATAGGGTTTCCAACCCTCCGGATTTAGGCGGGAGGCTTCCGCTTTTTTACTTGAACTTCCGATTCCCGCGACCTTAAACAAATCTCCCGCTTTTCGGAAAGTAAAAATACATACGGGATTTTTTCCACGTTCTTTCTATTAGCTCATAACTATTTTCTTGAGGTTGATAATATGGATTTTTCTAACAGGGGTGACGTGTTGACGAAGATGATGAAGAAAAATTCTGCTGTTTGAGACAAATAATTCAAATCAAGAAAAGGTTCGACCTAATAATAATAATAATAATAATAATAATAATAATAATAATAATAATAATAATAATAATAATAATAATAATAATAATCCATCAGTGTGTATTAATTCAGCATGTAATTGTAAAGAGGAAATAAAGGTCATGTTTCAGCTACCCTCAGAATAAGGAACTACCTTGGATATTGTACTTATAATTAAAAAAAAAATTGCGAACCGCATTATAAACTGTACGAATAGCATGCATACCCTACATACATGAGTAACCAAAAAGAAAAAGATCTAAATTATCCTACCTTACTTAATATTTACTAATAAAAGGCAGGAAAGGGGGAACGATAGGGACAGGTATATTGACTATATTTCTGTTGTAGACTCTTATAGTAGAAAAAAATACATATAAAAATTTATATTTCCAAACGCGCGCCAGATACGAATAAGGAATCCTGACATAAAAGAGAGCAGAACCAGGGCTACAAATTTACCAGAGATGTCAGTATTAACAAGAAATAACATAAATTAATACACTAAATATTATTTTGTTTAAATGAAAGAACCATTTTTATTGATTTTTTAAAAGCCGATGTAGATTTGGAAAAATCCCAAATTTTGTATTTATTAATTTTGGACACAATATTGTAAGAATGAATTTTTACAAATTTCTTTCTTATGTAAAGGTATAGACAAAAGGTCATGTCTGCGAATATTTATATTGTAAACGTCAGTACGTTTAAATTTCATTATTTTGTAAAAAAACATATGAAATGCAACTCTCGGTGATTTAACATATTAAGCCACTTAAGATCAACTAATTTATGTGATACCCTTTCCCTATATCTAATTCCACAAATAAACCTTATGCACGAGTTCTGTAATTTTCGAATTTTTGCAGAGTCAGTGCAGTCTAAAAATGGTCCATATACTGTTTCTGCATAATTAAAATAGGATAGAATTAATAAGTCGCATAAAATTTTTTTTGTTTCTTTTGACAAATAAGATCTATGCTTGTAAAGTTTTTTTAGCATTGAAAATCCTTTCTTAAGACAACTTTTAATGTGATCTATGAACTTTAGACTAACGTCTATCAGTAGGCCTAGATTTTTAGTTGAAACATGCAAAGGGATAAGTTCTCCATTAAGAATTAGTTGGACATAATCCAAAACCGCCCTTCTGCTATTATCACTACAAAATAACATTGCCACGCTCTTGCTTGGATTTAATTTAAGAGAGTGATCCGTCGAGACTCTATTTACTAGAGCAATGTCAGCATTCAAATAAAAATTAGTTCTTTCAACATTACTAGCATTAAATGACAAATATAATTGTGAGTCGTTCGCGTAAAGGTCGTATTTACAGAATTGCAATTTATCCATAAAAGCCGACGTAAAAATGCTGTACAATAAAGGACCAATAATATAAAAAGTGATAACGATAAAATTAATTTAGTAACTGTAGTATTAAAACCAAAATAATGTAAAATATTAATCAAAAGTTCGTGATTTAGCCTATCAATTGCTTTAGAGTAATCAAGCAGTGTTAAAATCATTGTCCAAACTGGCGACAACCTCATCGGTGACGTCAGTAAGAGCGGTAACACAGCTAAATCCCTTTCGAAATCCCGACTGTTATATATAATATTCTTATCAGTAACAAAAAAAACTAAATGGAATGTAAAGTTTAATAATGAGTCAAGCCAAACTTATTCTGGGATTGTTAGGGGAAAATGTGATTCATAAGTTAAATGTACGATTAGTAAATTGCATATTACAATAAATCACGGCGGAGAAAACGGTATTTATTTATTTATTTATTTATTTATTTATTTATTTACACCACTCCACAGAATAAATTCCAATTAATGAGTGGGAAAATTACAACAATAAATTACAAAACATAGGTATCTTAAGAAAATTAAAAAGAATACAATATTATCAATAATTACAAGCAAATGGTATTAAAAGAAATATAGACAAAGTAAATTAAAAGTAAAACATCTAGGAAAAGTGTACTCTTTTAACTTCCGACAAACTGCAATTAAAGATGTCACACTGATCCAGAACAGAGTCATGTATGTTACATGCTCTGCGCAGAGGAGAAAATTTACAAATGTTGGTTCTAGGTCTTGATAGGTAAAAAGTTGATGTATTCCTTGCTGATATGCGAGGCACATGAAAATTTAGTTGTTGCAATAGATCTGGTGAATCAATAATATTATTTACCAACTTAAATAAAAATTGCAAATCAGCGGATTTTCTCCGATCCTCCAGCAAAGCAAACGAAAATCTTTCCAATAAACGCTGATGTGGGAAACCAATTTCTGGGTACACTCCGTCACTCTTGTACCAAAGATATTTGAGAAATTTTCGTTGAATATTTTCAAGTTCATGAATATGATTTGTATAATATGGTGTCCAAACTTGGGATGCATATTCCAATATTGATCTGACATAAGAAAAGTACAGGATTTTTAGACTAAGAACATTATTAAAATTTTGCGAGTTCCTGATGATATATCCCAACATTCTATAACTGCGCTTGACAATATCTAAAATATGCAGTTGAAAAGAGAAAGAGCTGTCAAAGATCACCCCTAAATCTCTAAATTCAGTTGATCTAGGCAGAATAACATCATCTATGGTATAGTTGTAAGTAATGAAGTTTTTTCTTTAAGCCAAATGAGACAACATTACATTTAGCCGCATTAAGGGGTAGATTATTATTTTTACACCATGTATTCAAAAGACTTAAATTATTTTGTAGCTGCTCACAATCCAAAATAGAGTCAATTCTAATATATAGTTTTATGTCATCTGCGTACAGCAGGCTATTAACATCAAGTTGGTCAGATATTGTATTAATGAATGAGTTGAAAAGAAGTGGTCCCAGAATTGAGCCCTGTGGGACTCCGGAAGTGGCAACTATCTGCACCGAACCACGACCAAAACATTCCACGTGTTGTGGTCGCTCGGTAAGATAGGACTGTAAAAGATTTGACAAAGAAGAAGAAAATCCATAATATAGGTCGAAATTATTAATGAGAATGTTGTGGTCTAGTCGGTCAAATGCTTTTGAAAAGTCTGTATAAATGACATCGACTTAAGAGTTTGCATTTATTGATTCGGTGATATATTCTGTAAGAGAAATCAAATTTGTAGTGGTAGATCTACCTTTCATGAATCCATGTTGTCGAGTATTTATAAGACTCCCCACTTTAGGATATAAAGCAGAATGAAGTGCGCGCTCAAAACATTTGGAGAAGTTATTTATTATTGTGATAGGCCGGTAATTTTCAACCATGTTTTTGTCATTCTTTTTATGTATGGGAACAATTTTAGACGACTTCCAAAGATCAGGAAAACATTCTTGTTTAAGGGCCAAGTTAAAAAGAATTGTTAATGGTTTTGCAAAAACATGTCTACAGTCTGATAAAAGAAATGCGGGTATTTTGTCAGGTCCAACTATCGGTGTGGGTTTTATAGTTTTTAAAGCACTTAATACCTCGTTTTCAGTAAATCTAGTTATGGTTATGCACTACGGGTACGGTGTCTGAATATTATTAGAGTTAGAGGCTTGAGGTGAATCAAAAGTCGTGTATGAGCTCCGAAAGAAAGCTGCAAATGCATCAGTAATACTCTGCGGATCCGATAACAAAGTTCCTTGTTGATCAAACATATTTTGGGGCAGGGAGTTATTTTTTTGTGAACTCCGAATTAACTTCCAAAAGTTATTAGGCTGCGAGTTTAAATCATTCTCAAGTCTCGCACAGTATTGTTTGTATGACAGCTCAACATTTCTTTTTATTCTAGAACGCAATTCTCGAAAATTTATTAAATCTTGTTGAAAATGAAAGCGTCTAAATTTTATCCAAAATTTATGTTTTTGTTTTATGTGTCTTACTATTTCAAAAGAAAACCAGGGCGGGTAGGTACGAGCTCTTTTTGCAGTTTTCGGAACATACATATCAAGACAAGAATAAATCTTCAGATAGAAAATGCTCATAGCAGTATTAACATTTTTAACCGCTTCCAAATCACTCCAATCAACTCTAAGAAAACTGTCATATAACAATCTGAGGTCAGCTTTTTTAAAATTATAAAAAATATTATCTATTTTACAGTCATTAAACTTTTTGTCTTTTATAATTAAATACCTGACAATGAAAAAAACACAAGAAAAATTCGACTGAAGGCTTACACGAAACAAAAATTGATTTTTTTTTTTTTAATAATTTATACTTAGATTTGAACGCTCAATCAGAATGTGCTTTTGGTTTTTACTTTATGAAATATGCTCATAGTTATCTATCAAGTGACTGTGTGGGAAAAATATAAATGATTAAAATAAGGTAAGTATAAACGATTTTTCAAGATTCAAAAATTCCCGAACAATATTCTTGCGGTAGCACCAAAGCAACAAAACTTGTTACAAAGGTTTTTGGCTAAGAAATCCGAACATTTTATATAAAATGACTTACCCAATTTAGATTTGACTTAGCCACTCTGCATACCAACTGGTGCGTCAAGTAAAGATAATCTTAAATAAAAGATTTCCTCTTGAAATATTTTAAATCTCTTGAGATATCTTAAAAAGGACGTTGGTGTATGTATAAATTGTTGAAATTTTATTCGGCGATTTCAGAAAAGTTGGAAGTTATTGTTATGTGTCGACAGAAGCTGGCTTAAATATTTTAAACATTACAGCCTATTACGCAGATAACGCTTCCGTAAACTTCGGCAAAAAACAAAGTGTTATTACTGAATTTTAAAAATTGCTACTAGGTTTTTCCCTTCTTCATGCAAATGCTATGGGTGAGAGAATTTTTAATTTAATGGGTTTGGCATGGAAAAACAGACTGGATATAAAAACATTAGAAGCCGAGTTATTGGTCAAACATAGTTTTACCCATCTTGATAATAATTTGATAATTTTTTTAAAAAGTATTGTAAAAATATTATAAAAAAAGGTTAAATTTAGCCAAAAATATTAACAACGTTTACTGATATTTTACTTTTGCTTTTACATTACATATATAAACATATTTAGTGTATTCCACTTTTTCGGAAGATTTTATTTCATTTATATGTAATATATTTTTTTGTTTAGTTTAACGTTTTAAAAATATTCTTTTACGTTTTGATTTGTTTCTACTTATTCGTTTTGTCCTCGAAAAATTGGTCAAGATTTGTTAAATAGTTTCCAAATAAATTATTTTTATTTCGAGTATGATTTCGAGAGAGAGTACAGATTCCGAAGGCCATAACTCTCAGCATTTCCAACAGATCAAAGAAAAAAACCTGCTATCTTCTTGTTCTTATTTATATTTCATGTACTTAATGACCTTAAAAATTGCTAGCTGAGTGAATTGGTTTACTCCAATCAAATTTTTCTCAGCAAGAATATTTTGTTGGTTAATAAAATCGACAAGTCTTGTATAAATGACCTTCTCAAAAATATTTGACATAGATGACAACAAATATTTAGAAGATTGCACCCGTTTAAGAAAAGCACTTTTTCCTAATGCAGAATAGTAGATAGCATGCTTGCGCTGAGTGTTTATATACAAGATTGGGTACTTAATCTAAGTTGACTTAAAATATATTAGGTAGTATAAATATGACGCTAAATACTTCACAATGTGTAACTGAGTGTAAAAAATTGTTGTAAATATACAATTTTATACATACTAATTTAAGTTTGATTCTGTGCTACTTGTTTCGAGAATATATCAGAAAAGAAAATCAGCGATAATTTAAATGTTTTTATTTTTAAATTAGCATAATGGGTAAAGTAATGTATATTATCTAAATCCTAATTAAATTGCTTTTCTATTACAGAAAGACAATTTAAAAAAGTCCTTCATCAACACATTTTTAAATTTAAATTTAATAAGTTTGATACCACCTGTTTGACCAGATTGGCTGTTAAGAATGTTCGAAGCTGTTTTTGTTTGTTATTTAAGTTGGCAATTAAATTTACGATTTTTTTACAACAAAATATTGATATTTTTAAAGTTATTAATAAGTGGAAGAGGTAATCAAAATTTCCTGCAAAAATATGTTTATTTTCATCTGCATGGAAGAAATGGCTTTAAATACCAGGAAGAAATTCATATCAAACTTAAACCAATTTTTGTATTATATAACTATAATTCAGTAACAATAATTAATATATTTAGTTAGGAAATGTTTCTAAATATGTATATGAAAAATAGGACCATGCTTCAAACATAAAAAAAACAGTTTGCAGAGGGCAAAAATTTACTTGTGTAGCGCAGCTCTTAAGAAACTAAAACTAAAAAACTAAAATTTGCTTGATTAATTTAAATAAATAAGAAAAAGGTTATGTAGAGAATTGGCTCTTTTATATACATCAATATTTATATATTAAAATATATATATATTTATGTTTACTAATATGTTGAATTCATTAAATGACAATTTCTTAATTATTTCTAGCGTTTATTTCAATGTTTTTAATTTCCAAAAAATTGACGTCGTACTCTTAAATAAATTCGCTAATCTAGTATTTTGCTTTTTAAATAAAAGTACACTTTCTGCAATTTTTCACACTTATAAAGGATCATATAATAATCTAGATATGGAGAAACATGATTTCTAAAAGGACTTTGGTAAGAAAAATGCATGCGAAGATAAGAATGCTAAAACGCTTATATCAAATAGACATAATCCTCATTTACATTTCATAACACATAACAGTACTCAAAAAAGGATAGAATAAGTATGTTATGTTATAAAATGGAAATTGGGAAGAAAATCAGCGATGATTTAAATGATTAAATTGCTTTTCTATTTCAGAAATGTATATTTTGACGTAAAAATAAAGTATATACAATTGTGAATCATCCGTGTATCGTTGTAAGGTAGAATGATTTATACAAAAATTTATATATGCAACACATACAGAAAATAGTAATGTCCCCAAAATAGAACTTTGAGAAACCGTTAGAAGCAGGATTATAATTTGATTTTTTGGATTTAAAATTTGCATCTATAACTACACGATGCTTTCTGTTATGAGCTATTGCTATATCCTTCTGTTATCTTTCTGATATGAGCTAAATAATTTTACTGCGTTGTAAGCGGAACCAAAGTAATGTAGCTTCGCTAATAATAGTTCGGTGTCAAGAGTATCGAATTAAAATATCTTGTTATTTCCTTTTTGCCTTTATTCACTCTTCATTCATTGAATAGATTAACTAGATTTATAGTGGTTCTGAACTTCCTCCTAAAGCCCGACTCTACAAGATTTTCTATCATTTTCATTTTACAAAATCTACTTTTAAAAGAATCAAATGAAACTAAAGAAGATTTCAAAGAAGTGATCAGAGGATGTACTCTTTCTCAAGCTGAAACGTTTTATGAAAATCACAAATAAGTTATACATATTTTTGCAGCCTAATTTAATTATTAAAATCACATTGTACCTAATAATGTTAAAAATTGAGATGTTCAAAGAAAATATTTTCACAGTTTTTAAGCCTCAATATCAAACTCAAGTAAGGAGTTTATTTATCCATAGTTAAAATCATTAAGTATTTTTTAGTTTGACTTAATCGTTTTAAATAGGCAATTAAAAAAAATCAGACCTCTTCATAATAGCATTTTGTTTTCATCGTTATTTCATGTCTTTCTTATTAACAGTTTTCTTTATCATTGTTTCTTTACATGTTTTTATTACTTTTGACTTTTAATGAAAAATATTTTGTAAAAGTATCATAATTATTAACTAATCTATAATTAGGAATAAGAAAAGTATTACACTCAATATTTATTACATTACTCAGTATTTTCAGTCTAAATCAGATAAGTCAAAGTACATGTTTGCAGATGACGCCAAATAGGATTAAAACAGCCAAATTCATAGTAAATTAGGAATCTAAAACCAATAAAGTTTTAGTCTTATAGAAATTATGCCTATTCGTAACTGGATGGAGGAGTTTATCATGATAATTAGTAAAATTGCAGGTTCACTTTATCCTTTATTTTAAAGGTCAATAATCAGAAGAGTAGATATTAGCAAAGCTATTGATCAATTAATTTATAGTTCAGTCAATGGTATAAGTATAACATAATTTTTTTTGTTTTCCTGTTTTTAATGTATTAAACCTTTTTATATGTTTCTTATTGCCACTCCATTAATTCGTTTACTTGTTTATTTATTTTTATAAAAATGTTTTCATTAGCTCTGGCATTTTATTGTTTAGTATGTTTTATGATCCTAATTAAGTCTACTTTTTTTTCTTCCTTTTTGTCTTGCTTATTGCGTAAATCAATTTGAATCCCACTACTTATCCATTAACTCTTTTAAAAATATTTTTATTATATCTTATTCTTTCTGCTAATGTTGTTAATGTTTTTTATGGAGTTAAAGTCTTATTTATCTTGTTGTGTCCTTTTGTTTTCTGTTATCTTTTTCTTCACCATCAGCATGATGCTCTTCTTTTTTATGTATTTTTATATTATATGATCCTATTTCCTACTGATCACCTTATATAGAGCGACAGAACCTATAAAACACATTAAAGTGAATAATTAGACATTATTTAATCGCGTTCCTTCCAAGGTCGTACCGCATGCAAATCGAGGTTGGCCGTTCGAAAACCGCTTTTTGCGGACAGGAAAAGTGATCTCAGCTGGAGAACCGCTCGACAGTTGTTTTGTTATTATTATTATTATTAATATTATTATTATTATTATTGCAGCTGTTACAGTTTAGAATAATTGCACCACTCGTGGGTTTCTATTATTGATTATTGATTAATCTCTGTAATAATTATTATTTTGTATGGTAATATTGGACTGGTGTGACCTAGAAAGGACTTACTGTGGGAAATTTACTATGGAAATTAGTACTGGGAAATATATATGTATGTAACTAAAAAAAGGTCAAATTATAGATCAAAACATGTAAATCAATCGTCTCAAGTGTTTTTTTTAATCCAACTTATATCCAACAAAAAAAATAAGCCTAGCTTACAAACTGAGGTCACCAGAACTTTACTTCTTTAGAAAATTCCAGAAATGCTCTAAGATTTTTGACTTGATTAGCAGTTTTTCATTAAACTGGCCTGTATATTAGTGAATGTCTAGTTTACTAGCGACTGTGTAATTTAACATGCAATAATATAATACCGCTAATTACGAATCTGAAATGATCAAAATACCAAAGTGTCATAAATTGATTGTAAGCATGTTATGTTAAATGACTGTGGGCTCATACACATGCCCCGGTACAATTTCCAACTGTTAAGTAACAATATTATTAATAATTATTATTAAATGGAAACGATGTAATTGCCATGTATGATATAATTTTTTTTTACAATCGCCTTAAGGCTTTTAGGTTATTCACGTCAATATCCTAGATGAGATAATAATTTGCTTGTATTTGTATTTAAAAGTACAATAATTTCATTATAAATTTATGATCGAGATTTAAGCAGTTGATTTTTGTAAGAGATAACTGGTATTATATTGGTACCACCTGCAGTGGTCGGCCTTACAAAATTTTTTCAAGGTCGCTCTGAATTTTGTTTTATTCTTGTCGTTTTTTTAAAAGTAAGTACGACAAGTTGCCATGGCATTGGCAAAGGAAATGGTTTCCTTAATTTAATTGAAAGTTAATTTTTTCTTAACATTTTTTTTTAAAAGAATATTTTGTATAAAAAAGGAATTTAAAAAAAGCATATGAAGATTTTTATAGGAATTTTAGAAAAAATATATACTTTCTTAATATTTTAAAATAATTTTGTTAAAGAAAAAAGATTAAAGAAACTTAAAAAAGGGTATGCCTTTGAAATTAATTATAAATTGAAATATTTAAACAAAGTTCATTTTTCTTAAAACAAATAAAATTTCAGAACGAAATGAAAAATTAAATTTTAATTTGATTTTAATATCTAAATTTTCGTTCAAATTTTGACTTTTTATTGATATTCGTTTAAAATATTAAATTTTTTAACTTAGTTAATAAGTCTTTTAAATATGTTTAAACAAAAACAGACACTGAATAATAAAAAATCTCAGCTTTTAAAAAAAATCAATATAAATTTTACAAATCAAAACAGTATTTAAAAAAAAATTAAATTAAAAAAAGTCGTAGTTAAAAGAATGTAAATTTAGTTTGTATTTTTTAAATAAAAATACATAACTTAAATATTTTGATTTTGGATTGAATTTGAAATATGTTAATAAAATTGATATAAAAAATTATTTTGATATAATTTTTTAAAATAATAAAAAGCTTAAGGCTTAAGAATAATTCCAAAAAGAAATAAGTTGAACAAAATGTAATTAATATAATAATATAAATTAATAAATTGAAATATCTTTAGATTCGCATATATCACGTTCGCTGCCAACTCGGTCTATAAGACCAAAAACGAATTAGTTTTGTTCGCCACCATAGTCTATAAGACCGAAAAGAAATTTTGCCACCCTCGCCAATGCGGTCTATAGGACCGAGCTAAATATTCAATCCTCCTTCGCCAACTGTTTTATTTTACATTGGTTTAGGGCTGGTAATAGACCGAGTTGGCGTCTGACAACAGTTGGAACATATTAGTTTTTTAAAAATGTGCCGAACTCTGAAGATGATTTTTATTATTTTGCATATTTTATTTCTAGATATGGTAGGTTACAGAAATAAGAATATTTTACATAATATATTGTTTATTTTTGAAATATTCTTAAACAAAAACCAGTAGTTTACATAATAATGTTTAAACAAACGTAATAAAAAAAATCCTATCTATGGATTTTCATATCTATGAACTTTATTGAAGCAGTCCAAGCAGAAAAACGGTTCACCATCGCAACCTTTACAATAAAAACGTACTCTAGTGAGTTTTCGTGCCTCTTTCCATCCTTTTTCGGTTCTTAGTTTTTCATAGCATTTGCTACAAGGTCTTCGTTTCTTATAGTCACTTTTGCTCATTTCGTAATTTTGGCGTTTTCTTTTTGGAGTAATCTCTGCATCCGGTTGCTCTAAAGGATCCTGCAGAGCTTTTCGAAACTGAAGTAAGGGAATTGTGGCATCCACACTTTCCTTATACATAATCCATGCATTGACCATTGTCATTTGATCAGATATATTGACCGATGACTTTCCTGCATTATATGCTGCAATGGCTTCTTTACAGTTTTTTGTCTGCAGTTTGTCGAGTCTACTGTTGTGTTGCTATGTTTTGTAGAAGGAACTAAAACGTTACGCTTATTATTCCATGAAATTACTGTGACACCATCCTGGTTTTCGCGAGCGGCTATTTCTCCAGATTTAAGTTTTTTGTTTACCAGATCTTTTGGAAGGCCTCGTCTGTTTTTTTGCAATGTCCCTATCAAATATGTTTGTCTATCCATAAGTCTTTTTGCCAAAACTACACTTGTATACTAGTTATCTATTACGAGAGTTCGGCTTGAATCTAATATGGATTCAAAAAGACTCATAACTACAGATGTAGGAGTAGTACGATCTTGGTCTAAGTTTTTTCCTGCATAAATTTTAAAGTTGTAGGTATAACCTCCTTTGCTGCACAACTTAAATACTTTACTTACGCCATACTTATGGCGTTTGTTTTTTATGTATTATCGCATTATCAATCTCCCCCTAAATGGAATAAGAGACTCATCAATGCAGCAAGTTTCGGAAGGTTCATATGATGATTTAAAATTAGTAACTATTTTGCCAATCAAAGGTTGAATCTTATGGAGTCCGTCATTTTCTGGATTATCCTGATTAGCTGCAAAGTGCAACATACGTAGTAACAGCTCAAATCTATTACGTGTCATAACTTTGGGAGCCACAGAGTTTTTATACATATCTTCTCGGCTCCAATAGACTTGTATATTAGGCATTTTTACAATACCCATATTTATAGGAGAGCAAGCCAAAAACTTTCTTCATTTCATTTTTATTTGTGAATAACCAGTTATGTAACTTAGATTTACTACTTACATCTGCCTCACTTGTAAAAACTTGTGTGGCATAAAGATTCGTTTGGTCAGCAATGTATTGGAAAATAGGATCATCAACCAGTGAAAAAAAGAACATTTCAAGAGGTTCTTTGCACAGAAGCTCATCAAGATGAAGTTCAGTGCCAGTTTGTTTTGTAAAGGGTAATAAAACTGGTTGTTTACCTGTTGGAATTCTCCGTATCATATTATCTGAGGTGACGTTATCAGCTAAACTGTTATTTGTATCTGTGTATTGAGCAGGCACGGGGGAGCTGGTAGAATTTATATCGGAACTTCCAGATTTGTCATCATCACTGGATTCATAGTTACTATCTGCGACACTATCGTCTAAAAAAAATCTATAAAAGGTTATACACCTTCGCAGTCCAGTTATTTTCAGAAGTTAACTCAGTTTAGGTTTACTAGCTTAAATTTAAAACATGTTTTAGACATCATAATTGATTTGTAAAGAAAGCAAAAAATAAAGGTATAAAATATATGCCTATATCATAATAACCTAATCTACCCACTACGAAAAAAAAAACAAAAAAAGCAGCACGACTATACACGATAAGTTTCTCTTACCATTATCCTCTGATTGAGAAGATTCATCTGATATGTTTTCCATAGTTCGATCCATTTCGTCTTGTAACTCTTTTTGCGTCAAAGCACGTTTCCTGGATATTATAGAAACGCAAAGTACAAACAAAAATATCAGCAAAACCCACCTATTCCGTCTGAAGCGTTTACTAATTGAAATGTAATTAGAAAGACAGCAGACTCCCCGTGCTGACTTGTTAGGATTGCGCAAAATCGCTGTGCGGCCTCGGTCTATTAGACCGCGTGACATTTTCGTCACTTTTGACATAAAAATGACATCTACAAAAAAACTAACTGCAGGTGACGTGATAATAACTAAAAGTCTTTGACTAGACAAAGTGGCTTCAGGAGAACTTTTTTTTTCTTGGCCCCTACTTTTGTGGCGCTAGTGAAATAATTGCAAATTTTGCTTGGCAGTGAACGTGATATTTAAAAAATTAAATTAATTTTGTTCTAAACTTCAAAAGTTTTTATATTTAATAGCAAAAAAAAATATTTAATAAAAGTTAATGAATTATCTTTATATATAAAAATTTTATTTTAAAAATTATTCATTCCAAAAAAAAAACGATAACGGTCTAAGAAAAGTAAATTTTAATTTCAGATATAATAAATTAATAATTAAAATAACTTTCTTCAATATTTTAATTTTATTTTGATTTTGAAAATATTTATTCTTTTTAACAAAAATTAAAGTAACAATTTTAATAAAAAAAGTTAAGAAAATAGTAGGAAATTTAAGCTTTAAATATAATAGCATTATTTTTTATTTATCACCAAATGCTACCTACAAAAAGCAATAAATTTTTCAAAAATTAATAAAAATAAATCGAATATAAAAATAACAATAATTTGTGTATACCTTGTGCATAATTTTATTAAAGATTTTAAATAGCATAACGTATATGTATAAATAAATAATAGAAAAAAAATTAATAAATATTTTAGAAAAATATGCATTCAGAAATACGATTTTCAAATTCAAATTCAAATAGTTTATTGTCCAACAGGAAAATGTCCAATTACAAGACAATCGAAATAATTAAAATTAAAACAGTACAAGTTATAAGCACCTTAAATAAGTAGTACAAAAAAAATAATACAAGATGCAATATAGAGTGATAACAAAATTTAAAAATTAAAACAATAGCATAATTGTAAGAATATAAGACACACTAACCAAATGATAACAATCACAGAAAAATAATCAGGTATCATTCAAATTAAGAGAAGAAAACATCTTTTTTTAAAAAACATATTCAGTGCTGCTAAAGATGTCGACATCTATAGCATTCATCTGATTATACCATGTACAAGCACGGCACAGTGGAGCTTTGCTGGACAGATTTATTTATTTATTTATTTATTTATTTTCTTAAGGATACAAACAGGTAAACCCACTACAGTATCCACTTATAAATATAGAAACAATATAAACTTGCAGACACTAAAGTTAAATACCCTTAACAATTGCGAAACCGGAAAAGGACTATTAAATTTTAAATACTAATTTTTAAATACTAATTCTTACACAAAAAACACAAAGTCTGGGATACGAATTATAGTAGCTCTCTCTTTAATATACCTCTCAGGTTTTTTTGGGTTTCAAAAAAGAGATCTATGTTATTATAAAAATTTGATAATCTCATCATTCTGCACAGTGGAGATGACTGACAACTGTTAGTATTTCTGAAAGGTAAATTAAAAAGATCACTAAGTCTTAATTGCCGTGATGGAATATTAAATCTCAACCCCTGCATCAAACATGGACAATCCACTCTATTATTCAACAGTTTATGCAAAAATAAAAGGTCTGAAATTTTTCTTCTGTTGTCAAGAGTAAGTATACCAAAATGTTTTCTTATATCACGTAAGTCATTAGTAACAATATTTAAATTATCCCTATAATAAAGACACTTTAAAAATTTGTTCTGCACAGATTCCAATCTATTTTTATAAATTGAGTAAATCGGATTCCAAACAACACACCCAAAATTAAGCTTGCTATAAACAAATGCATAATACAAAAAAATATAGGATCTAGAGGATTTCAAAATTTTAGCCTGCCTATTAATAAACCCTAACATTTTATACGCACTTAACACTAAGGTATTAATATGTTTATCAAAAAGTAACTTCTCGTCAAAAATGATTCCCAAATCCTTCACCTCTTGGGTCCTTTTAAGATCAACATTATTTATATTATAATTAAATTGAATTTTTAATTTATTTTTAGTAAATGAAATAAACTGACATTTTTCAATATTTAAAAAAAGGCAATTGATCCGACAGTATTCAACAAAGCTTTCTATATCCTCCTGCAGGAGCTGGCAGTCTTCGTGTGATTTTATAGGTCTAAAGAATTTAAGATCATCTGCATAAAGCAAAAACTCCGAGTGTTTAAAACATTTAAATATATCATTTATAAATATTATGAAAAAAGATTCGTTAAGTTAAGAGCGGGATAAAATATATGGTGCCTCCTTGTATTGGCAGGAGGAACAAATAGAGGTAGCCTCTTTAAGAGCTCAGAACAATTAATTTTATTATTGCAAAGTTTATATAAAAATATCTGACTAGAGAGAATAGTATTTTGCTTTAGTGACAAATAGTTGAATCTATTCAGCAGGTATACTTAAAGAATCTGCTAATACTTTAAGAATCTGCGCTGTACATACTCCAGTCTGTTAACATGAACATCATAGATGGGGAACCACAACATAGATCCATACATTAATTTAGACTTTACTAATGAATTGTACAATACAGTCAAGCTGGATATATTCTTAAATTGAGAAGTGGACCTTACTATAAATCCGAGGGATTTTAAGGCTGAACTAGTGACCTGTGCTACATGCTGGTTGAATGTGAGCTTCTTATCTACTTCAATGCCCAAATCCTTCACTGAATAACAGTCTAGCAACTGAGAACCACTCAATATATATGGGAATAAAATCTCTTCATGAAGAATGGAAATTGTGATTTTTTTACATTTGTCACAGTTTAGGGGTATTTCTTTCACACCATTCAAAGACCCTATTCATGTCCTTTTGTAGCTTCAGGTAGTCAAGTATAGTACGAATAATACGAAACAACTTCAGATCATCAGCGAATAAAAGACAAAAACTCTCCATACAATCAAGTAAATCTTTAATAAATAGATCGAACAGCATTGGGGCGAGGTTACTGCCTTGGGGCGCACCACTTGAAGCCATGTAATACTCAGACCCAAAACCATTAAATTCAACATACTGAAGCCTGCCAGTCAAATATGAGATGAAGAACTCCACCCGACAAGGATGAAATCCAGCCAAAGGCAGCTTCCGTGCCAGCAAACCGTGATCCAGCCGATCAAAAACCTTCGAGAAGTCTGTGTACAGCACATCCAACTGGCTTTTCTGATTTATAGCTAGATATACTGTTTCCAAGAAACAAGCCATATTAGTGACAGTAGATCTTTTTTGAAAGAAACCATGCTGCTTTTCTGTAATTATGTGCTTAATTTGAGGAGACAATTTATCATGCACACATATCTCAAAGGCCTTCGAAAAATTAGAGAGAATTGACACCGGTCTGTAGTTCTCTATTCTGCCATGGTCGCCACTCTTAAACACTGGACATATTTTAGCCTTTTTCCACTCTTCCGGAAATGTATTGGTCTTGAGTGATAAGTTGAAGATTTGTAAGAGTGGTACAGCCAGGGCCGATGCACAGTCTCGCAAAAGAAATGAAGGTATTTGGTCAGGACCTGCAGTTTCTTTGTTTTTTAACTTCTGTAAAGCTTTTCTTACATGTGCCTCAACAAAAGATTGGACCAAAATGTTGTCTGAACCATATGTATCAGATTCTTTGGGCTGAGCAATAGAGGACTCAACATAAACACTCCTGAAAAAATCAGAAAAAGCATTTACAATACTTTTAGGACCCACAACAGTGGTATCTTTATGGCTCATAGAACCTGGAATGCGAGAGTTGTTTCGTTTAAGGTGAATAAACCTCCAGAATTGCTTTGGATCACTCCGAATAGCTGACTCAGTCCTGGATATATACTCGCGATAAGCAAGATTCATTTTTGTTTTTACTACCCTCCTAGCAGCTTTAAAATCCTCATAAGCAGCAGAGCACCGTGTATGAAGCCATCTCCTATGTAGCCTAGACTTTAATTTTAATAATTTCCTAATTTCATGAGTGTACCACACAGGATATGAGTATTTACTATTAGAGGGTCGAAAACGAGGAACAGCTAGACAAAAAATTTCATGGATTTTATCATAAAAGGTTTTAACTGCCTCATTAACATCTGACTGGGTATATATAAAAGTCCAATCCACATCAGAGATAAGCTGGTAAAGATAGGGAAAATTAGCCCTCCGAAAATTATACTTAGGACTCTCATTGTTGGAGGGGAAATCTGTAATACTCTCGAATTTGACAAGATTCAACGAGATATTAATAGCAGGGTGATATGCATCCTCAGTGACAAGGAGTTGGTCGTCCCTATCCACAGAACACTGGAAGTTGGAGAGAACTAGATCAAGCAAATTATTGTTGCAGTTAAGGGCATTGTTAAATTGAGAGAGATTCAAAAACGCCATAAAATCCCTTAGGCCAGCAAGTTTAGTGTTACAATCATAAACATTATCCTGTATAAACCTCATATTAAAATCCCCCAACAACAAAATATTTTGGTTCTGAATTGCCCTAAAAGAGGAATGATGAATGATAATCAAAGAGAGACAAGTAATTTTCTAAAGGTGAGTTTGGTGGTATATATATAACAAAAATATAAACACTTGTCTTGTTTACAGATACCCTGCAACCCACAATATCCATAGATGGTAGTATGACCTCCAAGTCCTTCAAATCAACCCTGACAGATGCCAAGTCATGTCTAACAGCAACAGGAACTCCACCTCCTCTTTTGACTCCAAGAGCCTCGAGATTTCGGTCCTTACGATACACTAAATAGTTATTTTCAAAAAGTTCCCGATCCCGTACACCATCCTGAATCCAAGTTTCAGATACACATATAAGTTGATAATCGCCACCGGACTTACGATGATGGTTTAAGAAATATGATTTTTATTTTGAAATATTTTAATTATTACTTTTTGTTACATATTTCTTATTAGTTAATTTAATTCTTAAGCATTAAGCAAGATTTTCTGATGAATTTTTAATTTTTTAATAATTGCGCAAAAATTTAAGAAAAAGTAATTTGAATTAAATAAAAATAAAAAATAGTATGAACTCAGAAATAAAATTTTAATTTAAGTAATTTTTTTTACCAATTTCTTAAATATTTTTATTTTTCGTTTGATCTTATAATAATTGTTTATTAATGTTAACAAATTTAAAAAAAAAATTTATAAAAAGAAGAAAATAAGAGAAAACTTTTTATATAATAATATATTTCTTTATTTTTTCCAAAAAGCTACTTACAAAAGCAAGATATTTCCCAAATGTCAATAAAAATACAGATACATAGTATTTTTTATATATCAAGTGCATAAAGCTAATAACAAATTTAAATAGAATAAAAAATTAGAAAATAAATAAATCAGTGTTGAACAAAATGTATATTTTAATTATTCAGACTGAAATATTTTTTATTTTCTTTTAAATTTGGAGCTTTTAAATATTTATAAGAAAAAAATTAATACAAAAAAATGTAATAAAATAGTAAGCAAATTATGCATTTGCAGATAAAATGTATAAATGTGTTATAACAAATATGTATTTTAATTTTTACTTACTTAAATTTTTTTTTGACTTTAGGACTTTCTTAATTGGATAAAATAAAATTTAGAAAATTCGTAGGAAACTTAATAATAAGGCTTAAAACATAAGTATAATCCAAAATTTAAAAGGTGTGTATTTTAATTTGAAAAAACACAGTCAGATTATTATATATTTTAAATATTTTTAATTTATTTTCATTTTAGATCTGCTTATTAGTTTTAATAAAAATTAAAAAAATCTTATGAATAAAATTAATATAAAAGAATTTAAGTATTTTCTTTATCGACTAAAATATTAAAAAGATTTATATGTTAAAAATAAAAAAAAATTAATTTTAAAGTAATAATCAAAGTTATTCGTAAAAAATAAATAAAACTTAAAAATAATTTATGAAGTTATTCAGAAAATACAATTTTAATATGAATTAATTTAAGATTTATGAATATCATTATTTTTTTAATTTGGCACTACTTCTTAAAAAAAAATTATTTCGCAAAAATTTTAAACCATCGGATCAATTAGAAATTGAAATATTCAATTGGAATAGATTGTTTGAAAAGTAAATATAAGATAAAAATAATTTTAAAAATCTATTTAACAGGGTATATTTATTATATGACAAACTTGATTTCCAGAGTACCTGTACCGGAAACTTTAATTTTTAGAACAATTAAAAAAATTACCCAATTAAATATGCTGCAAAAAATGCAAACAATTTGCTTACTGTCCAGAACAATATAATAATTGGCCAGATATTCAATTTAAACTAATATTTACGAACAATTGCAATATAAGTTACATAATTCTCTTTCATTAAAGGCGCAAGACAATATTCATTAGTAAAACCAACATAACTCTATATTTCAATCGGGGTTTTATAATAATGCAATTCTATCATGTTTGGTAATCCCATTGTTATTATAAAATATCTTTATGGAATATTAATAAATAATTGGATAATCAAAAATAGGCCATTAATAGTTTTTAATGAAACAGAATGTTTCTCTTAAATATTAGTTGACCTTCCTTGTTAACATGGTAAAAGACTGAACTAATTTGTAACTTTTTCGGTAATAATTAAATACATATCGAAAAACCTTGTAATATTTTCTATCTGGTTGTTATATATTCATGCCTTTGTACTTTCATATAATACATTACCTGTCATGTAGATAAATTACCTATAAAAGATCTCTATTATGAAACGGTCTAAAATTTCCAAAAAAAAAATTTAACGGTTGTCACAAAATTTCACTTTATCACGTTATAAAATTTCGCACTAAATCATAAGATTTTCGGCACAAGAGTTATCTGTCATCACGTACGTATACGCCTGTTATTCTTACCGCGACATCGAGATGAAATATGTCCTAATTATAGTGTGAAAAAAGTTTGGACATTTCGTAATTTGGTCGTTTATTACCAGAAAGAAACTTAAAGTAGAACAATGTAATAAAGAAAATACTGTAACATTTGTCACACGCCTTTTTTTATATGACAAGAAGCTAAAATTTCTTATGAAATTTATTTGGAAACCTTAAAAACATACTATAGGGCGTAATGCAAAAATTATTTAAAATGTTGCAATAAGCTGTTTTTATTTATTTTTTTCAGCCATTAATTATTATAGGAGTTCATAGTATTTTCAATAAATACAATGCATATTTTGAATACATCATAGATGATTATTATGCATAACTTTAATGCATGTGATAAATATTATATATAATTTTTTTATATTTCTCATAAACTAGTTTAAAAGTAAGGTAAATTAAAGAAGATTTAAAAGTAGGGTAGGGTGGGGCTAGTTGAGCCGGATTTGGAAAAATGAAGGGTCATGTTGTTATTATTTAATATAAATAATTAAACATTCTAGGGATTATTGATGTATATATTTGTTTTAAAAAGCAATTAATAAGTTTGACGAAATATTGTTTTATTTAGGTAAAAATGACTGCAATATGGCTGGGTACAGTTGACTCAACTTACCCCACATATGGGGCAACTTGAACCGACACATGGGGCCAGTTGAACCACACAAACTAAACTAGCATAATGGCTGGTTGTCAGTTTTCTGATGAAAAATACAAATCTAATTTTAGAAATACTCAAGAAATTTATTACCAAAACTAAATTAAACATTTTGGAAATTAAAAACTAATTGCTGTCGCAGTTTATACACATATAATATATACCCGGAGTGCACCTTAAATGAGTCCATTTTTTGCAATTGGAACACTGTATCCATTCTTCACCCGGAACACTATCTGCAAATGCTGCTAGGCACATCAGACATAAACATTCATCATCTTCAGACTCAGATGATGGTAATGGGGAAAAAGATTTCTAATTTATTTTATGCTGTTTTATGTTATTGGATAACTTGTTTTCTTTTTCTCGAGCAACGGCTCCTAGAGTCTTTCCATCGTCTGAATGTGAAGAAGTAATATTGGACCGTCGTTCTTTAGTTTTCAATAGTGTATTACCTGAGTAGGACACATCTGTTTTTTTAGCAGCTTCTTTCTTCTTTTTGTTTACTTTACCAGAACTTTTCATTTTCCTTTTGCTTTGTTCTTCAGCAAGTGCTTCTTTTTCTGGCGTGTCTGTCAAAATCGCGCAAGCTCTCTTCTTTCTCTGGTTTTGTGTTTTTCTTGGTCCTGCCTTAGGCAAAGGCCGCAAGCTTTCAGGTGAAAAAACTCCAGTAGATGTAGATGGTATGGCGTTGTCATTAGGTGTTTCTGGAGCTATGGTTTGGGAAGTGCTGGCAGAAATGCTGTTATTTTCTGTCGACGGCGGCTGAGATATAGATTCGGAAACTGGACGATCAGTCACATATGATGGCGCGAAATCTGTATCAGAAAATATATCACGATTACAGGGATATATACCCGTTTTTGAAAATCCATTTATTATATTGGAAATTGTACCTCCTAATGGCAAAGCTGTGGCAACAATTTTTGGTATTTCGTATATGCTAATTGTCTGTCCGGGGTTGTTACGAAGCCATGCATCCTGGACAGAAGCCAAATACTTCTTGAAAGGCCCGAAGACTGAAACGTCCAGTGGCTGAAGTTTGTGGGTGCAGTGTGGTGGGAATGAAAGCATTACCACTTCGTTGTTCTTTGCATATTCTACGGTCTCAATTGATAAATGTGATGAATGATTGTCCAGTAAAAGTAAAACAGGAGACTCTTTAGTAGGACTTGTATGTTTAACGAAATGCTTCATAAAATCATAAAATTCTAAATCAGTCACCCAACCACTTGCATTTCCTGCACCGATGCATTCTGGAGGACCGTTTGAAATAAAATAGGGTTTAAATTTTTTTCTGGGAAAGACAAACATGGGTGGTATTGTATTCCCTATTGCTGATACGGCGGTAATTAGGGTTACATTAGTTCCACGCTGTCCTGAAGTAACAGCACCTATGTTTATTTTTCCCTTCGCTGCTACTATTTTTGAAGGTATTGTTACTGTAGACACGCCCGTTTCGTCTGTGTTCCAAATTCTTGATGGCAAAAATTTATATTTGTCCATAACGTTGGCAAGTTTTTCGAAAAACATATTAACATTATGTTTATTGAACGAGGTTGCTCTATCTAAGCTTGTCGGTTCTGGTTTTCTTATTGACAGCTGAGGGTTTTTCTTTAAATAAGCGGTCAACCAGTCCTTTTCTGCCATTTTATTTATCTTCCAATGTTAAGGAACGTTTAAGTTATATCTTGTTGCACATTCGAAGGCTAGGCGTCTAACATCAATTGGCGATAGACCATAAAAAATGGATGCCAATTTGAGCAAGTAATCTTTAAGAATTTCTTCTTGCTCTAAAGAAAAAACTTGACGAGATGCAACATATCCCATTGTTACTTCGTCTGGTCCATCTCCACTCTAATTTTTTTATACATCGGCCCAGTGTCGTTCGATCAATTCCAAACTTAGTTGCTGCAGTTCTAATACTTTTTCCCTTAACTGCTTTTGCTGCATTAAATAGCTGCCCTTTTGTCGCCTATCCACGTGCGATCGTCCTCCTGTAAGTACGCATCTCAAAATAAAACAGGAATATAGCAAAAATATTATTTTATACATAAAATAAAACAAATACATGAAAGGGGGTAAGTTGAGCCATGTCTCAACTTGCCCCGTTAATTTTGGCTCAACTAACCCCACACACGTATTTAGAACTGTTATTTTTTAACTAAATATTATTAAAATAACACGGTTATGAACAAATATTGTACTTACTTTGAAGTCCACAACTTTAAAATAACGAAGTAGGACCAAAAACACATTCAATATCGATTTTTTACTTTCGCGTGCAAAAATAGAAAATTGACGATAGATTCTACCTCCGCTTTAACTGCGGGCGATCAACTAAATTCAAGAGATAAACAAATACGTCCGGGTCTACGTAGGTAGCTTCGTGTTCACTTGGATTCCTTAAAAAGTGTTAGGTTTTTGTCATATATGTGCGTGGATCAACTAGCCCGTGACTCAACTAGACCCGCCCTACCCTACTATTAAAAGCCTTTAAAATGTTTAAATATGCTCCGTAGAGAAAATAAAATTTATTCTCTAAAATACCCAAACAAACTTTTTATATAAGATCATAATTTCTACAATTTATGGCATTCACTTTTTTACTTATTGGCAGTTATATTCTTAATTTATCGCATAAATTACTCTTTTGGTGCATTACTTTATAAAACTAATAAGATTTCTTTGTTTTTTTATAAATCAGTTTAAATAAAAGGTAATTCTAAATCATCTTTTAAAGAGATTTAAATTTCCTCTATTAAAAATAAACAATTCTTGAAAACACAATTTACTTCTTATTTCCCACACTTTCCACAGATATTTTAACTTATTATGAAAATGTAAATACGTTAATTATTCTCCTAGTTTTTATACTAATTTATTAATATTCTGTAGTTAAAGTTGCTTGGAAGTCGGAAATTTTATTTAGGGTTCTACTTACGTTTGGTTTATTATTTTTTTATCTATAGTGTCTAGTTTATTTTTTGAAGTAGTTCATCTTGTTTGAGGGCCCCATTTTGGCCTTAATTTATGTTATTTAGGTTATATTATTGTAAATCCCTGTAGTTTTAATTTTCTAGAATTTGTATACTTGCTTGCCTTGCCTGTCAGTGTTGGTCTCTTTCGGCAAAAATAATGAAGATAATTCTAAATATTTCTAAACTGTTCCATCGGGCTTTAAAAAGGACGCGCTTCGTGACAGTTTTAATTGTTTATTCAGTTTTTACCTTGGAAATAATTAAGACAGTCAAGGTGAGTTAGTGAGTTAGTATTTTTGATGTTGACAATAAAAATAAGTTCACGAATTTCGTTACAATATAAAATTTACTATTATCTTCTATCATCTTATTTACTAAATAATTATACTTAGGGGGCATAACTTTTAAAGATAATATTATTATTTATCTAATTTGTTTTGTTCATATATGATATATTTTTAAGCGATCTTAAATATAAAATTGTTTCATTATTTTCAAGAGCCTTTGAGGAAAATTTCAATATGCTCTATATATAATACAACCATTGAGTAGGCAATTAAATTTACGCGAATAAATTGACAACGTAATACACAAAATACCCACAAAATATAAAGGTTAAAAATTAAATTAAATCTATAGTATTTTTACTACCGTAGTAGTAGCCACTGGAAGCAAAATACTTGTTTTCTATTAAAAATAACAACTACTACTAAGCTGTTTTCACTGCAGCAAGGTGCTGCATAGAAGCTGATCATCTAAATGCATACTATCGCTCCATGGCATCTAACTTCCCATATACCGTGCCACCTAAGCATTTTCTAATTCATACCAAAAACTTTTTTCTTTTTACCCACTGATGCTGGGGAAATTAAATCCATATTCAAAGAAATAAAGGGCAAAACCTCGTCGGGATGGTACAGGTTGCCATAAAGTGTTATTAAAACTCTACCTACACCGGCGTTAGTTTGTTTAGCTCATGTAGTGAATGAGTTTTTTACAAATGGCCTATTTTCTCCTTGTCTTAAGAGGGCTAACATTATTCCAATTCACAAGAAAGGTGATCTAAATAAATCTTGCAATTTTCGTCTTATAGCATTGCTTCTTGTGCTAGGAAAGATAGTGGAGAAGCTGATTAAGGTAAGAGCCGTTTCTTTTCTTAACAGGCATACTGCAACTGCTTGATCCGCATCAATGTTGATTTTTTTAAATCTAGAAATACAGGTGATGCAATGTTTGTATTCTTAGGGAGCTGTATCTCAAGCTCAATACAGGTGACAGTGCAGCTTCGATATTCTGTGATTTGTCGAAAGCTTTCGGTTGCGTGCACCATCCAACCATGTTACGTAACCTGGAAATTTATGAGGAATCGCTCTGAAGTGGTTTTGCTCTTACATATCAAATCGTAAGCAGATAATTTTCTTTAATAATTGATTTTCCTCTGAATTGGCTATTTCTTTTTGGTGTCCTACAGGGATCAGTCTTGGGTCCCTATTGGGTGCTATTCTTAATGTACATTAACGATTTGCTTCGATTGAACATTAGTGGAGACTAAACGTTTTTTGCAGATGATACAACAATACTTTGACCTGACAGGGATCTTCAAGAAGTGAAATGTGCAATTGTTCGCGATATGTAGTGTCTGAAGCAGTGGTGTAATTCCAATAGTCTCGTGCTCAATATTTTTAAAACTAATATTCTGAACTTTAAGTGCCACTTAGGTGAAATATCTTTCAGCAATAAGACATTTTTACATTCATGTACTGCGAAGTTCCCGGATCTGTACATTGGTGATTCCTTAACCGCTTAACTAATCAAATTAAAAATACAAACCCTGTTAAAAAAATCTTTTTTTTTATGGCTTAAAATAAATTTTGGATTAATTTTATAAGCAGTTTTTTTTAATCACTTTTTTACCAGAAAATTTAGTGCTAGTATTATCCCGAGTTTTTTCGGGTAAAAATAAAAAATGTAAATGAGGTGTCATATAAATACAAATTTGGCAGTAAATTATAACACAGTTAATTTAGGATAAATAAAAACAAAATTGATACTTTTTGAATTTGTATTTTATTACTTTTACAAACAAAATCAATCACAAAAATACAAAAAGATGCCGATTCACTAAAAGTAATTTTTGAAATAAAATAAACATGTAATTCATTCATTGGCACACTTTATTAGGATTTGCGTATAATGTTGACTAAAAAATTGGGAAAAATTAGTTACAAAAATAATAAAATACAATTTTTCCAAAAGTCTGTCTTAGTATGATATAGTTTGAAGCATAGTACCACACATTAGCCAACTTCACAATCTGCACACCAATATCTTGATTCTTTTCGTATTTTTTTGCCATTTGCATCTTTTTTACGGCTGCATACTTGACACACTCGTGTTGGATTTTGCTTTTTATCTGTAGCAGGTATATAATCAGGAAAATGACGTTCTGTGATTCTTAGGGGATTGGAAAGTGCTGAGGGACGTCCTTTACAATGAGTTTCAACTGAACAGTAATTTTCCAACATTTTAGATATGAAATCCATTCTAAATTGGAGATGCGTTTTGAGTCCACCTTTTTTTATACAACACGAAACTATTCCATAAAGCATGTTCAAAGAGGTGAAAAAATATTTTTTTGTAATAATATTTTTTACCACGTTTTGGAGTAATTGGTCGGCTAAATGCTGGTCAACTTTGTCAACTCCACCCATTTTTCATTATAGTCATCTATTGCTACAGGTTTTTGAACTTCTTTTCCTTGCTTTTTCTTGATGACCATTGCGCAATTGTGAATTGTAGATAAAACAGGTACTTCCCTTTTATCCTTCTATTTTATGACTAGCACTGTCCCCCTTTGAAATGCTATAGCTTAATTTTTTTTCTTCAGTTTTTTTTTCATGTCTTGTGGTAGATCCTTCCTATTACACCATAAGTATCTGTTTTTGACGCTATCAAGATGTCGTCTCATTAAAGTATAAAAATTATCTCTAGTAAGGCAATGTCCCTTCATGAGTAAAGGCTTTATAAGAGTCATTACAATTTTAGTAGAACTAGGTAAATTATCGTATGACTCGTCAAATTTTGTGCCCTTCCCTGTGTATCCCAAATGTGAGTCCCAAATGTAACCACTAGAAGATTCGCACAACATGTAATTTTTTATTCCAAATCTGGCTCGTTTGTTTGGAATATACTGGAACTATCCTAATCTGCCTTTATACAATAATAAGCTCTCGTCTATGGTAAAGTTCCTTTCTAATGAATATAGTGTCTTATTTTTTCATTTAGGTAGGTAAAAATATCCCAAATTTTATTCAATATGGACACGGATGTGTATTAGCATCATAGTTTTCGATAATAGAAAAATGCAAAAATTGTTACCTTAGCAAACATGGGAGTGGCTATTATAGATTTCTTGGACCAGTAGAGCGATAAATCCGGTTTTTTTATGAGAGACTGCATGATATTTATTGTAAAAAACACTCTTATTTCATCATAAGTTGCTGGTTTCCATTCATCTCTGGTTCTTAGAAGCCGAAAAATTCTCCGAGTCTGACTGGCATACCGGTTTGTTTCCAAAACAATTCTGCTAACAAGCTCATTATCAAAAAACAACTTGAAAAAAGGTCAAACACGATTGGCCAGTAAATTGAAATCTTGGAGGGCATGCTGCAGGACTATTATACTTTGAACAGTCCACTGGCGAGCATTTATTAGAGGCTGCGTATCACTTACATTTGACTCTTCATCAGAAGACGAACTATTAACTTTTTCTTCCTTACTTGACCCCGACTCGTCCAAACTATAATTTTCAACGTAAGAATCGCTCGACGACATTTTAACACCCGTTCTATGAAAAAACCAATACTAAACTAAAATCTAACAAACGAGTAAACCACGACGATAAAATCAGGATCATGTGACACCGAGGACCAATAGAAAGACATAATAAAATTCTTGGAAATGATGGTATCAAGCGCACGCAATAATTCGGTTTAGCGCCTAAACATTTATTCTGTAGCCCGAACAAATTCGGATAAGAAATAAATAAAACAAACTTACGAACGAACTAACTTGGGATAGTTAAATTTTGACGCATAGCACTAAGACAACTTTATTCGGGATATGAAGTTAAGAGGTTAAAATTTGAAAACCACATAATTCAGTTGAACAGAAAACTTACTTAGTACTTTACTAAAACTAGAAAAACTTGTATATTTCTCTCTAATGGAATCACATCTTCATTATTCCATCCTGGAGGTCTTGTGCAGAATATTTGTTTTACTCAGTATTCTTATTACAAAAACGGGCACTACCTGCGATATGCTAAAATTTGACAGTCGTGTAGTCTGTGGGCCTTGTTCACAAAAAATTCAGAGAATAACTGTATTTTACTCAGCCATATAATACAAGACAGATTTTTTTTCTATCTTTATCTATACCGAGGTCTGAGCAAGTGAAAGTCCATAATTTATAACGGAAAAAACTCTCATTAAGAAAACAACATTGTGTGAGGAAATTTCGAAAAACATTAAAGAAACTATTATTAACAAAATCATATTATTCCTTGCAGGAATATTTTAACGACTCTCTCAATTAGTTAATAGGTTTAAATGCATGTATGATGCTTTTTTTTTAGAGTTTTATTCAAATGTTTTTTATTTTATTTGATTAAATCATTGTATGTCCTATATTACTTTAAATTAAGTTTACACTCTATTATTTTATATGCAACCTAAAACTAAAAGAATAATAAACGTGCTTTGCGTATTGACTAACTTATAAATTAAGATAGATTTATAAGATAGATAGACTTATAAATTAATATAGAAATTAAGGATTAAGAGATAAGGCTTTTTACATAACATTATTTTGTTAGTTACAAATACAGCTACTTTTTGACTTTGACTTTTTTCAATGGTCTTACATGAGTCTTCAAAGTACTACCTCATACTAAGGTGTAGCTGTACTAGTGCCATGTAGGGGAGACCGGGGACAATTGAAACAATTTCTAAATATTTATTTTTTCCTCTTAGAGAAAATCATATTTACAGCTAAAAAATTTGTACAAGGATATTTATTAATTCCTTGTATATTTTAAATCAGGTTATTCTACTTATTATATATAATGCCTGTAAGATATATATTGTATATTGTTTCGTCCCCGGAGACGGGGACAGTTTAAACACATACCAGGGACAGTTGAAACACCACTAAGAATAAACAAAATATTTATTTTAATACTGAAATAACATTCAATTTAGAAATACGAAGAAAAAAACATTGATACATATAATTTTTACACTTAAATAAAGCCAAATTTTTTATTCAAAAGTTTTAAACAACGTAATAATTATCCTAATGCTGAAATAAAGATAAATTAGCAAAGTAGAATATTTATTCTGACATGCAGTTATGACAGACACTGGTATTTTTGGATCACCAATTTTTTTTCACTTTCTTCTTTTTTTTTTGCTTCATATTCTTGTTGAATAGTATCTTTTTCTGGTGTGTCCGTATAAATGGCGGATTTTCTACTTTTGCGTTTCCCTGTAGTTTTCCGAGGAAGAGCTTTTGGTAACGGCCTCATTACCGTATAGACCGTATAAAATTTGAGATGCCTTTATTATGTATTTAACAATGGATTTTTCCTGCTCAACGTTAAATACTTGTCGTACGCACCTATATCCCATTGTTATAGTTTCAGTGGACCCTTGTTCAATAGATTTTTTCTTTTTCTTAATAAATCTGCCTAATGTAACATGTTTCAGTTCAAACAAATCTGCCGCAGACCTTACGGATGCTCCAATTTTTAATAACCTCCCTATACGCATTTTCGTAAGCCAAGTTGGATTTGGTACCTCTATTTCTTTTCCTGAGCCTTTAACGTGGTACTCTATAACAAAATAATAGCCCTCAGAGAGTTTGTTATAATCAGTTAATCAGTTTACGCAGAAATAATACCAAAAGCCTTCTATAAATTATGTTTCAACTGTCCCCGTAAAATTATTTACATCTTATTTCAATTGTCCTTTTCAGGTTTTTCTTGGCAAAATATTATTTTTCTTTAAACTCTTTAATTAAAACTAACAAGTTTAGGCTGCTAAACCTAAGCAAAAACATAAAAAAATTGATTAAAAACAAAAAAGTGGTGTACTTTTTAGATGAAACATAAAAATTACTTTGTTGACATAAAATAAGAGAGCCAAGCGCAAACACACCCAATTTGCTCAACTGCTAGTTTCACCAGAGACAACCAAATTGGTTGTCTCTGGTTTCACACTGTCGAGTAGAAATGTGGAATTAGTCAAACGTTGTGAGGCTGCGTACACGAGTTTTTACCTTGGCGTCTAAAAAAAATGGCGACTGTTTCATCCGTTCCCTGTTTCAATTGTCCCCGGTCTCCCCTACATTAATTTTAAATATGAAAAGTCAAAATATTTTTTTAATTCCTTAAACTTGCCAAGAAATAGTTCGTTTCTAAAGTGGAACGTGTACCACATCTAAATCATTGATTTTTTTAGTAGATTTAGTTTTGATTTGTTTATATGGAAGAGAAATATTTCATTTATTAAAAATATGCAATAAATCAGTATAACAGCCAAATGGCACAAAATACGTTTTCTCAAAATAAATTATTAGTTTTTTATTATTAAACTACCTGAACATTTTAAATAATATGCATATACTATTACTTATTTAATGCATATTATTTAAAATGTTCATTCGTATTTTAAGTGCTTATTTTTTTGGAGAGACTATCGTTGTTTACTGAATAATAAACCATGAAGAAATTGTTACTTAATTTATTACTTCATAGATCCATATAAAAGGAATATAAGTTAAAATAATCATGATCATTTAAAGCCATTTTAGAGTATGTACGTTTATAAAATTTCATTTTAACCCACTATATTTGGACTTCTTGCGTAAGCTTATAAAATTTTTAGATTATAAACTAGTTTAAAAGAAAGGCCAATTAAGTTTTAGTACTTAAATTATATTTATTATTCAAAATATTAATGGCTATGACTAATATTTAGCTAATTATTATAATAATGCTTAGTATTTTTTATAAATGAGTTTAAACAAAAGGTAATTTAAAGAGATTATTGTTAATAACCTATTGAGCATACTGGTTAAGGTGAAATATTAATTTTTTACGTTACACTTCTAGCAGATATTACAAGTCTAAGAATATTTTTGATATTCTAAATGAATATATTTAATGCATTTAATATATGTAGTTATTGTGCATAACTTTAGTGAAAAATACTATCACGTATGCAATTATTTTATTAATTTTTAGTATACCTTTAAATGATTTTAAATAAGAATTAATTTAATGAAAATTATTTTTAGGAACATTTTAGGAAAATTCACACGTAAATTTTTTAACACATTTCTAGTTTAAATGCATAAATTATGCATATTGTGTATAAATTTAATGGATGCGACTATCGTTTACTAAAGAATAAGCTATGTTGAAATTAGTACTTACTATATAATTTTTTAGATATTTTTTAAAACACCATTATAAAAGGAAGGTATCTTAAAATAATTGTAATTATTAAAAACCAATCTAGAATACTTTAAATAATAAATTTTTATTTTTAATATATATTTTTTTGCATTTGGATAAGCTAATTTTTATTTATAATTTTTTTAGGTTCCTATAGGCTAGTTCCAAAAGAAAGCAAATAAAGTAGGTTTTACAAAGACTACTAGCAGCTTTCAAGAAATATCAAATAAATAACTATTGAGATATCCAAATAGTTCACTTATTCGTCATTCACTTAGATATTATTCTGTTTTAAATGCATAATTTGTGTAATACTTAAATGGATATTTTTATCAATTTACGAATTATTGTACTAATTTTTAGTTTTCTAAAAATGAGATAAATAGGTGAAAATTCTAAGGTGGTAAGTACTAAAAACCTTTTAAGGATATTTGAAATATGCTTTATAAAAATTAAATATTTCTTGAAAAACTAAATTCTCTTTTCTTATTCTACTTTACTCAGCAGCTTTTATAAAAGAAATTCCAACTAGGTTTCTATATCAGGCGGGCAAATCCACGGATCTGGCACTACACCACCTTGTGAGAAAGGTGGAGGGTGCTCTGGCTAGTGGCAAGGCCTGTCTGGGTGCGTTTCTAGACATTGAAGAAGCGTTTGACAACAACACTTTCGCATTAATCTACCAAGCACTCGAGAGCCGCGGCTCAGAACCCTGTTTGGTTAGCTTAATAGAGGCCATGCTCTCGAAACGTCATGTATCTGCCCAGCTCAACAACGAGATTGTCGAAACGTTGGCGGTTAGGGGCTGCCTGCAGGGAGGAGTATTGTCTCCTACCTTGTGGTGCCTTGTGGTCGACAGCCTGATAGATCTTTTAAACAATGCTGGCCTATACACACAGGCCTACGCTAATGATCTAGTAATCCTTTGCCCAGGGAGAGACGCCATCTCAATGCGGAGCCCTATGATGAGAGTCCTGCGTATGGTGGACATACGGTGCCTCTCGGGGGGTCTCAGGATTAACCCCAAAAAAAAAGAGCTCCTACTATTCACGAGGAGACGTAACTTTGGCACGCCCCTATTATATCTCTAGGTGGCGTGCAGCTGCATTAATCCAGGACAGTTCGATTTCTGGGAATTAAGTTAGATCCCAAACTCTCCTGGCACGATCATGCAGACACCAGAATGAAGAAGGCCACCTGCGCGTTATGTGCCTGCAAGCGGGCTTTCGGCCATACCTGGGGTCTGTCTCCTAAGATCCTCCACTGGATCTACTCGCGCATTGTGAGACCTCTTCTCACATACGGGGCTATCGTTTGGTGGCCATGTACGTAGAAAGCGAAAATTCGTGCTCAACTGGACAGAGTCCAACGTCTTGCATGTCTCAGCATAACGGGTTCCATGCGGACGGCGCCAATTAGAGCACTTGAGACTCTGCTGAGCCTTTCGCCTCTGGACCTCGTTGTGCAATTCGAGGCAATGAGGACTGCGTACAGGCTAGTGACAGGTCTTTTAACCGGTCACTGGCACTTAAGAAGCCATCTCCACACTATCGGTATTGCGGACAACCTGGAATGCCGATGGTGCTGTGAGGAGGATGAAACCGTTGACCATGTAGTCGGGGAGTTCCCAGCACTCACGCGCGCCAGGTTCAAATACTTGGGTAACACTTTTAGTGTACTGAGTGACTTTAAGTCCTTCAGACCAGAGAGCCATATCGGTTTCTCTAAGGCCGTTGGGCTCTGGTAAACCCCGGTGGGGCATGACGGGTCCATCAGGAGCCCTATATGCACAACTGCCTTAGCAGCCCATTGTTTCGACAATTCAATTCAATTCATTCAACTAGGTTTCTATTTTTCTAGTTTTCTAACTTTTACAGTACTCTAAGTATTTGTAATTAACAAATGATTTAAACTTGTTTTCTTTAAATGGAGAAATAAGAATCAATGTGCATAACTTACTTGATGATACTATTATTTAATGAAAAATAATTCTTTAATATATAAATTATTAGATTATTAGTAGAGCAGGATAAAAGAAAGAACATTTAAAGAAATAATTAATTAAAATATTGTGATGGATAAAATTACATTCTGGTACATACTTTTAAATTATATGAGTTCTATTTACTTATTTAAGCTATTTGATTATACAAAACTAAATAAAAATATTGCCAGAGTTCATTTATTCTTCTCTAAATTAAAAACTAAAGTAAAAGCATGGAAAATTATACAAATTTTAATTAATTTTTTTATCTTTTTCTACCTACATACAATGTATATACGTACTTTGTACATTATTTTCCTCGAATGCGGTTAGTATAGATTTGTGTCGGCAAGTTCTAGTATTGAGTTTATAAGTGAAAGGACTAAAATGCGATTTTTTATTTAATGCTTTAGCCTGTAATAATTTTAAATTAACTGCTATTATTATACAATTCAATTGGTATTTTGGAAATTATGACTTAACCCGGGTGCTATTTTGTTTTATTTATTTTTTGCGGGGCTGGAGGTAATTAACCACAGTCGAGTAACTCTAATTAATAATATCCGCAAATTTATTTAAATAAGAGAAATTATTCGCATAATCTTATAATTGTATTACGTTTTTATTTATAGAAATTGTGAGGTTATACATAATTTATGAAATGAAACTTGTGAAAAAATGTGAGTTTTATGTTTATTATTTTTTTAGGCCGTCAATTATTTACGATGGCGAAACTGTTAAAGTATAACAGCAGCAAAACACACCTAAATTGTATAATTAGTTCATCGATCAAACATATAGACTAGGTGGAATTTGAAGTGATTATTGATGATTTAGTGAATTTCTGTGAATGAATATTGAAAAGAAACATTCATTTTATGGCTATATAATAACAAAATAATAGTCATACCCATTAAAGTTATATACAAAAGAGATAAAATATAGTTGGAAAATATTGTTTTAAAATACTGTGTAAACCTTTAGAATTGCTTTTTTATTATCTTTTATTTACACTTAATAGAAAAAAATATTAAATAACTAATTCCGTGATAGTCACATTGATTAAAGTTATTCATAAAAAGCCTAATGTATGCATTAAAAATAGAATTTGTGCAAAAAAGATATATAGAAATATTTGTTACTGTATATTTAATAAGTAGACTTGATCTTGTATCTCAAGAATTTTTTTTCCCATAAAACAAATTTAAAAATCTTAAATATATATAATAAATCACTAATACAAAACCATAGTTTTATTGTGCCAATCCTTACAATGTATAAAACAATCCCAATTTTCCTTCACTCTCCCGTAACAAATCCAGCAATTTATCACCCACAATTTAATAATTTCCTAATCTGTTATATTAATGTACCAAAACCTCACGATTTATTAGGAAATAATTAGGCATAACACGCGACCTTATGATGTGCGAATTTTAACATGTGCCAAAGCCAATAAAATATACGCAGTCACGGTTAAGAGTCTTTAGTTACACGAAGAATGGACATGGTTGAACGAGAAGTCCCGCAATCTCTGCATATGGAATATTAATTATTTTGATTATAGTAGAAATGTATTGGAAAGAACAAATTTGTTATGGAAATTTTGCAAGAGGAATTAGTAAGGTCAATACAGTTGTTCTTGTTCTAACATTTATTATACTTACTTACGTGGTTTTTCCAAATAAAAGTTACCCTTAGGATGAGTAGGAGTGGTGAAAGAGTGAAAAGTTCGATTCAATTAATCAATAATACAAATTAAAAGTACATCGTATTCATTAAAGTTATGCACAATTAGGATAATTCAAATGGGCATTCATTCACAAATTCGTTTACATTTTTTTTTTCAATTAAAATCCATTCTTTCAGAGAGCACGAATGGTAAGAGAGTGTAAGGTTCGATTTAACTAATTTATTATTAACTGAACGCAAACAGTATCCTTTAAAGTCTTACAGAAAAAAACATAATTGAAGTGAAACATGAAATGGAACCTAGGAAACATTTTTTACGATAATATCATCTGAATGTGTGAATTTCGAGAAATAATTATTTTTTATTTGGTGATCATTCAATTTTTATTTAACTATTTTTGATAAATTAAATGCATTTTTTTGTTTATGCTTTTCATTCTATAGAAGGACATGAAATAATCAGATATATTCATCTACTTTTATTTTTCTTTTTGATTTTTATTTGATTAACTTTTATATTAATAAATATAATTTTTAGTAAATATCTATTAACAAAATTAGATAAATTTATAATTTCGTTATTAGAAATTTTTAATTATTACTTAGTAAAAAATACAATTTAAATAAATATAATTTCTATATTTAAAAAAATGATGTTATTTTAGTTACTTATTGAGATAATAATATTAATCATAACTCATGTTAATCGCACAATTTTCTTTATATATTATTATTCTTATGTTAAATTAATTTAAGCTTCTCACTAAATTTCCTTATGATATTTTAGGTACAATTTATATATCGATTATTTTGGTATAATTTACACAACAACATCGAAAAAAACATCTTTTTATTACCCATTTTTATGGTATATATGACAGAGGTGGTAATACAATAACAAAAATTTTACCTAAAAATTGGGATTTTCTTGCATAGTTTTCTACATTATACAAAATCTTTCTTAGTTTTTCTCTTTTTTAGTTATTTTATGGCTTTTTGATAAATTATTTAAAGTCTCATAGTCATAAATGTAGTACTAAAAGAAAATTGTCACAATTAAAATTAAATGCATGATATTAATACACAAGAAGCAATAATCTTTGGTATAACTAAAGTAAATGTGATATATGTTTAAAATTTTAATAATATTTTTTATCACTCATTGCTCTTCTTACTTTCTAATTCTTATATTAAAATGGCGTGTTTTTCTTTTATTATTTGACTTTTATTTTATTATTTATTAAGGCTTAACTAATACAGACACTAAAAAAAATAAAAACAAAAGAATAAAGTTATAAAAATAACTAAAATGAAAAATTCACTTGTATTAACTAATATTTTAAAATGTTTGGCTAGCTCTAATATTTTCCTATATTTATTAATAATTTAACTAACTAACCATATCAAAAAGCTGCTTCTATGTCATCCTTAAATCCACATCGTTTTTAATGAATATTTTAAAATAAAGTGAGGTAATTAAAAATCTTTGATAAGAACAGAAACAAATGTATTTAAAATTAAAATTCCATTTATATTCTTCTATAATAAAAAAAATGTTTTATATTATTTTAAGTTTTCGGCAATTTTCTTATTTACTATTTAATTTTTTAGATAACCTTATTATTCTTATAGTAAATTAACTTAACTTTTTTCACTGCACTTCGTTACGATATCTTAAACTAAAATGGAAATATAAAGATATAAATAAAATTGTACTTTTTAATCTGTTTTTGTATCACCTCTGTATTTAGCTATTACGGTCCAGAAAATAGTGACTTTCTAGTATAATTTACACAATAATATAGAAAAACATATATTTTTGCCATCATTTTTGATATATCTATGACTGAGATGGCAATATAACAATGAAAATTCAATTTCTACTTTCTTTTTCGATATTACTTTTTAAATTTTTCTTTTACTGTCTAGATTATGAATAATGTTTTTTTTTGTATATATGTTTACTCAATTACTGGGATCTGTTTCTGTTATTGTTATTTCTCAAATATATATTTTATTATCTAATTAGCTTTTTGTAGGCAGTATTTATAATTTTATGTCTTAAATAAAATTAATATATATAATAAAATAGTAAGAGTAGAATAGAATTACGCAAATGAAATTAAATGTTTCAGTGCATTGTTACACCGCAAGCATCTTTGGCATAACTGAAATGAATATTGTATATTTCTTATTATTTTTATTTTCATTTTTACACTTTTTATTATTTATTTTATCTATTCAAATAAATTAAATCATCTATTTTTATTTTGTAATTTGGCTTTTACACTTATAATTAAGATAATATTAGAAATTTGCTTGTACCTACTAATATTCTTAAAACTAATATATAGCCAGCTTAATTATTTTGTGGTATTTATCAGAAGTTTATTGAAAATTAAGTATTTTTTAAATGCAGTATAAAATTATTATTGAAAGGTATTTGACCCAATTTTTTGCCTTTTTTTTTATTAAAATAATTTAAATGACTGGTTGTTTCGGCGTACTCGTTTTAAAGTTGGGTTTTCTACATTATCTACAAATTCTTAACTAGTACAGCCTATAATAAAGACTAAAATTTTAAAAATAAATAAAATAAACAATTCACTTTTACCAATTAATATTTTGAAAATGAATACTTGTTCAGGTCTAATATTTTCGTGTATTTGTCAATTACTTATAATTGTTTATTTAAAAAAATGTTAAGGTAGTATACAAATTAATATGAAAAGATGTTTGGTTCATTTTTTGCTTTCTGCATTAAAATAACCAAATTTTTTTTTTTTAATTAAATGCAGACGATAAATATAAAATTCATAAAAAATAATGAAATATAAAATTCAGTCAGCTGTGAATTTTTTGTTTATATTTAATATGAACGTGCACATATTTTATTTCTTTTATTAAATGAAATATATGAACCAACATCAAAATGTTTCATCCTTACCCGGTCTTAAGCCGCATCGTTTATTATTTTTATTATTGTTATATATTTAAATTAAACCTTAGTTTTTATATTAACATAATTCAGTTCACTTCTTCCACAATTTACTTTTAAACTTATCAAAGTAAAACATAATACTAATAAACATTTAATACTCAATTTTCCAGTACGTAACTATTCTGAAAGCAATTGAGTTCGGCATAATTAAATAGGATACAAAATATCTTTAGTTATTAAAAGTCCTTATTAAATTACTTAACAAACTTAAAAGAATTTTTTTTTAATAAATTTTTTGCAAATTTCAGCTTTTCTTAATTTTTTACAAATACTCAATTAAAAAATAATAAAATAGAAAATTTTAATGTTTGGCCCATATATTTATCAATAATTTGCAATAGCTCATTCTAAATAAATGTATTTTATTAAAAGCAATGCAGAAATGCACCACATAGTCATTTTTGATCAATCCTTACCTGGTCTTAAAGCCGGGCCTCACATTAGTCCTATTTACAGCACTACTCCTCACAGTCTTATTTTGAGCGGCGAGTTGCGCAGCACTCGTGCGCGGTAAACGCGATGACACGCCCACCGCTAACTCACTCACGGTACTCACGAGTAACGCGAGAGGCACTATCCAATGATACCTCATGATTCCAACCCTCACGTAAGAATCCTTTTTTCTTATTTTAAGACGATGTTGTTCAGTACTTAAAAAAAGTTAAGGTAAAATTACATTAACAAAAAACAAATCCAATTTTTTTCGGAAAAAATTATTTAAAAAAGCTAAAAATTATGCGTAAATACGGTACGGTACGGTAGTACTACAGCACCTGTCACTTTTGATTCTTAGACGGTTCCGCCGAATTGAATGAACGTTAATGTGATACTAAACGGCTCTTGTGGTACTCGCCGCGGTATCGTCGAGACCAGACGTTCGGTGGTTCGCGAATGTTGTGGTACCAGAGAGGGACTGAAAACGTCGGTGTGAACGTCTTAGAATTGCATGTCGAAAATATGTTTTCTTTTTTTGGGATATGAATTGTGTTATAGTACCTTAGATAGCTTTAAGTCTTTTATTTTGTTTTTTAGTTTTAGTAGTACTTATACCCAGAAATATAGTTTATACAAATTGTTAAAACACTAACACAAATTGTTCCTAGAAGTCAAACACTAATTAATTATATAGACACTGATGATAAACTATAAGATACTCCTAGGATCGAATAACGGAAAAGACCAGTCGAAATTATAACTGTGATAAATTAGATGAAAGACTGCTCGCAGTTAACTGGAATAATGATATCTCTGACGTAAATATATTAGCACTTTTATCATGGATATTATAGTCATTATAGATGAAATGTGCTCAAGAGTTAAAATTATTTAAAAACAGAAATATGTCAGCAAAAAATATAAATAAAAAAGAACTATAATCAGTAGATATAAAAACATCTACGACAAATACAAAGAAAACTTAATAAAATCAAAGTGGAAAAGGAGACTTTTTAAAGATTTCATAAATTCTAATAAAAAGAATTCTAAAGAATTGTGGAAAAATCAAAAAACCCAAGTAAAAAGCATACACCTGAGCTAATTAACTTTAAATTGGAGATAATCAAAGAAGAAGCTTGCAGAGCTCATTGCGTAGTTCTTCATAAGGAATTTTGCACTGAAAAATCAAGTTACCACATTGTATCTACAGGTGTAGATACGCGCAAGGTTCCATTTTGGGCCCATTGCTCTTTTCTTTATATGTTTCTGACATGATATCTTATGTAAAACACTCAACATTATAGCAATATGCGGATAATTCCCAACTATATCTTTAGTTTTGACGTCAAAATCTTCCTATAGCTGAATTTCAGTTTAATCAGGATTTAAAAAGTATTGACCACTTTTCACAGGATCACAACTTAAAATTAAATGCTTTCAAATCTTATACAATAATATTGGGTTGTGGCAAAACTACTTTTGAGGTTTCTTCCAATTTTCATGCACAGATTCGAAATGTTCAGCTACCAGTAGTCAATGAGGTCAAAAATCTGGGCGTGTATTTTGACAGTGGTATTACATTTCAAACTCATATCAAAAATAAACTTGAAATTGCATATATACGCCTAAAAAAACTAATCTACGCTTAAAACATCTAATATTAAATATTATTTATGTAATTCACTAGTTCTCACTTGCTCGATTACTGTGATGTTTTGTATTCTGATTCCTTAACTGAAATAACTGCTTACTCTGTACAAAAACTCCAAAACTGCTTTATGCAATTCGCATTGAAAATACCATTTAGGAATCATATTACTCCCTATTTAAATAACAATTTTATTTTAAATATGAAAAATCCTAGAAAATGCCATATGTACACCTTTATTTATAACATTTTAAAAACTGGAGAGCCTCTATATTCAGTAAATAATTTTAAAAATCATCTTCATATGTATAACACTAGATTTATAAATTTATTTAGAGTCCCACAGCATAGAAACACAAATTTTCAAAAATCTTTTATTTTTGTAGCCTCTCAACTTTGAAATAAATTGCCTGAGCATGTTAAACAATTTTCAATAGAAGTATTTAAAAAATATATTCAAAATTATCTCCTTGAAAAACAGCACTGGAATGCTTAATTTAATTTCAAATAAATACGATTAAAATGTATCCATGAAAATAGCTGTATACATTTTTTTATAGGGCTTTGGTATCCGCCTCGCCGCCATCTAAAATTTATTTACAAGTAGCATTTGTTACATGCCACATTTTCCTTTGCACCCCTTGCGCGTCTACCTACCTTCTTCTGGTATTTCTTTTACTGCTAAAAGAAAAAAACAAAAATTGAATTTATATTAAGAAAAGTACTTGTATTGGCCAGGTTAATAGTTATTATTATTCTTTGTTTTTATTTATTATTCTTTTTTAAATAAAGGGCCTTGCTACACAGGTTTGCACCTGTGCTAACGGTTTCATAATCGAGGCATGGTCCTATTTATCATAATGGTTTATTTATTGTAGATTGATAATTATGTTTGTAATTTTATTGATAAATAAATTTATTTTAAATTTGAATTTGAATATAATGTTTTCAGTCTGGACTGTATGCAACACAACAGCTAAAACACCAATTTTATTTACGGGAGAAAAATGTGATTCATATATTAGTCTGATCACAAGATTCACTTGATTCGATAAATATCGCTTCCTAGCGAAACTAAATTAATTAGCCGTTTTCATTATTGCTGAGACAATTTTTATAATTAAGAGATTTTTACGAACTAAAACGGCTTCATTGCAGTGTTCAGACATGAACACCCTCCTGGAACTGCCTCCTTCAATCAGCTTGGTTTCATTAAAAACTTCAAACCGTCGGATATCAATTTGAATGACAGAGTAATCCATCAATGCCAATTCGCAATAATATTATGTCTTTTGTTAAAATTGCTGTTCAACACAGAAATGTAAATACACTACCGCTCAAAAGTATTTGCCCACATATGACTGTTTTAAAGTTATAACTAAAAATAATAAACCCATCAGTTATTCTTATGAAGCGGTTTATTTATAACAAAATGAATATAAACAATACATTTTTCAAATAATTAAATTTAAGAAAATCAAATTTTGGATTCATCTACATGTCCGCCTCGATTTTTAATAACAGCTTCACAGAGTTTCGGTAGTGTTCTAATTAATTTGTCCAAAGTTTCCTGAGGTATCTTGTGCCACTCTTCTTGGATGATCCTCAATAACTTTCAGAAGATGTTGCATTTGTAATTGACCTAAATATTGCTTGCACAATTTCGACGTGTGCTTGGGGTCATTGTCATGTTGAAAGATGAAGTTTTCCCCAATTATTTGAGTACCAGAAGGAAGTACATTGTCACTTAAAATTGTTTTGTAACCCTCTTTTCGAAGAATTCCCTCTATTCTAATTAAATCTCCTACTGCAGATCCTCCGAAACAACCCACAGTTTTCAACGATCCTTTCATTGGCATAAACATAATATTTTACCCTCCACCAAGGATATAGTTGTGGGTTGTGCTGAGCCTGATAATATTGTTATTGTTAATTCTTTGCTCACTGCGGCAAAACCAACAACTGCTCTTCATGTATCCAACCTAAATTACACTGTATCAGATGATATTTTAAAAGCACATCTTAAAGATATAATGTCTGGGGCAGAAGATGCCTTTATCACAGTTGTTAAGCTCAGAACAAGTGGAACATCGAATTCCTTTAAGATCGTTGTACCTAACGAATATCTCAGCGTAATTACTAAAGCTGAGAATTGGCCTAAGGAAGTATATGTAAAGAAGTGGAGGTATATGCAACATCCATCTCGTCGCTTCTCAAACACAATTCAACAAAAAGATAAAAATTTTCGCCTAAAGGGGTTCCAGAAACCACTCGTAGATTCATCTGAACAGCTACACCTGATTTCCCATCCCGACGCTATAGATTTTTATTATCAAAATGTTTGCGGTTTAAATTCAAAAGTGATTCCGTTTTACAATAAAGTTTGCTTAGCGGAAATGGACAATATCGGCTTGACAGAGACGAATTTACAAAATAATGTCGCGAACTCTAAACTGTTTCCGATCATTTACGATGTACACCGATATGACCGAAGTCTAGACAGAACTGGATTGTCGAAGGGTGGAGGTGTATTGTTAGCTGTTAAACGCGAGTTTAAAATGTTACTTCTAAATTTATCTGATTTGCTTCAAATTGATATTCTATCGAGATTGTAGGTGCGCAATTGTCCTTTGACCATTTTACGTGCTTTGTATTTATTGTCTATATACCTCCTGCTAGTAGCAAATGGGTTTATGATATGGTGTATGATTACTTTGAAACAATGCAATATTTGTGTGACAAGAAAATAATTATAATGGGTGATTTTAATATCCCCAATTTTCTTAATCACCAGCATGACTCTATTGTGAGATCAACTTTGGCTTTTATGATTATAATGGAATTCGTACAATGTAACGACGTCTTTAATATCAATGTTAGAATTCTGGATTTAGTAATAACCAATTTGTCTGAGTGTGAAGTTCATTTGAGTAGTTTTTCTTTTGTTGAATGTGATTCTTATCATCCCTCATTAATTATGAATTTTAAGGGATTTTTTTAAATTACCTCAGACTAATAATTTTACTCACAATTTACTGGTACAGAATTGTTTCAATTTTAGACGTGCTAATTATCCCATGTTATATAGCTTAATTGAAGCTGCTGACTGGCAGGAGGTGTTTGCCTCTTTTGATCCTAATGTATCTTGCGACAGCTTTTACAGTACACTTAATGAAATATTTCATAGAGCAGTTCCACTTAAAATCGTTAAAAAATATAAATGTCCAGTCTGGCTTAATTCTGATATCATAAAAAATATCAAACTAAAGAATTTAATTCGAAAAAAACTCAAGAAATACAGAACTCATTATTATGAAAGTCAATTTAAAATAGTTCGAAGCAATATTAAAGAACAAATTAGGATTGCTTTTTTAGAATTTTCTCGAACAGCTGAAACTCAAATTAATGTAGACTCCTCCGATTTTTGGAACTATGTGCAGAACAAGAAAGGAATTTCCCGGAGTAATGCTGTTTCAGGATCGTACAATAAAAGATCCACAGCAAATTGTTGATGCATTTGGAACTTTCTTTCAAAGCGTATATATTGAGTCGGACCCATCTAGTATTAATGTTGGTATTAAATCGAGCCAGACTATTAATAATTCTCTAAATTGCTCTTATAATTTTTCGGAAGATAAAATTGTCACCGCCTCTAATAAACTAAAAAGTAAGTTGACCTCCGGTACCGATGGAGTACAAAGTCTTGTTGTTAAAGATTGTATTCGCGCTTTATCAGGGCCTATTGCCCACATATTTAATCTTATCTTGTCTTTAACGGTATTTCCCGATAAATGGAAGACTGCAAGAATATCCCCGATACTCAAAAAGGGACCAAAGAATGACATTCAAAATTACAGAGCTATATCAATCTTATGTAATTTCTCCAAACTTTTTGAAATAGTTCATTATAATAGAATATATGCCCATGTCAAATTAGACATAGCACCTATTCAATTTGGTTTCAATAAAAATCGCTCCTGTACAGTAAACCTGGCTTACCTAAATGAGTATCTGTGTCAGCATTTGGATAATAGAGGTCAGGTTGATGTAATATACCTTGATTTCTGCAAAGCTTTTGACCAAATTGACCACTTTGTACTTCTTCATAAGCTAACATTTTTTGGTTTTTCTATGGATTTAGTTGCTTTGATAAAATCTTACTTACGAGATCGTAAACAGTTTGTTGAATATGAAGGCTTTAAGTCTTCTATATATGAACTGTGCTCGGGAGTTCCGCAAGGATCTAAATTGAGCCCGCTTCTCTTTTTATTATTTATAAACGATCTTGCCAATTTACTGTCTTGTCAGAGTTTACTGTTTGCGGATGATATAAAATTGTTCACAAAAATAGATACTGAAGACGATTGCGAATTCCTTTAGGTAAATCTTAACAAAGTAGAGAATTGGTGTATTGTCAATAGACTATATTTAAAAGTTAATAAATGCTCTATTCTCTCATTTTCTAGAAAACTGTTGCCAATCAATTTTGACTATAGAGCAAATAATGTTGTGTTGGCCAGAGTGAATGAGGTGATTAATCTGGGAATTACTTATGATGCAAAATTAAGTTTCGCTAAGCATATAGCAAAAATAGTTTCTGACTCTGCCAAATTGTTGGGTTTTGTTTATCGAAACTGTTGGCACTTTGAAAATATTAATACTTTAAAAGTACTTTTTTTCACTTACATACGCTCAAAAATAGAATATGGATCTCTAATAACCTGATAGATGATATTGAGCGCATTCAGCGCAAGTTTTAAGTATCTCTGGTTTAGAAAGGAAGATGTCTTTCCGGCCAGAGGTTTGGATAGTCAATTATACTTAAATAAATTTAATATTATACCCTTAGCAAAAGAAGAGAAATTCATTCCATAAAATTCTTATATAACCTTATTCATAACGTCCCATCCTTTTGGCTGGATTAAATTTTCGGGTACCAAGAATAAACTCTAGGCATTTTAGATTATTTTATGTAAATCCCGCTAGGACTAATATTTTGTTTAAATTCCCTATTAGTATAATGTATCAGAATTATATTAATAATAATTTACACGAACGGTTCGATATTTTTGTTGACAGTTTAATGTCCATTATACGAAAGTATAAAGTATTTATATTTATAAAGTATTTTTCAACCAACCATAGTTGATAGGTATGCTGTTTAAGCATATATGCAATTTACAAAAGAGATACAATCTAAATATAGGTATAAAGATAAGATTTTTGTATCTAATTTAAAATATTAAAAAGAATACATGGTGGGCAAATACTTTTGAGCGGTAGTGTACCATGTCAGCCTGTGAAAGCGGCATATCAAAGAAAGTTCTCTGTGTTAGAAAGAAAATTCACGTTTATGTTGTTGGTGAACGACTCTTAGAAATTGTTATTGCCTCACTAACTAATAGTATTTCTTCTGAATAGAGGAAACTGTCTACTATTATTCCTAAAAGTGCAAAACAGCAAACAGTGCAATGAGTTCCGACCAACTAACACGATACTTATCTATGAGAAGCTCCTTGAGTCCTGCGTAAAGGAGCAACTTCTTGACTCTTATGACACAAATGCAATATTAGTTCCTAACCATTCAGGGTTTCGTGAGAATCACTCTTGCGAGTCTATAATTGTTAATATTTGTAATGATTTTCTCAAAGCTATTGACTGTGATAACATTATTTTAGCAATGTTCCTAGGTTTTAAAAGAGTATTTGAAACTATTGATAGACAAATTTTAATAAGTAAACTGGAAATATGGTTAAAACTGGTTTACGTCGTACTTTGATAATAGTCCCGCATGTTATGTTTAAAGATAGTATGTTCGAGTCTATTAATATAATTATGATATGGTGAAAGTATTTAAAAAGTTTAGAGTTGTCTTATTCGCAGATGATGCAATGGTTTATATAGTAAGCAAAAATTTACTACTTTACTTTATTATTAAAAGAAATACAAATTAACCTTATAACTTGATTAATAAACTTTGTAAAAATAAGCTAATTATAAAGCATAAATGCGGAAAAATCAAAATTTTGTGTTTTCGCTAAGAAATCAAAAACTCCTTAAATAAAAAAAACGTAATATGGTCATTACTGTAAATTTGATTCACATTTGCAACACATTCATACTGAGAAAAAATATAAATATTAGGAGTAGGAAAAAAATCTCAATGTAATAAATCTGCTTCTTTTTAAAAACCACTTTCTCATTAACAGTATTGTTCATATAGTCTACTATCCCAATACAGAATTTACCTACTGAAAATAATTCAAAATAGAGCCATGCGACTAATATTAGAATCTAATCATTAGACACTTGTCAATTCTATATTAAATGTACTAAGTAGATAATGTATATAAGTCAACGTATAATGTTTATTTGTTTATATGTCAAGTAAAACGTAATTTTTTATGATATGTTCATAATTACGAAACGAGACACCGTAGTACCAGTAGATAGATGCAATTCAGCATTATGTAAAGGCTTAATTTAGTTCAATAAATTACCTGTGATTATATTTTATATTTACAATTTTATCTTTAGTTTAAATTCTATTAAATCAAATGTCTGTTCATACTCGTTTTTATGTTATCCGTTTTTGCCATTTTTTATTTATTTTTATATCTTTTATCTCTTTATATTATCTGGTTTCTACAGGTTATATCTTTTTTATATTTTTTCATTTAAAAATTAATTAGGTAAGTTATATTTTTTTTCAATAATTTGTCATAATGCGTACATCATCTATGTTCTTTTAAATTTAAAAAATGTAAGGCTATCGTCCTAAGCTGATAAAGTACTATTTTATTCTTATTAAGAATAAAATAAGTATAAGTCACAAACATTAGTAATTTTTACAAATTATAATAATAGTATGAATTAATTTTTTATACCAGGTGGTGCGTCGCCGAGCGGAACATAGGCTTCCCTGTACATTTTACAGAAAAAAATTAAGATAACTTAACAAAAATGTTAATAAGCGAATCTTAAATTATTCAACTAAATGTAATTGCAAAATTACCAAATTTTCGGTTCAGGTAAAGCCAGACACCAGCCACCAGCAAACAATTTGTTATAAGGCTTTGTCAAATCTGACGTACAGCCAAATACAAGAAATGTTTTTTTTTTCGTTTTATCAATCTCATCAACCATACATTCAAAGTAAGACACGTTAACATTACTTTTTTATCTAAACTTTTATTTAATATAACGATGAAGTTATATTAAATATCTATATCTATTTTTTCGCCGATTGAATAATTCATACTTGTTTTCAAATATCGACTGTCACTGATTTATTGACACTTTTCCTCACGTCAGTGACAATTTTCATTTTACTGGTGCCCGCTTGGTTTTACCTGATTCGAAAATTTGGTCATTTTACAATTACATTTAGTTGAATAATTCAAGATTCGCTTATTAAAATTTTTTGAAACTTTGCACGAGGGTTTGCCAGATTGGTCTCTTCAAAAAGTTACCTTACATTTTTTCTATAAAATGTACAGGGAAGCCAATAATTGACCCCCTTAAAATTTACATGGGTTTTCCTATGTTCCGCTCGGCGACGCACTACTCGGTATACATTTTTTTTATTTTAGTAATTTATAAAGCCATAAAACGCAAAACTTTCAAAAAATGTATTAATTAAAAAGAGTCTAAGTATTAAAATTTTAAAATTATTACAAGAAAAGTTAAATAAGAATTTGTGAAAAAGAATTTAGAAATGCAAAAATTGTTAAAATTAAAAACGCATTAAAAATTAATTTTGAAGCCTTTTTAAAATTTATAATTTTTAACAAGATAGCCGAAGATTTAAATTCTCTTAAAAAATTAAATGTTTATAATTTTTTCGATTTTGTGTATAAGAATTTTTTCAAGCTTTTATTAAAAACAAGTTTAATTAATAATAATTTCTTTAATATTATGATTTTTTTTTCATTTAAAAAACCGATTAATTACATTATTTGTTTTTTTAATAATTTAAATTTTTATTTCCAATCTTTTTTATTATAGTAAAAATACCCAATCTAAGGTTTCTAAAATTTAAAAAATGGATGTATATGTCTGTCCTTCTAAACGGATATAGTACTGTTTTATTTTATGTAAATATAAAGGAAGATTAAATAGTACAGGGTGCGGCATAACTGTCTCCCTATTTTTAACCTTCCCTCGTAATGCCGTGCTGCGTCGCAGAATAGTGGGGGTACCGCCACTAAGAGCCGTATGGGAAACAGTTTTGTTTAAACATGTTTTAGTCTGAAGCATCATGTGGACCAACGCACAGCGCGCATTCGCCGTGGAAGTGTACCTCCGCGAAAATCGGTCAGTTATTGCTGCGCAACGAGCGTTCCGGATAAGGTTCCAAATTCCGCGAAATGAAGGAGTCCCGGACCGAAAATCAATTGTGTTGTGGGTCAAGAACTTCAGAGAAACTGGATCTGTTATCAAAAAAGGAGGTGTACGGCCACGGACAGCTCGGACACCCGAAAACATCGAGACTGTGAGACGCTCATTTTTACGGTCACCTAGACGTTCTGCACGGAGACACACAGCTGCCCTTCGTTTATCTGACCGCACTGTGCGAAGAATTCTTCACAAGGATCTTCGTTTTCATCCATACAAGATGGTTCTGGCACAGGAATTATCAGAACGTGATTGGAACAATCGACGTGCTGCATGTGAAATTATGCTTCTGCGTGCAGTTTTTTTTAGTGACGAGGCGCATTTTTACTTGTCTGGCTGGGTAAACAAGCAAAACTTTCGGTATTGGGCCGCTGATAATCCGAGAGAGATACAAGAGAAGCCTCTACATAGTGAGAAAGTGACAGTTTGGTGCGCCGTGTCTGAAATAGGGTCTGAAATGTGCAAGATGCCTGGTTTCAGCAAGATGGGGCAACACCTCACACATCTCATGCTTCAATGCAAGTATTGATAGAAGTGTTTCCCGGACGTTTGCTCTCCCTGAGAGGCGATATTTCTTGGCCTGCACGCTCGCCCGACCTAACGCCCTGCGACTTCTTTCTGTGGAGTTACCTAAAAGCTGAAATCTTCAAACATCGTCCAACGACTATTAGACAACTAAAGGATGCAATCCGCCTGGAAATTCGCAGAATACCCCAAAAAATGCTTGCACCAGTGCTTCGATAATGCTGGAGGGCACTTGCCAGATATTCTGTTCAAAACCCCATAGGACAAAAATGTTTTAGTTGTACTTTTAAAATAAAAAAAATAAATTTTTGTATTTCAAATAACATTTCTTTTATTAAGCTTTAAAAACAGGGAGACAATTATGCCGCACCCTGTACCATTTCTTAAAAATTTTATTGATAGAATGAATTAATGCACTTATTTTTTAAAATTGTATTTCAATAAAGCATGATAATATTCGCGATTCACCGTTACTGACTTACCTTTTCCGTTTTCAAAGAAAAACCGTCCAATTATTCCTCCAGATCATAATGGACACCATACAAATTACGAGACAATTTTACCACGAACCAAAACTCTTTATTTTTACTCTTGACACGTGTTTCGCTAACAATGTTAGCGTCTTCGGAAGAAGATTAAAACTCCTTTACACAGTCTGACTCTCTGTTTTATAGAAATAGTTTTAATCTTCTTCTGAAGATGCTAACATCGTTAGCGAAACACGTGTCGAGAATAAAAATAAAAAGTTTTGGTTTGTGGTAAAACTGGCTCGTAATTTGAGTGTCACACCAAAGATTCCTACCATAGAACACCATGTAGTTACGTTGTAGATGCATTGCTTTCTGATAAATCATTCGTCCATTTTCTAACCTCTAAATGCTACAGTTTGCCTATTAATGAGCTTATCGAGGTGAAAATGGACCTTATCACTGAAAATTATTTTGTTTGTCAAAATAATTTTCAAAGCTTGCTCACGGATCCGTTGGTAGAATCCTTTCTCTGCTGTTCATGGTCTGCTGGCAGAATTTCTTGAATTTTTTAGGCATGCAGTTGTAAATCATGAACACAAATATAGAGAAATGCGTGTTGCCTAATGGACAAACGGAAATTCTGTTGACAGCTCTATTGACGTTGTTGACAATCAAAATATTTGATTTTAATTTAGTTCTTAAGAAATTGCTTAGTTAGAACATTTAAGTCTGAATTTTGAAGATATTTGGACATAGATACTTACCAATAATTATAAATTAGCACCAGGTATGAAAACAAATTTGAATTAAAAAAGAAAGCAAATTTGACTTTTATATTTTTTATTTTAAGATGAATTTAACAAAGGGCTTTAAAGCACATAAAAATAGTTATAATAAAGGGTGTTTTTTTAGAGGCAGAGAACTTTAAATTGAAATTAAACACAAAATATTTTATTGATATGAACGAATTTGCTTTTATATTAAAGAATTTTTTTTGGCATTAATATTTAAAAATGATTTTAGGCATGTGACCCCCACGGCTGGCGCGTACGTGGCGTAATCTAGAGGTCCAATTTTCACACACTCTTTCCAGTACTGCAGGCTGTATTTCGGCAATCACGCGTCGTATGTCGGCTTCCAAGTGCTCAAGTGTTTCGGGTTTATCAGAGCAGACATGCGACTTAACATAGCCCCAAAGAAAATAATCTAATGGCGTCAAGTCGCACGAACAAGCTGGCCAGTTTACAGGTCGATTCCTTGAAATTATTCGTTGCTCGAATGTCTCTTGTAGTAAATTGTTTGACGCGCTGTAAGCACGTGGCACCGTTCTGCTGAAACCACATTTCTACAACGCCTGCAACGGCTTCCAATTGAGGCACAAAAAAGTTGGTTATCATATTTCTGTATCGCTCACCGTTTACTGTAACGTTCTGACCATCAGCATTTCTGAAGACATAAGGACCAATGATTCCACCGGCCCATAAAGCGCACCAAACGATTAGTTTTTCTGGATGTAACGGTTTTTCGCCAATAGCTCGGGGATTCTCATCCCCCCAAATTCGGCAATTCTGCTTGTTTACATAGCCATTTAATCAAAAGTGTGTTTCATCACTGAATGAAATTTTCATATGAAATCGTGGATCAACAGCAATCTTTCCTTCCGCCCATTCAGCTAATGTACGGCGCAAAAGATGATCCTGGGGCTTAACTCCTAGACAAGTTGAATTTTATATGCTCGCAATCCGAGATCTTTGCGCAAAATTTTCCATAAAGTGGATGGACATAAGTTCACTTGTTGAGAACGACGACGAATTGACACATTTGGATCATTATCAACAGTATGCTGCACAGCAGCTGTCGCTTGTTGCGTGCGCACTGTCCGGCGTCTTACGGGATGCGTATTGTCGACTAGAGTAAAAGTATTGCGAAAACGATCAACAGTTTCTCGAATTAATCTCTCTGAAGGACGATTATGAGCACCATAAAACTCACGTAATGCCCGATGTGTTTCTCGAATAGAACCATGTCTTTCAAAATAAATTTGAACAATTTGGAAACGTTGCTCCGGCGTGAGTCTGTTCATGATGAATTGCCAAACCAAACTAATCTAAAAATAACCCAGAACTGTCAGGTCGGCTGTCATAAAAAACAGTGTTGCCAAATGAAAGTTCTTCGCCTCTAAAAAAAATATCCTTTACATTCTAATTTAAATAATACTGTAAAGGGTAAACATGGTATTAATAGGAACCTTTGTGTATGAATTTTGTGTTTTGTATAAGAAACATGTAACAAACACACCTAAAAATGAAGATATATGAATCTAAAAAGATTTTACTTTAGATTTTATCATGATATAATAAAAAAATTAACATATTATGGAGAGGAAATATAATCAAAATAGAAATTCTAATAAAAACTTAACTTATTGTTTGACATAATATAGCAATGTACATAATGATATAAACCATAAGAATATGTTTTTTTTTTAAGCAGAGATTCTTTGCGTAAATTTTTCATAAAAAAGCCCAGAAATTAAAGAAACTTCATCAAACATGAGAGCACAGAAGCGATTTAGTTCACTCATAAATTCCGCTTGTAACTTAATAGTTAATATGTTTAAGAATAGGCTTACTGTGTCCAAATTCAAAGGGAATATTTGACAGTAAGGATTGAAGAGGGCGATGAAGATTTGCAACCATGGTTTTAACCAAACCAACCATTTTTCTAAATTTATTTCAAGATTTTTGATCTTGAAATGAACTTAAAGCTTTTTTATTAACTGAATAAAGATGTTTTCTTTCAATTTGACCAACACCAATGAATATATTTTGAGATACATTCTGGGACTGGGTTGAAAATGGGACTTTTTTTGCATGAGAAGTCTTGGAGTAATTATGCTCCATGACTGTCTGGGAAATTACTAATATACAAACTTTGCATTAAGGATATTTGCATGAATATTTTAGCCTAGATGAAGACAAGGAAATTCAAATTCCCAACATTTTTATCAGTCGAGATCTAAGAATTGGATATTTGCAAGCTTGTAAAATAATTTATTAATCCATGACAAGGCAAAATAAAAAAAAAACTATAAAAAGACATAAAATTAGTTACAAACTAGAAGAAAATCATGAGGGCTGGCCACCAAAAGGGAACATAAAAAAAGACTGTCCAGGCGTCAAATATGACAGTTAAAATATCATTATGTCATATTTGATGTTCGTAAAAGATTAGCCAATCAGAATCAGTCGACCATCTTGGGTGGCAGACTATTCCGCCCCGCCATATTCAACCTTCAAACCCATGTCTGTTAAATTGCCCAATTCTTATTCCAAATGACAAATTGACGTCTCTGGCCTTTCTGTCACACTATCATGAACTGTCGTGATGTTTTGTTGCGTTGTGACCTCAGATCGTATGTTTCACACCACTAACCAAACCAGTACTTTGAAATATTTTGATTATTCCTTTCACAGTAGATGCATTAACAACATTATTTCGATCGAACATTGGACGCACTTTACGAATAGTGTCAATTAAACTTTGACCATTTTGATAATAATTTTTGACAATCAGGACGCATTGTTCTACTTCCACTGGCAGAAATAAGTTTCAATCTGTCACGTTATAATCATGTGACATTATGACTGTCAAAAATGGCGTGCAATTCAAATGTTGCGTAATAAAATACCCTTTATAAGACCTAAAATTTTATTTAAATATAGAAAAAACTATTCTTCAAATTAGACGCTTATCAGCAAGGTTTCAAACACTGCGACAAATTCGAAAATTACAAGAGAACCTAAGCAAATTTTCTCTATTATTGTTTGATCTTAATTTTAGCTGCTAATATTTTTTTAAGACTGTATAAAAAATATTTTTTTTTGGCTTTGTTTACTTGGGTAATTATTATTAATTTTCATATAATCTGCTTTTAACTCGATTCTCCGTGGAATCACTTAAATTCAGGAGAAACAAAGCCTCAGTTGCGTTGTTGCATAGAATTCTGCGTGGGGATATTGACTGTTCTGAATTGCTAGATAAATTAAATTTTTGTGTACCACGATTAAATTCTAGGAATACTAAAACCTTTTACTGTACCAAGGCAAATACGAATATACTCTTATATTCACCCCTGTATGTAATGTGCAATAACGCTAATAAGAGTCTCACAATATTGTATTATTTGTATGCTCTGGTGCTGAAATTGTTAGAGCGTTTTTGGGATTATTCAAATAACTTTTCTGTTTGTATTGTTTATGTTTTTCTTTGAGATTTAGGTATAAGGGTATTTATTTTGTTTGGGGTTTATAATTTGCGGTTGCTTATTTTTATATAGGAAGCTTAGGATTGTTGCTATAAATTGTTAAAATATAAATTATACTATGATGTCGCGGAGAATATTTTAATTTTAATTTATGTATTCAATTATTGTATGTATTATGTATCTCTAAAATTGTTAAAAATGGTTTATACTGTTGACCTGTATTGCTAAAAATAAATAAATAAATTAAACTTTCTATTCAAATTTTATTCAGATCTATGTACACCTAAAGTTTCTTTAGGTCAACTGTAGATTTGCTTTACAATTAATCCGCTCTCAAGCCGACTAAATTCAACCAGGTAGGGATTTGCTATTAAAAATAATAATAGAGAACTGGTTATCTACTCTAAAAGAAGGATATAAAGTTGTTTGATGCTACTCAAAATCAAATAGACCAAATACTGGAAGAAGAAGAAAACGGCGAGAACTCCTCTAAAAACGAATCTAATAAGGACAATTAGATCAGCAAATTTTTAACTTGCAATTATTTTTCTTTAGGAAGGCTAAAACATTCGAAATACATCGAGCAGTATATGAAGCGGATGATATAGCACTTTGAGATCTCCCGATTTGAAGCAATAAAAGACAAAGTCTACAAGAATCCTATAGAAGACGTAGCTGAATTGCGGCAAAAAATCCATGCAGCCGCTAAATAGATCAACAATGGAAGATTCGCCCGATTAATAACGGGATCTTTTTTAAAAAGGGGTAGAATGTGTATTAGGAAGGAGGGTAGACAATTTGAGCATTTGTTGTGGCTCTAATAAAGTTTTGTTTCATCTGCTTTGTTTTTTTTTATTTTACTATTTTGAAATTTAAATTGGATATGTCAACTTTTTAAATCACTTGTCAAACTAAATCAATTTTCTTTTCCAGGGCTGTTGTTTCAACACAAGTTGAGCAAAAATCTAATAATTTCTTACAAAACATAAACAGTTGTGTTTGAATTTTGTTCTGTAATTTAGCGAAAGGCTATTCAGAGTTACATTAAAAAAATTGTTAAGAAATTCAAAAATTTGTAATCACAGTACTAAGAAGATCAACAAGGGATATCAATTATTTTCGGTTTTCTATATAATTCTATATTTGCCTATAATTTTATAAGTAAAATAATTATAAAAAAATAATTAGAGATGCTCTTAAAACATATATTTTGTTTTTTGACAATTTTTATACTAAAACAAAAAATGATAAAAAAAATCTACCTAACCCGATCCTGATACGTGTGCCAAAGACTTTCACTTGCATCTACCAATATCGGTAGAGATTCGGCAGGTGCCCCAATGTGTACTATCAGCTGTAGGATTCGATATTGCCAAATTGGTACTACGGACGGAAGATTTAGAGATAATTCCTAAATAATTAAAAAAATCATTTTAGGATGATAGAAATTATATGATAAAAATAGGATGACTCAAGTCACAAATTTCAACTTAATATTCTACTGATTAATATTTGTTTCCTGAGGAGTAAAAGACTTTATTTAGAAGGACTCAGTAGTTCCATCTACTACTACTACTTCAGATCAACTATGAATCGTGGTGGCTGTATTATCCTTACCACTCAGGGTGTGCCCTACAGTAATGTTGAATGTTTTGTGAGCTTGTTTATGGAATTCCATTATGAAGTCTCAGCTGTTGAAATTAAATGTTTTAATGTTCTTATTATCACGGCTTAAAGAGCACATTATGGTCATTTTAATTTGTTTCTAGATATAATCACATGCACCAATCACAAAAAATCAATTACATTGATAATGCCATTATTAATTATAAAAATATATGACACTGCTTTGCAGTTATTTTTGTTCCTTTTTAAGCCTACCCAACTAGACGAGGCCTAAACAGACTTTTACTGAAGTCTCAGGTAGACAGTAATAACAGTCTTTTTACAACAAGTAACCTTACTGAAACACCACCTAACAAGTAAACTTATTGAAATTTTTCCAATAAAAACACAAAAATTATAAATAAAAAAAAATTAATATTCAGGTTCAAAGAAGCCAGAAATAGGAGAAAAACCTTACATATCTTCACTTTCTACATTGCTTCTACAACTCCCTGGAAAGTTGTGAGGTCTTGTAGGGTATATAGAGGAGAGGTGGAACCAAATGAAAGCAATTTGATATCTGAGGACTTTGTGACAATTAGTTCTCTAATATTGCTGTCAAATTAGTGTTTCAGCTCCGAGATGTGTCGCAAGGTGCTGACGAGTATGGATAGTTCACATTTCTCATTTAATGAAGCCAGCTTCAACGCAGTTAGAGATGCCATTACTCCCAAAAAAATAAAAATAGTAGAGATATTTATAATACGAATACCAAATTGATTAAGTCTATTAAAAATATCATTATTATTCCGGTGACAAAACTGCATTAATTTATGCAACGAAAAAATTACATTTCCTTTTTGCCTTGAAAATGCCAATACATAAAAATCGGGATAGAAATCGGAATAACTATCGTTCAATTTCTCTTCTTCACATATTGTCAAGAATGCTTAAAGATCTTTTAAAAACACAGTTGTGCAAACATTTTGAAGAAATATTTTTACAAATCGTATTCAGTTTGATTTCAGAAATAATTGTTGGTACCTGCTTGAGTACATAGCGGAGGCGTTTTGATGAAAAGCAATCTGTTAACATGACATATGCCTTTGATTGCGTGTGTCATGAAATCCTACTTCAGAAACTAAAGCACTGAGGGACAGGCAACAAAAATGTATGTTTAATAATAAAACTTCAGGGGAATGGAGCCGACTAGATTATGGGATACTTTATTATTTCTTATTTATTTAAATAACATTGTTAGGAGCAGCTCTTTCTTCTTGGTAGAACCCCTAGTGAGTCTTCACTACGGTAAGGATTAGCCTCCATCGGTCCTGGTCGATGATAGTCTCCTTCCAGTAATATTTCTGCATGGTATGTCTTTTAAAATGTTGACCCTCCATCTGAGTCTTAACGATCCCTGCCGTCTCTTCCTTACTGGTTTAACTCCCTATGCTATCTCGCTCTATTAGTCATCAGGAGCTCTTCCTACAAGTCCAGAAAATCTCAGATCATAAGATTTGATAAAGTTTATGTATCCGGCTTTCGGTATAGGTCCTGAAATTCTGCATTTGCCCTTATGAGATATTGCTCCGTGTTTATATCTATGAAGAGGCCAAATACTCTTCTCAAAATTTTTCTTTCAGTTCGCCTTAGTAGAAGCTTATTTTGTTTCGTGAGGGTCCACGTCTTACGTGATTACAGCCTAGCACACTCTTAGTTTTGAGACTTTCGACACCTGTGGCACTGTGTATTCATGCATTAATCTCTTTGTTGATGTCGTTGTCTCCAAGGTACTTAATGGCAAGGTCGTCTGCGAAAGCTAAAATTATCTATGGCCCCTGGTCAGTAAATACTTTCGTGGTATTGTCTTCGTGATAGCCATATCTAGGATTAAGATACATAATAATTTTCGCCCTGTCTTTTATTAGTTGGGTTTCTTTTTTCACTATTTCTTGACTTAGTCTCCTACTTTTGTTGCTTTTGGCATAATTCTCCAGTTGTTGTGGTCTTTTATTCTGGGTAGCTCTTTTCTTGTTCCTTATAAGTTTTCTTGCCTCCATGTCTTCTGCATGTTTTAAATTTCTCTATGTTGAGTCGAGTTTTTTTATTAGTATGGTATCATGCGCAATCTGGCTTTATTTTTTCTGTTTTGGATTTGTTCGCATTCCGCTTCATATGATTCTTCTTCTTCTTTGTCCTGCTATTTATATCTGCAGCTCCTAATGTGTTGCTCCTGATCCATTGCTAGTCGGGGTAAGATTTGCGATATTCTCATGACTTAATGACCTTACGGTATGGTTTAGTTTAAACAGACTGACCCCCAATAATATAAAAATGATTAATATATCTTTTGGACTTAAAATCAGCCATGTAAATCCTTTAAATAACAAATTCCTTGATGTCTATCTTGACCTAGAGCCGGTGTTTGTAGGCCAGATTGATTACGCTGATGGTCGGCTAAGCAGGAGTGTTTATTTTCTTAAAAGTCTTTCTCGTTTCCTGCCCAGGGGTGCTCTACTGCAGACGTTGCTATATTCCAGTCAGTCGCAGGAGATGCCATCATGGTCTGGGGTCATTCAACTCAGACTAAACGTATCTTTCCTTTGCAACGAAAAGCGATTCGAACAGGGTGATTGATGACGGATGGACTGTTCAAAATAAGTAATAACTCGCTGACGTAGCTCTTCTCTACTGTTTACTGGTATTGAGTACACCATTTCCTTTATAATACTTCACAAATAAAAAAATCACGGGGGTGTCAGATCTGGTGATCTCGCCGGCCAATGCCGTGGTCGCATACGCCTTAATTATCTACTATCAAACATGTCGTATAGTTCTCTTGTTACACTATATCCACAGTGAGGCGGCGCTCCCTCAAGTTGAAGCGAACAAGTACAAAAATCTTGAAATGTCAGATGTTACAAAAAATTACTTATAACACTTCGTAAGATTTCTAAATATTTGGCTGAATTTAAAAAAGAAAATATTTTAGGCCAATATAGACAAAACCGAATTTTCAGAAAAACGCTTTGTTCCGTTTTCTATATACAGCTAGCGTACCATTAGTCATAATTCACCCTGTATATTTTGAATTTAATGTAGAGATCGTGGAAATTGAAAGAAAAATAGTACTTTTTCCTCTTTTTAGAGAGTCATCAAAAACTCAATTCAAGTTACATGGAAAATCTTATGGAAATTGTGCTTTTTCAATGTAAAATATCGAAAGAGAGAAAATTAGGAATCAAAATGTTGCCCTTCAAAAATCATTAAACTCCTCAAAAATCTTTGCTTTTACAAATAATCTCTTATTGAAACTTGGCAATGCCGCGTGCGTATGTACCCTAGGGTCAACGCGCTACTACTATTTGTGCGGCGCGAAAATCATTCAAGACCTACTACGATGATTGCGTGCGTGATCATCCTAGGTCATCCCGCTGATCATCATCATCGTCGTGACGTCACAGATGCGCTGGCCAATTGTCTGATGATCGGTGTAGGCGTGGGCCGACTGCATATCCGAGGTGTTGCGGTTTTTTTTCATTGGTATCGAGTGGTGCTCAGGTTGGATTGATTTAACCTTTATGTGATCATGTTTTCTTTATTTGAATTTTTATCGAAAGGTTGTATTAAAGAGAGAAGGTGATCAATGTCACCTATCAATTGAACCATTTTAACAATGAGGATTTTTTTTGAAAAACTTGCAGAAGTGTGAGTGTCACTTACCACATTCACTTTGTTAACTTCAATTTTAATAATTTCGTCAGTGTTGTTATGTGTGTTCATTAGAATCGTATTTGACAACTTTTTCTTTTGTTCTTCATTCCATTCTAGTGTCATCTTCGTCTTAATCTTGTTTTTGCCTATTTTGTCAATATCAGCGACATATTTCAGCTGAGTAAAAATAAAAAAATTAAATTAAATAAAAAAATGTTTTTTAGGTTGAAGATACTGGATATTATGATTAACACAGCCACTTCGCTCTTTTATTATGATTAAGACTTACTACTTTTACTACTTATTATTCTTTAGTCTACAAAGTGTATATGTAATATGATATTAATACGTTTGAATTTACGTTAACATGCTTTAACTAGTAAAGTTTGATAACCAACTCCCTTCTTTTGCTGCCTTAGCTACTGCAACATACTCTGCCGCAGTCGAAGAAGTTGCTACACTTGCCTTCTTTTGTACAGCAGTAAACTGTACATGTATCATATAAATACTTATCGTTTTCTCAGTTCTGCTTTATTTGTAAAAGACTACTGTTTAAATTGTAAATGTCTTAAGCCTGTCGGATATGTTATTTTGGAATAAAAAAATCAAATTTCAATAAGTCAATAAATAAAGACTTTATTTTTTTCATCGTTTAATAAGGCAATATCTTAAAACTATTCTTAATAGTGAGTATGCACTCCTCTGGCTCTGATGACATCAGCACAACTGGGCATACTTCTTAATCAAATCTCTGATCAACTTCTTAGGTAGTTATTCCCATTCTTGAACAAGAAGTTCTTCAAGTTGGTGGATGGTTTGCATAGGCTACCGCTCCAATGATCTTCATCCCAATGTATCCCACAGATGTTCGATATGATTGAGATCTGGACTGTTAGCCAGCCATAACTTCAATATTATGGCCATTTAAAAAAATTGTTGTTATCCTAGCCACGCGTGGCTTAGCTTTATCGTGCATATTATCTGCAAAAAGGAATGGTGTGTGGTGTAAAATTTTAAAAAATAACGTATTGCCGTTAAGGAACTCTTTACAATTACCATTGAGTCGTTATGCCCATTTAAACATATACCAGCCCATAACATAATAGACCCTCTGCTAAGCCGAACAGCTTTTTGCACAGCTAAGTGCAAATACCGCTCACTTCTTCGTCGCTATACCCGAACTCGTCCATCGTTGTGATGTAAGTAGAATCTGGACTTATCCGTGAACAAAACATTACTCCATTGTGGTATTGTCCAATGACGATGTGCTCCGGTAAAAATTCTTCGAGCTCTTCTATGCTCTGCTGTTAAACGAGGCACTCTAACCAGCCTCCTAGCACGTAATTGAGACTGTTGAAGTCTATTACGTACTGTTTGATCAGAAATTCTGATTACCGTTGTGGCTGCTAAATGATTTTAAAGCGCTCGTGCAGTAGTGGTTCGTTCCCTAATTGCCCACAGCATTAATAAACAGTCTTCTCGAGGTAATGTGGCACTCTGTTTATAGCGGCCCGACTCACATTCAGAATTTCTGCGACTCTTCATCTGGAAAAACCTTCCTCAATTACGGCCCTAGCGATTTCAAATCCATTTAGGTACACATACGTATTCTATGTATTCTTCTACCTAACATGTTTTTATTGTAAAATTTTAACTAAAACTGATAAAAACTGGAGCAAAAATCTAAGATTGTAATAGAACTGCGCTCATAAGGAATTCTTAACATTAAAATGTCTAAATTTTTTTCTGAAGATATCCAGACAAAAAAAAATTTAGACATTTTAATGTTAAGAATTCCTTATCAGCGCAGTTCTATTATAATCTTAGATTTTTGCTCCAGTTTTTATCAGTTTTAGTTAAAATTTTACAGTGAAAACATGTTAGGTAGAAAAATACGTAGAATACGTATGTGTACCTAAATGAATTTGAAATTGTTAGGGTCGTAATTGAGGAAGGTTTTTTCAGATGAAGAGTCGCAGAAATTCTGAATGTGAGTCGGGCCGCTATAAACAGAGCATGGACTCGGTATTTAATTTATGGCATTATGAGAAGAAGGCCCTATACTCAACGTCAAAGGGCCACATTACCTCGAGAAGACTGTTTATTAAGTCTGTGGGCGATTAGGGAACGAACCACTACTGCACGAGCGCTTTAAAATCATTTAGCAGCCACAACAGTAATCAGAATTTCTGATCAAACAGTAATAGACTTCAGCAGTATCAATTGCGTGCTAGGAGGCTGGTTAGAGTGCCTTGTTTAACAGCAGAGCATCGAAGAACTCGAAGAATTCTTGCCGGAGCACATCGTCATTAGACAATACTGCCGTACTTCGGCAAAAGCTAGTAACTATAATTTAAAGAAGTTTTCAGGAGAGCGCGTTTTCTTAAATGGCTTAGACTTTGTTTACAATAAGTTTTTTAATTTACCTGTTAGGCATTTCCTTTAACATTTTTGGTAGAAAATTTATAGATGTAAAGAAAAGCATTAAAAATAAAGTAATTTGACTGTTAATGCGAGTTACTATGTTTTGTTCAGATTAAAATATTTAGAATATTGACAAAAATAAGTAGGCAAAAACTAGCAACTTTAGTCGCAAGAAAAAATTTTCCTATTTTCAAATAATATAATAAAGTAAAATATAGTAAATAGTAGGTGATAACTAAAGTCAAGTAATTTTTATATCAAATATTTTATTAATTCTTTGGAATGACATTGTAAATAAATAATTTTAGGTTTCTGAAAAAGTACACAAATCGCGCGACTTATCATTTGATGGTAAATAAGTCCAAAATATTTTTTTTCGTTCATCGTCGAATAAGGGACAAAGCGTGTTTAGAATATTTTTCTTTTTTTTGTATTTATTCCCAAAGGTTCCAAATATGGTTCTGCTGGTAGCTTAACTTCAAATTTATTTTTTTAAAAACTTGTTTCAATAAAAACATCATCAAAGATTTTTTTATGAAAAAAGCTGTTAGAGCCTTTTCGAAATTGAACGACCTTAAGAGAGTCAAGAAGAGGAATGTTGTTATTTTTTCGTTGTTTGCAGCCGTCTGTAAATGGGAAAAAATCGGAAATATTAAATTTTTTAACATTTGGTTTTTTTTGAAGATTTTTCTATTATGTTTAAAAGTTGATCATAATCGTAAATATTTGGATATTTTTTCATCTCTGTGCTTATTCGGCCATGAACGGAATCGGCAGCCATATAGGAATGACCCGGTTCAAAATATTTTAAAGTAATTTCATCTGGCCCCCACTATAAATTTACGAAGCAAACAAATGAAGAAAAGAGGGTCCAGTTTTTATTCTGGGCTGAACAGTTATCTACCCAGAACGTATTTCGTTGCTCAGACTTCTAATCAAATTAAAGTATGCCGATGCCACGTGAGAAGCACATCTTCCTCTAATTGCCTCATGCCACATAACACAGATGTTGCCGTCATCTTGCAGAGAGGCAAAAGTTTCATTAAAAGCAACGAGCCTGTAAATAAAAATTAACTGAAATCATAAAAAATATATTTTATGGCGCCTTACCTAGACACAAAAAAAGAGTTTTTGGTTGACATTTTTGGAAGAATTTACACTTTCTGCATATCAACGCTAAAAACTTTCTCATTTGGAGTAAGAACTTTGGCCTTATCCGCTTGGTATGCCTGTCTAGCTTCTGTGTAAAATATGATCGGAATATTTGGTACACGTTTTACATTTACAATTTGAATTAGTCTCATTATTTTTGTGAGATTTGTAAATTTGGCAAGTACCACACTCATCTTGTAACATATTTTCACTGTAAAATTTTAACTAAATCTGATAAAAACTGGAGCAAAAATCTAAGATTATAATAGAACTGCGCTGATAGGGAATTCTTAAAATGTCAATATTTTTTCTGAGGATATCCAGATAAAAAAAAATTTGTTCAGAACTCTACGAATAAGGATGAATTCTATACATTGTTACTGTAAAATAATATTTTCGTTTAATTACAAAATACGTGGAATATAAGCTTATGTAGTAGTGGCTCCATAATCCTTTTTCGTTTTGAGTAGCTAAAATATCCACTAGTTGCTTTTCTGTCAGGTTCGTCATAAGCTCAATATAAATCAGCATTTTCAATTAACCCAATACCGTTCACAGAAAAACAATGTTCTAAATCCCTGGTTTCTTAAAGATACCTTAAAATGTGTTTAAGATTTTGTTTTTTAAATTGTGTTGGTGCTCTTGAAATCTATTAAAAAAGTTTACAAATGCACTTAGATGAAGTCTATGATATTGGCAACGCCATGAATACCACTGGAATGACACAAGCGGGCACACCACACGACGTCTTTGAAGATGCGTGGAAAGTCTGCGAATCTTCCGGAATCATGGTCAGCCGAGTACATGAGAAGCGGCGTCGCCGCTGGGAGTTGACACTGGTGTAACAGTGATTGTGTTTAGTAGTGTAAGTAAGTAAATAAATCATATGACTGTTTTTGTGCATCGATTATTTTAATTTATGTTCAATTTTTTAAACTGCGTTAAGTCCATCATATTAAAACGTTTTAACAAATTACTAGTTTAATTCGTTTGGCTCAAATAAATATAATTTTCATTTATTTCCACATTAATTCCTAAATGCGTGTTCAAATTCTCAAAATCTCGCATTAGTTTTAGTTTTAAATTATTATTTCGCCATCATCACTACTCTATAATAAAATGTCGTCAACTTATAACAACATTTAAATTATTGGTATACCATCTAACTGCTTAAAATAGATGTAAGGATTATTAGCAGACCTAACAAATTTTTCCTTTTTTTAAAATTCATTAAATTGTCTGTTTTAGTATATGGAGCGTATTTAAGCCCATAGAGTGCTTAATTTAGTTTGCATACCATCTCCTCTTTATTTGCTGAATTTTAAAATTTTTACAATCAGCATTAGCCAATAAAATTCATACTATACTCAACCTTGCTACGGGCCTATAAGCCATTCAAGAAAGGCAAAACTTTCTTTTAGCATAGATCCCTTTACAGCTCATCTAGCCTTATACTTTACTTTATTTCTTTTATCATCATTTTTAATTTAAAAGACCCATTTACAATCTATGACTCTTACATTTTCAAGTCTTGTAACCAATGCCCAAGTTTTGTTTTTGATTAAAGAGTCCTAATCTACAGCATTTTTCAAAACTTATATTTAAGTTTTGCTCTTTCTAAACTATTAGGCATACTGTTAATTAAAACTGAAACGTTTAAAATCATACGTTTAAATTTATAACTTAAAATATAATCCTAATCTTTTTCTATGTCTATAATAAATGCGAAAAATAGATTAATCTTGTCTTAAACTAGTAAACTCATTTGACATTTATATACTTTTCTTTCATAGGAATGATCAAATTCAACCTCGTGTTAATCTCCCGCCCATCAAAACTAAGAATTTATGTCGAAATGGAGAAAAAATGTCACGTCACTAATCGGTGGTAGTAAGGGTCTAAATTTTAAAATATCACAGTAGGAAAAGAATATCTCAAACTTCAAACTGAATACTATTTTCCAGCTGGTGTATTCTTTGTTTATAGGTTTGTAAATCTTTGTTCTACTCTGGCAGTATCTAGGCTTGTAGATGTAATTTGAATAAAGATAAAGAATTTATAGACTTTCGACTGGGTCGTTTCTTGTGCAGATAAGAACTGAGACAAAAAAATTACTTTGAGACATAGATGTTCTAGTTTTAGGAAGGGAGCCGGTTTTGGCTTTTTGTCTAGTGTTATAAATCATAGGCGTTAAGGTATCACGTTTTTTATATTGTCAAATCGAATTACTTTGCACATACAGTTGTCTAATATCCTGGATTCTACTTTCTGTATTCGAATGTAAGATCATGCCTAAATATTTTACTTTTAGTTTTAAATCTATTTTAACATTTATTTCTCTAGAATCATCTGCAAAACAGACTATTTCGCCAAGCGAATTTAGTTCAAACTTATTGTTTATATAAATGATAAACACTAGAGAGAGAGATATTTATTATAGACGCACCGGTAACTTAGACCTTTTGCCGTCTATCAGAATTTTTAATAGTTATATAAATAAGCAAATGAAAACATCTATAAAATATCTATGTATGTACTTGCATAAGTTTAACGAAAATTTCTGAAATTTTTCCCTCCAATTTTGTTATAGTACTTGGTACCTTAATTTTTAAAATTGTTGTTAAAAATTATAACTAAAATGTCCACTAACTGCTACTTTTGCTCAAATATACAACTACTAAAACGCGACCATTTTCATCAAACAAACAATCGCTAAGCGATATTTACGGGACAACGACTTGTGACTGACCAAGATGTTCGAAGTAACATGCTGATGATTTTAAATTTTAAAAATTATAGTCGTTGTCAAAGTAAGCGGTGTTTCATTGTATTTCTTCTTTATCCTCTTCATTCAGCTCAACCCCAGTATATAAATAAAAATCATTGTTAAAACTGAAACATTGTTTGACCCAAAAATAAAAAGTTACAAAACTCATCATTTTTATCTACTTAATGATGCCTGTGATCTATGTTTATTTTCAATGTATTTAAAGATTGCTTTTATTTTGTCGTCCTCTTCAGCTTACATGCATCTGCTAGTGTTTTTATTCAACTTTCCTTTACATCATCATTATTAGTGTTTCTCTCTTCTTTCTTTCTCTTCAATTATTGTTTCGAAATCAGTAGCTGATACAGGATTTCTTAGTCTGAAAGTTTTTCCAATCCCTTCAATTATCAAAGGAATACCGTCATAAAAACTAATGTGGGTCAACAACACGAAACCGAAATTGTGTAATGGTCAGTTGCAATTATTTTAATCCAAAGCACAAGAAAAAAACAGAATCAGGTCTTTTTTTAGTTAGTGCCGGTCCTTTATTTATTTATTAGTTTAATATCGGAGTCCGGGACCCAGTTTGCGGCTACGCACGCATAAATAAGGTCTAGACAGTTCACGAATCCGGTTAAAAATGGTCATTATCGGTTTTAATTTCAATTTCACGCAACAGTAAATTATTAGTAATCTGAAAATGGTACCGAACAAGCGGTAATTGCGGACGGAGTGACTTAAGGATGGGTGAAAAAAAATATGTTTGAATTTTTTTTGTCGATCGATTTTTACGCAAGTGGATGGAATAATTATCGAGGGTTTTATTGCTAATTTAAATTTGTGAAACACCCTGTATCAATTTGAAAATACCCCACATAAAATGAAGTTAATTACCCCCTTTTTGATTAAATATATTATTAAATTGGACCCTAATGGTGTTAATCTTGGGACAAGGTTATTTTTTAATATATTTTTTAATTATTTTATATTGCATTATAATAAATTAATTTAGCCGACACATCGCGTGTGAGAAAAAAAGATAAGATATAGCTCCTGACCCTCATTTGTTTTTTTTTTTATTTTACTGTTATTGCAAACATCAAGATTATTAACAATTATATTGCATTGTTAAGCAGTTGGGCCATCTAAGAGCTGGTAGAAGAAAATAAGATGATTGTTATTAAGATTAAACAGTTTTTTTTGCGATAAATAAAATAAGTACGTATAATGGTGGTAAAATATAGGTTGCTTAAATTTGGAAGCCCATTTTAATGGATGCCTTTAACAAACAGTCAAACCAAAGTGAAGAAAGAGAAATTAATGGAGTAGCTATTAAAAAAGTTTCACGAGCAAACAGTAGATTATAGAAAAAGGAAATGGAACCAAAACATCTATGCTTTATTTAAAAGACCCTGCATTAAAACATGTCAACATTATCTTAAAAAAGAATCAAAACAACATCCAGATATATTTGCTTGTCCTCGTATTGGCCTTAACAGTCCTGAAAAGTGGGACGCAGCTACTTTAAACAGTATGGTGATCCAATATTTAGGTTTATTTATAATCTAGAGACCAAGAACTTTCAAAGCAAAAATGTAAAACTATATGTGACAAATCTCCAGAGTTAAAAGCTTTCTGGTCTCAATGGAACTCATTGATTATACAAAATGGATTTTTAAGAAGAGTCTGGAAGAGCGTAAATGAAAAATAAAGACATCTCAGACAGTCCTCGAAAACAGCTATCCATGGCGGTGTTAGCAACGGACATTTTGGAGTTAGTAAGATCTTGGCTTAAGTGAGAAAAAGGTTTTACTAACTAAACAGTCATGAAGATGTGGAACGCTGGTGTCAAAAATGTGAGTAATATTCGTCAAGGAAGGATCTAAAAACCTGGACCTAAGAAAAAATATTGTAGTACCTTATTAGTGCACCCTTTAAACGAATTTCTATAGACATAGCAGTACAATTTTCTACTAGCAGCTCCGGAAACTGATATGCTTAAAGGTTTGTTCTCACTGCAAATTTCTTACAAGTTTGAAACGGTTTAACCACGGCCGGAGAAGAAAAATAATCTCACTTTCTTATGCCAGTGGGAAAAGGGCAATAAAATAAAAATAAACAAAAAAAAATTACTGTACAACCTTAAAATAGCTGTCTATTATTAATAGAGTTTAAGATTGTGTGATTATTTGCTACTTCATGGCTTACTCTAAAATGGTCGAGAAATTCTATTCTATTAAATTGCGATATAGTTTCATCAAAATAGTTTTGATTTTTGGGCCTTATCCGTTTTTCAAGTAAATCTTTTTTAAAAGTCTGTGTCGGAATCAACAAAATTCTGATCAGATTCTCCCGACGATTCAAAATCACAAATTTCCTTAATGTGTATTTTTAGACTAATTCAACAATTTAAAATACAATTTTTCAAAACGAATATCAGGGACTATACAAAACGACAAAATACAAACAACAATTTAGAAGTTATGTTCATATTCCGAAGATCGGCGTTGACTGGCTACACGAATTCTCTGATACTTTGCTTGAAATAAATCCGAAAACAAGTCTGACTATCAGATGACAATCAGAAATTTGTGTATGAACATCAAACTTTTGATTTGAAACTGATCAGAAGTTTCTGTGCGAACGCGTTTTACTCTATTGCGCATGTCTATTTGTCGAAAACTTGTTTCTTACTGCTGTAAACTGCCCGAGGTTTATTCCATTCCCAGCCAGGAAGCAACCACAGTAGCTAAAGTGCTATGCCAGAGCTGGATATGACTATTTAGTGCCTCCAGAGAGATATATTCAGACTAAGAAAGGAGTTTTAAGTCACAAATATTCCAATAAGTCGCTGGAAATCAATAAGATTCCCACAACCTCCCTACACCCTCATCTGATGGAATGGTTGAAAGGTTTAATAGCACGTTTCAAACTTCAATTCAATTTTCAATTTATTGTGAACTGTAAACAAACCTACTGGGAAACCTGTATACAATCATTCTTTTTGGCATATCGTTCTTGTTAGGAAATACCCCAACAACACCTTTTTCTGTCATCGAGATGTATTTATTTTTAATTGGCTTATGTTTATAATTTTAAGGACATCATCGATACCTAGAAGGTTCCCACAGGTCAGAAAATAATTAGTTTGAAGTGGTTACTTTTAAAAGCTTCAAACTTTTAAAGACAACAAATAAAGGGTCCGGCACAAAGAGCGAACGTTTTTAGGCCATTAGAAAAGAAAGGGGTGTGCGTCAAATTACATTCGGTGCCTTGACTCAAAGCATTTCAACTCAATTCAGATACGGCTTGATAGGTCCTTATTTTTTTTAAGAAAATGGGGCTACCGTTTCAGTAACGTCTGAACGTTACGTTAATATGGTAAGCACCTTCTTTATCCCCGAGGTAGAAAGAAGACGTATTGTGACCGTGACCGTTTGTGGTTTCAGCAAGATGGAGCCACAGCACACACAGCCAGGGCATCCATGGCTGTTCTTCGTCCTTTATTTGCCAACCATTTAATTTCAAGATTCGGTGACGTTTTATGGCCTCCTCGGTCCCCGGACATGTTCATGTGTGATTTCTTTTTATGGAGGTACCTCGTCTCGTGTCTATGAAAAATCCTCGTACATTAGATGAATTGAAACATGCAATCTGCCAGGAAATTAGTGAACTCAATAGAGATTTGTTGCAAAAAGTCGAGGCTAGTTTCCGCGAACTGAAGGCGTTCGCGGAAACTGCATCGATGGAAATGGTCACCATGCCTGATATTCTTTTTCACAACTGAAAATGTATGTTGGTCTACCAATTAATTTTCCCTAAAGCAAAAACTAGTGATTTTATGATTATTTCAAAAACATCTATTCCTCTGCCGCACCCTGTATAACCCATAAATTACCACGAAACTGTCAGGCTCTTAGGTCTTAAGCCCTTTTTCACACCCCTTGATGCTGAAAGATGCGAGTTATTGAGCACTTTTACACCCACTAGGTGAGACAAGCTGGTAAAGTCACACGGTCAAAGTTTAGTTACACAATCGATCACAGTTGCTGTAGAAGTCAGGTTGGGTCACTGTCTCCGAGATTTAGTGTGTGAGTCGAGTCGCGAGTAGTAGTCGCGATCGCAGTGAGAAGTTGCTCACGGAGTTTTCCCTATAACCCCTAATATCCAAGACGGGGTTTTCTCTTTCTCTCTCTCTCTCTCTCTCTCTCTCTCTTTACACCTCTAGTGACCTATGAAGTACGGACCTTCATACTCAGTACCCTTATACTCGAAACCCAGTTAAAACTACCTGTATTATTGTTGCTAGGTAGTGAGTTCGGTCGTCGTGTGTTGATACAATAGGTTAAAGTAATTAACACATTGTAATTAGAGTATAAGGACCATTGTTAGTAGTTAGTAAGAAGTGAGTGAAGTTACCTGCCAAGAAGCAAAGTGAGGGTAAATAAGGTAAAATTAGGTATACAAAAAGTCAGGTTGGGTCACTGTCCCCGAGATGTAATGTATGGTCGAGTCGCGAATCGTAGTCGCGATCAAAGTGATAACTTGCTCACGAGTTACCCTTATTCTTTTTACTCTTTAAACCCAAATATGGGTCTCTCCATCTAGAGTCTTGATAGCCAAATACTGGTCCAAGAGTTGCAGTACACAGTCGAGTTGAGTTTTATGTGACAGTGAAGTTGACGCACTGTCGCTGAGAAGTAGTGTGTGAGTCGAGTCGCGACTCGTAGTCGCAATCGGAGTGAGATGTTCCTAACGGAAGTTTTTCCTATTATCCCTATTACCCCTAATATCCAAGACGGGGTTTTCTCTTTTCTCTTTCCTTACACTTTTAGTGACTTAGATTCCGTAAGTACCCTTATACCCTAAACCTGGTTAAAACTACCTGTATTATGGTCGATTGTGATTAGAGTATAAGCAATATTGTTAGTAGTTCGTAAGAAGTAAGTAAAGTTACCTGCTAAGATACAAAGTGAGTGTAAATAAGATAAAATTAAAACAAAGTTGTTTACTAATTCTAGGCTTTCAATGTTCTAAGAGCATAGTCAATGTGAGTCAGATTATATATAGCTTTGACATGCTAATAAAAATGTGTTCCTGACATAAAAGACTATTCCTGAGGTAAGATAAAACACATAGTTTTTTTCTAGTTTTTAAATTCAGATGCCTGTTAATGTATAAAGGTTTCATTCTCACTTAACATCTTTTCAGCAAATATAAGCTGTTCTTCGATACATAAACCTATATTTCTTCCACAGTTAGTAAAAGAGGGGTATTATCAATTTGAATAACAAGGCGATTCATGCGTGCGTTTTTTCTAATTTCAAAACAAAATAGTAGTAGTTTATTAAAGTCTTTGTAGAATAATCCTAATAAATAAAGATAGAATAATCTGAATAAATTATGTTCGACTGAGTATTGAAAAATTGCAGATAAATTGAAATTTAGTTACTCAGCAGCCTCATTAGCATAGTCTGGATAAAACTGAAATAACAATTTTGTATCAACAGCATACGTTTAAATGTGTGAAGTTACAGTGAAAAATATAGCTGCCCTACTAAATATGAAACAATAACGAGCTAAGACTCGCTCTAGGGAACCCTTAAAATAATGCTTCCAAACTTTGATACTCTTCCACCCATCCTAGCTATCTGCTTTTGATCTGAGAAATACGACCTAAAGAACAGGAACAGCCGTCTCCTCAAAGCTATATAAAGACAATTTAATCAATATTAACTCATGATCAATCACATCAAAGGCCTTATAGTTAGGTTATATTAGAGTAGTCTAACAAAATTAATACGGCACCTATTTGCCTATCTTAATTTTTTACAATTTTATTCGTAGTATTTAGAAGTGTAGTGTGTTAGTGTTTTAGTAGTGACAAAGTAGGATAACTTATTATTTGAAAAAATGTGGCGACCTTAATATTGACTATTCCAGTGTGTGTGCTGCCCAAGAATCACTCCAGTCTATATTCAAGTCAATGGGTTTGATAATGCACATAGATTCACCCACCAGAATAACTAAAAATAGCTCCACCACCATCGATTACGTAGTATCATCCTTTACTCCAGAACTCTTAAATTGTACTGTTTTCAGTTCCGGCTTTTCAGATCATGAAGCTATATTAACCAGCTTCTCTTTGGATTCAATTAACAATAGCACTTTGCGTAAATTAGGCCGTGTTTATAACAAAAATAATTTTCTAAATTTTAAGAATCATTGTCTAACGGAAAACTGGAACTTTCTTTCAAATGATGTCGATAATGAGTTCTCCAGATTCTTAAATTCGCTATCAGATATTGAAAATATATCTTTTCCTCTAAGGCCAATTAAAACTAAAAAACAAAAGCCCTGGTCCTCCAAAGGTCTTCGTGTATCGGCAAAAAACATGCGCTCACTTTCCTACCTAAAAAAGTTCTCAGAATCTATTGCTTTTCATAATTACGTCAAGCAGTATAGGAAAACTTATCTTAAAACAATTAAAGCTGCAAGAGAAATCTATTACAGTGGGAAGCTGGCAAAATGTGGCAATGTAGCTAAAGAAACATGGTCTATTGTTAACGAACTAAGAAATAAGTCTACCTCAACTAGCACTATCTTTACATCACCCGAGGACCTAAACAATTACTTTGTAAACGTGGCAAAAAATCTAATGGCCACCATAACACCTTCTGATGATCCTCTGTCATATCTCTCTAATGAAAATTTGCACAATTTCTTTTTTACGCCAGTATCATTTACAGAACTTCAAAGTACAATTAAGGAAATAAAAAACAAATCATCAGCTGGTACAGATGGGCTTACTCTTAAAATGTTTTCAAATATGCCTGATAGTACTCTAATTCATTTAGTAGACCTAATCAACATGTCATTTCAAAATGGGGTCTTTCCAAACTGCCTTAAAACTGCAATACTCATTCCATTACATAAAGGAGGAGATAAAGATCAAGCCTCAAACTATCGTCCAATTGCACTTTTTCAAACCCTCTCAAAGATCATAGAACGCCTGGCTAAAAAAAGGTTTTTGTCATTTTTGTTTAAATATAATATCTTAACCCCTTATCAGTTTGGATTTCTGAGCAAAAAAGGCACCAACGATGCTATGTTCTCCCTATTTAACAGCGTTTATTCAAATATCAACAAAAATTACTTAACAGCAACAATTTTCTGTGACTTTTCAAATGCTTTCAATTGCGTAAACCACATTATTTTAATTAACAAATTTCTGTTAATTAAAATAATGTGGTATTTGTGCAACAGAAGTCAACTTGTAAAGGTCGATACGTCAAGATCTTCTTGTAAACCAATTGAATGTAGGTACCTCAAGGTTCCGTTTTGGGTCCTATGCTCCTTCTGCTGTTTATAAATGACCTGGCCAGCCTGAACATAAGCGGAAAAATCTGTCTTTTTGCTGATGCTACTAGCTTCACTTGGAGCAATCCGAGTGCAATGGCACTACATACAACAATTTCCAATGACTTGGTCTTCATTAAATCGTGGTGCGATTCCAATCTTTTATGCCTAAATCTCTCAAAAACTAAAGTCTTATCATATAAAACGACCATTCCTCCATTTATTCTAAACAATACCAGTTTGGAAGTTGTTGAGTCTGTCAAGTTCTTGGGTCTTGTTGTGGACGGCTCTTTGGAATGGGATTTGCACATAGATACGTTATCTAAAAAACTAAGCTCGGCATGTTTTGCCATAAGATCAATCTCAAGAGAATTAGGCTTTTTCACGGCCAAAACAGTTTATTATGCTCTTTTTGAGTCACATCTTCGTTACGCCCTTCCATTCTGGGGTACATGCTGCAAGACCCAATTTGAGCGTATATTTAAACTTCAAAAGAGAGCGCTTCGCTACTTATTAGGACTTGATAGTAGAGCTCACTGCCAAGTAAATTTTATAAAATATAAGATCCTTACTCTTCCCTCGTTATTTATATTTGAATCTATCTGCCTTATCTGCAAACATGTGTCGCAGATTCCAGAAAGACCATCCCACAGCTATTCACTAAGGAACCTTGATCATAATCTTCATCTCCCAATTCCACGGTCGGAATTAGTAAAGAACTCTATACTTTATGCAGCAATAAAAATGCACAACCATCTGCCTTCCGTAATAAAATCGATGACTACTTTTAGTTGTTTTCGCAATGCCCTAAAATCTTTACTACTGCAAAATACCCTATATACAGTAGAAGACTTTTTTAATATTTCCTTTTAAAGCACACACACTGGCGTTATTAGCTACCTATTATTTTCAAAATGTTTGCCTGCTTTTTATTGTATGTTTTATTTTATTTATGTATTTCGACCAAATTGTACAATTTGATAATTTGTGCAGTATTTTTGTTTTATTATGTACCTATTTACTTTGTGTGTATTTTGTCTGAGTATTTTTTTTATGTTTATTTGTTTATATTGGTATTTTTTTCCTTTAGCTTTGTCGATAAAATGTAAATTTTCAGACAATAAAGCATTTTTGATTTGATTTTTGATTTGAGTGCTGCCGCTGTAAATCCCGATTGATGTACATCAGTATTGTACAGAGAAAAAGTTGTTTTAATTAAAATATTAAAAAACTAACCTTTCCAGAGCTTTCCATATGACAGGAAACTAAATACTCACAGGCCTCAAATTTGTATAAATGACAGTATTAAATTTTTTTGGCAGAAGATTGACGAAAGTTTCTTTTCATTATTGAGGGAAATTCCTCAGATAGATTTTTAATAAATGTGTAATGTGTAATATTATTACATGCAAGTTTAGTTTTACCAGATAAGAGTTAGCTCATATATCAAATATCTGCATTGTTAAACTTAACACTCTGTATATAGTTATCAGAGAGATCTACCACTTGAATGTAAATTTATGCCTTCTTTTATTTTGTATTTTTGTAATCACACTGATTTGGTTTTTAAAATACACGGCAGAAATAGTTATTTATTTCTTCAAGATTTAATAATTCAAATGAAATTCCACTCACTGTACTTTCAGAAACATAAAGATTAAGCTCCTTTGTTGGCCAAAATTTGCGATAATTTTTTTATTATTTTAAATTTTATAAATGAGGTAACTTTTCTTTGTGTATACAGGGTGGTCCACTTTAGACGTCATTAATTTTAATACGTGATAGAGAATTTAAAAAGAAATAGACTTTCATTTTAAAATTTTTCTCAGAAATTTTTAATAACAAAGATACAGGCTGTTAAAGTTAAGAATAATTATTTGTTTATTTATCATAACTTTTAAACTACTAGCTCAGTTTTAATTAAATTTCGCATGCAGGTTATTGTAGTGAATTGTCAGTTACTAATGAAGCCAATTTAAAAAAAAAATCAGTGGCGTAACATACCGAGGGACTTGGTTTTTTTTGATCCTGAGAGGTTTGAGTAATGTTTTAAGGCATTTTATCGTATACGGGATTTGGAATATTCATCACGTTTATGCTTAAATTGCCAAAAACTAGACCAAATGTCAATAAATTCATCTAAAAATTCTATCCAGTATATCCACTTATTCTATTATTTTTAACCCTATAGGTAACACCTAGAGCTATGGATATAATGTCTCATTCACCTTTATATCCAATAATGCTTAAAACGCCAATCGCCACCTCTACCTCTACCCCGAACTTTTCTATAAAATTTGTATCCTGGAATACCAATTACTTCTGACTATGTATTACTTATTAACCACGGTTCCATTATATCAACAACATCGGCGCTATTATTTTGACATATTTGAGTGAATTCTACAAAACTTGAAATACTGGTCTAAGAATCAAATACGCAAAGCTAAGTACATGACTTCAATTTCTTTAAATACCTCATGCATTACTAAGTATTTATTGGACTGGATGGCCACAGCCCTTACAGTTGAAACATTGGATGATATGAACATAGTTAAACACTTTTGCCTTTCATCAACCTATGTATATTAACTTGTTTTGCCTAATAGTTAGTTATGGGTTCTTGGATCCACTTTTAGAATTAAATCTATGTTTTTATGTGTATTTTCTCCTTTAAAATTTACATCAAAACGTCATTCTGTTTTTGTATAGTCTTCGAACAAACAATCTGATTCACTGTCATCTTTGCAAATATTTCCCGACTCATTTACGGCATATTGCTAACCGTCTTATGTGTAAGTTCTTACATTTGCACTTAAAGCCTTTAAGTGAGGTAATATCTTTAAGTGCAGATATCTTTTTTTCAAATAATATAACTTATCAGGAGACACAGGGTGATGTTACCTTCGCCCAAATGTACATTGAATCCCACTATTAAAAGGTTTAAGCTATATGCTTAAATTATTTAAATTTGGGCTCTAATACAGTTTTAATCAACTGTAATTACTAATAGGTGAAAGATAATGTTTAACTAGGATCCTCAAACATCAGCCTTAAATGTAAAAAATTTATATAAGATATTAAGTGTTCATATATTTATACACTATACCGAATTTTAAAAGGAACATTATATGATTTTATAATGGTCATTAACATAATTTACATAAATTATCGAATATTAAAATACCATTTATTAATTTAATTTGCAAATATTTAATTGAACTAGTCCACCATTTTTTCCAAAAAAAAACATTATGACGTAATTTTCAAGTTTTCTACTTATTTTTTTATAAGTTTATAATTGATCTGATGTTCCTCGTCATTCTTCTGCATGCAATAACATTTTTATTTACACTCAAAAATCCTATTAACCAAATAAGTGTCAACGACTTACCAATATCGAGACCCTGAAAATATATACCGGTATAAAACATTCGAATGTGAGCAAAGGCTACATTCTAAACCTGATTGCAAAACACCCATATGGTCTGCTGAACCAGATAGTCTAGATGCTTTAGCGTATATTAGTTCTTATGCCTTTTTGGTAATTTACTCAGTACTCCCTATAAAAAAATTGGTTCTTTATTTTTTAATTAAATGCATCGTCACGGAGAAAAGTATTAATTACAAGATTTTAATCTGAATTTGATTGCGATATGTATCTACAAGTCGAGCAATTCTTTTAAGAATTTCGATATGCAACGCTAACTTTTGGTCGATACACGTTCAATTAATATTGAACAATGTGATATGCTTGGACACTTGACCTCTTTTGTAAAAACATGTTTGTCGTCATTTCTTTAAGTTTTTTTTTTGAGAAAATAGATGACAGAAAGCATTAGAAGAATTAAAACTTTCTTTACTGTACAGCCATATTATATTCTGGATATACTAAAATTGATCATCATCAATTATTACATATTCCTTCTTTGCTGGACATAAGCCTCCTTTTAATACTTACCATATTTTTCTATTTTGGGCGTCCTGGATCCGTTTAATATGATCAGACGATCCAGTTGGTATGCTGTTATTTTTCTGTTTAGCTCTCCTATTCTCGGTCTATCTAATGTCCTGCATTCTCAAAATGTGTCCCGCTTAATTTCACTTTAGAATTGCACCCTGTGCCACTTTGAGTTTTTGTCAGTGTCAAAATCTCGGCACCATAATTTAGGACAGGCAGAACATATTGGTTGAAAACCTTTCCGACCAGAGAAATTGGTGACTTATAATGCTCCCTAAATTAATGCTATTCGCCTAAGCAATTCGCAAGTTTGATTATCTTTGTTTATACAGATTTCGTCGCAAAGATGAAATCAGTATAATCACTATGTATATGAAATCTGTATAAGACAGTTTCTGCTACTTGGACGCCATAGACTACAAGGTTACTACAAGGCGCAGGAACTTCAGTACATTTCTCTTGCTTACTTGAGAGTTGACTTTCGCTAAGTGGCTTAGATAGTTTTCTCACTTAAACTATTTGAATACTTCATTTTACGACATAATTTTATAATAAACAAAAATATTGATTTAGATATTCTTTCTCGGAGACTTTTTGATGTATTAAGCTGACAGAAAAAAACAAATCAAACAAGAAGTTAGCAATTTATGGAAAAGGTTCAAAAAACCAATAATAACATTGAAGATGAGACGGAAAATCCTTCCTCTTCAAAAGCATTAGGACTCGTAAAGCCACAGGACATTACAGTAAGTTTAAATTATATAATATACATAATTAGGCTAATTCATTAACACATCTTTAATCTAGACTGTTATAAAATAGTCCGTAACTACATCTTTATGTGTCTGTATGTTCCAAATTGCTCTAAAATTTTTATGCAGTTTATTTTATTGTACTGTAGTTGATGGTTTTAGAAACATTTACTAAATACTACCCACATTTAATATAGGAGTATTACAGGCTTACTTTGAATAACAGAAGGATACTAAACAGACTATTTCAGAAGAAATTAAGGATGTTATGACAGAGTCGAGTGTATGCCAATTACTTCAAATCGTAACTAAACCAATACCTAGTCAACACTTTCAAGAATAAAATGGATTCAATATAAATTGGTTATTGTATGATATTCATTATACTGGAATCTTAGCTCAAAAGCTCTATACTTGCACGCGATGCTGGTAAAGTGCAACATGCTACTAAAATAATAAAGTTGAAAAAACTTCATTAAAGAGAAAAATTGAGGCAGCGGAACTCTAAAAAAAAGCCTATATCCTAATGGCAAGCAACTGCTCTAAGACTTTGAAATACTAATAGTCATCCTAGAGTCGAAGAAAATCAATCCTGGTTATTCGAACTAATAAAATTAAATGCTCTTTTTGGTGGTGCAGCTGATGGTTGACGTCGTTCTTAGGTTATAAGGTGTTTTAAAACAGACGACTTGTAATATAAATTATTTAAGCAAGGCTATACGCAGGCTATCAGTCGGTCAGGATTATATTTGAGTCTTCTTCCCAAGCGAGTCAATATAGAGAAAGGTAAAAGACAAGTCGTAACCGTTCCTATCAAGCTTTGTTAAGCAGAATCTACGTTACACCCAAAACATAAAAATGGCAAATTTTGTACCAATTTTGGGTCCGAACCAAGTTTCTTTTAAAATAAAGCACATGTACCTAATAATAATGCACCTTTATTACCGTGCCCAATGTACAAGTACATAGTTCAAATGCATGGTCTCGAACCATGCATTTATAGTTGCTGAGAAATATAAACTTATTCCATCTGTCTACAAAGGAATTCTAATCAAAAAAGATGGTGAAGGTGGATCACCTGAAGCTGCGACGTACTGTGGGCTTCTAGTGAAAGAAGAATTCCTAGTGGAAAAGAATAATTTATCCTCCAATGCAGAGACTTATGCCATCGATATTAATAGGCTTTTTGAAATACCGCCTTTTGAAAATTTATTGAGAACCAGAGAAGATTTTTGTAAAATCATGTTTATCTTCTCCCGATTAAAATTCGCGGTACAAGTGGGTTATAGTTTCAGTCGTCTGTCGTTTCAAGTCGACTATAGTTTTAAGTCGACTGTGGCAATTATCAAAAGGTAGATTTTTACCACCACTTGTGTTGATCAAACAGATGTCAAAAGGCTATGTAGTCCGAGCATAGCCTAGTGTCGAGTCATATATGTATATTTAAAAGATCTGGTAACATATGTGGTCTTAGCCAAAGCTGTTTTCAAGCAAGTTTTAAGCAGCCCGCTCTTCACTGCGAAAGGTAGCAGAGCTGTTCACAGGCACCCTGCAGGAAACACCTACACGGACTTAGGAAAGTAGATACACATACCCTGTGTAGAGGATTTGAGGAAGAAACCACTCTTTACATTCTATATTTCTGTAAAGTATTCAAACAGACCGATGCGACAGCCCTGGGCGAATCCAAGCCCTCACCAGAGAGGCTAAGAACAACATACCTGGGCATGTTGCTGGACTTCCTATAGAAGCAATAGAACTGAACATGGGAGTAAATCTATGGAGCACACTAGGATTGCAACAGAGCGGACCGCAGTGCAGGAAACCAACTGATCCCATTCAGCTCAGCGGGGAAGTTTTAGCGGGTAACAGGTTAGGAGTCCCACAGTACCGGGAGTTCACTAACTACCGGTTCTCATAAAAAAGCCGACAAAAAAAACATTGTAGTCTTTATTTTTCCTCATATAAAGTCGCTGATCAACACAAACACATAAAAAATAAGATTATGAGAGATTATTAAGAGATGTTACCTATCGTCCTTAAAAATTGCGGCTAGACTAGTTCCCGAGAAATTCAAGTTACGCCGTACCGACTCCGGCGTTTAGAATACTGGGCCATGAAGTCATGGAATGTTAAATTTAACTCTAATTGGATTTGCCGCTGATCAGCGTCTTCGTGGTTTCTCTAATACGGAGCCAGTCGGTTAAAGTGAATGAATGGCTCAAACTTTACCCCTCGGTGGCTTTTGTATTCTTTAAAAAACATCATTAGTGGCTTCCCGCACTTTATCAGGTCCACCCCAAGTTGTTTCAAGTTTCGGTGACAGACCTCTCCGTGTCTTAGGGTCATTGACTCAATCCAAGTCGACGGTGTTGTACCTCTGGCCTTTGGCATTGACATCATATGTGTCCTTAATCTGATCACTGGCATCTTGAATGGAAACCTGCAGTTAACTATCATCATTTCGGGCCTGTTTATAATATATGTTTAATTACTTATATCAAGGTTATTTCAATCTTAATGATTTATCAAGTTATCATGGCCAGACTGTAAAAAAATAGGGACGCTGCTCCAGTCACACTGAAATAAGGTGAACCTCCTGTTTTCGACGCACACCCTTAGTGACTATGTAATAAGCGAAATAAAATAGAAACAAAATAAGAAGAGACACAATTTAACGTGAAAGGAACAAAATGACTCGACTTACCCTAGTAATAAATGAAGTAAAGGATGTTGATATAAGGAAAACCCCAATCAGCTTTCATTAAATCGACAAAGACCTGATATACTTCAGTATTATCTCGCATGAGATTTAGGTATATTATTATATTATTTCTACCGATCCAATAATTGCTGTAGTACTACTGCTTTCCGGTATCGCACACACGTTCCGTATTTTAAGTTTTTGGCGGATGACCTCGGTCAAATAGCTTACTCCTCTCGCCCCGAGGGGTCCATAAGGTGAAGTAGGATAAAAGAGCAAGGCTTTATGGAAGGAACATTGGAGTAAGAGAGTAAGGAAATGTAATAGGTTGAGTTTAAATATTAAGAATTTACCAAGAAACGCGTGTGTTATACCGGATGAACTTTTATATGCAAAATCAATGTAAATAAACCAAAATAAACAAAGTATTACCGTACTAATTATTAAATATCTTAAACTTTAAAGAAAACTAATGTTAACTAAAAATAAGTAAAATTAGCAAAAAAGCAACAAAAAGAGAGAGAACGAAACAATGATGATATCCATTTTTGTACGCAACTCATTGGCATAGTATTCTTTGACAACATTGGGTTCTGGCGGGTTCTCTACTTCCTATCACTATTTCAGCTAGAAACTCTCATATGCTTTCATGATTCTCTGATCGATAGGCCAGGAGCATCAAATAAAGAAATTTGTTCCAGTCTGTTTGGTGGCCAGAGATTCCTTTGGGCAAATACCGATTAATGGTTCTATGCATCCATGCCACCATGCCATCTGACTACGAGTATAATGCAGTGGTCTCCGTTTTCTTGATTTTGAGCGTCTTACAGATGTTCTGGAACAAGCTGAATTTGAAACTTCGTCGTTGGTTTAAATGTAGCTCCAAAGGTAAAAAAAAAAATCGGCAGATCCATTGAGTAAAGTCTTTTATTAAATCTTCAACAATAGTAGAGGCATCTTATTTTGGTAGAGGGTACACCTCAACCCATTTACTGAAGCAAGCCATCACGACTACGATGTAATTATTTCCTGCTTCTGCTTCCAGAAACGGACCAGCAACGTTAATAACAATCCTTTCTGAATGGCCGCTTCTCATCGACCTTCTTAGATGGCGGGAGCGGAACTCGTGCCTTTTATGCCTTTTTATGTGATCTGCTTTGTCAATTTCTAGCTTTCCTCAGAAACTGCTTGCCGATTCTTTAAAGCCTCTTCTAAAATCACTTGCCGGACAGTACTGACTTATTTCTTCATCGCAAAATCCGTCCTGGAGTACGGAACACTTGGAGTGCCAAACATTCTGTAATTCTTTCTAGGAAATCCGGATATGCTAGTCAAATCAAACTTGCAATCAAACGTGCTTCAAATTCTTACAAGAAGTACCTCAACCTTTGGTACCACCGATTTTTCAACTGCGTGTGATGATTGGCTATAATAACGCATTTCCAAATGCCTTAGTAAATGATCGTAGTCTTTTTGTTCTTTGACTGGTTTTCTCGTTGGATGACCAACCATTTGCTTTTGCAGCCTCTTTAAACTGACGCTGATAAATAATTCAGAATGTAGTGTCATGAAGTTGAGGCAGTTTAAGGCGCGTCTTGTATTCTAATATCTTGTTTTCTAACCTGGTAGAATTCTTTCTTCATGTGCCACAGTTTTTTTTTATTTCAGAGAATTTTCTTCGATCATTTTAGCAGAATTTTCCATAAATTCAGGTTCTAAGTTGGCGCAACTTTTTAGCAATTTAGCTTCCAGTTCCTTTCAATTCTTGAACATTAGAACAATATTTCATACACCAGCAAAAACACAGTTATCCGGGTGATCGCCTTCCTTAAGTAATTCGTTACGAAGCGGCTCCCGCTTTTCCCGTCGTATCGCAGTCTCTTCCTTCCAGCTCTTTTCAAACCGGCAGCTTTGACATTATTACACACTTTAGTCAGATTTATTTTAGTTCCTATTATTTATTTTTGACGTTCAATTCACATCCCACAACTGACAATATATCTTTTTTGCCCATTCGTTAAGGTGTGAATTAAAATACTCGATGCACAAAAATTTGATTTATTTACACAGTTACACTACTAAACACGATGACTTACGACTACTAGAAATATTTATTTACACCGTATTTATTTACTACTATTTATGTCTGATTTAAATATCGCGTCAATATTCCGAATTGAACTGTCAACTGGACTCCCAATGGCAACGCGGCTCTTTATATACTCGGTGAATCATGTTTCATGATCATGAAGATTCGTTAACCTTCCAATACCTCTCCAGAGATGTCGTGCGGTGTGCCCGTTAGTGTCATTCCGGAAAGATGAAGAGCAGCTGGTATTCGGGGAATTACCTATATCGTTACACTATTTTAATTCTATATGTTGGCCTTTTTGTGTATTGTTTCGTCATTTTATCTTTACATATTATCGGTTTTGTATGTAGCATTTTTGCTAAATAATCGATTAATTGACTGATTTATATTTTCTTCGCCTTTATTTCGTCATTTTACGAGTCTTCCTCATCCACAAATCGACTAAGGCCATCTCTTGGAAATTTTCTTATACTGAAATTTTAGAAATTGAATTAACAGCTGTATCTTTTTTAATCATAGTACTCTTATTACAAATTCACCTGTCATTCCTCTTTTCAATCAAGTTATTCACATCTATTAACTTCTCATATTTTAAAACTGGAGCACCCAGTAAAATCCATTGAATACAACAGTAATTTTATAAATTTTGCAATGCTATTCGTTTGCAAAAGAGCAAACATAAATGTTTTTAGAGCACCTGAAATGCAAACATTAATATTAACGTTTAATTCGGACAAATCAACAGGTAATTGACTTTATATACTCTGTTCGAGATGCTGATGGGCTTGGGTGGTCTTGTTAAACTAATCCTATTTTTGAGTTTATTTCTTAATGTTTTTGTTTCTGATTTTTTATTGCCTATAAGGCTTTTCATGTATATTTTTTAGTATACACATTATAAGAATATAAGTGGCTTTAAGCTGAGCCAACTTGTGAATAGACTATATAAACGTAATTTTTGGGTAGGGCAAAATTGCAGCGATTACCGCACTTTTTCTATTAAATATATTATTAATTATAAGGTTCGACTTAGATTTAACTAAATAAATAATTGGTTTTATGCTCTCGTTTTGTAATAAAGACTCATTCCATTTTAAATAAATGGTCATAGTCATGATCTTAGATTGTAAAAGGTTTGTGACCCAGAGAGCTGTCTGAAGTTGTAGTTTTGTTGTTAGGAGACCTAAAAAATTACATAGGAATTTGTTGGCGATAGTGGAAATGTTTAGATCACTAATTTAGTCATTTTGAGGTTACTAAAGCATGATTTTACACTAAGAGAAAGAGAAGAAAAAATGATGTGAACTGCCTAGAAAAATTCATTAAATTAATTGCAATGCTTAAAAAATGGAAAAATGACAGTTGTGAACGAGTGCAGAATCCAACTGAAAAGATTTTAAAAAAATTTGAATTCAACTGTTTGGAATTGGGATAAAATTATTTCAACTGCCTGGAAAACTCATCATATCAATTTTTGAAGGTGGTAGACAATGGTACAGTGAAAACATCTTGTCGGACTTGCATTGTCTTATTTATTTATTGTAACACGACGTTTCGGTTGGTAAGTATCTCCAATCGTTATCAAGTGTAAACTGACTCAGTTTACACTTTGGTAAGTATCTTGACTTTGGTAAGTAACTGACTCAGTTTACACTTGATAACGGTTGGAGATACTTACCAACCGAAACGTCGTGTTACAATAAATAAATAAATAAGACAATGCAAGTCCGACAAGATGTTTTCTCATCATATCAACTCCTTGGAAAAATTTTTGGAAGTCTGAAGGGATAAAAATTACCTGAACTGTCCATGATCTAAGGGCGAACTTTTTGAAAAAATGGTAAAATAATATATTGATGTGAACTGTCTGTAAAAGAAGAAAACTTTTCTTTAATTGCGATTGAATTTAAGTGACCAAAATGACAAAAAAAGTCTAACTGGCTAAAGGCCTTTACTCAATCCATCCTCAGAAGTTTTAAAATTAGAGGAAAGAAAAAGGATATAGAGCATCAAAAAAATTTAAATATGGAGCCGATAATAGGAGACATAATATTATAACACAGACAAGAAAAATTACAAGCTAAAAAAAAATTAAGAGGGAGATTAAAAATATAGTTTTATATCTTAATATTCTCATGTCTGGACTATACAAGGTCTCCCACAATCAACGTCACAGACTGTAACTTTTTTATCCTTAAATTTAATTTTTTTTAGGAAAATGTATTTTTAATAGTTATAAAACCACTACCCAAATTACTTAAAAAAACTACCCCTGACAAAATCCCTAGAAACCTAAACACCCCCTTAAAACCACCCCAACTTTTTTTCAAATAGCACCACCATCTCTTCTATTGGAATGATCTATATTAATTTTTTGGAATGCTTGTAAAATTATTAATTCAATTAAATTTATTAAATCAATCATAAAAAATCATCCTTGGGTCATATCTGGAGAGCGTACTGTAAAAAATAAGCTTTGTATTTTTTACTACAATGTTGCGTCGCCCTTTTTTTTGCAAATTGTAGCAAATTTTTTATCTTACTTGTAGCAAGAAATCCTATGGGCATATCAAAGTAAATCTGACAGTATTCTAAACTCGTCAAGTGGTAAATAGCCCAATAGTGTGAGTCGCATATTTTGCTATAATGAAATCAGGAAATGTATGTAGAGTAGTAGTTGAGAGAGTTATTGCTTTTAATATATTAAGTCTACTCTTAGTCCTTGTCCAGAATTAATTAACTATTTTTAGAAAAAGCTTCAAAAATAGTAATCTTTTGTGACGGTTTCCTTAACAACATATACATTAATGGCCAAAAGTAGATAGACAAATGGTTTTTATAAAAATCAAAGGATATAAAAATTCTATAATAAAGATATTTAAGTATATTATGGGCAACATAAATATGTATAAAAATAATAAAACATTCTTTAGAAACAATCACCTAATCTGGTAAATAATAAGAAATAATAAGAAATAACTAAATATACGCTGGACAAAAGTAGATAGACAAATTTAAAAATAACCAATACTCTTTTTTTTTCGAAGTATTTTTTTTTAATTACAAACTAAACCATCTACAATAATAGTATTTTGTAAAATACCCATTATTGTCTATTACAGCCTGACATCTACGTAGCATTGATTCAATAAGAATGTCTATGAGTTTAAAACCAATATTTTTCCATTTCTATTGCAACCGTTCGAATAATTCACCTTTATTTTAATAGTTTGTATCCCTAATATTACAATCTATAATTTCCCATAAATTTTCGATGGGATTAAGATCGGGTGACTGGGATGGACATTTTAAAACTGGTATTTTTTCTTCTTCGAAAAATTGCTGCATAATTTTGGTCATTATCTAGCTGGAATTGGAATCTCAATGGTAAATTGTCTTCGACATAGGGCAACATAACAGCTCTGAGAATATCCCTGTACATAAACCTGTCCAATATGCCCTCTATGCGATGTAACGGGCCCATTCCATAACCTGAGAAGCAACCCCAAACCATCAATGATCCACCTCCATGCTTAACTGAGGTTTTGTGTACTTGGGATTCAAACGCTGGCCAAAAAGACGTCTAACATATTGAATTCTATCGGAATTAAACAAATTAAACTTCGATTCGTCGCTCCAGTAAACACGTTTCCACTCATGCTTTGTCCAGTGTATATGCTGATGGGCAAATTCCAATCAGGCTAAGCGATTCTTTTTTGAAAGCAATGGTTTTTTTGCTGGCCTACGTGCAAATAGATCTCTTTTACCAACCTTCGTCTTACAGTCCTTGAGGACACATTACAAATCCCTAGAGCCTGTAATTTTATCTGAATTTGACGAGAAGTCATGAAAGGGTTATTCTGGCTAATTTGTTTTAATTTGCGTACAGCTCTAATGTCCTTTTTTTTTTGGTCGACCAGATTTATTTTTTGGCTCTATTGATCCTGTCCTTTCATATCTTTTGATAATTTCCAAACAGCTTTTCTTTTAACATCAAATCTACGAGCAATATCAATTTGACGATCACCCGCCCGATATGCATTAATAATGCGTTGTCTTAAATCAAGAGAGAATCTAATTCTGCGTGGCATGTTGCACCTGAGTTAAAGAGAAGCAATACTACACTAATTTTATTTTATAAATATCTAGACAAAAAAATAATTTCAAAATTGTTTTTGTCTATCTACTTTTGACCAGCTATATTTATATTATTGCTTTATCTGATAGCAAGCAAAATATTTAACTGAAATTTATTGGTATCTTTTTATAGACCGCCTTACAAATAACAATAATTTAAAATCTAGGGGACCTGTGGGTAAATCTTTAAACAATTATATAAAAATAATACTTTGTCTATCTACTTTTGGTCACTACTGTATGTTTTAATTCTCACTTTACGTGCAAGATTTTACAATTTTTAAGATACAGCCTGCATTTTTTTAATTTATACACATTATTCGATACATATTTTTCAATAAATAAAATTTACTAGTAAAAATGATTTTTTATCAAAAATCTTTTTAAATGGTGCTCTTTACATATTGCGATTAAAAAAGACTAATGACATTTCATATCAAATGAAATTTGATTTTACCGCCTTAATTTAGCTTTTCTGCCATCCTGATTGGTCAAATTAACCAAGCATAAATGTCCAACTATCAAATTAATTGTAATAGCTTCCGTTGCCAAGCGGGAGGTCGCTACCAAATCTGTCACAGAAATTTCTATCGGTTTGTATACAACCACCAATTCTTTATATTTTTGTGTTTTGTGGTTCCCGTTCTCGTGATTTTTGACCGCATAAGCTCTTCGTGAATTTTTTTAAAAAATTTCATAAAAGTACAGAAATTGATAAACTTTTTGAGATTTTATATAAATATTTGACTTACATTACGTTTTCTTTATTTAAATATTCTGTATATTTTTCTTAATATGTTTGAGTATTACCATTTCTTTAGAATTAGATATTTTTAAACATTTGATCTAATTTTTTTCTCATTCTCAAATTTAGTATAAAATATTTTCTTAACTTATGTACGCACTAGTATTTTTTTAGTATTAGTGTTTTTTTGTGAAAAGATTTGGTCTAACATACAGCGTGGCTCATTTTGATGATAGGGATGAAACTATAGCAGATAGAAAAACAGTCATTTGAGCATAAATTAATGCAGAGATACCATAGAAAATTTTAGGTTTTTAAGATAACTTGAAAAAAAGGAGGATCGTTATGAACTCGGCTTTTTTTAAAACGTGTCCTTATCAACAATTTTGTTTTATTAGTATGTCGCTGGAATCTGTAAATTACTGAAAAAATTAATTAAAACTTGATTGATTTATCCAAGAAAATTAAACCTTGGCTGTAAGAGGAATTCTGGCTTACCAGACGAGTTTCTAAATGCAACTGCTCTTAGGAACTATTTTTCAGGTTTAAATACTACAGCTGATACAACTTCAAATGAAAAACTAACTTTTATAAAGCTAATAGGTATTTTAACACAAGGTCTTTCCTAAATTTTACACAATTGGATGAGCCAACATTAATTAAAATCATTAAAACAATACACTGTAATGCAATAGGTGAAGACTCCATAGGCTTAAAAGATCTAGAAATGTGCCTACCATATCTTACAAAAGCATTATTAAATATAGCTGCTTATTACAAAATTTTTATCCTATAATTTGGAAAAAAGCTATTTTGAAACCTCTAGCAAAGGTAGCTGATCCAAAAAGGTTTAAAGACATCAGACTCATTAGTATACTGCCTCTGGTATCCAAAATTTTAGAAAGGTTTGTGCACCAATAAATATGCAGCTTTGTTGATTTTTATAATATCATCCCGGACTGCCAATCGGGTTTTAGAAAGAACTTTAGCACTACCACGAGTCACCTTCTTAATAACTGTAGGATAAATGAGGAAAAAAGGAAATAACATGTCTTGGATTATTGGATTTTAGTAGAGCTTTCCATACTTTAAACCACGAAATGTTATTAGCAAAGCTTTATTATTTTGTTTTTTCGAATAACGCGATTGATTTCTTTAAGTCATATCTTAATAATAGAGCGAATTGCGTAGTAATCAACAAGGCTTCTACAACTGAAAAATCAAGTTATTATCCTGTATCTACCGGTGTTCCCCAGGGTTCTATTTTGGGGCCGTTGCTTTTTTCATTGTATGTTGCAGATATGAAATCCTGCATAAAGTACTCAATGTTACAACAATATGCTGACGATTCCCAGCTGTATATTTCATTTTCACGTGAAACTCTACCCTTAATAGAAAAACAATTTAATAAGGATTTAGAAAATATAGATAACTTTTCCTGCGACCATAATTTGAAATTAAATTCGTCTAAATCATGTGTAATTTTTCTGGGTGGTGGAAAGAACGCCCTTAATGCAGCAACAACTTCAAAGCTACCAGTAGTACGAGAGGTCAAAAACTTAGGAGTATACATTGATGGCGGCATTTCATTTCAAATACATATAAAGAATAAGCTCAAAATTACATACACGCGCTTAAGAAAACTTTACGGCTTAAAAAATCATTTACCTCCTAAAACTAAATATTTTGTATGTAACACACTTGTTCTATCCTTATTTGATTATTGTGATGTGGTATATTCGGATTCATTGACTGAAGACTCCGCTTACTCAATACGAAAACTTCAGAATTGTTGTATGCGTTTTTCTTACAAAATTCCATTTAGAAGTCACATTTCTCCTTATTTAAACAATAACTTAATTCTAAATATGAATAATCGTAGAAAATATCACATGTATTCCTTCGTGTATAAAGTTATAAAAACTAGGGAGCCATTATATTTAGCTAACAATTTTACAAATTTTCTTCATGAGCATAACACTAGATTTATAAATTTATTTAGAATACCACAACATAGAACAGCAAAGTTTTAAAAATCTTTTGTTTTTGTCGCCTCTCAACTTTGGAATAGACTTCCGGCTAGTTGCAAAAGTTTTCCGTTTACTGCATATAAAAATATATTCGTAATAAACTGCTTGATTCTCAAAAAAACAATACTTAATCTACAATAAAAATTAAAAGAGCTGAGCCGCTCGATCTTCTATTGCTGTCCACTTATTATTGTTATAAATATTAATTAATTTACCTTTCCTGCATATACAGAACTCCCGCCTGCTTCGCCTTACTTAAATACTTAAATATGATACTCAACACATGCATGTCTCGATTAATTAAGAAAATCTTTTTTTTTACTTTTTACTTTTAAGGTTTTTGAAGGGCAATGCCACACAGGTTCTATCTTATGATGAACCTGTGTAAACGGTTCTCTATAATCGAGGCATGGTCCTATTTATCATGTATTTGGTAGGTTGTACAACATATGTATATTATTATGCTACAATTTTGTATATGATTATTTATTTACCTTCATGATAAATAAATTTGTTTTCAATTTGAATAAATTTTAAACATTTCTATGGTTTTTAAAATTAATACGTTTCATCATCTTCAAAATGGCCTATAGCATATAGTCCAATTAAATGTACCTAATATAAACAGTAATATTTATAATCAATAAGACGTTTCATTTGTATGTACCTCTTAAACTCATCATATATTCAACCCTATTTTAGCTAAAGAAATTTTAGTCAAAGAAATGCTCATTGAGCTTACAATATTGCCTAAAAGCTACTACCAAAAAGTGGTTACAATAACTACTTTAAATTCGTACACTGTAAAATAAAGTAAATATCGCTTAAAAATAGAGGCAAATAAAAACTAAAAAAAGCAAGGAAAAAGTGCTACATTTTATAAAGTATAATTATTTTATAACAGTATTTTGTTTCGATATTAACTGAAAAATAGTACGCTTATTATATATAAAACCTAGCAAACAACGTTACAATGGAAATGCACATTTTCCTAGAAGAATAGCCATAGTTTATACACTTGTGCAGGTATGCCAAATTTCTTGTAGTAAATAAAATTACAATTTTTAGCAATTTATTATATTTTGCTTTTATAATATCTTACAAATAATTCACTAAAACCATGGGTTACAAGAGGCCTTATAATTTAAGTTAAAAACCTCCGTTTTTTGACTAAATTGTCCAAATATACCACAAATGAAAATATCCTTGTATATGATCAGAAATACCGTAGTCTGTACAGAAAGACAATTAAAGCAGCAAAATCTAATTATTAAAGGCATCGCTTATATATTTCATGAAATAGGCAAAGAGAGTGTTGGTCGATTATTAATGATTTTGGACATTGCCATAGAAAAGTATCTGAACCGGAGTTAAGACCTGACATTTTAAACGACTATTATTCTGATATACCTAATATCTTGTTCAAGGGCATTCGTAGTAACATTGATCCCTTACACTATCTTCAACAAGTGTCGGTTGAGCATTCATTTTTCTTTCATCCTGTCGATCTTACCGAAGTAAAAAATGAAATCAAACGCCTAAAAAACCATAAATCATCTGGAGCTGATGGGATGGAGCTGAAGGCGGTTGTTACTCTTTTTGCCTGATTCAGCCTCAAATGCTTTAGTTTCTGCCATAAACAATTCTTTACATATTGGCATTTTTCCTTCATGTTTAAAGGAGGCAGTGGTTATCCCTCTTCATAAGGGTGGAGATTTGGATCAGCCTTGTAATTTCCGTCCCATTTCTATTTTGTCTACCCTCTCTAAGATAGCTGAAAAACTTGCAAAAAGCAGATTTTTTTCCTTTTTACATCATAATGGCATTTTGTCTGCAAATCAGTTTGGATTTCAAGCCGGTAAAGGGACTCATGATGCTGTTTTTAGCTTTTTGGAGAGCGTCTATGTGTCCTTGAATTCTGGAGAGCCATCGGCGGCAGTGTTTTGTGATCTATCCAAAGCATTTGACTGTGTGAATCATGGAATACTGTTGTCTAAGCTCGATAAATATGGTTTTAGGGGCGTAGCGTTGCGATGGCTTGAGTCCTATCTATCAAATCGTACTCAGAAGGTTACAGTGTCTGGGTGTTTGTCTGCTTCTAGATCCCTAAAATGCGGCGTTCCCCAGGGTTCAGTGTTGGGACCACTGTTATTTTTACTGTATGTGGATGACTTGAGTTCATTGAAACTGCAGTTGGTTCAGTTTGCTGATGATACCACCATACTATGGAGCCATAAACATTCTGATTATATTAAGACTTGTATCCTTGAAGACCTTCAGATTTTATCAGGGTGGTGTGCTTCCAACAGGCTCGTGTTTAATGTAAGAAAGACGTCTATTATGGGGTTTAAGTGCGATGTTCAGGGTCTGATGTTTGACGAAAATTCCCTCTTGCAGAATAAAGAGTGCTGCAAGCTCCTAGGAATTACCATTAATGGTCGACTTCGGTTTGAAGATCATATTTTACATTTAGCTGGGAAATTATCTTCTGGATTTTTTGCAGTAAGAATGGCAAAACAAGAGCTGGGAGGGGTGGTTGCACTTTCAGTGTACTTTTCACTTATTGAATCTCATATTCAGTATGGCTTACCTTTTTGGGGTTTAACCAATAAGGGGCTACTTAACATTGTCTTTGTTATTCAAAAAAAGCAGTTAGATACCTGTGTTCTGCTAAGTTAAGAGATTCTTGCAAACCCCTCTTCATTTCTGAAAAAATCCTAACTCTTTTTTGACTCTTTATCTTAGAAACAGCTGCTTTTATTCACAAAATTCCCAAACTACCCTCTGACACTGGCCATTTGACTCGTCGTGTAAATGATGTTCCCCTACCTATTCCTACGTCTTCCTTTACCAAAAACTCATTAATTTACATAAGTAAAAAAAATTACAATCATGTTCCTCTATGTGTTAGACATATATCGGATGTTAAGAAATTTAAAAGAGAATTAAAAACGCTTTTATTGGCTAAGGCATATTATAACCTGGATGACGTTTTTAATGATAGGTTTTAACCTTGCACATGTTGGAAAGTTTTTTTTTCCTTTTTTCTTCTCTAGTTTTGTCAACAAGTTTACCTTTATTTAGTAATTGATTGTTTTATTTAGTTATCTTTAATTCAAGTATGTTCAAAAAGTTTTGTCTTCCTGTGTTTAATTTTGTTCATTGTTTTGTCAATTTTTGAAATTGTATTTTTATTTTGTTTTTTTAGCTTGTAGGATGCTTCTACACAGATTATTCTTACGTAATATAGCACATTTTCTTTCTTTCTTTCTTTGTTTCTTCTCATAGGATGTGGCATCAAACTTTACAATATTATTGGAAATCTTTCTACTTTTCGCGTGGTCTATGATTATTCAATTTTGTAACAGTATGTCCTACTTTTAATATATCAGATTTTTCGATTTATTGTATGTAATTTATTATCAAATTGCAGCTGTCAATCACAACTTTAAGGACATTTCAATTATAATTTTATAAAGATTGTTTTAATAATTTGTTACCATATCTATTTGTACCTTTTTTTTATAAAGAAAATTGCTCCAATAGTAGCATTTATTCTTACACATTTTTTTTAGTGCGGGCTGGCCTAATAGGGCCCTTATTTCCAATCCACCTACGGGGAAATCTATTGTCTAAATAATCTATAATTATTTATCATTATGGGGTGGATCGCCATCTTGTTGTCAAATCATTAAATTGCGCTCTAAAATAGACACGTCTTCTAATAATTCACACAGTGAATTTTGAAGAAAATTTGAATACCGCTCTGAAGTGAATGTACCATAATTAATTAAAACCCGAAGAGATACAATAAACTATAGTTCGTTGGTAATCACTAGGGCGAAATCTTCGTACTAGTTGGATTTTAAAAAAGCGATGTTGGTGTTGTCGAAGAATTCGGTGAATAGTACTTCTTGCAATATTACATTCTCTTGCGATAGTGCGAATGGAAATATGTGGATTTACTGCAACATAAGCCAACATAGATATATTTTCCTCATTTCTTGTTGCCATTTGATAATAGAAATGTTTTAAATTTGGAAATCTGAAAACGGCTTATATGAGGGTGAAGGACGATTAGGAAAATGTTGTCGGTAAACCATTTCTGCTTTGCGCCTTTAAATGTTTTTCCCAGTATGATGACGTCATCCAGATAAACTAAACATGATTCCCAAGTCATTCCACGTAAAACTGTTTCCATAAGTCTCTCAAATGTAGGTGGAGCATTGCAGAGTCCAAAGGGCATGACTGTAAACTGCCAAAGTCCTGTTCCAGTCGAGAATGCGGTCTTCTCCTTATCTTCAAGGTGCATCTTTATCTTTACCTAACAGTATCCATTCTTTAGATCGAGTGTTGAGAACCATTGTGAACATGATAGCGTGTCCAGGGTGTCGTCAATTCTTGGTAGGGGATAACTGTCTTGGTAATGTCATTCAGTCGCCGATAGTCTACAAAAAATCTAGTGTCTTCACTAGCACAACTGGAGATGTCCAAGGACTCTGAGAAGGTTCTATCACTCCTTGTGTCCTCATTTCTTGAAGCATTGAGGAAACTTCTCCTTGTTTAGCTATCAAAATTCTTCGAGGTGCTTGTTTAATCGGAGCATTGTCTCCAGTGTTAATTCGATGCTGCACCAAATCAGTTCTTCCCAGGTTATTATCGTCAATCGTGCAAGAAAAACACATTTTGATTTTCTTCAAGAAGACGTCGCAATTTACTACACTGGTCCATGGTTAAATTGGCAGAAGATTCTTCAAATGAGTTTTGTAAACATACAGGAAAAAGTCTGTTTGAATAACGACTATCAGCATTTTTCATGACTGCCACTACTTCAGAGTATACGCCAATGTTCTCTCCTTGTTTCAGGTGTTGATCATATCCTTATAAATTTACCATCTGAACCAAAACAGTAGATTTCTTCTGCGTAGATAACGTCTTGGCTGAAAAATTTCCTTGACAATATAGTTTGCAGTTTTCCATGGGCTCAATCAAAACAGTTTCTCCCTCTTTTCCTCCAGTTGTAGCATTAACCACCACCTCTGAATTTGCTGGTATGGTAATATCCTTGAATAACTTAACTACTCTGGTATTTACTTTATCTTCATATAGGTGGTGCATAAAAATCCCTTCATTTCTCGTCGTTAATATCCGGTTATATATATCCATTTTAAACTGCTGAGCATTCATAACATCTAATCCTAATATGACATCATGTATGATTTCTGCCACTAGTACTGGCTGTTGGAATGTTGTTAAGCCAATGGTGACTGTAGCTTCATGCAATCCAAGAATCGGGATCCTTTTTCCATTTGCAGACTCCAGAATTAAATTTGGTGGTGCTGAAAGCCTACAGTGTGCTACGATGTTCGGCTTCACGATAGTATGACTTGATCCTGTATCCACTACCATCTCACATTCACGGCCGCATATTTTTCCCGGTACTACCAAGCGCTCTTCAGGATGTGGCAGCCGTTTTAGTCTTATACGTGGGGCTTGGTAGCACCCAGCCAGCTTAAAGTTGAAATTTTCCTGGTTCCTTGGATCTCTTAAAGGCTTGGGGCATTGACGTTTAAGGTGCCCCTCCTCATTGCAATTCCAGCATTGCAATGGTCTTTTAGGTTTCCTCTAGTCCATAGGCCAAAGCTTCTGAAATACTTTTATGATGAGCCATCCTTAGAGCGTGGTTAGTATCTGGATCTCGAACTCCGTCAATAAAACAATTTATAGAAATTTGTTCTCAGAACTCTGTTGGGGCTGAAGGGTAGGCCAGATTTACTAATCGAGCAACATCGCCCTCAAACTGTTGGAGTCCATCCTCGGGTTGTTGTCTTCTAGATTTCAATTGAGCCTGGTACACTGTTGTAGATGGACTTCACCGTATCTCATCTCTAAGGTACGCACCAGTACGTCGAAATTGAGCTGATCCTCAGATAGCACCATTCTTAATATTTCTGTAGCTTTTCCTCTAAGGCTTAGCTTAAGATTGATTGCCTTTTCTTCGTTATCCCAGCGATTTCCCCTAGCAGCGGCCTCAAATTGATTCAAATAGGTACTCCATGCTTTTTTGCCGTCGAATTTTGGTCGCTTTACTTTCATCATTGTTTGCATTCCAGGATCGGGATGAAGAGGAGTCCGTTTTACTTTCATCTCTAGTTCTTGGATCTTTTTTTGTACTTGCCCCAATTCTTCTTCTACCGTTGCTTCAAAGTTAGTCATTAATTGTTTCTGATTCTTCTCCAGATCTTCTTTAAGTTGTAAAACTCGTTCCTCTTATTTTCTGTCTCGTTCCTCCTGCTCCTTTTTAAGATTATCTTTTAAATTAAGTAAGTCATCTTTCATGGTTCGAATCAGGACTTCATTTTCTTTCTTTAGGTCATCTTTCATGGTCCTTATCAGGTCTTCATTTCCCTTCTTCAAGCCAGATTTAATTGCCTTTAGTAAATCTTCCTGTTTCTTGTCTCGCTCTTCTTGTTTACGGTCTCGTTCTTTTTGTTCTTTCCTCTGTTTATGCTCTCGTTCTTCTTGTTCTACTTGTTGTTCGTCAAACTTCCTTAATAGCAGCTCCATCAATTTCTCGGTCTCCATCTTGGCCTGACTTCTTGTTAAAGGCATCCACTAAAATGAGCTTCCAAATATCCTTTACTTCTGACACCAATTGTAACGAAATTCGGAAACACACTTTTATTGTCAACGTCAAAAACACTAACCTAACTCGCCTTGACTGTCGTTTAATTGTTTCCAAGGTAAAACGACTAAACAATTAAAAACCGAATGAATTATCACAAAGCGCGTCCTTTTTAAAACCCGAACAGTTTTGAAATATTTAGAATTATCTTCATTGTTTTTGCCGAAAGAGACCAATAATTTTAGGAGAATACTGGTAGTCAAAGCAAGCAAGTATACAAATTCTAGAAAATTAGAACTACAGGGACTTACAATAATATAACCTAAATAACCTAAATTGGGGCCAAAATGGGACTCTAGAACAAGATGAACTACTTAAAAACTAAACACTATAGATAAAAATAATAAACTAAACGTAAGTAGGACCCTAAAGAAACCCTACGAATCAACTTTAACTACAGAATACTAATAAAAGTAGTACAAAAACTAGGAGAATAATTAACGTATTTACATTTTCATAATAATATTATCAACCTTCTAAACAAATCAGTACAATTTTTTTTATATCCAAAAAGGAGCAACATTAATTGAACTGACGGAGATTTGTATGTGCAAATTGTATATTTTTTTAAAAAATTGACCAAAGGGTACTCATTCAACCGTTTGGAAATAGACATTAAATTATTTTACGTGCTTGGAAATTTATGAATAACTCATCAATTTCTTGGAAAAATTCTTCTAAACCTAAAAGGATAAAAATTAGTAAAACTGTCCATGATTAAAACTTTTACGTCAATTACAAAGGCTTTGCAATAAACTTTAAGTGACCAAAATAAATTTTGCCGAATAAAATGGGATTGATAAAATGACTTTTTATATTTGGAAATAGAAGAATTACTTGAAATGGAAAAGATGCAATGAAAATTTTAATTGGTCTACCTTTTGACCATATTTGGTAATTTTTGATTAAATTCATATCAACTGCTTGGAAATTGGCCTAAAATTATTTAGACTGTCTGGAAATGTATGAATAATAATATCAACATCTTCAAAGAACTCTTCCAAACCTAAAACAATAAAAATTACTTGAAGTGTTTATGATTGTTTATGATCCAAGAGCAAATTCCAACTGCCTTTACTTCAAAAATTTGCTTCAGAGGCTTCGGAATTAGCCTTACAGGACAAAAATTAATAAAAATTAGTTTTGCTGGTTAAAATATGATTAATAAAATGACCTAAAATATCTAACGATAAAGAAATTACTGTATAATATTTAACTGGAAAAATAAAAAATATATTTGGTTTATCTTTAGATATATTCCAGTATTTTTTTTAAAACAAATTTGAGTCATTTGTTAGAGGGGTAAAATTATTTTAAGTGCATGGAAACGTATGAATATTAACATTATAAACTTCTTACTAAATTTTATCTGAACTTTTATCTTAATAGCCTAAGGAGAAAATCTAACAGCCAGATTCTGTCAGAATTATAAAGTATTATTTATTATTAAACTCTGGAAAAAGGTGTTGATTACATTTGGAGACAGACACCAAAATATTTAAAATATCTGCAAAAATTGAAAATCATATTTTAAAAGGCTTAAAATTACTTTCAACGAACTCGAGCCTATTTATTGATAATTTTTTAATGAAGAACGAACTCTCTGAAATTTGTCTGTGCATTTTTTGAACACTTTGTATGTATTTTATTTATGTTTTAAACTTTGTTTAGTCATCTATAGATTTTACTATAATTTTAATATATCTTAAAGGGTCAAATTTTACTTATTTTTACAACCACATATTTTAAAGTAATCTAACCAAATACTAAAAATAAATAATTATAGACAAAAATTAAGAAATTATAAAACAAGTGCAAAAATCAGTGAAAGTCTCATTAATTACATGATATTATAGTAAATCGGTTACAAAAATTACACGACCGATTATAAAAACCCCAAAAATAAAAGATTCACTCGTTATAAAAGATGAGATGGCAGATATATCTCAACCGTGAAAAAATACAAACCGTGAATATTTTAATGTTAAAATAAGTACTTAAGCCACAAAACCACCAAGGAATAAATTTTAATTTCAGTCGCTCCGGTTACATTATTAAAACCTTTCAAAGAAGAAAAAAGTAACGGAAATCAATCTGAACTTTTTCAGATATATTACGGCAGTGTACTTGTCCGAAGGAGATAATGCAATATATTGATCACCTATGGGCATATAGCGATATAGTTGCGAAATCTTGCGTTTATATACATGTATATACGCGCCTGTATTTATTTTGGTCGGCCTACCCAGAGACCAGATCTCGGTTCGCTTGACCGGTCCGGTATGGGTCGTTTGAAAGGAAAAGGAACATTTTGCTCAATTAAAAAATGCCTATACATGTACTCTGAATCATTAATACCTCTTTAAATCTTATTTTATTTAGCCCAAATGTTAATGTTATAGCTCACCGTATCTATATATTAGAAGTATACAGCCATTGTAACTGATACACAATTATCATATTACAAATAAAGTAGGTGTAGGTTATCCGACCACAAATCCATTTTTTATACTATAATCGACATGAATATGCACGAATAATTGCGAGTTATTCGCCGAAGAAAACAATTAGATATTTTAGAGAGCCTAGAATAGATTTAACTGGCACGTTTAGAATTAATTTTTTAAATAATTTTCGCCTCCATTGTTATTAGAAACTATGCCACAGTATTGTTCTCTCGACCTTAGTATATTTATATTCTTAACAACAATTGGATAATTTGAGACTAATTTGTTATCTTTCGGTATATTGTTGTTTGTATAAAAAGGAAAAATGAAGATTTAGGTGTGTATAAGCACGTGCGAATTTGCATTATTTAAACAAATAATTATTATTTTGACATGAGGTTTTTTTATGTATATTCATTCTATTTAATTGTGTGGCAGATGCTTGAAATTGTCCTAATTAGAAAAATTGAATGGTTCTTAAGCCTCGTGCCCACTAGCAAATAAAATTGCTATAATATAGCTATATTATAGAGTTACTCTCACGTAGCGTGTGCACGACATCATGAGAGAAATATAGCAGCAAAACTACTTTTATGTACCGGGTGGCCAAATAAGCGAGGAAAGCTTATCTCAGGACCTGTACATCTGGCAACAATGAAATTTTTTTATTATTATAAAAGTGGGCATGAGAAAATTCTGGAAATTATTTTTAGGTTCCGTATTTCACCGCAAGAGGGCGCAACTAAAAATTAAATAAAAGAAACGTATTTTTCTCCGAAAACTTAAATATTAACTTATACTTTTGATATTATTTTTAGTAAGCCTATCTCATCCCTACCCTATAGTTCCTAATAAAAACGCCAGAGAGCGCAATTTGTAATAATTCAAGTTTTTTTCATTTTGCTCCAAAAATTCAAAGTGAATGGTATACTTTTGACATCCTATTTAAAAAGTAAATAAAATTTGCAAAAGTACTGTGAAAACCGCACGATGATATCTTTGCTCGTTTTCAAGTTATAGCGAATTAAAGTTTTTTACGCACCGAGCCTAAACTTACGTACCGGCATTAAGTGTCCCGCCTAAAAATCTCTAATTAGTATTACCGCAACTAAGCTAGGATACCATGATGTCATAATTAATACATTATTAAAGTAATAATTGATTGATAAATTATAAATTAATAATATCTATGTATCACAGAATAACTGGAAGTTTATGTGACTTTCTTAAGGCGAATAATTTTATTAACGAATTTCTTTTTATATTTAAATTATGGTCCTGAAAAGTACCGATTTTAAACCCAAACATATTTAGTATTTAATGCCTCGATAGGTGTTTAAACTGCTTTCCATCACATTCCAAACAAGCTTCCAATCTTCTTTGGGTGGATAAAACTGCTGTTTCGATTTCAGCAGCTGATATTTCATTTATTGCACCACGGATTCGGTTTTCCATATCCTGTCTTGTTGTAGGTGGAGTTTGGTATACAATATCTTTTAAACGACCCCATAAGTAAAAATCTAGGCATGTTAAATCGGGTGACCTAGCCGGCCAAGGATGTAGACTCCCCCTTCCGATCCAGCGCCCTTGAAAGTAATTATTTATATGATGCCGCACCAAAATACAAACGGGAAAAATGTGCTGGGCACCCGTCCAATTGGAAATACATGGTCCGTCTTACTTCCAGTGTCAAATCATCCATTAAAATAGCCAAGGAATTTGTTAAAAAATGCAAAAAAACATTACCAGTTAATGTGCCATCAAAAAAATAAGGACCAATTTCCATTCCGATAATGTCACACCACACGTTTACACTCCAGCGGCCTTGGTGCTGGACTTGCATCCAACCAGGATTTTCAACCGACCAATAATGCATATTATGCCTGTTGACTTTCCCATCGCTACAAAAAGTGGCTTCATCGGTCCACAGAATCTGTGACAAAAAATCCCTGTTTTCGCGAATCATCGCTAGTATCCATTGGCAAAAATCAATTCGGCGCTCAAAATCATGTTCGTTTAGAGCTTGGTGTAGGATTATATGGAAAGGGTGTAGCCTTAAAATAAAAAGAAATGGCTATATTCGAGAAGAAAATTATAATAAGAAGATTTATTACCTGTGGTCTTTAAGTATATTTTGAACAGTAGTTCGAGCTATTCCCAAATCTAAAGATAACGCACGAGTTCCAATATGCCTATTAAACTCTACGTAGGCCAACACATTAATAATGTTTTCTTCAGTTCTTCCAGTAGAGCGACGCCTTCTACATTTGGGCCGACTAAAACTCCCAGTATCGCGTAGTCGCTGTACCAACCGTGGAAAAATTCTAGGGAGAAAAAACATAAAAAACATATATTGAGTTCTGCTAATAACGCAACATATTTAAGTAGTACAATACAAAACGAAATAATAAATGCATGTAACATAAATATTTTACGAAAAATAATAGCAGAAGTAAAATCTGCAAAATATTATGCAATCTTGGCTGATGAGACAACTGATATTGCCAAAATAGAGCAGTTTGTTTTTTGCGTTTGGTACGTATGCGTTAATTTATCTATTAAAGAGTCCTTTCTTCAATTTATTCCGGTAACTTCAACGACTGGGCATAATTTAGCAAAAACAATTATCGAAAATTTGACAAACGGGTTTAGATTTAAATAATCTTAAAGGCCAGGGTTACGATGGGGCAGCGGCAATGAGTGGTCAGTTTTCTGGGGTACAGGCTATTATAAGAAAGGAATATCCTACAGCTTTATATGTTCATTGCGTCTCATACTCCCTTAACCTTGCTATATCCGATGCATGTTCTGTCCAGGCTGTACGAAATTGCATGGGTGTTATTGAAAATGCTTACAATTTTTTTAATACTCCCAAACGTCAAAATATTTTAACTAAAAAAGTAAATGAAATGCCGGATAATGAGAGATCAAGACGAGACAGATTAAAACAACTTTGTGCTACTAGATGGGTTCAAAGACAAGATTCAGTAAGCGTATTGAGAGAGCTTTTAAATTCTGTGGTATTGGCTTTAGAAGAAATAGCTGAGTGGCCAGACAAAGAAAAGTCTACTTGTAGCAAGTTGTTACTAAACACCTTAAGTACATCAGAATTTCCCATTACTCTTTATGTAATTGAACATGTTTTTGCATTTACCACTCCGTTGTCAAAGTTGCTGCAATCAGTTAATATTGATTTAGGCAAAGCAATATTACTGGCTGAAGATTGCTTAAAAGAGCTTAAAGATTTACGTCATAAAGCAGATAATAGTTTTGCAACTATTTTTGCAGAGGCAAAAAAAAATATAAACAAATTATTTGGTTTAGAAATAACAAAACCACGCATAACTAGCAGACAAAAAAATAGGGCAAATTTTGAAACTAACACAACTGAAGAATATTTCAGAATATCAATATTTATTCCGTTTTTAGATTGCGTCTTATTACAATTAGAAGAGAGATTTGTTAAACATAAAGATATATTACAATCATTTAACTGTCTGACATTCCATCAGTAAATAAGAAACTTGATAATCAACTTCAAAGTCTTAAGTATTTGGTAAATTTTTATAAAAATGATTTAGAAAATTGTTCATTTACTATGGTTTCTGCTGAACTCAAACTTTGGTATAGAAAATTTGAAGCCTGTGCACCAGAAAAATATCCGAGCTCCGCTCTCGATGCCCTAGTAATGTGTGATCAGGATATATTCCAATATATTTATACTGTTAAAGATTTTTTGTACTTTACCTGTAAGCACAGCAACCCCTAAAAGAAAATTTTCTACACTTAAATTGTTCAAGACTTATTTACGAAATACAACAAGTGAAGACAGATTAAATGGTTTTACTCTTCTGTATGTATATCCAGAAATCTCAGTTAGTGCCGAGGAAGTACTTAACGAAATGCAGCTTAAATCGAGGAAACTTGATATTGTTATTTAGTTTTATTTGGTGTTTTATATAAATACCTAATTGAGTTTTGATCTTGTTTAGTTTTTTTAGGAGTCAATTTGTTTTTGTTACTTTAGAATAATTTTTTGTTTGCCTTGTGCCTGTTTTACTATCCATATATTATATTAGTATCTTTTATTTTTCTTTATTTTTGTAGCTTTTAAATTAATAAAAGCATTTCAAAAACATGGTAATTATTTCTCCCTTCCTGATGAATAAATACCATATCTCCGATGATAGGCCAAAAAAATTAACTAACATACACATACATACATATGTAAGTATATTGTATATTAAATGGTGATAAACCATGTTGCCCCCCCCCAGGAATGAATCCTGGATACGCCACTGTACCAAAGGGCATACTGTCTTTCAGATATTGCTGCATTTTAAAAGCACTCAAAGAAAACCGCAATCAAATCCACAGCTTCATTATTTGTCAAAGGCATTTTACAAAAAATCGAGCAAAGAAAATTGAAAACAGATTTAAACTGGTCGTCTAATAAATATTTGACGTTTCCATACAATCCTTTTTAAAAGTTTCTTTTGTTTTTGCCGCCTACTATACGTTAACTAGACATTCTAAGGCCGAGCGCTAGATGGCGGTACATAAGTTTAGACTCGGTGCGTAAAAGACTTTAATTCGCTATAACTTTAAAACACGCAAAGATATCATCGTGCGGTTTTCACAGTATTTTTGCAAATTTTATCTACTTTTTAAATATGGTGTCAAAAATATACTATTCAATTTGAATTTTTGGAGCAAAGTGAAAAAAACTGGAATTATTACAAATTGCGCCCTCTGGCGGTTTTATTAGGAACTATAGGGTAGACTTCCCCCACCCCTACTATCGTTCGTACGTGAATAATTCATGAACCAAAATTATTGCAAATTATCTAGGCTTACTGAAAATAATATCAAAAGTATAAGTTAATATTTAAGTTTTCGGAGAAAAAGACGTTTCTTTTGTTTAATTTTTAGTTGTGCCCTCTTGCAGTGAAATACGGAACTTAAAAATAATTTCCAGAATTTTCTCATGGCCACTTTTATAATAATAAAAGAAATTCCATTGTTGCCAGATGTACAGGTCCTGAGATACAACCGCTTACCTCGATTATTTGGCCACCCGGTACATAAAAAACTCGCTTCTTGCCGAGACCTTGTAGTGTGAACGGCTACTCTCAGGAAATAAGTTTATTTAAACAAAGACTGTTCGAAAGATTTTGCAGCAAGAAGAAGTGTGGTAAATAAAGTATGGAGAAGTTCAACTGGAAGAGAGAAGACACGTGTCTTTAAATTGAAAATTTTGAAATATATCCTAAATTATGGAATGTATGTACACGGTGGCCAGATACGAATGCAAAGTGCTGTATTTTGGAAACTATTCGTTGTAGACTTGCGATAAAAAATTTTATGACTTACGTAGCCAAAAGAATATCGGGGAAAATATTTTCAGAATTCCAAGATGCCAAGGGGCGTAACCGCCATCCTAAACATTTTAAGTGATTTTTCACTGAAATCTACCCAGTAAATGTTACGAAAAAATATATGTTTCTTAAAGCTCAGGCTTACTCGAGTAATTTTTGTTAAACACTTAGAACACACTATAAACCACGCACGATAGTACGAGAGCGATGACTCGCGCGTTGGATATATTACGTACTACTTATTCTAAACATTTTAAAGGATCACAGGAAAGTTTTTATGTCACAAAAATACTACTTTACAATTTCGCAATGTTTCTTTAAAATTTTTAGATCGCGCCCATATCATATGGTTTTACATCAAGCCTTAAATCACGAAGACTTTGACCGACGGTTAGGTTATTGTCATTGGATGTTGGACAACATTAGGGAAAATAGAGAATTTTTATCCGAAATTCATTGGATAGATAAGGCCACTTTTAGGAGTGATGGAAACATTTATTTGCATAATATGCATTATTGGTGTGACAACAATCCTCACTGGTTGCGGGAGGTCCAACATCAAGGCCATTGGAGTCTCAATGTGTAGTGTGGCATTCTGGGCGAAACTATTATAGGTCCCTATTTCTTTGATCAACCACTAAATGGTGCCGTATTTCTTGATTTTCTGGTAAACCAATTGTCTCTTTTATTAGAAGATATATCCCTGCAATTACGAGAAAATATGTTTTTGCAACTAGACGGTTGCCCAGCACATTTCTCAAGAAATGTGCGAGAACAAGATGTAAGATATCAACAGAGGTGGATTAGGCGAGGAAGTCTATTTCCTTGGCCACCCCGATCCGCGGACCTCACCTGTTTGTACTTCTACCTATGGGGTCGATTGAAAGATATTTGTTACCAAATTAAACCAACAACGAGAGACGACATGAATAGACGAATACAAGGAGCCATTAACAGCCTGTCAAGAGCAGAAATTGAAGCTGCTGTAATGTCCACGCATAAGCGGCTCCAACAATGTATTAAGTTGATGGAAGACAGTAACAGTTCGAGCATTTAAGGAGGCATTAGTTCTATTTCAAAATAGGTAATTTTTTTATTATGTTTTTTTTTTTTAATTTTTTGAAGAAAGAAAATGTTAATTGCTTAAAAATTATTAATGTAAGACATTTTATCATTGAACCTTAAAAAAGGACAAACAAATAACAATAAATATAGGTATACTAGCGTCTTATTAAAATTATATGATAACTAAATATTTTTTCTTCGATATTTCAGGCTACGAATAAGATATGGCATACGGTTTTCACTGCTCTATTTAGCTATCATTTTACTAAATTTTTATAAAAAAAAGTATTATTTATATTATTGCATTTAATTTCCTGTTATTAGATAAAAAAACGCGGCATTACTAAGAACTATACATATCACAGATAAGACGGATTTTATAAAGCAATAAATGTTTTTTCTAATGAGACCAAGTTTGTTAAAATCCGTTCAGTCGTTTAGGAGTTACAGATGTTTATTAAAAAAAACATTGAATTACCCTCCACCACTTTATTTTAATAGATACGTCACAAATTACTCGAGTAAAGCTAAGCTTTAAAAAGCATATATTTTTTTGTAACATTTACTGAGTAGATTTCAGTGAAAATCACTTAAAAAGTTAAGATGGCGGTTACGCCCCCTGGCGACCATCTTAGAAATCTGAAAATATTTTCCTTAGTATTCTTTTGGCCACTTAAGTCATAAAATTTTTTACCGCAACTATTCTCGACGAATAGTTTCCAAGATACAGCACTTTGCATCTTTATCTGGCCACCCTGTACATACTAAAGAATTTAAGGACAGAATAAAAAAGCAAAATGTATTACAAAAATTGGCCGACTTATTTTATACTTCTACAGTGGAAAGTCAAAGGAAGCTATATAATTTGAGAACGCAAGTTAACCAAGAGTGGAGAAAAATTCCAAAAAAAAGAAAAGTGGATAAGGAAGTAATGAAATATATAATATTTAGAAATTCTTTGACCCATTAAAGTTTATAATTGATGCAGAATACTACGGTAGATAAAATGGAAAGGTAAAAGTTGATTTTATTAACACGGGTATTTCAATTCAATTAAAAGTTTGATGTTTTGGGCTTTTCAACTTGGTTGTCTCCAAACTTTGATACTAATTTTTATATATCGGGCTATAGTTTGGTAAGATAGTTTTTGTGTTAGGTTTGAAGTGCCAAAACACATTTTGTTACTGTATATAGACCACATTCTGAAAATATCGACACTTGTTTTGATACGTTAGAAAATGTAGTGGAGTAAGCAATGGTGCTTTGCGACTGTATTTTTTACTTGGTGATATAAACTTAAGTTATTAATATATTAAATGAAAATACAAATACAAGAAAACTTAACCTGCCACTATAAGTTATTGACAAACAGCTCAACTCGTATTGATGTGATTATTTCGTATCAAGAATCTGATGTGATAAAAGCTGTTTCCACACCAGTGTCAAGAATCTAACCGACCATCATTTAGTATACGCAGATATGCTGAGCAAATACAGTGGAATTGAATTTATTTTACAAACAATATTGATATAAAATTAGATATTTTTGATAAAAATATATCACATTTAATAAATAAACACGTTTCACTTCACTTTAACAAAAACTGGTTAAAGAGAAAAATGTTATGCCTTTGATAACTGATAACATAAAACGTTTAATGCGCTTAAGGGATATTCAAAAAACAAAACCCTAGGTAATAGATAGTTAAGAAATTTTACAAAACATGCTATTGAACAGAAGAAAATTATAAATATATTATGGTCCAATAAGACAGTTAAAATTTCCAAGGAATTCCTCCTATGTGAGCCAGAACAGATTTGCATTTTTTTCATCTACTTTTCAAGTTTCTAACTCTGTGACAAAATCTTTTTTTTACCGTTCAAATGTGCATCCCAGTGTTAATATCGTAACTGATAACTAAATATATACTTATAGAAGAGAATTCTGCGTTAAAGATTCTGAATAGTATATCCTATTAGGGCAATTGGCGATGATGGTATGTTAGTAAAGAACTTGCCATACTGCCTTTCTCCTTTATTAAATATAATAATTTCTTGTGTTTTAAAAAGTTATTTTTCATCTTCGTGGAAAAAAAATCAATCGTAAAACCGCTAGCTTAAAAAAACGAATCCCAAAGAGCTAGAGGATCTATAAGACCGATCAGTATCCTTTTGACACTTTCTAAAATTCTTGAAAAACATATTAATAAACAACAAATTAAATTAATAAATAGTCTTTTAAATGATGTTCGCCACAGTGAAGATAAAAAACTGATAACGTGTCTGGTATTTCTTGATTTCAGCAAAACACTCGATACCATTAGCCATAATATGCTATTAGCGTTGATTGAATAGCCAAGCTTCATTACTATGGAGTCTGATAATTTTGTAAAACAGTTAAATAGCTAGATCCTTTTGTGTGTAAATTGTGAGAGATTTCCAAAACGTCCGATTTGAATGTGTACAAATCTGAATTTATCATAGGTGTGCCTCAATTTTGGTCTATCTGTTGTTTTCCATTATTATTATGTTGTAGATATGAGCAATTAAATTAGGAACTCAAAACTTCAACAATATGTCGATGATTCTGAAACATACACTTCTTTTTCTCTCTTTCATTTATATTATATAAAAATATTGGCCTCAATTTTAGAGGTGAGGAATATAGGCATACTTGTTAATGATTCGCTTACATTTTAAACACATATTCATAATAAATTACAAATTGTTTATACAGTGTGTCCAAAGTCTGGAAAAATCCCTTTTACAGGTAAAGGAATTACCTGATTGAAAGACGCTCGGACGCGTCACTTCTCTATTATTTTTTGCATGTTTTCAGATTTCTGAAAAATATAAGAAGACTATGAATCTGCCAATTTTATTGTTTTAAATAGAACACCCCATTTATTATTGCATTTTTGTATTGAAAATCAAAATTGTCGATGCCAAACACTCTATTTTTAAAAAAGTAATCTTAAGGGGAGAGTTTTGGGGACCTAGTTAGCCATTTTATGGTACCCCTTGTCTTTCTATCTGTTTGAAAGAGCAAAATTTAAATAATCACACATCTCTCGACTTTAGTGCGGAGGAGCTCCATCTTGTTGAAACTATATTTATAGTTTGTCTTTGTCTGTAGTTTGAACCGGCCAAACGTCTAATTTCAGGAACAATGCGGTTTTGAAGCATTTCTAAATACTTTACATGTGGCATTTCTAGGGTTGCCAGATGTCTTGGATTTGAGGCTGGAATGTAGGCGTCCTGCGAAGACCTGAGGAAGGACGCCTAATGTCCTGGATTTCAGAAAAGCAAATAATTCAATTTACAAATCCTTTTTTTTCACGGCTCCCTCCGGCTGCCGCGTTTCGCTTAATTCGAACGTAATATTCTGCGCCATCTTTTGATAAATAGAAAAAAATGCCATAATATTAACCACGCAGATCGTTTTTCGAGACGTATCCAATAGCGCTAGCGCACGAACTTAATAAATATACATGGACTGCTAATTCAATGAAAAGTAAATAACCACTACTAGGGGGCCGCCATTTTGCGTGATTGTGTCCTTTCGATGTTGGTCACTCTGACAAATTTTAGTTGTGCCAACTATAGGGAAACAAAACAATTAAAGGTTTTGAGGGGTTATGTTTACAAAAATACAAAATAGAATGTTACATATAGGTAAAAATTTAAGATAGTTGCGTTAGATCTGTGATTTTTCTGGTACTTCTTTAAGAATTTTGTTAAAATTTATGAAAGAAAGTAATCCTCACCTAAAGTGAGACAAAGATTCAATCAACTTGGAATAGATGCATGCACTTTAAAATATTTGTTTTATCCTAGTACCATGAAAATCATGATATTCATTTAAATTTTTGCTTGTATTGACTTAGAAATTGAGTTAAAAACACTTATTTTCTTTCTATTTTTACTATTAGGAGTTTTACTTTCCTTCCATGGACAGTGTTTCCACATTAATAGGTACAGCCATCTATAAGAAACAAAATATAGATGATTTTATGAGGGTTTGTAATTATAAAGGGTTTATATAGCAAAAATATATTATTCTTTCAACAACTCAATATATTATTCTATATAAACAACACAGACGGACAATTCACAATAATTCGGTTTTGAGAAACTTAACCAAATAGCTTTAAATAAAGATGGTGATACATTATTCACATATTAAATAAGGGGAAAGATACATCGCCTGTTTCAGACGATATACCCAAGCGTCGTTTACAAATCGCCAAAAACTAGGCAATCCACTATACACACACGTCAAATGTCAGCGTCGTCAACTTCATTACCGCTATTTAATATATTTTTTGTTGGCAACACTAAAAATTTTCAGAGTGACCAACATCAAAACGACACAACCATTATAAAAATGACGGCCATCATGCAGTGGTCATTTTTGGGTATCGTGACCATATGCATTACCAGTCCAGGTATATTTATAAGTTCGGGCGCTAGTGGCACTTGCGCGGCGGACGGCATTGGCAGTTTGATTAATTTTTGGGATTCCCCCAAATGTGTTTACTATTGTTTTGTGTTTTGAGGTTATATTATATTACCATCAGTTGGCAGAAGTTCTTATACATTATACAACCCGCGAGTATAGAGTTAGTTATTGGTTTTTCAAGTATTTAGTACACCTTTTACGCATTTTCTTTCTGATCAGTAGAAATTAAAAAGTTAATTTTTTTTTGGGTTTAAAAAAAATATTGCTATATCCCGATACCTATTTTTAAACATAGGTATTTAAACATTTGTGTTTTTTTTAGTATTTTGTAAGATGGATTAACTAGATGGCCCAACAACACCATCAAAAAAAGCTAAAAGATTAAATAAATATAGAAAAGAATGGGAAAATACATTTAATTGGCTCGCAGAAGATAATCAAAAAGCTAGGTGCAAATTATGTAAAAAGTCTTTTTCATTTATATATTGGGGTCTAGGTGACATAAAGCGGCACGCGGAAGGCTCTGAGCATAAAAAACACGAAATTGTGTTAAAGCAAAATAAAACACTACAATCATTCTTGGGACGAGAAGGAGAAGTTATGGATTCTCAACAAGAAAAAATACTGGCCTCAGAAGTGGCAAGTGTATATCATACTGTTAAACATGCTCATTCCTATAATTCATTGGATTGTACAAGTCAATTGCTTGCAGTAAGGTATCCTGATTCCAATATTGCCACAAAAACTAGTTTGGGTAGAACAAAAGCAAGTATGATTGCTTTTAATGTCCTGGCCCCTTTTTCAGTAGAAAGTCCATTATGTGACCTTAGCAAAGGAGTTTTTTTTGGAGTATCAACAGATGCCTCTAATCATGGAAGCGCTAAGCTTTTCCCAATACTTTTAAGGTATTGTACATTTAAGGAATTACTTATACGTATATTTTTAAATAAGTTTTTTTTAAGGTATTATGTTCCATCAGAAGGAGTAAAATTATTTCTTCTTGATTTTTTCGAAGATCCCGACGAAAAGGCAAATGGTATTTTCAATAACTTAAAAACTAGAATTCAACATGCTGGCCTTTTATTAAACTACATATCATGCTATTCGGCTGATAATGCAAATGTTAATTTTGGACGCTTGCATTCTGTGTACCAATTATTATATAAGGAGAATAATAAAGTTCTTGCAGTGGGTTGTCCTGCGCATATGATAAACAATTCTGTAAAAAATGCTTTAGCAAAATGCCGTTTTGATGTCGAAACTTTGATTTTAAAAACTTTTAACCATTTTTCTCAAGCAAAAAAGTGCAAAGAGTTAAAACATTTTTTTAATTTCGTGGATTTGGAATATAAAACTATTTTAAGGCATGTACCGACCCGCTGGCTAAGCTTATTTCCAGCCATAGAAAGATTGCTAAACATTTTTGCAGCCAGCTACTTTCTTTCCCAGGAAGAAACAATTCCTATTGCACTACAAGATTTTTTCGCTGAAGACAATTTTGTAGTACAGAAAACTGAATGTTATCTATGTTTTTTTCACAACTCACTAAAAATTGTTTTTGACACAGAACAAAAACTTGAAAAAGCCGATTTACTTTGTTTCAAAGTTTACAATATTTTAAAATCTCTAAGAGAAAAAATTAGTCAACGAATAAATGACAATTTCTTTGGCGTTCTAGCGTCAAATCTTTTAAAAACTTTTGCACCAAATGAACAAACTCAAATAAGAGAGTCCTGTTTAGAATTTTATAAAAATATTGCTGCTTATCTAGATTCAAAGTATGAATTTTCAGAAAATAATTTGTTTTCAAAATTAAATATTTTTTCTTTAAAAACTCCATTTAATTTTGATTCACTTATGGAAGTTGTAAACAACTTACCAATCGACATAAATTTTGATAATCTGTATGAAGAATTTTGTATAGTCAAAACTACCCTTGACAAAGCTTGCACTTTATCTGAGGAGACCAATATTATCCAGAAATGGAATAACATATTCATAGGTAATCCGAAACTTATTAATTTTTTAAAAATAATACAATTTGTTTTTTCCATATACGGGTCAAATGCTGACTCTGAAAGAATTTTTTCTTTATGTAATGCAGCCTGGAGCGACAGCCGCAATAAACTCCTATGGTTGATCACGTAAAAGCAGAGCACCAGATTAAAACTAATTTTAATTTAAAGTGCAAAGAATTTTATAATATGGCTATTAAAAATAAAAGGCTCTTGCAGGCCGTCAAATCTAATCAAAAATATTCTTTTTCATCCAAATAACTTTTTTTAAAACATTTTAAAAAATTTATCATTTATGTATTATAAAGTAAGGAATATACGAGTATCCTGTTTTAATTTGGTACCATAATTTAAACAAATGAAATTTTTATGTAAAATATTTTTTTTGTAATACATATCTTTATGTAAAATATAAAAAAATCTTTTTTTTTATGTAAAATATACTTATGTAAATAACTGTCAGTTCAATAAAAACATGTCCTTCATTATTTTTATCTATCCTTCCTTTTTTAATATTGTGTCCTGTGATTTTTAAATTTAAACCTGGCAACCCTAGGCATTTCATCGGTCCAGTACCCTAGCGTAGTATTTTGGCGGTTTAAAATGTGCACACAATATAAAAAATTAAATTGTGGGGTCCAAAGGGTTGTCTCCACGTTGTTGTATCAAATAATACACCGGGAAACCTAATTAACACTTTATCTCCACATTAAAATAGCCAAGATCGGCAAAGTAAAAATTATCGTGTGTCTCTCCTTTTTTTACGAGGCGTTAAATTCCGAAATGTATTCCGTCAATGGTGTCGTGTCTCGTAAAGGTTAAAAATGAGGTTAAATCGTTTCGTGTTGAACTTTTTTGTATTTATCGTGTTAAAAATGCCGGTAATATGCAAACTTTGTGATAAGTCATATAGCACACAGTTTAACTTAAATAAACATTGTCGCCAAAACCATGGCAAGCAAATACAAGAACATTCTTACGATGAAAATGTTTTTAAATTTAAATGTTTAATGTGTAAGTGTTCTTACCCAAGGAATGTGCAATTGTGTAATCATTTACAAAAGGAACACGATCAGAAAATCGAAGAAGAAAAATTGGAGTTTGAGTCATTAGAAGGTATGAACTATAAATCAAAGGTTTCTTTTAAGTAATAAGATATTTCTTCAATGTCAATACATACATTTAACTAAAAAGATAAAGAATTAAAATAATAAGTAGTTTTTGTAAAAAAGGTTTTATTTAACAGCAATTCAAGCTGTATTATATATAGTATTATAATTATGTATGTTTCAGAATTTCAATCATGGAAACATGATTTGGAAGAAGGGAGCTGTCTAATTATGTTGTTCTTGCTGGAAAGAAAAAAACTCCTTCTTGTGAATTACAATATTTTGTGCGCAATAGAAGTGGTAATATATTTTAGTTCCTTAAGTTCCTGGTTTAATGTGATATTGTTTATTTTAGGAACATCAAAAAGTATAAATGATGTAACAAAGAGAAAACGAAATATTAAATCACAAGGGTTGTCAAAGTTGGAATATAATTGCATTAGTAAAATAACATTAAAAAGAAGCAATGGAAAATTTCAGGTTCACCGAATTATAACACATTATGGTCATTCTACAGCCATTGAACATTTAAAAATAAGTAGTTTGGATAAAAAGCAAATTGCAGTAAAATTAGTAGAAGGAGTCTCAACAGTAAGGTAATTAAAAAAATAAATACAGGTGTTAAGAATTTGTCTCGGAATTTGTTATATTTAAAACTAAAAAAAAAATAATTTGTCTTGAACATTGGCCTCGTATAGCATGAGAAATCAGCTTATATTTCATGTTATTGTGGCCTCCAATACTATTAAACTTTGAATTAACCATAAGTGTTACTCAAAAAATTAAATTTTCAGGATCCTAGATGATACAAGAAATAAAATAGGTGGTGAAACAAAGAGGGTTGATCTACTAACAAGGCAAGACGTTGACAATATTAAAAGAAGATATAACATTCACAATAAGGAAGGGGTAAAGCATAAAAATGACGCTATTAGTATAGAAATCTGGGTGGAGGAGTGTAGGTCTTTAGAAAATAATCCTGTGTTATTTTATAAACCCCAAGGAGAGGCTTTAACGGATTTTTGTAAATTCAGACTTTTGCTTAATAATAATGAATGATTTGCAAGCATCACTTCTTAAGCAATTTGGTGAACATATTATAGCAATAGATAGCACGCATGGTCTTAACAACTACGATTTTGAATTAACAACCCTTATGATAGTGGATGAGTTTAATGAGGGATTTCCTGTTGCCTTTATGTTTAGTAATAGAAAAGACACCTTTATTAATAACATATTCTTTAGCAAAATTAAACAAAAAGTTGGTACAATTAAATCAAATACGTTTATGTCAGATATAACAGGGACATTTTATAATGGCTAGGTTCAAGTTATGGGTTTGTCTAGGTTTTAACTATATTGTTCATGGCATGTGGACCGTGCCTGGCGTACAAATTTAAGTAAAATTTCAAATAAAGAAGATAAGGTTTGGGTTTATAAAACTTTAAAATATTTACAAAAAACTACCGCTTTTGACAGTATAAATACATTTTGTGAACATTTACGGGTTGCCATTAATAATATGCGTGAAAATGCTCATACTAAAATTTTTGGAGAATATTTTGAAAAGAATTACTCTAATAACTATCAAAAATGGGCGTATTATTTTCGTCAAGAATGTGGAATTAATACTAATATGCGACTAGAGAGCTTGCATAAAGTTATTAAATATTTTTACCTAAACGGTAAATGTGTCAAAAGGTTGGATAAAGGGTTGCATGCAACTCTTAAATATTTAAGAGATAAAACTGTAGATCGGCTAATAAAACATACAAAAGGAAAAAGCACTTGCAAGAGCCATGAAATTTTTAAATCCCATAGAATGGCAGTTTCTTCTAGTTTTGATCTAGTTGTACAGACTCCTGGTATTTGGGCTGTGAGTAACAACCTCAATGAATATATTGTAAAACAAATAACCTTATTAAAAAAATGTTGCAGTTTAATTTGTCAATTTTGTGATATATGTGTTCACCAATATAGTTGTACATGTCCAAATTATTTTATCAATACTGTGATTTGTAAACATCATTTTGTAGTTTTAAAAACCCCTGTTAATGATTTTGTTATATTATGATTTTGATTCTGACCATGATAATATTTTTCAACAAGTTATCAGTAACATACAGACTGCTAAAAATTTACTTCAATTGCCCACTTCAAAACAAAGTACTATAGAAACTTTTAGGGATATAAAAGAATTATCTGCTTCTCAAAATGTTGTTCCACAAAAACGATTATTTTCTACAATAAAAAAGAAAAAAAAAAGGCAAAAGAAGCTATTAAAAACCCAAATAAAGAAGAAATAGATGACATTTCTGCCTTTTTAAAAGGCAAAAAATTACCATTTATTTCAACTAACTCTACTTTTGAGCACAGCTACATATAAAAAACCTATATTTTTTGTTATGGTTAGTGGTAACTAGTTATATATTTTTTAATTTTGATATTTTTTAAGAATAGGCAAGTTGTGACTGTTTTTGGTATTTATTTTTCAGCAATTACTGGTGCAATTACTATGTTCTATGTGTTATACAAATAATATGATATTATAGATATTGGTCAAATAAAAATTAAAGTACAAGCTACAAATCTATATACTTTTATTTGAATTTTTTAGTACATAGTATGTACGAGCTTCATTTGAAATTCGTAAATTACAAAATTAGAATTAAAATTATTATTTTGAATTTACGCACGAACTTTTAGCGCATGCCCTGATCCCAATTTTCGTTGACAGTCCGTTGGAATACATCTCGGAATATAACGCCTCGTCTTTTTTTCCCTTGTTTAACTGTCAACAGTCAAAAATGTCAAGCAGGGAGAAATACAAAACGGAAAGTGGCGGCAATTTTCACAAAATGGACTTAGGTAGTGACATCTACCGCCACGTTGGTAAGTTAGCGGCAAAAATGATTACAAGAAACTGTAAGAGTAAATTCTAAAAATCGCAAATCTATGCAGTCGAAGCATGACCCGTAATAAACTTTATGATTAATTTTAGCATTTTTTTATGAGTAAAAAATAGCACTTATAATTCTTATAAATTTCATATCGATTATTAAATATTGTATACTATAAGTTCTCTATTCTTATTAAGATTTTTATTTTCTAATCAATTCCATGCTAAGAAGCGCAAACAGATTTTTGTTTTTTATGATTTTATTTTCAAGCTGCCATCATACTTAACTTAACCTCACTTTTTTGTTTACATGTGGTTTAAACTTTAGAATTGTTTTGAATTTTATGAAATTTATTAGAAAATCAAATTAAATAATGGGTAAAAAGGACAAAAACAAAAAGAAAGGAAAAGGTGCTGAAAAGACTCAAGCAAAAACCGAGAAAAAATTGTGTAATAAGCTGAAAAAGGAACTCAAAGATCTAGGAGAGGTATAGGGAAACTTTTTAAACTCTTTCTACTAATTAATTTATAATAGTATTAATATATGCCTCTAACGATAAAATAAATTTTTATGTAAATAAATAACATCCTTGACAATCTGTTTCAAAACCCTAAAAAACTAACCAATAACATAAAAATATCTCGGAGCCCATAACTATATTGACTTAGACTTAGCCATAACTATACTAAAACTACCATAATCTATATATGTGCCTTCCAGAATTAGGATACATCTTGAGGTATCTACAGATGTTAATATAGTCAATGACTATATTTCTTTTTAGGTGTTATGAAAGAACTCCATCTGCAAATAATACCTTTTGTATGTACATACATAATATAAACTTTATTAAAATTTAAAAAAATCCAGATCCTGCCACTGGATATACATATACTGCTCACAAGAGTTTCTATTAAAACTGAAATCAAGATAACATCAACTACTTAATTCCAAAATGTTATTATCCTTTGTAAAATCCTTGAAAGATGCAGCAGATTTTATGGTGGAGATTACATTATAGGACAGAACTTATTCAGGTTCTCCACAAATTTCAGATGGATTCCCTTTATTGATGTATTGATTTTTTAAAGGTTATGTACATTAATGATCAGGGCCGAGCCTAGGGTATTTGCCGCCCCTTCTGCAGTGATTCTTATAAGAAGTGTTTTAAAAATGCTCTTACCAAAGTACAACTTTTAAAAAAAAGGGTGTAATAAAAAAATCATATTGAATTAAATTCTAAACACACTTATATTAATCAATATATCAATATTATCTATACAAAAATATACATAAAAGCATATATTACTTACTTATATAAGTATTTCTATATTGATATGTAATTACATCTATATAAACACCTAAAGAAAATATATTTTACTTACATACTAATTTAAAGAAATTAAAAAAAAGTAATTATAACCCTGGTTTAAATGCTAACATTTACTTTTCTTGCCTTTTTATATGCAAATTCCCTAATTAGGTCGGTAACTACTAAATTAGAAACAATGTCTTCCTCAATACTTATTATTGATAAATTTGATAGTCTTGATTGGCTCATTGTGGATCTTAAGTAGTTTTCTATTAATTTTAGTTTGGAAAATGAGTGTTACAGTAGACCATCCCATAGTTACAGTGACTGCATAGTTCAACATGTTTTTGTAAATCGTGAAATCTCTCATCCAATTTTGAGGTTGAAATATTGAGAATATTAAAAAAAAATTTACTTTATAATTTATTTCTGGAGATTGGATTGGCTCATCCTTGTGTTCATAATCAAAAAACGTTTTTTTTTCCTTGGTCTTATTGGCTGGAAAGGAAATTTCGGCGTCTACTTCTTCCGCAATTTTCTTAGATTCATTTATCATGTCTAAAAACCCGTTTTCCGATCTCATTTGTGTCAAAAATAATTTGATTTCTTTTAGCATCTCTACAGCTTCTGGTAAAATAACAGTAGACTTTTGCAGTGTTTTGCTTACTATATTAATTTTTGCCAAAATGTTGTACCAAATAACTAACGAACAAATAAATTTAAATGATTTTATTTTATTTATTAGGGACATTGCAATATTCTTTGTTTCATTATCTCTGCTTTCATCATTAAAAAGCGTAAACAGAGCATCATACACTTTTTCTAACTCAAATCTAAGAGTTTTTATTGCCTCAATACGGCTTTCCCAGCGGGTATCCGAAAAGGGCTTTAGTGTTAGCCTGGGCAGCTCTTTTAAGAGAGCATTCCATCTGTAAGTTAAGGCCGAAAAAAAGACATATATTTCATGAATAATGCTAAAAAAATTAGTTACTTCTAGAGAGCTTTTTGCTGCATCATTAACTACTAAATTTAAACTATGGGCGGCACAGGGTACAAAAAAGGCTCTAGGATTAATATTTAAAATTTTTTTTTGTAGGGCATTGTGCTTGCCTTTCATGTTTGCTCCGTTGTCATAGCCCTGACCTCTCATATCGGCAATATCAATATCCAGTTCTTTTAAATAATTTAAAAAAAATCTGTTAACCCCTGACCAGTAGTGTTTGTAACTTTACAAAATCCTAAAAAATGTTCTTGAACTTCTATACTTTTAGAACAATCATCAATAAAAACGAATCTAACAATAATGGTAATTTGTTCTTGGTGACTATAACGTCAGGTGTACAGTCAAGAATGATTGAGAAATATTTGCATAATTTTAAACATTCAACAATACACTTTTTTACTTTTTCTCCTATTAAAAAAATCAATTCATTTTGTATTTTATCTCCCAAATAATGCGGCATTTTGTTCCCATCTTTTTGGACTCTATCAATAAGTTCGGCTATTACAGAATCAAATTTTGCAATCGTCTTAATTAATTTCAGAAAATTACCGTTACCCTTATCAAATAGTTTTTGACTATTACCCCTAAAGCTAAATTTTGTCCAGCTAAAAACTGGATAACAGATATTATTCTCTCTAAAATCGAAGTCCATCTTTTTTTTTCCATTTAAAATAAATTTTGATTGATAGAGTCCACAGTTAAACCTTTTTCTATTGATTTTTTTAATTCAAGCCATTTCCTAACACTTTCAAAATGCCCCTTACTGGTTTCGTGTCTTTCTAAAGTCCGAGATAAATGTCGCCAATCACTATAGCCATTCCCCTCATTAAAAGTATTATCAGAAACTTTAAATAATTTACAAGGAAAACAGTACACTAAATCTTTAGAATTTGAGTAAATAAGCCAGGTTCTAGGAACTTTTTCATTGTTAGTTAATTTTTTTTCAAAGTAAGCAGCGCTAAAACATCTATTTAAATTATTAATGGGATAATTAATATTTTTAATTTGAACAGGTCCTATTCCTAAAATCAATAATCTAATATTATCCGTTAATATTTCGGGCCAATATGCTGGATCTTTAAATCGTTCTTCATTTACCTGAATAGCTTCAATGTTTTCAGTTTGCGTATTTGCTGGCGTATTCGTCGAGTGATCATCTTGTTTCAGTGCATCTCATGCATTTGGTTGTTCTACATCGGCATCGGCTTCAGATGACGTCAAAGGTTGAACATCCGGCCTTTGGCTTGTTGAAGGTTGAGGTTGTGCCGGTTGTATGGGTTCGTTGATGACGCAAAAAACTTTTTTAATGAACCTTCTAACCGCCTGACATCTTCCTCCTTTTCTAGCTTCCTTTTTCGGTATTGGGAACCAGAATGCCTCTTTCGACCATCAGCCATCTAAATCAACAAATATTTTTTTTAGAATTGGCACAAAAATCAGACATTACTTTTTTCAATGAAAAATTGCTTCAGGCATAAAGTTCTAAATATTTGGAAGATAATAATAAAATATTTTAAACTTACCGTTAACAACACAAACACAATTTTTATATAAAATGTATTAAAAATAAACACTAATCGACAAGTCGCTTTAAAACTCGCAAATTAAAATAAATTAAAAACAAAAGTGTGGGAATTTCTAAACATTACACCCCCGCTTATTTCTGCAGCTCCAAAAAACATATTATTTATTACCCAAAAGTATTGAAATTCGGAAAGAAATTATTTTCGAGGAATTACTATTGGTGGTACTTTACGCGGCTCTTTTAATTACGCCGCCCTTATAACATCATCAGCAGCGGCGCCGGCGCCGCCCTGGCTGAACCCACCATAATTGCGGTGCTATTGTTTTTATTACCTGGTCCTGGTACCTATTTATTTATATATATAGATTATTATTATTATTATAGCAACGACTCGGGGAACAATGCTTGGTTTCAGTAAACACTGTATTCTGTTGGCGCCTTAATTATAAGTTTTAAATTTTATAAATTTGTGTTATTCATAATTTTTTTTTCATTACTTGGCGCTTTTTTATTTTATTTTTCGGATTTTTGCCGCCTCAAGTGAGCGCCGCCCGGGTGCGACGCACCCCTTGCACCCCCGGCACGGCTCGGCCCTGTTAATGATAGCAATTTAACTTGCTTGTCATTTAAATGCAGGCCATTTTTTTGTAGTCTGCCATGGTTCCACATGGATTATTGGTTCATATGGCATTCCAGCATATGTATTGAAGGGTTGCTGTGATTATTTGTTGAAGCCATTAGAATATCTTTCTAATATTATTCTCAGAACATCAATTTATACAGATGGGTGGAAAATGACCAAATTAATTCCTATATACCAATCTGGCTTTATATATGAATTTAAGAACTATCAACCAATTAGTATTATGAGCTCTATTTCTAAAGTGTCTGAATTATTTATCTTTGAGCGCCTGTTTGATGAAATATCTAGTTGCATTAATGTCTGTCAACATGAGTTCTTGCCAAAAGTACCATAAAGCTGTCAATGTGTGGAAAATCCCAGGTTGATGTTATTTATACAGAGAAAGCATTTGGTAGAGTGAGACGCAAGGTTGCAAGTTAAAGTTTCTCTGGTGTTTTATAGGCACCCAATCAGTGGGTGCAAATTGCTTCGCAATATTTATATTAAAAATGCAAAAGCATTATTATTTGCCGAGGATTTTGAAATCCTGGTTTCTTTAGACTCAATGAGAGAATGATTATCAGGCATTGCAAGACGAATTTCATAATGTTGTGAGCTGGAGTGAATTAAATAGCTTCAGACTAAATATTAGTAAGTATATGTCGTTTAACCTAAATGGTAATTCCAAAATTTACACCTTAAATTGTGAACAACTTCAAAGAGTACCCCAGCAGAAGGACTCGGAGTAATTTTTGACCCCAGTCTTTTATTTTCTGAACACTTTTTAATAGTGTTGAAGTGAGCCTTCACCTTTTTGAAAGTTTGGTTTTGGGTCCATTATTTGGTCCACACAGTACAGTGTCTGGATAGCAATGATTAAAGGGGCTCAGAGGACGTTTTTTAAGTGCATGTATTTTAGGAAATTTTCTACATATCTCCAGAGAGGCTTTGATAATGAGTGTTTGTTAGGAATTTTTTAATAGACTGAGTAAAAGAAGAATTAAAATATATTTTTTTATAATACTAAAAAAAAAATAAATTGTCCTGACATTCTTAGTCAATTTCTTTGATCTTTGGTTTTAAACAGCATGAATACTCTCTATCTAAAAGTATATTATCTAGCTTATTCCTGAACCAACGTTTATGAAAGGTCTCCCATTTATAAACTTTGTGAATTTTTGAACATGCACGTTTCTGATATTGACATTGATTTAGCTAGTTTTAATAAGTTTTAAGAATAAATAAACTGAATATTATTGTATTGCATTGGTGTAGGTAATTTCTGTGATAATATATGTATTGTTTTTTTTTGTATTTCTTTTATTATTTATCTTATAAGGGCATTGGTATGCATGTTATCTTAAGTTAGTATGTATAATTTGCTTCAAAGATGTTTATACAAGTAACAAATAAATATATGAATAAATAAATCTACACCATTCTTATTAACTTGTTTAGGATGACATAGAAAGCATAGTAGCCCAAATCGAAAAAGAAGAAAAAAAACGTTCTCAGGTAATAGAATTACAAGTGGAACCTCCATCCAGAAGGGTCAATTTCACCTTTGTAGCCCATCCTGACAAAGATCAACTGATTTTGTATGGTGGAGAGTACTTTAATGGTCAAAAGGTAAATTTGTATCACTTTTTTACACACAAATCCGTAAATAATAAATATTTTCAGACCTTTGTATATAATGACCTCTTTTTTTACAATTTAACAAACAACACTTGGACCTTAGTTAAAGCCCCGGGTGGCCCACCTCCGCGATGTGGTCATCAAATGGTGGCCACTTCTGCCAATAAGGGGCAACTGTGGGTTTTCGGTGGAGAGTTTGCTAGTCCTACTCAGTCCCAATTTTACCACTATAGGGATTTATGGGTAATTTTAACTTTTTTTTTGTATGTGTGTTGTTTATTGTTGTTTTCATATGTAGGTTTATCATATCTCCAAGAAACAATGGGAAAAAGTGGCTGCTCCAGATGGCCCGAGTGCCAGAAGTGGTCACAGAATGGTTCTGGTGAAAAAACAACTATTTGTTTTTGGTGGTTTTCATGATAACCTTAGAGACTATAAGTATTTTAATGATGTTCACGTTTTTGATTTGGAAACATACAAGTGGAAAAAGCTGGAGCCTGTCGGCACCCCTCCTGCACCCAGGTAAATTTAAATTTATTTTTTTAAACTCTTTGTAATGGAATAGTTTTTTAGGTCAGGTTGTTGCATGACACCACTTCAAGATAGTAAAATTCTCGTCTACGGAGGCTATAGCAAAGAAAAAATTAAAAAGGATGTGGATAAAGGTCATGTTTATACTGACGCGTTTGTTTTGGGGCCTGATAGTAAGTTTACACAAGAGATTATATTTGATTTTAATGTTTTATCATTTTAGAACATGATCCCAACAAATATAAATGGCAACAAGTGAAAATTGGAGGGCAACACTTTTCGCCTAGATGTAGCATGCCTGTGGTCACCACAGTGAATAGCAGTAGTGCTTATTGCTTTGGAGGAGTTTTTGATACAGAAGATGGTAATGTTTATTTATTTGTCTTATAGGTAAACAAATACTATCCACAAGGCGGAAAACTCAGCATATTAACATATTGCATTATAGGTTATTAGTAAATTAATATTTTAGATGAGGAAGACATCTCAGGCAATTTCTTCAATGATTTTTACCAGCTGGACTTGGAGAAAATGGTCTGGCGAGAGATGCAATTAACTGGCAAAAGGGAGAAAGAAAACAAACCAAGGAGAAGGAGAAAAGAGGACGGAGAAGAAGACGAGGAGAATGGTAAGGGGAAATTTGAAAATATATCGCATCTTTTTATAATGGGTCTACCAATAGAAGTGATAGAAGTTTAGTGGGCCATGTACGCAAAATCGTATGTGTCAAAACGCGGATCAAGCGTCAGTTGTGTTAAGTATACTTTGACATTTCATGATGAATCGTTTAAGTCAAGAGCAACTTATAGCTATCGTGAAAAGGTATTACGAAAATGCGCAATCTGTTAGAGCTCTTAGAGAAGATTTTGGCCATCGTGGACGGCCTTCTGAGCTTGCAATAAGGCGCACAATTAATAAGTTTGAACGGGAATACACTCTTCTGGATAATAAGCCACCAACGCGACAAAAAAGTGCAAGGACCGCTGAAAATATCGCCGCTGCAAGAGAAAGTGTTGACGCAAATAACAATGTGTCCGTTTTGCGCCGTTCTCAGCAATTAGGCATTTCACCAATGTCTCTGTGGCGCATTTTGAAGAAAGACTTAGGCCTACATCCATATAAGACGGTTCTAACTCAAGTATTGAAGCCTGCTGACCATGGTTTGCGAAGAACGTTTACCGACTGGGCCCTGTTGCAGTTGGAACAAAATGCCGATTTTGGGAAACAAATCATCTTTTCAGATGAAGCCCATTTTTGTCTTAGTGGCGTTGTCAATACGCAAAATTGCCGCTTCTGGTGTCAGAACAATCCCCAGAAATTAGTACAGGTGCCATTACACCCGTTAAAAGTGACTGTGTGGTGTGGTTTGCATGTCGGTGGAATTATCCGGTCCATACTTTTTTGAGGATGCAGGGGGGCGTATTGTGGCAGTCAACGGAGAGCGCTACCGCGGCATGATAACAAACTTTCTTTGGCCTGCAATTGATGGTGGAGACTTCGAACAGAATTGGTTTCAACAGGACGGAGCAACATCACACACCGCCCGAGCCACAATTAATTTATTAAGAGAGCGTTTTGAAGATCGAATAATTTCGCGACATGGCAATATCAACTGGCCACCAAGGTCCTGTGATCTTACTCCCCTGGACTTTTTTCTTTGGGGATATGTGAAGTCGAAGGTGTATTCTAACAATCCTCAAACCATCAATGAGTTGAAAGTTAACATAACTAGGGTTATTCGCGAAATTCAGCCCAACTTGTTAGAAAAAGTGATTGAAAATTGGGTTCATCGTCTAAACGTCTGCCGCCGTAGGGGAGGTGGACATCTTAATGATATTTTGTTTAAAACATAATGTTACATAATAAACTACAACATGAAACATCAATCATAGAAATTAACCAATTCGTTTTTATTTTTTAGCAATTTAAACATATATCATTCTTATTGGTAGACCCTATACTTACTTTGACTGTTTTTAGAAAATGGCAGCCAAATGGACACGGAACAGCCAATAGTGGAACCAACAATAATTTCCGATGATGGCGTGTTTAAGGTTACAATTGGACCGGCGGCAACCTCTTCAGGAGATGTCGGCTCCAAAACTGAAGAAGAAAAACTGAATTTATTCCAGCCTAGTGCCAGAATGAATTGCGGATTGGCTATTAAACATGGCATACTTTACTTGTATGGAGGTATGGGAATGATAATAATTTAAGGACATATTAAAAACTTGTGCGGTTTATTGCAGGAATGTTTGAGGATGGAGGACGCGAATTAACGTTCAGCGACCTCTACAGTATCGATTTAAAAAAAGTGGATGAATGGAAGGTGATAATCGAAGATGATTCTTCTAAAATGGAGTGGCTGGGTTCTGATAGTGAAAGCGGATCGGATGAGGATGATAGTGACGAGAGTGAAGAGGATAGCGACTCTGAGATGGATACGGATTAGGATATAAGATGAAACTGGTATACTTTTAAGAATAACTGTCAAAACTTTAAAATAAAATTGATTTGTCTTTAAAAGCAATTTCTGATCATAACTTGATAATATATGTTAGTATGCCCCTTAATATTAAAAAAACCTCTCCTAGAATAATCTTTTTTAGATCATTTAGAAATTTTAAGCAATTGAAATTTAAATATGATCTTTTAAACCACAGGATTTTTATTTAAACAAAAGTTTTATATTAATTTCATATATAAAATAAATCTTTTTTTATTTAGCAAAATTTGCTACATAAAAATAAAATACATAGTATGGCATTTAAGGGGAGACCGGGGTTGGTTGTTACAATTTGAAGAAAAATACTTGTAATTTTATTTTATTGAAACTTTATGAACATCTTATAATAGTTTTATTTAGCTTATACTTTTCTGTAACTAACAAATAATGAAAAATAAATATATATCAAACTCAAAATAAACTGTCAATGGTTATAACAAGTAATGACAAATGTAACAACCAACCCCGTAACGGGGTTGGTTGTTGTATCCTTCGGGTTGGTTGTTACACCATTAAGCATCGTCATCTGAGTCACAGTTGATACATACAAAGAACAAATCGGCATCTACACAGAGACTATGAGCCCATTGGTGACATTTGGTACATTGATCCATTCTTCAGCCGGCTTTGATTTTGAATAAAGTCCAAAGCAAACCAAGCAAAAGAGGTCATCTTCATCACCACTCGATTCGCCTTCAGCAGGTTTTTTACACTTTTTTATTTGTTTTGCTTTTGTGTTTCCTGTAAGATTCTTCTTAACTCTGATAATTTTTAACTCTTGTTTCTTTTTTCTGGCATTTCGTTTTTCTTGTTCCAATTCAAGTTCTGTTTTGTTCGGAGTATCGGTTAGGATATTATATTAGCGGCTTTGCGCCGTTTACGACCTCTGATTGAAAATTAGTTTTACGAATTCCAGCTTTTGAAAATAGACGTATATCTGAAGGGCTAAAATAAAGCGTATTACTTTTGGTATCCTGTGGACAATCAGGCCTCGGCGATATATCACGTGAATAACCAGGCTTCGGCGATATATCATGTGAAGAACCAGGCTTCGGCGACTTAACTCTAGTTGGTATTTGGAGGATGTTAGGTTTGGAATTAGGGGCAAAAGACGGCGGGATATTTGAAGTAGTAGGGGATTTTGAAACGGTAACAACTTCAAATTCCATAGGGTCAGGCGTTTTTAAGCCATCTCTGGAGGTTTCAATATTATTTATTGGCTTCTCTATAACAGTTTCTTCATTTTCGGGAGGATTATTATCATTTTCTTGGATAATGACAGGATCAGGGCGATCAGTTACAGAACTAGAGAGGAATTCATCATCATTAAAGATGTGCCTATTCAATGGATATATCCCTGCAACTCGAAAACCTGACTGAATATTCTTTGGTGTCGCTGCTAATGGTAGAGCATCACGCACAATACCAGGGGTCGTATTTTTGAAACCATTCGACTTTGATTCGCATACGAATTTAGAGGATTTCGCACGAAAAATCGATATTCGTATTTTTGACCGCTTCGTATGCGAACTTTTTCGCATACGGTGTGTCGAATGGGTATATACCATTCGAATTTCAAAGTTCGTGTGCGATTCTGCCACTCGTCTTGTTTTGATTTTAAACTAGCTTTGTTTTTAATTTGTGAGTTGGTTAAGTATTTTCGTAGTGTTTTTTGTTGTTTATTGAAAAAAAAATAACAATAATCAAATGGCAAGATTAAACAATCTGGTGCAAAGAAACGTTGTGGATGCACTGGAAGAGACTAAAACTCTGGCAGATAGAAGGAATAGGATGTACTCTTCATTTCTTGACCCATTTGAAATGTATGCAGATGCTCAATTTAATAAATTATATAGATTAAGCAAGCCTATTACGATCGAATGATTAAGCTTATTACGATGATGTGCTCTTTATGTGCTCCAGAGACTGTATAATCTGTCCGCTAGTTTTATCCACAAGGCTTGTGCAGTTTTAGCCGAAAAATGTTGGGTGAATTTGCCCGACTTTAATTCCGGGTGCTCTTCCATAAATGAAATTAGTTCTTTCTTTCGCTCGCTCGACACAAAACCGCAATATTTTTTATTTTTTTAATTCATTAAAAAAAAAGTCAATTCGCAAAAATCCAAGAAACGCCATGAAAAAACCTCAAAATTCCCTGATGTTTTTAAACTTACATTTTAGGTTAGGTTAAAAAATCTTTATCGTCTTCATCCCGGTTGACACGGCCTCCAATAGCACTCGACTTTGCTACGTTGCCACTACATTTCATGTTCGCATGCGAATGAAATTTCGAATGCTGTTCAAAAATGCACTTTTTAATTCGTGTGCGAATTTTGCCGCTCGACTTTGTTCGCAATCGAAGATTCTCGCATGGTTTCGAAAATACGGCCCCAGGTATGTCGTAGATTGACATGGTTTTGCCGGGATTGTTTCTTAACCAGGAGTCGCACAAACTATTAACATATTTCTTCAGTGGGCCATAGACGGACCTGTCTAAGGGCTGAAGTTTATGGGAACAGTGTGGAGGTAGAGATAAAATTATAACACCATTTTGCCTACAAATATCTATTCTTCTATTTGTATGCTTTATTAAATGTTCAAGAAATTTGACGAAGTCCTCTTGGATCATCCAGCCTGATTTGTTTGCAGTTCCAATACATCCGCTTGGGCCATTTGCGACAAAATAATGTTTATAATTGTTTCAAGGGAAAGCAAATATTGGAGGAACTGTATTTCCACTAGCACTTACAGCCAGGGCTATTGTAACTAAAGCACCTCTTTCGGCAGAAGTCACACTCCCCACTTGTTTTACACCCTTATTCGCTATTATTCTGTCTGGTTTTTGGACCGTAGTAATCCCCGTCTCATCTACGTTGTAAATATCTTGGCATTCAAATTTGTACCTATCCATGACTTCCTCCAATAGATCAAAAAAATCTGTATACATTTTCCCGATTGAAGCTCGTTGCTCTGCTCAGACTGGTTGCTTCGGGAGTCCGCAAAGATAGCTTTGGATAACGCTTAAGAAATCCAGATAATCAGTCTCCTGAGGCCATTGAGTTTTCATGCCAAGCTTGACGAACTTCAACGTTGTTCTTAATAGCCAATTCAAATCCCAATCTTCGAACTTCTTTGGTTGACAGACCAAAATACATTTTAGAACACTCTATTAAGTACTTCTCTAGCTCAGCTTCCATCGCATCAGATAAAATTTGACGGTTCCTTGTATAGCCAACCGTAGGATCTGGATCATTTAGCTCTATAAATTAAAAAAAATCTCATCCTGACGGTGTTTAAACAAACTGTAAAAGTAAACTTACCTTTATTTTTAATTTTTTTGCAATATCTCTGCAGGGTCATGAAATTTACACCATATTGTTCAGCAACCGTCCTAACAGATCTTTTATATTCCAATACTTTTTTTGCAGCACTACGAAAGGTGTCTAGTGGTATACGTCCCCTTTCGGTTTTTCTTTTGAAGTTTCTCATATTATCGCCTATCTAACAAGATAAAAACGTCAAAGACTTGTAGTTGAAACAAATTCGGGGTTGGTTGTTACCACAGATGTAAATAGCTCCGCACGGAGCACAACCAACCCCGTTCGTATATTTTAGCAAACGAAGCATCTCAAACCTAACCTTATTATTAATCAGAAGAAATGACCGGACATTAATATTACTTACATTTAAATGTATTTCCTTACGATATAGCATATCTATTCCACCAGGAAAAATGATAAGATAAATTCGCGGTAAACTAATAATTGCTTTTAAGGTTAGAAAACACATACACTGCATTTATCGAATAAATATGACCAATGGAACAGCAGAACTACACTGGTCGGTTTACCGGCGCACAACGAATTGACAATTGATGTCATGGCGCTGCATCGATGTTGGCGCGCGATTTAAACTAAGTGTAACAACCAGCCCCTGTAACAACCAACCCCGGTCTCCCCTATAATATTAAAAACTAATAAACTTAAATTAAAAACCAAAAAATAAGGATAATATTACAATAATAGTGCTGGTATAAGGTACGAGTATTGTTGGCAAATAAACGTGTTTAAGATTATGCATTCACATATGAGTGGAAATATAAAAAAAGGTAAGAAAACAAACATATACAATGTAAAAATAAAATCATATAAATAAAATCTGAAGCTACACGTAAAACAATAAATAATAAAACATGAGTTATGAAAATAAAATTTTAAAATATAAAATGAGTTAAAATTTAATAAAATCAGAACACAAACACACAATAAAATGAAGGTAAAATAAATAATAAATAAAACTTAAAATGACACAAAATAATTTAAACCTATAAAATAAAACGTATAATGATATAACACAAAATATAAAATTCATAACACAGAATAAAGATAAAAAAGACAAATACAAAATCTCTAGAACAAATTTTCTCAAGAGCCTTTTAAATACGTTAGAACTATCACATGATTTAAGACTAGCCGGTAACCTATTGAATTCTATTAAGCCCCTATATAATATTGACTTGAGCAACTGAGTTGTATTATATCTGTCAACTAGAAAATCTATTCGGTTGCGAGTAAGATAATTGTGAACATTACTAAAAATTGTCAACTTATCACAGATATAGTCTGGTAGCAGAGAATGTTTAAATTTAAAAATAAACAGATAAACATTAAACATAATTCTTTGGTTCACAGACAACATACCTAGGACGTTTAACATAGATACAACTGGGGTATAACGATTACATTTAAGGATCATTCTCGTAGCTTTATTTTGTATTATTTTAAACTGGTTTATTATATATTGGGGTAAATTAAATAATAATGTCGAACAGAATTGCAGATGAGGAAGGGCAATAGCATTATAAAGCATTAGTTTTGTGTGCATTGATAGATTTTTTCCTATGCGTGCTATAAATCCAACTTTCTTTGAAAACTTCCTCATGATGTAATTAGCATGCGCATGAAAGTTTAGGCTTGCGTCCAATATAGTCCTAAGTATTTTATTTCCTTTTCAAAAAGAATTTTTTCTCGATCTACAATAATGTCCATAGCGTCAATGTCTACCCGTCTCAATCTTTTTATTTTTATTTTCTCTTAAACACACATAATTTTGATTTATTGGCATTTAAACTCAGTTTATTGTGGCAGAGGCAGCCAAATAAGTTATCAAGATCAGTGTTTATATTAGATACCAGCTCATTAAGATTTTTACCAACTGTGTAAATTATGGTGTCATCTGCAAAAAAAACGATTTTACATTTTTTGACTACTTTTATCATATCATTAACATATAGTGTAAACAATAATGGACCTAACTCTGTGCCTTGCGGTACACCAAACATAACATCAAGAACACCAAACAGACAATTAACATACTTAACACGTTGGACTCTGTTACATAGATAAGATTTAAACCAGTTTAGGACTGTACCCTTAATTCCTAATATTTCTAATTTTTTAATTAAAATATTCATATCAATGGTTTCCAAAGCTCTTTTAAAGTCTAAAAATACGGCTAAAATATAGTTATCACTGTCAATGGCTCTGAGAAAATTATCACAAATATCAACAACCACAGATTCCCAAAAGTGATTCTGACGAAAATCTGATTGATTGGAAACGATTATTGAATTTTCGTTGCAAAAATCAAGAAGCTGCTTTTTTACACAAGCCTCAAGGAGCTTTTCATAGACAGGTACGGTATTAATGGGTCTAAATTCATTGTGATTAACGGTATTTTGTACTTTTAGAACAGGAATAACAGTGGACAGTACCCAGGATTCTGGAAACATACCGTCAACAGACGGTCACCTACAGCATAATAATTTAAAATATATAAATAATAGGGAACGTTTATAAAAATATAAATGAATTTCTTATTTATATAATTATAGATAATCCACCTATGGATGGACAAACAAGAAAAATTATGGATACGCGTGATTTTACTATTAATGGTTATACATGTATTTAGAATAATAGCAAACATAATCAAAATTATGGAATGCTAGCGTTAGTAAAATCTTCATTGTCAAAATCTTCGGAAATAGTAATTATTAATAATTTTAGATTTATAGAAACTATATATAATAGTGAAACACAAAACAACAGCTAGCTTACATTGTCCTTACAATATATGCTCAATAAAACTAGAAATTGAAATAACCATTATTTATGTGGTCTTTATAGTGGATATTAATATCGATTTATTCAAACAAATATTACTAATCACTATGTTTTGTCACTAAGCATTATAATAAATAAAAATAAATTAAAGAATTTTAAAGCCAAAGAAAAGATAAAAGGAAAAATTAAATATACAGTGATGGCCAACTAATTAGAAACAGTGTGAATAAATTAATAAAAATCATAAACCTTTTGTAAATAAAATTGTTTATTCTTAAATTTCTCGCCCATTGTCGTAACTAACATTTACCTTTAATACTACCATAAATTTAGTGGATTTGTCTTCCTATATATACTTTTAAAAAAAGTTAATTTTTTATACAAATATTGAATTGGACAACTAATTAGAAACCAAAGATTTATCAATTTAAAAAAAAAAACAAAATAAGAACTCTAAACCCTAAATAAATCAATCTTTTGTAGCAAATCCCTTATTTTCAATGACAGCTCTACATCTCCTGGGCATTGACTCCACCAGATGTATAATCGAACAATAGTTTCATCAGTTCGTTGGCTGGTTTTTTTAGATCTTCTCTTGCGTGGAATATTTTTGTATGTTTTATGTTCTTTTATGTGTTTGAGTGCATAGAAAACCATTTTTTTTTGAACATTTTAGGTGGCCAGCTATTTTACTATAAATCCAACCTCTTTCCCTTAGCGTAAAAATTATTTTACGCATTGACGGATCACATTTTTTTTTTCTACCCATTTTAAACTGTGGAAGACACAAAGACAAGGCTTGTAGATACAAAAAACACAAATTGTTACCAGTACAAAGGTTTGAAATGAACTATACGCGCGTTTATTTTCGTCGTTTCTAAGTAGATGGCCAACTGTGTTATCTATAAATTTTTTTTATATTTTGCATTCCTTACAAATTTCTTAGTGGAATGTCTATAAATAAATTATATATTGCTGTTGTGATGAACAATCAAAATTTTACAACAAGTTGATTTTCATTTATTTTAAAGAACTGAAAAATTGAATAAAGTATTTTTTTAAAATCGTTTCTAATTAGTTGGGCATTACCATATAACTATAATGTATATAATATATAAACATAATTTACATAACATATAAATAATGGTTTGATATTTTTATATCGAAAATTCAGGAAATTTTTTGATATAAACACGTGAGGCGTCAAAAATATAAAAATTGGATGTTGGATCCAATGAAATCAATCACAGAACAATACTCGGTGTATCAAAACGTAAGTAGGAACCCAAGGATTCATGAATTACGACAAAAATATAATACTTTGAAAATAAATTAAATGCTCTTCTAAAAAAAATACTGGAAAAAAGTACTGGAAGCTCTAAGAGTCTACGGTAAATACCTAATGAAATTAATAACAGAAATAATAAACACATAATATTTACAGTTAAAATTATAAACCAGGAAAATAAAAAAATTGGCGATGATTTTGCTGTTGCCAATGCCTTATAAGTTTTTACAATCATAAAGAAGAAAGGTGTTTTAGATAAAATCTATATATTATATTATATAAGTGATTTCTCCTTATATAACAGAACAGGCTAAATTTATAATAAATAAAACTGGTCAAATAAGCTTAAAAATTGAATAGTAAAACCAATATTTTAAACTGGTATAAAAATAAAATGACAAATTATAACCCCATAAGCTTATTATCATTTTTTTTTTAATATTTGGAAAAATTATTAAAAACCGACTCCTAAAATTTCTTGATAAACACAATGTTTTATCCAAAAAACAGTATGGGTTTGTCAATACTATAGAAGAAATCACGTCGAAACTTTATAGGAACCTTAACAATACATCACCAACAATATGTATTTATCCATAAACTTTATGCATCCGTGGAACAGCTTATAATATTTTTCAAAATTACTTGCTGGAAATAAAACAGCAGGCAAAAATAAAGTAGGAAAAATATGTTAGCTATAGTTTAACCATGAATTATGATAAAACCTTAGAACATTGAATACACTAGGACTAGAATAAACATTGGCTGCTTTGGATTGAGCGCAACATCTACACAGGGGGCAGAGGGGATATTTTGTTGATAAACATGCTTAGTATTCTATGTTGCCAGTGATTACTCAATTTTAACAGAAGAAAATAAAGTGATATATTAAATTATTATAATTAGCAGAAACTGAGTTGCATTCTTTATTGTGAATCGAAAGAAATAGTGAAACTCGTTTAATAACCAAAACTATTTTGTACTATATTTACACTAAACACTAATAATAATTAATATTTTTAATTTGGATTCTTTAAATGTTGGTATCCAATACTCAATCGATTCTTCACAAATATGAAGGACCTAGAAGGACCGCACCATTGACACCTAACTCGCCTCTGAATTTAACGACTTAAATTTTCTTTTTCCCAATATATGACTCACTTCAGACTTCTTTATCACTTTTCAGCAAAAAGGGAGTTTTCGAAGTTATACCCGTTTATATTTTTGTACATCTAAAAATTCAATAATTTTTTAACAAAAAACTTTCGTTTGTATAGATTTGCAACCATCTGAAAACGATTTAGGTATTCATTGTTAATATCTGGACAAAAAATTAATAAAATCCCTTGGGAATTTCAGGAGATATGGGCATTATATTTATTAAATAACAGGGAGCGCGGACTATAAATTGGTTGTTGGACATCGATCGGACGCCAGCTTCACACATGTTTTTAGGGCTAGTTTAATTTTTGTTGTCTCTGAGTTGTTGCAAGTATGCCGGAAAACATTTTTATGTTAACCATTAAAAGTTATTACGTAGTCGAAACAAGGTGCTTTATTTTGCCTCATAATAACTATTTTTAAAACATTTGAAAATGTAATTTTTCAGACTACAAAAATTAAGAACTGACCACTTTTGGTCACATAGAGAAGCAGCCAACAACAGAATATGCTGATGTATTGAAAGTTAGAAACTGCACCCAGGACTTTAGTAACTTTAGTTTAGTAATTACCAGAGGATTCTACATAGATAATATAGCAAAATGCGGTAAGATTTTATTTCTTTGAATGATTTTAAAAATTAATACTCCCAAATATGGTTTCTATTTTTAGACATTGAAGTCCAAAATAAATTACCTAATGAACCTCAATATGCAACAGAATTCAATTTGTTTCTGTATGGACTTTTTGATAGCCTCAAATCGACTTTCCAATTTTCAATCAATATATATTGTTCTTAATCCACTGCATATTTTTGTAATGTGTTCTATTTTGTAACAGTAAATATAACAGTAAAAAATGTGAAACTTTTTAAAACTAATATTATAAATACTTACTAATACTTTGAGAGTAATCAACACATTTTTCAGATTAAAAAAAGATTCCTAACAAAAAAGTTGATGAAAAAAAAGGAACTTGGCAACGTAGAATACCTCTATGTTTACAATGCAAGTATCTGATGTTGCCACTTTGTGTTATAAGTTTGTTCTTTGTGTACTTACTTATTATAAAACTTATTAATCAGACCTGAGAAAAGGGCATTTTCAGCAGTTTCAATACATAAGCAATTTTAGATTCTATACAAATCTTGGAGTCTGAAATTTTCAAAAGCGAATAGAAAAACGGTAACTTCTGTAAATTCTACATATTTTAAACATATTGCCTCTTTCATTACTAATTTGTTGATAGTTATTTAATTTATAATATGTAGTAAGGAACATTACTCGTGAATTGAATAGGAGATAATTCCTTGGTGATTTTATAAAAAAAATGTATTGCCTTTGTTAATTTTTTATAACCTATTGCCACACACTATATAAGGTGTACTTTGCAAACTTTGCTCTTCTTACAACAAAGTTTCTCATTAAATTAAGTTGTAAGTTTATACATTTTGGAATCTGGAAGAATTTTTATATTTTATTTAATATCTTAACAATTATAACTGTTAACTTTTATTATATACATTGTGAATTATTTTTTATAAACTATGATATAGTATATATTTGTGAATTTTTTATCTTTTGGTTTTGCCGCTATTTGTGGATAGTTATTTAATTTATAATATTTACTTAACAACATTACTGGTGAATTGAGCATGCGGTAATTTCTTGGTGTTTTTATTAAATTTTATTGACTTTTTTTACATTTACTATGATCTTTTGTAACACCCTGAATAAATGCTACTTTATCAAGTTTGTTCTTTAAACAAGAAACTTATATATTATGGAATTTAGAAGATTTTTATATTTTATTTTCGTTTTAATAAGCGTATATAACTCTTAATTTTTATTGTATAACTTGTGATGTCTTTGCTATCACTATTCTTATAATATAATATTATTTTGTAAATATTTCTTGTTTAATTTATAAAACCCAGACCTATGTAGGAAATGTATAGGTCTTTCAAAAATTAGAGTACGCAAATCGAAAGGGTGACAAATCGAGGACTTTATTTACTATGGGGACAACAAAAAGTCCCAATTTAACACTTTTTCAATTTGCCTACTATAAATTGCGAAAGAACCACACATTTTCTACTAATTTTAAGCGCACGGTATAGTAGAAATTTAAATTTGGCGCCATAATCAAATTTTAAGTTACCCGCTATTATGACGGTACAAATCCATTTTCACTTCTGGTTAGTAACTTTAATATAGTTAAATACTAAAGACCGTATGGGTATACAAAGTGTCTTAAAACCATAAAAGGTTAATAAAATAAACCCGATTAAAAATATGCAAATAACCTTAACCGAGAGAGAAAAAGTAACGAAATCCCCTAGAGACAATATAAAGGTATATCGTGACAACAAAACCAACGGAGACGCCTTTTCAAATCCGTCCAGGGGCGTATTTCGATATCGGTCCGAGGGGCCCTTAGGGCCGCGTCGAGCTAAAAAGTATCGGCATTACGCCGGCAAATGATCGGCATCATCGCCATTGCGTGGTATAATTAACAGCCTCCGCCCTAAGGGTTCGCACACACGAATTTTTCACTTGTTTCCCACGTCACGGCTCGCTGAGACCGACCGGATCGGCACCGAAGGGCACCCGAGTCCGGTCCGGCCCTGCGGGTTGATTGGCGCAGTCGATATGCGCATAAGGAGCATTCTTGCCGCAGGTACCATCGGATTACTTTTTATATTTTATTTTCATAAGAATAGATTAAACTTTAAATATCAAAAGTTGTTGAATTCTTGGCATGTTTTTATTAAAATTTCCAATTAATTACGTGAATTTTCAATTTTCAAACTTTCCTGGAAGAAATTAAGAACTTATTCTTTTCGCACTTAGGATGGCTTTAATCCGGTTGCAGATAAGCGGGCTGACTCCTCTTGCTGCTGTCGATTCACAGAGTGAGCGTGGCAGCGCATTGTTAAAAGCTCCTTCTTTGACTAAGGGTACGGACATACCGAAGATGCATGGATGAGCGCGGTGGAGGTCGCGGTCGCGATCGAGGTTTACATCGATGCCTGGTAAAACATGCCCAAGATGCTTTCCTTTCAGTCAAAGCTTTCGGCTTTCAGTATTCTTTGAGGTTTCAGAGGAGACTGATGTAATTCGGAAAAATTTGCTAAGTTTTATTATTAAATATTTCACAATGTATAGAAGCAATATTAGTGATGATAGTGACTGTATGTCTGCAGGTGCAAAGTGATGGATTATATGTAATTCTTCAAATCGCAGGTATATATATATATATAGGTAATACCATCACTTGTTTAAAGAGCTTCCAGATCATCCTGACAGATTCCATGCCTATATGAGAATGAGTCTAGATACATTCAAGTATATATATGACAACATAAAAATGAAAATTGAACGTTGCAATTATAATAACTATCATACGAACCCGATTTTAGCTGAAGAAAAACTGGTAGTGACAATAAGGTAAGTGAAACTACATTTGTAATTATTGTAATTTAGTTTAATTCAAGCGTGTATAGTTGTTTAAAGCATCTACATCCGCTGAATTCTGATTTATGGCAGGAAAGGCTCCGCATTCCACCGAGAATGACCAGGTTGAATATGTGGGGTATATTCTACCTGTGTGGCAGGAGGTACTGAAGGGGCCTGCGTCTGCTGATTTGAAGGATATAAAATTTCAAATAAATAGTTCTGCATATCCATTCGAAACTTTAATTTATCTCTAGGCGCCAATTTTTTCACATAAGGAAGAAGGGAATTGAAAAACCCTATATCATCATCATTGGGGTCCTGGGACATTTTAATTGCCCGTAAGGCTAGTTTTTCTTTTTCAATATCAACTAGCTGTCTCCCAATTTCTATTTGTGGCGTTAGTCGCCATTTATAACCGGTTTGGGAAAAAGAGTATTTTGAACCCGAAGTAGCACCATTACAGTTGAAATTGTTGCAGCCACGTCTTGTGATTCGGAATTAGGACTCATCACATTTGTTATTGAGGTGGAGGTAGATTGTTCAGCGTCACTATTAGATTCCTCTAGATTTGAATCCTCTGAGTTGCTGTCCACAGCGTCCTGTGTTTCATCCATTAAATTTGTAGATGAGTGATGAGGTGTGAACTGATCGCGTAGAAAATATAATTTTTCAAAATAAGGCCACTGGCAAACAATTCCATCTTCTGCTCCATCTCCTGATCGACCCTGAATTTTCTTTATTCGTTTTCCATATTCTTGCCTTGCATTTTTCCAACATTTTCTTGCTTCTGCTTCTATAATAAAAAACAAAATTAAAACTCGGTCTTTAAAAAATTTATTTATACGGGTGCGAAAAAAATATGTGTATTAACTATCCTTGCTTCGTAAAGTTTTTAATTTCTTTAACAGATCATTGGCCTTTACGTTTCGGATGGGATCCTCAACAGTGGAAACATTATTAAGGAAGTATGCGCAGCTCTATGGGAAGTGTTCCAGCCACTTCACATGAAACAACCCACAACGGCTGACTTTTTACGAATATCTGAAGAATATAAACGACTTTGGGACTTTTCAAACTGCATTGGATCATTAGATGGCAAACACGTTCGAATAAAGTATCCTTCTCACTCAGGTTCCATGTTTTTTAACTACAAACATTACTTCTCCATAGTTTTGCAAGGGCTAGTTGATGACCACTAAAAATTTATTTCTATTGACGTTGGTGGCTACGGAAAGCAGAGTGACGGAGGAACATTCCAGGCTTCAAAACTTTCCCAATTGTTAAGAAAAAAATAAATTAGGAATCCCAGAGAAAAAAAAATTACCTCATTCTAACCATAAACTACCCCATGTTTTTATTGCCGATGAAGCTTATCCCCTAAAAGAAAACTTGATGAAACCCTATTCCGGACAAATGTTAAACCACTCACAAGAAAATTTTAATAAGCAACTATCTCGCGCTCGAAAATGTGTAGAGTGTGCATTTGGAATATTATTTGCGAAATGGAGAATTTTGAGTTGTGTAATTGAAACACACGAAGATACTGCGGATAGTATTATTAAAGCAATCTATATACTACATAACATCATCATTGATAAAGAGTCATTTCTTGTCAATATTTTAGACCTTCCTCTAATTCCAAAAAGATGTAATTTACAACGGTCTAGATCTCATAATGCTTCAACTACCAGAGCAAAACTAATTCGGCAAAAATTTACAGAATATTTTGCCGTCAATCCTTTAAATTTACAATAATAATTTGTTAGTATGATAATAATACACAACACTGTACAGGGTTGAAAAATAATTTTAATAGTATAAAAAATGTTATACCTAAATGACTAAATGGAATACTCTGTATGTTATTTAATATACCTACATACCTGTCACTTTCATTTTTGCTGCTATTTTCTTCCACTCCCTTGCCAAAACATGCCTGTTGTGATGCTGCTTATGGCGCTTATCCCATAGAGCAGGAATACCAAAGACCAAATCTATTAATTCATTCTTATTCATTGTTTTTAACGTAATTGAACGTAATTGAAGTGAAATAACCGAAACGTTTCACAACCTGACAACTTACTCACAACCTACTCACTGGAGTATGTCAGGTGATTTAAAGAGCACCAATAATCGTGCAAGTTTACTTCGCGGCAACAGCTCGATCGCCATATAAACTCAAACTATTTTGTTCTGCCCTCGACATCGCTGTAAACCGCGATGATAGGCGGCGAGCGTGAATGGGTGAAACATCATTGATATGTGTGCTATCATTAGAAACTAAAGGTTTTTTTTGACATCGATGTAACGATCGCGACCTCCACCGCACTCATCCATGCATCTTCGGTATGTCCATACCCTAAGAAGGCCGCCCCCGTCACTTCCTTTTTTGTTTCAGCGAGTTACTGATGCTCGTTACAAGATTGGTGAGAGCTAAGTCTGTTGATTTATCTGCCTAGTAGGGCATATTGGTGTATTGGTGTACGCGGGCATTTCTCCAGCACAAGTATGACTATCATGATCAACAGGAAGGATGCCAGGCTTTTTGGCCTAAGCGAAGATGCCTTGGCAACTGGTTGCCCGGCTTTTGCTATGTATGTATATTACGTTGGTTATATTCGCGTGAGTTGTTTTCAAAGTCATCCGTCCATTTTCCAAAGCTGGGACTTCTTCCCTGTGAGCATAATGGGTTTTTTACCCTAGGAAGGGACCTAACCAAGTCTAAGAACCCTGATTGGGACCAGTGTTGCCAGGTCTCATGATTTATCATGAGATCTCATGATTTTGACTTACATCTCATGATATCATGATTTTGTCTAAAAATCTCATGATTTAAAAAAAAAACAAAGATTTAAAATCGTAACTCAGAATATTAGTCGTAAAAATAAAAATAAAATAAAAATAACCTAAAACTACAACTAAATGTACACATATAAATATCATAAAGCCTTAAATAATATCCGCACAGCCCTATATAAACGGGAAATACTGACGAGTATGGGGATTCCCCGAGATTCTCGGATATTTCTACGGGCTATATTTTTCACGAAGTTTTATGCATTTGCTCGTGTATTTGGTATTGTAAAGCATTATTTGTGAGTTGAAAATAATTAAAAAATATGAGTGACAGTGATTCTAGTAGTTCTAGTAGTAGTACATCCAAGAGTATATCTCTTCCAGGACCTAGCAAGAAAAGAAAGGTTTATAAGCAAAATTTTAAAAAGGAATGGAAAAATATACCGGGTTTGCAATGGATCGAGAACAGCAGAAAGGGGACAGGCTTTGCCTGGTAGGTATTTATGATATTTTAAGTTAAGGTACTTTCTGTAAAAATATACAACGTTTTTCCCCCGAAGGGTAAAAAACGAATTATTTTAGGTCTTGCCTAGGCTTGACCCTAATGAGATTACCCTACTACTTCTGATCGAGCACAAGTGTCATTTACCTCCCCTTTTTACCTATCCTACCCCTCTGCGGCATCCCCACCCCCTGCTAGTCCGCTCACCGGATCAACTGACTGAGTTCGCGTCTCTCTGATTAGTACCTTCTCATGTAAAGATTAAGTCGTCAAGAACTTAACGGGGGTCAAGCCTAGGCAAGACCTAAAATAATTCGTTTTTTACCCTTCGGGGGAAAAACGTTGTATATTTTAGGGTCTGTGCCGTCGGCTTGACCCTAATGAGAAGTGTTTGGCTTCTGACGACTATTGTATATATAGCGTACTGTGAAATTTGGGGGAAGGAATGAGGCAACTCTCCTTTTTACCATTAAACAGAAATGTATTTCTATTAAAAATAAAAAAGTCAAGAACGCGAACAAAAGAAAAAATATAACACAAAGTTATACAAAATACAACTAGTTACATAAACAGGTAACGGCAGTAATGGCACAAAGGCTAAATAAACAAAGTAAAACTAGCTACATAAACAGGTAAACGTAGTTATAATGGCACAAAGGTATCACTTATTATTTCAGTCTTTTTGAAAGAACCATTCCTATGCACCTCCTTAAAATAATGCTTAAAAACATTTTGACCTCCTGTCCAATTGCCACATTTAAGAATCAGGTCCAAAGGCATACCGTTGTCTCGCCTTGCAGAAGCTACAGCAGATCTAAAGCTTCCTGGAGATGAATTTATCCCTCCCGCTTTAAAAGCTGTCCTAATCCAGCCACCTATTACCAATCTGGAAGCCGGTCCCACACGACCCCTTGTTGTTATAAACAGACTAGTAAGATCTGTTCTAGCCCTTCTTCGCTCTGCTCCCAGAGATAATAACCTTTCCGTCCAGGAAATTGGGTCAAACTCTAAATCCTTATTTCTTAAAAGCTTCCAACCAGACTGTCGATGATTAGCTCTGTCCGTCTTGGAACCGAACCTTGGCCAGAAACATATAGCTTCATTTTCAATCGACATATGTTCCTGATCGATAGAAAGTAACGTAAGGTTATGGATACGCCGACCCGATGCCAGGAGTAAAATAAGAGCCAGCCTGCGAGAAACTTGAAAAAGGCTCAAACTATTAGTGTTCTCCTGTCTTATCCAGGAAATTAAGGAATCAACGTTCCAGATAGACTTCTTCGATAGAAGTGGTCTTGAGAGCTCTATTGCTTTGACCATATGTTTAACAATAGGACTAGAAGAAAGTGAAATGGAGGCGTAAGGGTTTCCTAGCGTAGCTATAACCGACTTATGCACCTTAATTGTGGCAGATGAGAGCTTTTTAACCCTATGAAGAAACGATAGGTATCTAGCTAACTCCCCAGGATTAGGATTTGAAGGCGTTATAGCGTTTTTATCGCACCATAAAAGCCATTGTTTCCAAGGGGAAGCGTAAGTTTTTAAAGTCGATCTTCTCCATGAACCCTCCAGAAGTCTTCTATCATCTTGATCCCAGTTCTTGGTTATATCGAACCACCCCGTACCTTCCAGGCCTCCAAAGAAATTTTTTGTGACTGAGGTAACGGTCGGCCCGTCTGAGCATCCAACAGGTGATGCTGCAGGTTTCGGATTTGATAAGGAGGCGCCACCGCGCGGGCTCGAAGGTCTGATCTCCAAAATACTTTCTCCCATCTCGGCACTATCATTATGTAAAATCCCTTCGCTGTGTTCAAATGATGGAGGACTCGTGGGACCAACGACGGCGGTGGAAATATCCATCCTAGGTGATATGCCCACTCCCTGCTGAAAGCATCGATGAAGACTGCCTGTCGATCTCTGACATCCCTCGAGACATATCTCTTTACCACCCTTAAGCTTCTCGAGGCAAAAAGGTCTATCTGAGGTTTGCCCAATCTTTTGAATATTTTTAGAACGGCACTGTGAGACAGATGCCAGTCCGCTAACCTCATATTTCTCGAGAGAGCGTCGGCCACATCGTTCAAGGGACCTGGGAGATAATAGGTCGTGATCACTATTCGTCGCTCGTGGGCAAACTCTAGAAGTTTCCTGGTGGCGTTCAACATTGATACGGATTTCGTCCCCCCCTCGTTGCGAATGTAAGCAACTACAGATCGATTGTCTGACTGAATTAGGAGCGACTTTCCCAACAGACTGTGCGAGGAAGCTTTGATCGCAAGAAACACGGCGTGAAGCTCTTTCAGATTTATATGCCATTCTTTCTGACGGCTGTTCCAGCGACCCCATAAAAATTTGTCTCCTACTTGAGCGCCCCAAGCCATGTCGGAAGCGTCCGATGTCATAAAAATTTCGGGATTTCTTGGGAACATCGGAATGGACTGATGAAGATTCTGCAGCCACCATTGAATTTCCATTAACGCTGTAGCAGGGATGGCAAACTGTTTTGTTTGATTTTGATAAGGAAGTAGACGGACCGCCCTCTGCATTCCTCTCGAGTTCAGCCTCCCTAGGTGGATAGCATTTCTGGCAAAATTTACTTTTCCCAAGGTCCTCTTTGCAATTTTCCAATCCCACTTCTTTGATGCTAAAATGTTTCTGAGATCCTGCTTCAACGATTGTATCTTTCGTTCCGGCAAAGAGACACTTCCGTTTTTCGTGTCCCAGATCAAACCCAGAAATTCGCATACTGTGACGACCTCCAGAACCGATTTTTCGAAATTTATCACCCAACCTAAGTTTTGCATGAATAAAATTGCCTTGTCGACATGGGTTCGTAAAACGTCCCGGTTCTGATGAGCAATTAAAAAGTCGTCCAAGTAGACAATTATTCTTAACCCCTGCTCCCGAAGCTGACTTGCTAACCAGTTCGATATTCGTGCAAATGTTAGCGGGGCTGTCGACAGACCAAAGGGGAGACAGGTCATTTGAAGAACTTTTTGGCCGTACACCAATGACAGAAATCTCCTGTGAGACGGCTTCACCGGTACATGGAAGTAGGCCTGGCTTAGGTCCAACTTTGCCAGATAATCGTTTTTTTGAATAAACTGAGGAACTTTTTGATGGCTTATTAGTCGAAATTTCTTTGGCGATAAGTAGTCGTTTAACCGCTTGAGATTGAGAACTGGACGAACACCACCGCTGCTTTTTAGGACGGGAAACATCTTGGAAAGAAAGCCAGACTTGTTCATTGATGGTTCCAGAACCTTTTGATGTAACATGTCCTTGATTTCTTGCTCCAGACCCGCGAAGGCAAAGTCGCTGATAACCTGATCGGAAAACCTGATCAAAGGAGGCCTTCTTATAAACGGTATTGAATGACCGGAAATTATTTGAAGAATATTTTCCGGGGCGCCCTGCGCTACCCACCTTGGAAAGAAATCCTTCAGCTGACCCCCATAAAAAGTCTCCTGTAAATAGTCATTTCTTCCTCTGTCGCTTTTTGTCGGGGTTCTTTCCTCTTGAACCATCTCTGTCGGAGGTAAAACCCCGTTTACGTGATGAGCCGTCGCGGTCGGAGAAACCTCGAAATGTCCCTCTTGCAGGTTGAAACCTGCCACTATTATATTGACCTTGACTTCCCGTTGCCGTGGAGTCGGACTGTATTCTCGAGTTTCTGACAGGAAAGGATGCATGCCTCACTTGTTGTGCTGGACGATTTACAGTCCGAAATACATTCTCATGCCGTTTTATTAGTTCCGACAGAGAATTCTCCTCAAAAAGATGGGTTGAAGATGGTGGGATCTCCACCAATAAAGAAGAAGCACTTTCACTGCGAGGCTTAAAGGCTCTTCTTCGCAGTTCAATCACCTCGGCACGTCTGCCACAGGCATATTGCAGAAGGTCATCCGATAAAGACCTAAACTGAGACTCCATAAATTCTTGCTGAACATCCCGGGCTATGGAAGGATGTTTTGCTACTAGCTTTTTAAGCGTTTCTGAAAACGCCTCTCTTTGAAGAAGGAGGCCATGAGTTATAGCAGCCAAAGTGGTATCCGCCCTAACCAAATGGTTCTGGCCATACGCCATATGTTTAATCTGAGAATTAACCTTAAGCGCACTGAAAACAGGAAAAGCTTGGAGCTTTCTCTGAACCTCAGAGTATCTTATCCGATTAAAAGACTGTAATCCTAGGCGCTGGCATTGAATGCCCTGAGCTTCAATTTCTGGCTTTGGAGGCGGTATCGAGGGCTTCTGCTCCACTGTGCTTGGAGCAAAACTCCAGTCTTCCCCTACAACTGACTGTAAAAGGCGATGTATCCAACTTGGAGATAACTGATGAAGGCAAATCATCATCTTCCTCCTCCTCCTCCCCCTCATCTGAAGGAAAAACCTGGCCTTGAATAGATAAAGGGGGATCCGAAAACTCCCGTCTTTCCAAAAGAGTTTCAAGCATATTGCGAATATCACCAGTGCTTCTTTCCAGTGCGTCCAACCTCGACTCCCGCCCTCTTTTTTGAGAACTAAAGGACTGGGTATCACTCTCAGCATCAGACAAATTGGGTTTCATTTGGAGACAAGCCTCGCGCCGAGAAAGCATTAGTGGTCTAATACCAGCTATAGCTGCTAAAACTAATTCGGCATGAGCCGCAGAGCCACGAACTCTAGCTGCAATCGCAGCGGGACTAACAATAAGGCCAATGCAGAAAGGCCAGTCCAGCATCCTTAGTTTTATCTCGCGATACCTTTTTTCTGAGAGGGTTACGGCTGTAGGGTCAAAAGCTTCTGCCAGTCCAATGGTTGGCAAAGCGAATCTTATCTTATTTAAAACTTGGGGATCCGTCTTGCCAGGCAAAATATCTTTCCTAGATAGCTTAGCAGCCTTCCATTTCTTCCATCCCTCGGGCAAATGTGTAGAAGCAAGATCCTTTATTCTCTGCAGGATCATATCTTCCTCCGGATCCTCGTCTTCCAACATAAACAAATCTGACATATATTGAAGCGAGGTTTGCGAAACCATCTGCAATAGAATAAGAATTATTTCAAAAAAAAATAATTCATCCAACTTTAGGAGCCGACGGTCCCCATTTGCGGAGCCGACAGCCCAAATCTCGGAGCCTTACGGCCCGATTCGGCGAGCCGACGCAAGAAAATCGCGAGTCGTCGTCAGAAGAACCGGAGCCGTCGTCCCAAAAAACCGGAGCCGTCGTCCCAAAAACCGGAGCCGTCGTCCCAAAAGCTGGAGCCGACGACTCCTCTTGGCTTGACCAAAAAAGGGTTGATACCGCAAGTTTTGGTGGAAAGAAAAATATATCACTAAACTAAAAGGAAAAAATTAATCAACCTACCTTGGTTATAAAAAAAAAGGACACTACGATTTAAATTAAATCTCGAACGGCTACGCCGTTAAACACTTTGTGACACGTTTGTACTCAACCAAAATCAATAGCGTACTAATCAGAGAGACGCGAACTCAGTCAGTTGATCCGGTGAGCGGACTAGCAGGGGGTGGGGATGCCGCAGAGGGGTAGGATAGGTAAAAAGGGGAGGTAAATGACACTTGTGCTCGATCAGAAGTAGTAGGGTAATCTCATTAGGATCAAGCCGACGGCACAGACCCTAAAATAAGTGCAATTTGGATTTATTGAGTACAAAATCTAAATTCACTTATAATAATGTTAAATCGAGAATTAAATGATAATATGAGTTACTGAATCGTAACTAATTAAAATTTGCTTTAATGCGGATATATATAATTTAATGGGCAAGCAAAGTCAAGTAAAAATAAGTCAAATGTTTGCAGAAAGTTCTAAAAAAATAAGCATTGAAGAAAAAGCGAAAGAAGGAATTATAAGAACTGCGGGGTTTCTAGCCGAACATAATCTCCCTATGAATTTGATGGAGCATTTCATCGATTATCTCAATGCTGTAGGCACTGATTCAGATATTGTCAAACAAATGAAATGTAAACGAACAAAGATGTCAAGAGTTTTACAAAAAGTTACAGGCTTGTCTCAAGAATCTTGGATACTTGGCCTAATGAGGGATAATAAATTTAACATTATCATAGATGAGTCTACTGATAATTCGTGCACCAAACATTTATGTTTAGTTGTAAGAATGTGCATTAATTTTGACATTGAAGACAACTTTTTGGCGTTAATCCCAGTAGTAGAGACCACAGGGGCTGCACTTTATGAAATTTTAATCAACTTCCTTACCGAAAATGGAGTTCCATATAAGTCAAACTTTATTGGCTTTGCTTCAGATGGAGCGAGCAACATGGTTGGCGTTAATAATTCTGTGGTCAGTCGATTGCGAGAAAATATTCCAGGTATATTCATAATGAAATGCATATGCCATAGCTTTCATTTGTGTGCATCATATGCATGCCACAAGTTGCCTGAGGAAGTGGAACAATTTGCGAGAGAAGTAAGCTATACGCTAATAAAATAAATGTATACTTAATTAAAAAATATAATTTTTTACAGGTATATAACTATTTTTTAAATAGTCCGAAGAGAGTGGAAGAATATAAGGAATTCCAGGAATTTGCAAATGTCTCAATATCGAAGATTTTACATCCTAGCCAGACACGTTGGTTATCTCTGGAATGCGTGGTTAAAAGGCTTCTTAATCAATATGAAGCTTTGAGGTTGTATTTCGTAGATCAGGCGTCTCTTAAAATCAGTCAAGCAAATATTATTTTAGAAAAACTAAACACGCCCGAAAATAAATTATACTTATCATTTTTATCGCATGTACTACCTATTTTTAATAGCTTAAACAAATTAATGCAAAGCGAATCGCCCAAAATTCACGTTATTTATAAAGAGGTTGCTAGAACAGTTAAAACAATTTTAGATTATTATATTAAGGACGAATATCTAAATGCCAACATTGAAAATATAGATTTTAAAGACCCTAGACTTTTTTTAAATTTAAATGACATGTACTTTTCTGCCCACATAAAAACTGCCGATCTGGAAAAAAACCGACTCGACATGGTAAAATTAAGATGTCTAGACTTTTATATTGAGAGTGTGGAGCAAATATTGTCAAGATTTCCACTTAAAAACTCTGTGTTTCAGAAATTAGAATTTCTAGATCCTGAGGTAGTTAAATCAAGAAAAATCAGGTCTATAAGTAATGTTTCTATGTTGTTTCAAAATTTAATTCCTGCTGATATGCAAGTTATTGACAATGAATGGTTGTTACTTAGAAATTATGAAATTAATTTTACCTGGAAAGGTATTTGCGATTTTTGGGGTAAAATTGCTAAGATTAAATGTGTGGAAAATACAGAATCCCGGTTTCCCAATTTAAGTAATTTTGTGTTTAATTTATTAACTTTGCCGCATTCCAGTGCTAACGTAGAGAGGGTGTTTAGTCAGATAAATTTAAACAAAACAAAACAGAGAAATCGGTTGAAAACTCCTATGATAGCTGCTATACTGCACACCAAAAGTTTAGTGGGCAGAGAAAACCGTATTTGTTCAAATTTTCCAATAGGAAAAGATTTGCTTAAAAAATTAAATAAACAAATTTATGATTCCGATGAGTCAGAATAAAATAACGGATATTTCGGATTTTTGTTTTTCAGTTATTTACTTTAAGATTATGTACGTTTGTTTACTTTAACATATAATTTTATGTTTTTATTTAAATTTGTTAATAAAAAAGTAGATATTTTGGTACTTGTATCTTTATTTCATCAAAAAAATATTTTAATAAAAATAATGTATGTTTTTTTTTTTAAATAAGGCTTAAAACGCCATCTCATGATTTTTTTTCCAAAACTCATGATTTTTGGTTACATTTTTCATGATTTCATTTTATTTCACCTGGCAACACTGATTGGGACTGGCAATGACGGCGGCAGAACTATTCAGTTCATCTCGCTCGTCGATCACAGGCGATGTTGTAAGAAATCTGTATAGAAAAAACGTATGCAATTTATTTCGTTTAAACCGTTAAATGTCCTTTTGTTGAAAACCGTTCGCCGCCAATGATCTTAAAAAAGCCAGAGGCGGTGTATCCACGTTTACCAAATTTGGGCCGCGGGCGGCCAAAATTACAATGAACAATTTAACTGGAAAATGGGCTCTCGCTTAGTTTAAACAAAACAGGAGAATTTCGGGCCGGCCTGTGCCCTTCGAGCGCTGCCAGTTTCCAAAATAAACTGGGAAAAGAAATTACGCTGAAGAGCGGGTCATTTCGGTGCGGACTGGTGTGTGTGTATATTCGGAATTTGATTGGATTTTGCTTAATAGAAAATTGCTAAATAAAGATTCATAAAAGTGTCGATAAGTTCTTTAATTTTGTAATATGTATAGTTTGAAAGGGAGAATTTATTATAAAATTGAAAGTTTCAGTTTTGTGTATGTTTTAAGAAAATTTTTCGTTAACGCGTTAATCGACGCATGAAGCGTACGTGTCTCATATGCCGAGTGTTGAAATATTGGCTCTCCTGTATATTTTGCAGAAAAACTGTACTAGACTTTTTTAAAGGTGAGAGTAAGGTAAACCGCCATACTAACTTTTATTACTTTTTAAAAAGCGATTTTTTATAGAGATTGCGATTTTAGCGAGAAAATATGAAACGACCAACCAAATTATTACAATGTTATGTCAAAGTGTTTTCATTTATTTATTTAGTGGGCAGTATGAATAATTATTACACTAATCAAGAGAAAATAACTATGATTGAATGATACTACATGGGGAATAGTTTTCAAAAAGTCTCCGAAATGTGTTTTTGAAGGTGGTAGACAATGGTACAGTGAAAACATCTTGTCGGACTTGCATTGTCTTATTTATTTATTGTAACACGACGTTTCGGTTGGTAAGTATCTCCAACCGTTATCAAGTGTAAACTGACAGCAAACTACTATTCTATAGGCTTATATACTAGATGTGTGCAGCGATGTGGAAGGGGAGGGAAGGGTGGGAAAGTCATCCGTGAAAAAGAGTTGGAGGGGGGGAAGGACACGCGTCTCTCTAGATCCTACACTGTCCTGAGAGTAGAGGCTTCCAGATGTTGGGTATATCGACGCTTGGCTGGCTGAAGATCCTCTGATTCTGTGAAATGAAAGCTGCCTCTACGAACTTCCTATTCCGCCAGTGCTGTTCCTTGTGCAGAATCTTGGCTTCTGACCAATGGATATTGTGTCCATTATGCCACGCGTGCTCTGCTATCCCGGATTTGGAAACCTCTCCTCTTTGGGTCCAGCTGCGATGTTCCTTCGCTCTGATTTCTAGGGGGCGCTTCGTTTCACCTATGTATGAGTCACCGCACTCACATGGGATCCGGTAGACGCAATTTTTGGTATCCACCATGCCATCTGGTTTGGTCTTTGAAACCACGCTTCTGATAGTGGTGTTAGATCTAAAGGCAGTTCTAATATTGTACTTGCTGGCAATGCGTCGGATTTGTTCCGATGTACCCCTAATGTAAGGTATGGGTAGAAGTCTAGTTGTCGTGGTGGCCTCGTCTCTGATTTGATTTGGACGCGTCCTTTGGATGGTCCTATTTATTAACTTCTTTGGATATCCATTCTGTTGTAGGTCTTTGTAGATGGTATCCACTTCAGTCTTGAGATCCTCGTCGTTTCTACAGATGGTTCGAGCTCTATTGTAGAGGGATCTTATGATGCCTACTTTGGTGGTTGCAGGATGGTTGGACTCATAGTGCAGATACTGGCCCGTGTGTGTTGGTTTTCTATAAACTGAAGTTCGTAGATTTCCGCCGACCTTTTTAACGAGAACATCTAGAAAAGGTAGAGCTGAGTCCTTTTCTGTCTCCATCGTGAACTTGATTGTTGGTCTGAAACTGTTGAGGTGAAGCAGAAACTCCTGAAGTGCTTTTTCCTCTTTGTCCCAGATGATGAAGGTGTCGTCCACATATCGAAGCCAGAGCTTCGGTTTGCAACGGGAGGCATCTATTGCATGTTCCTCAAACCATTCCATGAAGATGTTTGCTATTACTGGGGAAAGAGATGAACCCATCGGAAGTCCTTCGTCTTGGGCGTAGAATCTATCCTTGACCTGAAAGTAAGAATTACGAAGACAGATCTCCAAAAGTTCCATCACCCCGTCCAGAGGCAGTGTGGTCCGAGTTGAGAAAGCTGCATCCTTGCTTAGTTTGTCTCGGATGATGTTAAGAGATTCTCCTATGGGCACATTGGTGTACTTTCTATGTCGGACTTTCGACATCAAAACTCACCAATCTGTCATTGGTCTCAACTTCGATCCCTCCAAGAAGGTCTACAAAGTGGGCAGAGTTTCGCACGAAAGACGCTGCATTTCCCTGGATCGGTCTAATGATCTCCAAAAGGAATTTCGAGAGTTCTGATGTCGGCGAATTTCTAGAGATCGTGATGGGCCGCAGAGGCATTTGCTCCTTATGAATCTTGGGTAGTCCGTATAGGTGTGGAGGTTTGCTATAATGTGGTGTCAGCCTAAAGCGTACCGCATCCGACAATGTTGAGGAGTACTTTTTAAGTGCTCTGTAAATTCGACCTTCTATGGTTGTCGTTGGATCCTTAGATAGTAGCCTGTATTCGCCTTTGTTCAAAACTTCCTCAACCTTGTTTTCGTAGGTTTCCAGGTCCATAATCACAGTTGCATTGCCCTTATCTGCAGGAAGAATTTTGATGTTCTTTTCACTTCTGAGGTTCCTGAGAGCTGTTTCCTCTTCTTTGCTGATGTTCTGCAAAGGTTTCTGTTTTCCGAAACGTCGTGTTACAATAAATAAACAAGACAATGCAAGTCCGACAAGATGTTTTCTCTCCGAAATGTTCTATGTAAATTTTTCTGATAGGCATTTTCCAAGTAAAACAACGGTGTGGAATATTGTCAATAACTTTGAGACTAAGGGTACAGTAAGTAGTATATGCAAATGCTCTGAATGCGCCAAACAATAATGTTGGCAGATCTGGCGGAAATAATTAAGATTTTCAAATGTTAATTCATGTTGAAGAAAATAAAGGAATTAGCGTCTTGGAGAAGCTGTAGGAGAAGGTACAGTATTGCGCACACTTAAAAAATACAAATAACATTCCTTCAAACATCAAAAACATTACGAACTAAAGAAAAGCGATGAAATCCGAAGAGCAAATTTCTATTTTGAAGTTATGAAAAGGGCGAAACCACAGGTATTTTTACTAAATGTTTTTTTTTTACAGACGAATGAATGCACCTTTACCTTATATAATGAGCCAAATTATTGAAATCGGTTTATAATATATTGTTCACAAATATATTTAACGATTCTCTGTTGTCAAGTTTACGCACTCTTCAAAAAAGGAAACTCAGCAATATATCCCTTTTAGGACCAGTGGTTAGCTGAGCTAACCACAATTTATTAAATTTGTACGTAAACGTCTAGCGGTCATTTGATCTAACCACAATGCATAGTGTGTTGCCTAAGTAGTATAATATATGGAAATATTACATGCATGCTCTAGATGGCAATAAATTCGGTTTTTATTTCGATATTTGGTTAGTGTGAAAGGATTGTTTTGTTTTGGTGTAAACAAATTGTTATGCCCATTACTTTTATTTTTGTAAAACAAATGTGTGATATCCCGGTCTAACCACCAGGCATCAGTAAATCTGAGAGGTATCATAAAAGTTTAAGATTATTGGTTTACAGGAAATTTACGAATGGTTTGAAATAAAGACTTTGACTATAATAGTCTCAGGCGGTTCTTGGTGATTTCCAAATCTAATAGGAGTTGAAATATACATTTGCTATGGATATTTTTTATTACTAGTGATTTATTTCACAGAGGGTTTATTTTTTTTAGGTTCGTCCAAAATTACTTGGAGGTGGGAAGAATTAGAAAATCTACCTCCTGGCGATTTTGAAAATTTAATCCGTAGCATACCATCTGATAACGAATCAGAGGTGTCTTCCGTTACCGAAGATGATATTTGTGACGGTGAGGACATTCTGGATATTATGGCAATGGACGTTGATATATTAGAAGATGTCGAGGAACAGCAAGATATACCTGTAGCTGTAGTTATACAGAGCTATGAATGGGAATCTGAACTATGAATAAGAAGATGAGGTTTCTTTGGCGCAATTACAGTTACAGCTTAGAAATACTACAATACAGTGGACAAAGCAGATTACATTTGTACACAGGTTGACCCATTTACTGAAAATACTGGACCCGTTATACCACAAGATCTAGAAAGTCCTACTGATATTTTTTTGCATTTGTTTACGTTGGATCTGATCGAAAAAATTGTATTCGAAACTAACCTTTATGCCGTTCAAAAACAAGGTGGCAATTGTAGTTCATTTTTGCCAACAACTTCAGCTGAAATAAAAGTGTTCCTTGGTCTGAACCTTCCGATGGGATTAAAACCTATACCCTATCGTAAGTTATTGGTCGTCCAGAATTGAACTTAGAGATGATTATATAAGTTCTGCTATGTCCAGGGATCGCTTTGGCTGGTTGTTGAGCAACTGACATTTGAATAACAACGCAACTGAACCGAAAAAGCAAGATGACAATTATGACAAGCTTTACAAAATTCGCCCACTCCTTGATGCCTGATCAAATTCTTATCAAAATTCATTTATGCCAAATGAGTACCAAGCCATAGACGAATCTATGATACGATTACACGATACGGAAGAAGCAGCATTCGACAATACATGCCGATGAAACCGATCAAGAGGGGATACAAGGTGTGGGTAAGAAGTGGCGAAACAGGATTTATGTCGTAATTTCAAATTTATACGGGTAAAGTTTCAAATCTTACTGAAAAATCATTAGGTGCCAGGGTTATAAAGGACTTATCTAGAGAATTAGTTGGTAAAAAGCATAAATTATACTTTGATAATTTTTTTAACTCGGTTGAACTGCAAAACAGTTCACTGTTGGAAGGCATTTATATGCATGTGGAACCGCCAGAAAAAATAGAAAAAATATGCCAAACGACTTGCGTGACGATAAGCATTTGAAAAGAGGAAAATCGGACTACCGGGTATCTACAGGAGGAATCGTACCTTGAAGTGGATGGATAGAAAAAGCGTTCTTTTTATTCCAAATTTTCACGATCCTGCCAACCTGGAAACTGCTTCTAGAAGAAAAAAAGACGGCTCTAAAGAAGATGTAGAATGCCCATCACTGGTTAACGATTATAATCGGCACATGGAGTACGTCGACAAGTTTGACATGTTAAAGTCACTGTATGAAATAGATAGGAAGTCACGAAAATGGTAGCCCCGAATTTTTTGGTACTTTGTGGATGCTACAGTCATTAATTCCTACATCTTCAAACAAAGAATCCCAAATACTATGACATTGAAACAGTTTCGGCTTTCTGTAGTGAGTGGCTTAGTTGGTTCAAATCCAGAACAAGCGAAACGTGGTCGGAAAAATGCAGAGAAACCTCCAAATAAATTCAAACCTCTTGTAGCTCAAGAAGTAAAATACGATAAAAATGCTCATATGCCCATTCACACTACTTCTCTTAGATGTGCCAAATGCAGTAGCCGCAAGGAACCACATCGAACCGTATGGAAGTGCTCAACATGTAACGCCGGATTATGCCTGAAAGATGTAAGAAACTGTTTTTACGATTTCCATAAACCATAGTGAGTGACTAGTAGTTAGTCCAGATAACAGCCGTTTATTTTTTTTCAAAAATAGACGCTTATTTTTTTCATACTATTTTATGTTCAAATACCCATTTAAATAAAGATTTTTTGGTAGTGACTATTTTCTTCGTAATTTAATTAATTCCGTCCTCAAAGGGATATCAACACATAATTATGATAACTTAACTTATTGATGTTAGATTTTGGATTAAAAATAAAAAGTAGAAATAGATATTGTAGACATTTTTATGAAATTTGGTACATATATTCTATGCATCAAGATGCATTTTTTGAAGTGCAAAAACATTTTTGCTCTGCGAGTGGCGTCCACACAGGTCTTCTATTACGCCACTGCTTTTTCTTAAACTAAAAATTATTTGTGAAATCCTCGATCACTTTTTAGCAAATTTGGCATCTAGCAATTAGCAATCTCTTGGTTTTTTTTCGTCCGACGTATGGTTTTCGCTTAAAAAAATAAAAACAATTTTACTTCTCTAAAATCTAATGCGGTGTGAAAATCTTTGTTCGTCGATTGCAAGCAATTTAAGGGATCAGATTTATTACAAGAAGTATGAAAAGTTAAAAAATTTAAATAATTTCATGTTTTTAACGCGTTTAAAAAGTAAATGGGAGTAAAAAAGTGGCGTAACGTGTCTTTATTTGACCCAAATAAAGTCGCGGAGTCGCCTATACATGTTTCTTATTGCTTGAGCTGGGATTTTACATATCAAATTGTTAAAAACTATCACAGTGCGTAATTTATTTGATTTTTAACTATTTATTGAAGTTATTTCGTTTCCACGCTATTTTTCTGAATATCAGTGATGGTAAATTATACCAATGAACAAATGGCAGCAATGCATTTCGTATATGGCCTCGCTGATGGTAACATAACAGAAGCCAGAAGTATTTATCAGGAAAGGTATCCGAATCGTGTCCTACCAGATAGCCGTATCTTTTCAAATATTCATCGTCGACTTAGGGAAACTGGTTTTTTCAAGAAAGGTAGTCGGGAAGGTAGACCTCGAACCCCTGAAATTGAGAACCCAGTGCTACAACCAATCGAAGAACACCCTGAGACGAGTACGAGGAAGATTGCTAGAACTCTGCATATCTGTCATCAAATTGTTTGGCGCATTTTGGTTGATTTTTTATTACACCTATACCATATTTTAAAAGTACAGGCATTACTTCCCGGAAATTTTCCGCAGCGAGTGAACTTCTCTCAGTGGTATCTCCAGAATATTATACTAAATCCGCAGTTTGAGTCACAGTTTTTGTTCACAGACGAAGCAAATTTTTCTCGGAACGCTATTCCAAATTTTGACAACAATCATTTGTGGGCAGAAGAAAACCCCGGTGCAATAACGGAAACCCATTTTCAACACCAATTTTCGGTTAATTTTAGGGCAGGAACTATTGGTGATTACCTAGTAAGCTCATTTTTTTTACCAGGGAGCCTTGATGGTCGGTCATATTTACAGTTTCTCGAAGAAGAACTGCCTTGGCTTCTTGTTAATGTGCCACTTTTGTTAAGAAATTGAATATGGTACATGCACGATGGTGCTCCTGTTCATTAGTTTACTTGTCTGAAACCATACAAATACCGTTTATCCGGATCGATGAATCGGTCGCGGAGGACCAAAACAATGGCCAGCAAGATCCCTCGATCTCAAAGGCTTAGATCTCTTTTTATGGGGGCACCTTAAAACTCTAGTTTATTAAACTCCCGTAAATACTACTAGAAGATTTAAGAGACCGAATAGCTGCCTCGTGTGAAACTATACGAAATACTCCGCGAATATTTGAACGTGTGCGTAATTCCATGCGTAGACGAGCGGAAGTATGCCTACTTAGTGAAGGTGGCCATTTTTAAAATTTTTTGTAATCAGTGTAATTAAGATAGAATACATGTGAGCCGTTCATTTAAGCTTAGTTTTATGAAATTGAATAAAACTCGTTTTTTGTACTTAAAACCCTATTGTTTTCAGAGTAAAATTAGGTAAGTAGGTGTGTTACTTTTATACTTCCATTTATTTTTTAAACGCGTTAAAAACATGAGTATTTTTTAAATTATTTTTTAACTTTTCATACTCCTTGTAATAAATCTTATACCCTTAATTTCCTTGCAATCGACGAACAAACATTTTCACACCGCATCAGATTTATAGAGAAGTAAAATTGTTTTTATTTTTTTAAGCGAAGACCATGTGTCGGACAAAAAAAAAACAGGAGATCAAATTTGATAAAAAGTGATTGAGGATCTTAAAAATAATTTTTATTTTACGAATACGCCGTGGCGTAGTATTTTTTTCACTAAAAATATTTAATAGAAGACCTGTAGGGATAACACTGGCATAAAAAATATTGTTTTGCATATAAAAAAAATGCGTCTTGATGCATAGAATACATGTACTAAATTTCATATAAATGTCTATGATATTGTTTAAGTTATTAAAAAACTGATTTTTTTTGAAAACTTTAACACCCTGTATCTCAAAAGTTAAGATGTTTAGGACATATGTTTATAGGAACTTTTTTTCTTAAAATGGATCCAGGAATCACCCCCTTAAATATTAGCACGTATTTAAGGAACACTCTGTATATGCTACTAACAGAAACCCGTCTAAATCGCGAAGTTTAAGCGCTCGCGAAGTACGGCCTTTCGAAAAAAAAATTGATAAAATCACTTCTCCTGGTCTAAACTTATCTTCAGTTCAGCGGCCTTGTCCCCTTGACCTGGCACCTTCGTTAAATGATAAACTGTATGATTTTTCCAAATATTTACTAGAGATACCTTAAAACTTTTAAATAATTTTTTGTAGAAAATGTTATGCTCCTTTGCTTTGATTTTTATCATTTTTCATATATGACCTTAAAAATAAAAAAAAGCATTATTAAAATCGATCGTTTTGGTGTGAAGTAATCTGCAGTTAAAGCAGCCTTGACCTTCGTCTGGCACATTCGCCAATACGTAAAAATCGAGAGGGGTTAAATCAGGGGACCGTGGAGGCCATGCGATGGGACCTGCTCTTCCGATCCACGAATTGGGAAAACTATTGTCCAGAAATTTTTCTAACGGCGACCCGATAGTGTGCAGGACACCCGTCATTCTGGAAGACGATCTTCATTAAATATGGGTATATCAGCCAATAATTGTGGGAGATCATTTTGTAAAAAATGTAAGTAATTGTCCCCGTTGAGGTTTCTCGGCAAGTAGTGTGGACCGATGAGGTGTCTCCCAATCACACCTGCCCAAACATTAACACTGAATCTTGTTTGGAAAGACTTGGCTCGGATTTACGTTTTTGTTTTCCCAATAATGTAAATTATGTTGGTTAAATATCCCTGCACTTGTAAATGTTGATTCATCTGTCCATAAGATGCTTTTTAAAAAGTGTCCATTTTCAACGTCTGCGTGAAGCAAAAAGCGGCAAAATTGTACCCGTCGCCCATAGTCGGCTTGTAGAAAACCTAGAATAGAGTATCACGATGCCAGTAAAAATTGCGGAATTAAGTTGTTGATGTAGTATGAAATTACCTTGCACTGGGGTGTAATGGAAAGGATGCCTTCCTTCTGCCTTGACAACTGAACGTGCTTTCCATGTAGAAATGTTCAGATCTGTAGCTACTTTCCTTGTACTAGTGGTGGGATCCTCATCGAATGCGCGAATTACGTTTTCATCTACAGCAACATCATACTGCCTCCGATTGATCCTCGGTTCTTGAAAATTTAGATTGCCTGTTTCCCTTAATCGACGAAAAGTGTTAGCAAAAGTGTTGTGGTGAGGCATTGCTCCTCATAAATTCTTTGTGCTTCTCGCGTATTACCATTGGCTCTTCCATAAGCAAAGACAATATCGGCGTATTCTTCGGTAGTGTATGCAGCCATTGTGGCGATAATGATACGAAAATAAGGAAAGTCACAAAAACAATTTAAAAACTCAATTAACAGCAACAATAACAACAGTATAAACGATACAATACTAAATTAACGACTTGGGTACGTTAGAAAGCTAAAAAGTTACACCACGACAAATGACAAATGTCAAATGACAACAACAATATGTAGCACATATTGTTGTTATCACAACAACAATCCCATAGCATGTTCCACGATCTCCTCATTTGACCATTCAAAGAATCGATGCCGCTTTTCAAACTATCAAAAAAGAGATTCGTCTTACGACAGCGGAAATGAGACGGCGACGTATGGCATGAATTAGAGCCAGGGGAGCGCAAATTTAATAAAATTTGTTATTTTGAAATAAATACATAAAATTAAAAAAATATTTTTTTTTACTTTATTGCCCTTTAAAGTCATGAATTGTGGCAAGTTAGTCGGCTTTGTGTTACACATCGTATATCATTGAAAAGAGTATTAACTGGAGATGTTTTTAAAACTACCTGAACATATTGATAGATTTTAGTTTTTTTTCTTGCGTCAAGTTAAAGTTACCATTCATAACTTTTTTTGCTACTTGTATTAACTTTTTGAGCTCAAAACGAGTTATTTCGGTATTATTTGTACTTGATATTGATTTTTTTAGATTCAGGATACATTGCAGACTAAATACAAATGTAAAAAAAACGTAAAAAATATGCTGAAAAAATTTAAAGATGTCAAAAGGCATAATTTCTTGAAAATCCTGATAATAACACAAAATCACAGATATAAAAAAACCCGAGACTTTTAGAACACAAGTTTATTAAGAAAATATCTTCTATCTGAGCCTATCAATATGCCCACCAAGTTTGGCTAACCCTCCGCCAAACACCCTGTATATACAATTTTTATTACAAAAAGATTTGTTGGAAATACTTTAAAACTTGTCTACATTTTTTAGAGTATTTTCTGATCTCTTCAATTTTTTGGGAAAATGTATTGCTTTGCTTGTCTTGTTTTAAAGTTATCGGCGGTTAAAATGGTCTTGATCCTTGTCTGGTGTATTCGCCAAATAAAATTAAACCAACTAAACCCGGAGTAACTAACGCCGAACATACCTGGACTAAACTTGGGTTACCGAACAGATGGAGTGGTCTCGTGATCGTTCTGCGCCGGAGGTGTGGCCTAGACCCTCGATAGGGTTCACGACTTGGGGTTTTATTTAATTTTATTAGTCGAGCGGCTTTTATTTTATTAGTAGATCGTTTTGGTTGAATTTTCTGCTATTCGAATATTTGAATCTTCGCAAATATATACTTATATTCAATCTATAAATTTAAATCTCACAGTCCTACCAGCACAGCCCCTAACTTGTTATTCCTTCTTTCATTTTAAAACACATATTTAAAAAAGATAAAAGCTACTTAAGTAATTCTCAAAACCAGATTATGATCATAAAATTATGTTTTATAATGGCCGGGTTCATCAGAAATAAGCGCTCCCTGAGCGCTCGATTGTTGCTCAGGTATAACAATTTTTATTGGTCCTTACTATTATAGGCAAAACTTCCAGCGCTCAGGTAGTGCTCGGTTCTGATCAACCTGGCCAATTACACCCTAAATGTTTGACCTGGCACGAGTACTTAAAAGGGATTATTATATCATTACCTGGCACAACCTCAAAATCGGTTTGGACCCATTTTACAGGCGACCGTATTATATTTTAAAAAAAGCTGCCCACAAAGCAAAGCTGTACGGTAAAATAATTTAAAATAAGTAGGCATAATTCTCTTCGTCTAAATCTGCCAAGGTTGCATCGATGGGGCCTATATTTCGCGCACATCATTTAATCCATTTGTTCGGTAATCCGACTATAGATAACTAGCTTATAGTTTTTTGTAGAGAATTTTTAGTTTCATCATTTTGATTTTTATGTTTTTCTAAAAAACAAAAGGGAAATGTTACCCGAACCAGGGACGGAACTTCATGCAATTTCCTCATTCTACAAACCTACTTGCGGTTGGACTATGAGCGAGGCCATACAGGAGAGCATGGATATTTAAAAGATATAAGAATTATTAATCACCTTGTCCCATTATGAGCCAGTTGGGACATACAAAAACAAACAAAAAATACTGATAGTACGATTTACTACCAAGATGCTATCGTGCGATGTACTAGTACGGCAAATTTCGCAAGCATCTTGCGTTAAAACCGATTTTTCCCTATTTGGTCAACAGACATCGAAATGCCTTTCGCAGCTGGCGTCTCGTCGCTTATAGTAGATCAGCAGTTTTTCAACAGTTGCCACTCTCCTGCGACAAGGTTACCACAAGAAAAATGTCGAATTAATCCCGTTTCGGTTTTTACACGTCAAGTAAAAATAAAGCGATATTCGTCCCGGGGGCCCCATTTCTTGAGGGGGGCTCGCCCACGCGTCATGCGGCGCTCCTCGAATAACTTGCTCGCGTGGGTTCCATCGCCCATCCGTCGCGGTTATTCGTGATGACTAACGAGAGAAGAATAAAAGTATATAAAAGGGTTCAATGGTTCGTGACCGATTTTGTTCGTATGCACATTTTTTATTTTGTTCTTTTGTATACCTTCCAGCTACAATATTGACGAACTCTTGTAATGGAACAAACCTGTAAAGGCATTCTCTTGTGTCATACAATTTCAGCAAAGTATTTTGAAACCAATTTTAAATATGTGATTTGAATACAGACAACACAAATTGAATAGTCATGAACATTTTGAATATTCGGATGGTGAGCTTGAAGGTGGCACATGTTAACACGAGATCTTTGTTATCAAACTCTGCTTGTTTTCAAGATCACCGCAGGTCTAGTAATTACGATGTCATTGGAGTGACAGAGACCTGGTGAAGATATCGTTGTGAACGTTGTATAACTTTTTTCTCAAAGTCGATACCGTAGAATGGGGCTATTTGAGAATTTTTTTGAGGTTTTTGAGCGATATCTATAAGACAAAAGTAAGCTTGATCAATTTTGTAATGGCGTTGGAAAGACCTATGATAGAGGTATCTATTTCTTATATTTGACTAACGGCTTCCTCTTCTGGGAGCCGTAAAAAAAATTTTTTAGGGCCTTCTCAAATTGCCCCATAGGGTGGGGCTTTTTGAGAATATGGCTTAAAATTGCATAAATCATCATTTATCCACTGAAGGGGATATTTGGAAAACAAAAAAACATTTAAAAAATAATAAAAAACATGTTAACATATAAAAAAAAAATACAAAACAAAAAATATTTCTTGCAACATTGCAAATTACAATTAAAATATGTAAACAAAAAAACATAAAGTAGATAACTCTAAAAAATGATCAAACAAAAAAAACAACTTAAAAATAACTCTGGTTTGAAGGTAACAAAGGTTTCTTGAAGGTTACAAACAGTGGTAACTATATGTTTATTTTATGTTTAGTTCTGAAAGATTATCCGAAAAGGTAAAAAATTGCCTGGTCCCTGAACCTTCAATCTTAGGAGGGCTAAGTATCATGATAATCATTTCGGTTGTTACCTCGTCTTCATCTAACTTAGGAGGAGATAAAAATCTTTCCGTTTTGGAGGATTTTTTTAAAAACGATGTTTTGAAAACCCGTTCCCCGTTTAGCAGGGTAACGGATTTTATTTGTCCTATATAACATTGGCTTGAAATTGTTGCCGTGTATCGAACAACTACCCAATCATTGACCTTAAGATTACTAAAGTTTATAAGAGGATAGTCATCATCGTCACTTATTTCTTGCTGATTTTCATCATCATGTTCTTCTGGTTGGATTTCTTTATCAGGTTTTTTCAAATTAAAACAGGGAAGGTCTTCATCGTCAATATTTTGTAGCTGGTCTTCTTCATCATCTGATGATTCGCATGAACTTATTTCAGAAACATTTCTACTAGTAGACGGGTACAAATCAGATGTAGAAACACTTTTTCCTGCTTCTACAGTAAGCTTCTTGCGACGCGGTGCTTTACGCTGCTCACAACTACCCATACGCATTTCTTTTAAGACATCCAAATCTGAGCTTGAAATGCTTGAATCTAAAATATTAGAATCTGTACCTGTGGTGGACGATGCAGGTAATCTTTCCTTTGGTTGCGCAGGATTTAGAGGGTGCAATCCAGTTTTGGCAAATCCGGAGATTAAATTTTGCCTTCCTTTGCTATTCTCTTCAATCTTGTTATGGAGCTGTGCAAGCAATCTAGGGAATACATCTTTTGAGAGTGTAGTCATTTTTCGCCCTTGGCCTCTCTTCCACGTTGTCAGAATTTCGCGCCAATATTTCTTAAGTGAAGAATAAAATGCGACGTCTAATGGCTGCATGACATGGGTCGCATTGCTTGGCAAACAAATAAATGCAATATCCATTTTCTCGCGCGTTTTAAGGACGTCTTCGGAAAAGTGAGAAGATAAGTTATCCCCAATGAGAGCCTAAAATGAAAATTAAATATGGGTAAAATGACTTAAACCTCTCTGTTATACCTACTCACCTTTTTTCAAGGTTTATTTTTAAAAAATGGAACTACCACAGTAAAAAACCAATTTCGAAAACAAGCGGAATCGAACCACCCGCTTTTAGACCTATTATATCTGGCACCTTTAGGGCCTCCCTCAGTCCATGAGTCCCAAAGATGCTCACCTTTATACACTACATAAACTGGTAATATCTGGCCATCAGCAGTACCAGCATACAAGCTTATGGCTGTTTTTGTCGAATTTATCACTCTTTCTGGGTACCTTGATCCTCTTTTATAAATATATTTCTTAGTGCCTGGGTTGTCGGTAAGGTTTGTTTCATCATAATTTATCATTAAACTAGGATTTACCGCTAATAAAGTATCTCGGGTATTATCAAAAAAATTATCGATAACTTCTGGTGAAAGTGAAGCTCTTTTAGTTGAAATATTGGATGATAGACGGTTTGATATGAGCTTTTCGTGTCGTTTAAGAAAAGCTAATGCCCAATCTCTACCAGGAAAGTTATCCTTCAAACGAACCTCCTGTACATCTTTTTTATCCAGGTAATTCTTCGCAAAAAGTCTTAGATCCAATATGTCAAAGGGAAATCCCCAAGCTGCCACAATATTTAGGTATTTCACAAACTGTTCCTCTTCTTCCTTGGAAAATATTGAAGGTCTTTTTCCGGTTTTTCAAATAAATTGGTCCCCCTAGCACGTCTGTTTATGGTGGCGATGGGCACTTTGAAATGCTCAGAGGCCTTAGCCAAAGTTAACCGCCATTTTTTTACTTCTTCTATTGCTCTGGCTAAGGCTTTCTCTGAGTAATGCCTATATGGCACGTAATTTTTGCCATTTCTGACATGGCTAAATGTTTTTTTAATAGTGCTCACCATTATCTCATACCATTCTAAAAAAGCCAATTTCATTTGAAAGCAATTTCTAACAATTTTCAAATAGCCCCCATGCCTTCTCAAATAGCCCCCAGTCACTTCTCAAATTACCCCACTCCAGAAAATACTGAATAAAAAAAAACAAAAGAGTCCTAAAATGTTTATGTTACCAATACACCTTCCTAAAACCCCATACTTTTATTTGGATTAAGTGCCAATATCATACAATTAATCGGTTTAGATTTACAGAGTAAAGTTAACCACTTACCGTTCTTTCACCAAAAAACACGTGTTTTTCCTAATATTTTTACGCGCCAAAATAAAACAGCTACCTTTCGTCGATCTGCGCTCGAGTACGCGGTTGCATGTGTACTAATGGCCTTGCGCGGCGTTTGCGTATTGTTATTAACTCTGTGGGCGTTGTTGCCGCTTTTAACATTTTTCGGATGAATTCTCAAATTACCCCTGATTTCCAGAATAGCCCCATTCTACGGTAATCTATAATTTATCTTTAATGCAAGTTAGGTGGCAAAAGTTACAATGAGCAATGCAAGGATTTTATAGAAGCCTTTTCCAATAAGACACCAAGCAACTGGGTAGTTAAAAAATGCATTCATGACTTAGAACATTGAAAGGCTGGAAGTAGCATGCCGTGGAACTATGGGCAGGTTTGTTTGCTTGCAACATCTCTGATGCAATGATGCCAAATGCTTATATAGAAATGGCAAAAATCACTTTATAATATCATAAAAATTTTCAGTTGTTTCCGAAGGCACAAAACAATACTACTGCTCCCCTTTAACAAAATATGAAGCATTTTTTTACATAAAATATGATAAGATACTCTATATGAATGCCAATATACAACGTTAAATAAATGTAAATAAAGTATATTAGAGAAAACGGTAATGGCATTGCAACGCCGCTCAATCGCATTGTTGAGGCCACCCATACAAGCAAGCACTCTCTACCAGTGACGTCGTCAACAAATATTTACATGGTAAATATTTATTAATTATTATAGACTTTGAGTATAAGTAATATTACCATTTATGAGCTATTTATGTATTTTTTTAACGGACTTCATTAGAGGAAGGTCCTAATAAAAAACATTTTTATGAAAATTAAATATTTTATTAATATTATATATTTCTTATATAATAAATCATATTTTAAGACACAAATTTTACACATTTTTCAAAATTTTATTGTATTGAACAAAACTCCGTTTTACATCACTTATTTTATATCACATAATATATACTTCTATGGTGCTGACTTTTTCAAAGAGACAGTATTGCTTCAGCGGAAAGACTTAAAACTACAAGGATGTTCAAATTGTGAAGGAGTTGCAGGTTTTTTATAGGTTATAAGATTTTTATTATGAGTATTTAGCCTGTACAATGGTTTTGAGACATTTAACACTGATCTATATAATACCTAATACCAATTATATCATATTAATTTAAACTAAAAAACAAAGCTTACCTAAGAATAAAGGCAATAGATTAGATAGTTTATTAGTAGTAATATACAAACAAGTACTTTAAGTCAAATAAAATATGTAGTATGTTGAGCTTTTTCGAAAATCATGTTTTTATTTCTTAAGTATTTTAATAATGACTTGAGACATCTTATTCGATTTCTTTGGCGCAAATGTGTTTGCTGCAATCTTCGAATTTTAATTTTTTGTTCCTTTTTTTTCATAATTTAGCGACTAGCTTTAGCTTTTGAAACGGTGGAAACATCAGTGCTTAGGTCCCCAGGATATCATTTTGATTTTACTCTAGAATAATGTACATAAAAATATAGTATAACCAAAATTAAAAAGAAAACATAAAAAAGTGTATTATGATATTCCAATTGATCAATAAAATGTTTGTTATTATAAAGAATCTTTGTAATATCATACATTTGATTAATTACATTTAATTAAATATAACACAATAAAATACTATATCACTTTTAAATAAGATATAGGTATAGAATAAGTATAGAATAAGATGATACATGGCATAAAACCCGTATTTGTACTTAGAGAAAGAATTGAACAATAGTTTTTAAATGTGCTATATTGATGTCTATTTTGAGTGTATTTTTACCTTTTCCTTGGCAGAGTCAAGGAATGTGTAGCAGTTAAACAAAGACGGCTTGAATGAGAAATAGTAGTCGTTGACCTAGACCCTTGGTTACTGTAGAACTATTAATCTGAGATGCAGTTACTGTTGAGGATGAAATGATGAAATGATCTGTAATTATACAAAATTTGGTGTATCAAGAATATTAATCTATTTTAATTATCCATACTTGTCTATATTAGCTTCATTGTTTGTAGGGGTACGTTGCAACACGGGGTAAGTTGAAACAAGTAGGCCTTGGGGCCTCTCATCTCAGTAGAGATGTTGATTTTCGTTACTTTTGATTACTCGTTACTAATCGTTACTCGACTATTAAGTAATCATTTAAAGTATTCGTTACTTCGATTACTATGATTACTGTACTGATTGTGTTACTTTTATTGGTATTTGCATGTAAAATACCGCCATCGGTATCGATTGACAATAATCATGCACAAAAATTAATAATAAATATAAAAAAAAATAAAATTTTATTGAAAATAAAAATGCTGATTTGGTATTTACCTATTAATTAAAATATATTGTTTTAAAAAATATTTTTTTAAAATGTCCTTTCAGATGGGACTGATGTTGCTACTATGCATAAGTATTTTTTTGCTAATTTACAAAGATGAGGATATATTGCCGTTCTAGCTTTCCACCAGTCTAATGGATTTTCTTTTCTGTTCAAAAGATCCTCAGCTATAATATAAGAGCGACATTCTAAAATAGCTGCTGTTTTTGCATCAATTTCTTTTCGCGCAGTTGCAATTTTATCAAAATCTGCCCAAATTAAACTTTTTTGTTGTTCCGTTTCGGAATCTGCTTTTTCTAGTAGATGCTTAGTTTCACGTGGTAAATCCCGGCGTTCTGCACCTATCATCCGAGCTACTTCTGTTTCCAAGTATATCCTGTTTCCAAAATAGTATAGAGTATAGGTATTAGGTAGTAATCAAAGTAATCATATGTTTTTGAATTCGGTATTCGTTACTTCGGGTATCAATGAGTTACGAGTACTCCTGTAACGAATAGTTACTTTTTCAATATCTCTTACTCTTAGTTGACATCTCAGTCAACTACCAACTTTCGAAGAATGCGTACGTTCCGTTTGAAATTTAAGTGCAGTTTAGGAAAATTGTGACGTCAAAGTAAAATTTGAAGGTAGGAATATAATTTCAATATCTTTTTGCATGTATGCCTATTTGTTCAACTTAAGTTGGGGTGCTGTTTGTTAGGGTATATAGTTGCACTTTTACAGTGTTGCTGATTATTACAGCTTTTAGTTTTTTGAAATAAAATAAAATAGTGGACACATGTCTGCTGGGGTAAGTTGAAACACTTAGCTCGGGGCAAATTGTAACGTGTTACAACTTACCCCAAAAATTGTAACGGTTAAGATAATAGTTTTTTATTGTTTAATTTTAGCATGAGAAACTCTAAGAAGAAAACAAGTAGGGGCGAGACATCCAAAGAAGATATGGAAGAAGCTATAACCAGAGTTTTAAATAATAAATCCATTCGATCAGTAGCAAAAGATCTTAAAATTCGTCATGTAACACTTAGCAGATATGTTAAGAAAATTAAAGAGAAAAACTATAATAATAATATTACACATGTCTCATTAGAAAAGTTTGGGTATAGTAAATACAAACAAATATTTACAGATGCCCAAATGAATAAACTTTAGCTTTATATTAAGCGGTGCGCAAGAATGTATTTTGGTCTCTCTTCAAAAGAGGTAAGAAAATTAGCTTATGACTGTGCTATGGCATTTAAAGTTAAAGTGCCTGAGTCATGGTCTAGAAATAAGCGGGCGAAGATTGGCTAACGAATTTTCTTAAAAAAAACATCCTAATTTATCCATTCGAGTTGCCGAGGCAACCAGTATTGGACGTGTGACAAACTTTAATAAGACAAATGTTGATTTGTTTTATGAAGAAACTTGCTAATGTCCGGGACAGATTTCAATTTACACCATCTGACATATGGAATCTGGATGAAACTGGGCTGACTACAGTTCAAAGGCTAGGAAAAGTTATAGCCGAAAAAGGCACAAAACAAGTTGGGGGTATAACATCCAGTGAAAGAGGGGTTCTAGTAACTCTATACATTGCAGTAAGCGCTATTGGCACAGATTTACAGAATACCAGATGCGAAAGATCGCAGATATAAGCTCCCAATATTCGATGTCCTTGAAAAGGATGGTTTGGACTGGCCGCACCAATGTATTTTTAAGTTTATTTTTTGTAGGGATAGATGTTCTGCACTATAATTTCACTGGGATATTATAATGCATTTATAATGTCAAAATAGAAATAGGCTTAAATAAAACAGAATGTAAGGGTTCTTGAGTACATTTTTATTTCATTTAACAGATTTAATGATCTTATTTAATAAAACATTAAAGATAAAGTAAAATTTTTAATTTTCTTATAGTTTTATCTGATTTTTTGGCAGATGATAAATCTCTGTTAGCGAATTTTAAAGTATAAAATATTTTAAGTCGTATAAATAATTTTATTAAATACTGGAAAAGAAAGTTAATACATGGGTGAGTAAAATTAATGCTTTGCATTATCTCGAAATATTAACTTATTAACTCATCTTTTGGAAATCTAAATAACGTCGTTCCTCCACCACTAGCTGGAACAATAAAGATATACACACTTATACCCCCCCAATTTAAACAAAAATAATACTAAAAAAATATTAAAAAAAAATACAAATATATTATTTCAATTTAATTATTAATCATAAACACGCGTACTACGCAAAGAAAATTAAAAGCACGCGGCACGGAGGCTTGCAGCAAATTAAACCCCTTGCCACCGTACTAGGCGGGTGATGGAAATCCATCACCCAGGAGGCGTGTCTGAAGTCTGGCGCTCTGACGCGTATTTTCGATCAGTTTCGCATCTGTATTCTGTAAATCTGTGCTATTGGTAACCACGTCCCGCCGATGTTTCTATTTCCTCGAAAGCGCTTTCAGGATCACTGTATTCGAGATTTTTTCATATTTATTCAACACTTTTTTTCACATGTTCGGCCTTCTACCGAAAAACCCATCCTACTACTACTGGATAACCATGAATTTCACGTGTCATATAAAACTGTTAAATTTGCCATAGAAAATGGAGTTGTATTATTATCATTTCTACCTCATTGTTCCCATTGCCTCCAGCCTCTTGACCGGTCAGTTTATGGTCCCTTTAAAAAATATATGACGTCCCAACAAGACTCCTGGATGCGTAATCATCCTGGAAAATATATGATATTCCAGGACTTGCTCGTGAAGCACTTCCTTTAGCACTTTCACAAAGTAACATTACCAAAGGCTTTCAATGTATTGGAATTGAACCATTTAACAGGAACAGTTTCGGGGAAGATGACTTTTTGCCATCCAGTGTAACTGATCGACCGTACGTACAAGAAGACCGTCAACATTAAGAAGTACCACCTGAGGTCCCGTCCGTATCTGATGATACGGTTGTACCTTAGGAAATCAAAGTTCTTTACCCACTAATCCTCTTGAGAGAAATTACTTCGATGCTGAGTTTTTCTCCAGCAGCAGTGAGACCATTTCCAAAGTCAAAAAAACAAACAACTAGAGGCCGGAAAAAAAGAAAGTCTGCTGTTTTAACTGATACGCCCGAACTGGAGGCTAAAGCCTTTAAAAAGTCGGAAACTAAAGCAAAGCTTGTAAAAAAAGGGAAAGCATTGGCGCCAAAGGTTAAAGCAGCCAAAAGAAAGGTTCTTTAGTCTTCTGACGATGAATCTCGGCTGCCTAAAATAAAAACCATGTAACTGCATTTTTTACATAACAAGAAAAATCAATATTTGTGTTTTTTATCAAGCCGCTTGAACCAAACATATTTTTGAAAAAAAAAATATTGCTGTCTTTTGAGCACAGGGGACAGGAATATACTCCATATATTTTTTGCGTTCTTTTTACAAAAATGTGAGATAGGCGTCGAAAAATTTGTTTTTATTTTTATTTTAGAATATTGCTTAATATTGAAATAAAACAAAGAAACAAAGTATTTACAGTTACTGCCTTCTTATATTGCATTTTTGCATGAGTCTTTTAAAATGCTTTTTTAAAAACCAAGCAAGTGCCTTTACACCTTTGTTTTATAAATTATACGTACAAATAAAAACCATATTTACTTCTGTTTTAAATTTTATACAATAACAAATGTCAGTAAAAATTAAAAGTTTATTCCAAAAGTAAATATATTTTAATAAAAAAAATTAAAAGGAGAAGTTGCACGGTTTATCATTTAGAAAAACGTAAATAATAATGTAGAAATTAATACTAAAAAAGACTTCTGATTTACAACTTAAAATTAGTTTGTCGTGAGCTAAGTAAGAACTAACGTAACGAACCCTGTAAAATTCTTTAACTGAATATAAATTTAAGCCAATTACTTCCACAAAACTAATCAGTTTCTTCTATTTCATATTGTTCGGTGCTTGTTAGGTCAGTAGACGTTTCTGATTTTGGTAAATCAAACCAAAAATTTCTTCTATTTTCGGGCATAAGAGGAACTAAAGTATGCAAGATGTTTTGTTTCTTTACAGCGGAAATTCCCCTTACAGGTAATATTTCGACATTTGGAGGTTTGTAATTTACTAATATATTTTTTTTGAAATAAGTCAATTGTGTGTAGGTCGTTGTTAAAATCATATTTATAGTCCATTGTAAATTAATTTTTTTCGAAACATGCTTCCACAACATTTCCTAAAACAAAATCTTTTATAGGGTCATCACTTTTTTTGGTACTTCTTTTTTTATTTTTAAACGCATAAAACTCATTTAATAGTAAGATTTTTAAACCTTTTCTAGCTGACTCAGCTGTTTCAACCAAATCTTTAAAATCATAGATGTTTCGTTTTTTTTTTCAATGTTCCCATGTATTCCATCTGCAGTCATGTGTGTTTGAGCCTTAGTTAAATATTTAAAAGTAATTTTTTTAGGCCCTTCAGGAGAATTAACCAGAGACACCAGGAAAGAGTACAAAACGTAATTTTTGTTTTGGCTGGAACAATTATCTGCCCAAAAAACAAATTCTTCTGCATCTCTTTCTGTCTTTATTATTTGCAAAACTGCATCAGCTATCGACTCCGCTTCACGATTACCCAATGCTTCATGCCAAAAAATACAATAGCTACTGTTTTTAAGGTCTGGTTTAAGTGTAGTAAAGGTTTCGTTAAAACCAATCAAGCGGCTGGTAAAAAAGCAGGATTTACTCGCAGGCATGATCGGCAAAATAATTACTTTTTGTAAATCCATGGAGTAAAATCTAGTATTTGCAGTAGTTGTTGACTTTTCTCCATCTTTTTTATACTCCCTCTCTGCACTTTTTGCTTTTTCTTTGTGTTTTCTAAGTTTATCCTTGGCCTCGATCTTTGAATCCTCCGTTATTGCTCCAGTTATATCGTTTTCTAGAGTCTGACAGTCGTCACATTTATCCGAGTTGGGCATATAAAAACTTATGTTCATATCTTTAATGACTTTCCTATAAGTTTCTATAGAACATATTTTAATGTTTGGATTTTTTTCTTTAAAATCCTTATACATGAACTAACAGTTTAGTATAAGGTTTAGATATTATTTTAAATTAAAATATTTGCTAAAATATAATTATATTTAACGATTTACCTATTTTTTATCATGAACATAAGAAATATATTAATTTTTAATAATATCTTAATAAATATCTTATTTAATAATATGTTTCCTAATTAATAATATCATGTTGACAATGATTTAATTTTAGAAATAAAAATTTATGGTTCATATTTAAAAAACAAAACAATTAAAAAAGCTTTTACATTTTATTTTTTATTTTTGTCATTTGCTTATTTCATACCACAGTTTCATAGATTTAAATATTCGTGTTCTTTTTTATTGTAGCTATTTATCACGCAATATTATAATTTAATACATGTTACGATTTACACGAAGTGTCAACACTAATTATATCATAAAAAACACCAACCTTTATTTTATACGGCAGTTTTTTAGGTTTATTTTCGTCATCGTCGATGCTTGAGCTACTTGATGGCGAATAAGTTCAATCTTGATCGCTATCATCAAAAATGCTGATTTCTGCATCACTGTCATAATTTAGCAGCCATCGCATTGTTTTTCTATAGGAACTACTTATCTCGTCCCTATTATTTTCTATGTTGTCCAAGAAGTAACCTGAAGTTTCATACTTTATAATAAACAAAAAATAATACTCTATGGAAATTTAATAATGTATTAAATGTAGAAAAAAACCAGAAAGGTCAAAGACATAAAATTTTATTCATAGATTTCATAAGTACTTACTTTTATTTCAATATTACATTCTGGTTCCATAATCATAGGTTCTTTTTCCTCGCGATTAAGCAAGGCAAGTTGAACTAACGTCTTTGAACGTTTGCTGCAAGGACCGGCGAGCGACATCCTTCCTCTCCAAAATCTTTTCAAATACACTGCATAACACAAAACAAAAAAAAATTGAGCTGAAATAATTAAGCTGAGCAAGCTTACGGATTATACGGATTTTGTAGGTGGAGAAGGCGCGCCTGGGCGGCAGAAATACCAAATAAAAACAAAGTAACTGCATTGCAATTACTTCGTTTTTATATTGTAAAGTACATTTACTTCATTTTTATTTTGAAAACACATACATAGGGTGCAGTTACTTGGTTTCTTAGGTGACTTAACCTTCGTTATTTATTATCCGATGAAAACGATTTTTATACCAAAATGTACGTAAGAATACAGTAAGTGCAGATAAAATAAAAACCCGATTTTTTAGAAAATGTCAGTTCCTTGGTTTTTATTTTGGGCAGCCGATCTGATGAAGACGATACAATTTGCATTGTTTGCTGCGAGAAATTTTCTAATAGCAAACCAGGAGAAGGATGGATTCAATGCAAAACATGTAAGCAGTGGGCACACGATGAGTGCACTCCCGGCGATCTCGGATTCTATATATGTCATCACTGTGACTCAGACGACGAATAAAATGTTTGTTGGTTCTACAAATGCATATTTTGAACTTTATCTTTATTTAAGTTATGTTTTTTCTTATTACGTTAAAAAGCTATTGATATAAGAAGATTATATTATTGAAATTTTGTTAGAATTTTTTGTTTGTTTTTTTTTGTTAGACTATTACATGTTTTTTTATTAAAAATAAATGTTTATTTTGTAGCTATTTTCATTTTATTTATTTCCTGGTAAGGAAAATGTTCATACTCATTGCTTTAACTATAATTTAAGCTAGTTTTCTAAAGTAGAAAACGATGTTACATCTTACCCTCAAAATGGTACAACTTACCCCAAGGGCGGGGTAAATTGTACCAAAATCATGTCTGCTTTATTTTTGATACTTTTAAAATAATACTATAGTAAATAAAAAATCAAGTCTCTTATAATATTTTTAAAGGTTTGTAGAATATGGTAGGAGAATACGAAATTTGTAAGACAAAAAGTTTTTGCTACAATAAAAATAAACCATAAATTGTTACAACCTGCCCCGGTCTCCCCTACTAAATACCGTTTTGGAAGCTAAAGAAGTTTTTGCACTCTTCAGGAAAGCTACCCCTGCCATTTTGAAGGGTAAATCACTTAGTAAATTATCTGAATTATCGGCTGCTGTGTTTTTAACCAGTGCATCAGAATTCCCAGTAAAAAAATATTTTTACACACATACCTAATTTAATAAGTATTAGGTATAAAAAAAGCTTATATGAGTAACACTAATACTTTTTGTGACGAAGCTGTATGTTTTACAACACAGCCCAAGCACAAGTTTCAAAAAGGTTGTTTTTTTAGCTTACATAATGTAAGAGCTGATTTTTTTAATTAGGTCTGGCTACTCATATATACTCGGGAGATAATATCCCTTATATAAGAAATCGCTTCTAATGGCCTGCTAGATCTCCTGATATAACGCCTCTAGGCTTTTTTCTATGGGGTCATTTGAAATCTATTGTGTTTACTCCCCAACCTGAAAGTTTGGATGAACTTCGTCAACGCATTATCGACAGCTGCCATGATATCCCACAACATGTTTTTGAAAATATCCGTCAGGAATTTGAACATCGCCTATATCATTGTTTGGCCAAAAACGGGCAACATTTTGAACACTTAATGAAATAAAAACTGATATTTTCATGTTTTTGTTTTTGTTTTCTATCTGAACAAATTAAGATAAACAAAGATTTTTCTAATTTTCTCGAAAACGAATCAACCGAATAAAAAAAATCAAACGTCAAAATAAAATACTTCGAAAGACCTTTTAAACAAGCTATTACTCGATACCCCTTGCCATTTAAAATTTTTAAGAAGATGACCCTAGGGGCAGATGGAGAAAGGGGGGTGAAGTAATTTTAGGTTAGAAAGTTGTCCCCCTTAACAACGTATTTCGGCGTTTTTTTTTAAACAGTGATTTTTGATAAATCAATAACAACAAATAATAATACCCTGTATATGCACATATAAATACATACATATAAATACTTAAGAAAACTATATGCCAGGAAAGAATTTTTTTTTCAATTATACGTAATTTTACATACTTTTAAGTTTTATCTTCCATACTTCTAAATTCGATAGGGGAAACAGAAAAAACACCATTTGCATGCTTCTTAGCTTTGATAGAAAAAGTCAACGAATTCGGTATAAATTAGGCAACAACTGTCAACTCGAGATTCCTTCTTTCTAAAGGACTAACATACCCTATAAATTTAATTGTTATGGCCGAAAAGTAATTAGGTATAGGATTTTCAAAACATCTAAAAATTCGAGATAATGAAGTATTTGTCATAATAATATATCAAATTTATCAAGATCGGTCACAAAAGCAACCCAGGGTTTTTGTTGTCCCTACTGACTGCCAAATAAATAGTTAGAAGAGGGAAGTGGCTGTGTTGCTCGAAGGACAATACAAATTAAGTGTTCTGTATAGTCTTAAGTGTGTCTAAATGTTATGTATAATTTTAGTAATATCAAATATGTTCCCACTATGGTAAACTTCTGGGCTTAACTGACAATTAGCACTGATGATGGCTCATACGCCGAAAGCGCTCTGCTAAGCTTTTAAAATAAAATTGCTCTGATTACATCTGGTTTGATTAATTTAAATAACTAATTGGCAACATTAGGGTGTTGAAACTGTTGACAGTGTTTAAGACAAGTGATAGATGCGAAAACGAACGCTCTTCTTTCAGTTGGCTTGACAATATTGGCCTCATGGTGTGGGTTATCCCTTTGTAATAAAGGTTTACGCTCCTGTGAATTTAGGATTTATCTAAAATCTTTCATTGTTTTTTTTTCTATTACATTTTAATTTAGTTTTACTATTCACTCAGTGATAGGAAGGATCTACTACGATCTAGCCCAATTCATGGTAAGAGCATATGTATTCATTTTAGTGGTAATGAATGTATATTACTTATCTGAACATTTTAAAAAGTTTCACACAAGCAGGGATTGGAAGCCCAAAGAAAATTGAAAACTGTATTCCACAATAGTTGCGCAGAACGAATGAGCCTTATTTACTTTATTAAACTTTCATTTTTTGTTTTGTTTTTAGACATATACATATTTTGTTTTATATTTTTATATGTTTTTTTCATAATAAATATATTTTCAGTTTTTATAAATTATTATAGTTATTTTTTCTCCCAAACACATTTTACCACACAAAAAAAGGAGTCGTGTTAACATCCTTGATACGCCATATTATGTCCAATACATGACGTAAAATGTCCTAGAAGTACGTACAAAATACGTCTTTAGTACGTATCTGTGCTGTTTGAGAAAATACAGGGATTTACAATAATATGACCTAAATAAACTAAATTGGGGTCCTCAAATAGGATGAACTACTTAAAAACTAGACCCTGTAGATGATAATATTAAGTATAATTATTATTTAAATTTCTGACTAGTAAAAACCTTAAGTTGGAAATACCGCATTAAAGCTATTACGGAACTGCATGATGGACAAATAAGATTTAGGGAAAGGGGTTATTCTGCTATGGTTGTTATTTATCAAATAATTATCACCATGTTTATAGAAACAAACAATGGTATGAGAGGCATTAAAAACTCCTGAAGGCGTTATATATACCAAAAGAGGCATGTCTATTAATCCCTTAAAATGATATTTCATATTTTAAAACTTCATACATTGAATGATATATATGATATATATCCTATCCAGGCGCGTAGGAAAGCAATATTTTGTAAAAGTTTGGGTTTAAGTCATTAGGGTGAGGCTTTAAAATGATGAAACCCAATACAAAATGAGCCGCAGGACGGTATTAGCCCGAAGGCGTCAAAACGAAAGCTGCTTCGTAAGCCCGAGGGCCCAAACCGACGAAGTCTCGAATATACAATGCCATAATATTATCAGAGACGGATTAAGACGTTGAAAGGAACTTTTGAAAACGTGAGTAGACCAGTCTTATCTTCGTAATCTGATATGAGAGTTTTCGCTGTTCACCTGTAAGAGTGTCATTGGTCTTATTGCAAAGTAAACTTGTAGATTAAGGACTTGCTCAATAATAATGTTCTAAATAGTTTACCTGGAACATATTTTAGAACATTTGTACAGAGTTATATTTAATATTTCTTAAAATAATCGATTTTAGGCACCTGAAAAAATGTTTGGTAAACAAACTTAGAGTTTAGGGTCGGCTCGACAAGAAATATTCTAAGCATTTTTATCAAAACCAATTATTTTTTGAGAAAGTTGAAATTTTGAGGACTGACAGTTGATATTTTAACTCACAAGCACGTTTTGATTAGTTATTTAAATTTCTGTTTGTCCTATCAAAATATTCTTAGTAAGCTAACTTAGAGTTTAGGGTACAATCTTCCTACGAAAAAAATCTTGATTAGAAAAATTGTAGTCTAAAGTCTGCTCGACAAAAAAAGCTTTTTTGCGAAAGAATTTTTCTCGAAATCTGAATATTTTTTTCAAGAAAATTCGAGTTTTGAGGGCTTCAGACAGCTTTTGATTGACAAGCACGTTTTTTCCAATTATTTTAATTTCTATTGGTCCTACAAATTGTTGGTAAGCAAACTTGTAGCTTAGAGAAATTAGAAATTCGAGTTTTGAAGGTTGAAGTTGGAGCTCTTAACTGTCAGGCATGTTTCTCCAATTATCTCTGTTTCTACTGTCACTACCAAAAAATCTTTAGTATGCAAACTTGTAAATTATGACGTGCCCTACAAGAATGTAAGTAAAATCTATATTGTTATGGTGAATTCATAATAAGTAACTTATTTTGTTGGGTATAACGTCACTATTTCCGGAAATATCAATTATTAAAAAGAAGAAGAAAATAGGCTTATTCACGTATTTAGAAGAATGGATTTTTTTGAAAATTTGGATTTTTTAATACGAACCTAGATCCTTAGCAATTTTTTTCGAAATATTTAATTCAATTTAAGTCAAATCAATCTAAAATACAATAATTTACTTGAGGTATCATAGATTTTTTTATCATCTTGATCTTAACTAAGAAATTTAAACCACCTAGAGTGATTTATTTACGGATGAGAATGTGTTTTAATTTTTACTCGAAAACAGTGCCTTGTACGTAAAAAAGTCAAGAAACCGAATTTGTTTCAAATAAATGAGGATTTCAAGAGTAATTTTTACTTTTGGAAAAACCAGTGGCGTATGATTTATGATTATTTTGCCCAAAATTATCCTTAATTTCTTGGCATACCTGTATATTTATATGGGAAACTAGAGCTTATTTTTAACATAGAACATGGTTATAATTTCTTAGTTAAGATGAAGATTACCCTGTATACAAAATCTGTTATACCTCAAGTAAATTATGATATTTATGAATTATTGGGTTCAGATTGAATTAAATATAACGAAAGGAATCGTTAAAGATTTACACTCATTATTCTGTTAAATACAGTAGGGTCACGGAACTATCGAAAAATTCGCATTATTAATTTAATTATTGTAAAAATTGGTTTTAGCTATTGCTAACTCAAAAATAAATAAATAAGACAATACAAGCAGGATTACAAATGTATATATTGAAATAATATATGCATAATAATAGTTTAATCATCGATTTCAATGGTTCTCACGTATTTTTATTCGGTTTCATCTTTTTTCTGATTTGGACCATTTCAATTTTTTTGAACTGATTTAAAGAAATTAGTGATTTTAGCCTCTTCACTATTGCGTTGCCTTTATTCATAGGCGGTTTCCTTTAATATTTGCAGAATCATGTCCGTTTAAGGAAGAATATTACCTGTGGCCTACTATAAAAGAAAATTGTAATGTTTAATATCCTCTTGATTTTTAATTTAATTAGCCGATAACCTGAAAATGGGATATCTTCGTCTGATTTATCATTTAGCTCAATTAAATAATTTGTCTTAAGCACTTGAGCATAACCATCATTCCAATCTAAAGCTTTAACAACATCTATATTTTTGGAGCATTATGAAAAGCTTATAGATTTTTTAAGCTAAAAATGGTGGCAGTTTTTGGTTTAAATCACTTAGAGGGAGCAAATCATCAGGATCATCTTTATCCACTACGTCACTATGAGCAAAATCTTATCACAGTATTTTTTTAATGAACTCGCTGGCACTTTTTTCGAAGCATTATAAAAAAAAGGTACAACAAATTTCATGTTTAACCTCTTTTTCGATAGAAAATCTTTGTACAGTATATTGAATCAGTGGTTGTATTAATACTAGAACTCATTCTTTTTCACTACAGTTACTTGAAGCATAATCAATAAAAAGAAGCGGCTTTTTAGGGATCTCGCTTTCTTTCAAAAAAATTTCTTACTTAGGTACAAAACATTGGTCAAACCAATGTTTCAATATTGCTGAAATCATCTAAGCTTTTGCTGCCGCTTTATAATCCACGGGAGCAGTGTATTTCTGAATGGGGTTTTTAGATTTTTAAATCACTAGAAGTTTAAGTTTGTGACCGCCATCAGAATTACAAGATGTCAAAAATATGATCCTTTCTTTACTGCTCTTTCTTTCCGCAACGGTTTTTTTTTTGGAACCCATCAGGGTGCTATGCGTATTCATCAGTATAAGAAACTTGTGGTGGGTTTAGCTATATATGGTTTGCCAGAATGATAATAATACCATAAATGTTTCTCACAAACTTTAAATCGCCTAATGCCATATCTTTTTAGAAAATTGGCAATCCAGTCCCTACTGTCCATTGTCGTTGTCGATTTAAAAGACTTATAAAACACGAATGTATTTTTCCATCCTTGGATACTCTCCTTTTCTTAACGTTTGCCTTTTGCTGGGCCAGCAACACATAAAAAAAATTAATCTGAAATTAAAAGAAAAAGAATCAGTCCACCGGAATAATAAATTAAGAATTAATATAATTCTCAACATTAATATCGCAAGGAAAATAAAAACTGTATATACTGACCACCTACCCTTTAATGTAAAATTTATTTGTATTTTTTTAATGTCACTTATTGTATAAGTTCCTACAGCATATCTAAGGGCTTAACTTTCACCACTAACTTCGCGATATGGCTTATCAATAATAACTGATTTCTCTTGGATAGGTAAGTTCTTGTGATTGGATTTTATTATTTATGTATTTATTTTTGTATAGCCTTGTCGACATGATTTATTTCTACTAATTCTAAAGGAATTATATTTCTAATTTTATAAACGGCTTCGCTTAAGCATTTATACAATTGATCTTAATTCTACAAGTTTTTTTTTCGCATTTTTGTTATATCATAAGTATATCATAAATATCTGTATTGTTTATTAAATAGTAATTTTCTATCTAGCGTTACTCCTAGATATTTTAAATCATCGTTGTCTTCGGTTGTAGTATTTTGAATTTTTAGCCTGGTTCTTCTTCTTATATTTTTAAAATTAAAATTTACTAGTTGTATTTGGTCGTGATTTAATTTTAATTTCCACTTCTTACAGTATTGGTTTATTTAATTATTTTGGCTTTGTACTCTGATTGTTGAAACTTCATGTTGTATAGATCTGTTATATTATGACCAAAAAGTGTAATTTCACTATTTGTCTTGGTTGGTACTGCATATAAATGCATTAAATAATGTAGGTGACAAAACGCTTCCCTGGGGAAGACCTTAGTTGATGTCTTTTTCGTCCGAGTTTTTATTTTCAATTTTTGTTATTTTCCTGTTTTTTAGGAAACTCGTAATTATTCTAAGAGTGATCGAATCGATTTGCATTTTATAAATTAGGGCCTCTCGTCATACTGTATTTTATAATTTTTCCATATCTAAGGCTGACATGCATGCTGTATGCTTCGGATTGTTCCCGATCATTATATAATTTACTATTCTTGCTAGTTGTAACACTTAAAGCTGTAGGTTATTACCAATATTTTTATTTAACAATTGTAGTTTCTTTCAGGTGATAGTTAAGATTTTAAACATAACAAGTCTGCTTTAAAAAAATATTTATTCATATTATTCTCTTCTAAGTATTTTTTTAAAAATATTTTGGCAACGGTTTTTAATATAAAGCATATAATTTTAGTTATAAAGTTTTTAATATAATTTTATATAAGCAAACGGTTCTTTGAGGATACTTCAGTAATAAAAATTTTTTAAAAAAACGCAAAGCTCTAGATCTGAAGATGGTGATGTTTGAGTAGAAATCATTTTTTCTAGGTCAGATTTCAGATTTTCAGATTTCTTCTAGGTGAACTAGAGAAGAAACTATAATGGTAAATTGACGATGGTTGACTGGGGTGACTTGAATAATTCATCTAAAATGCTTTTCACGTTCATGGTGTCTCTCCTTCAATGCGTAGAACTGGTACTTAGAGATTCAATACTCGGGGTAAAGGTGTTTATCGCCTATAGTTTATATAGTAGAAATTAAATATTCTTTTCTCGTATTGCTTGGGATGTTTGTGAAAAATGGTTCATTTGAGATATTTCCATGTTACGCGCCAAAGTTGCACTCACTTTTGCCAAATTAAAATCTGTGCCAGGAAAGGAATATACTATATTACATATTAATTATTCCAGGATTTGTCCTGAAAAATAAAGTACAAAAATTTGTTTAAATCTATAGTAGGATTAACTATGTAAAAACTAACTTATCATGGAGATAAAGATTTTAAATAGGGATGGAAAGATTATAGTTTTAATACTGAAAATTTAATATTATTTTCCCGTTCTGCTAAGAGTATTTGTGAAATATAGTACATTCAAAATACTCTCATGTTGGGCAAAAAGGGAGAAAAATTGTGACTCCTTAAGGGATTCTACGAATATTCTTACAATAATAAAAATACAGTTCTCTTCTTTAGAAATTTTTGTCAAGAAAACTATTTTTAAGACAGTTACATCCAATGGTGAATGAGGATTCTCCAACTGTATGAAAAAAATTATATCTAGGCACTTGAAGCCACTTTAATTTTTATCTCGACGATTGTATGCCTTATTGGTCACGGGAAAACTCTCACTTGAGGAATAGACTTATTGGGCGATTTATTATTGATGAACATGTAATGGTGAATCACATCTTAACTTTTTACAAATTATCTTGTCAATGTCATTGTCAAGAAGATATTCTTATTGACCTAAGTATAAACATGTGGTATCAACATGATGGTTGCCTAGCATATTATTCTCAAAGAGTACGTGATTTTTAAGTAACAGTTACCCAGATCGCTGAATTGGAAGAGCGTAGTCAAAATGCTATAAATTCCAGGTGTTAGCATATGTAGGGTAATAATTGGGAACTCTATTTTACAAAATGGTAGATACTTTGAACATTTGTACATTTTTTGGTATTGCTTTTGGTTATAACCCGAATGCTTCCTTTAAGCATGCGTTAAAAAGGATTATTAAGCTTAAATTAAATAACTTTTTTATTATAATAACTTCAGAATTTTTAAAAATGTTGTTACTATTACATAATATAGATTAATCTGATGCTTAGATAAACTGGGAAGCAAGATGCAAGATAAATAAGATCCAATACTTAATTATTAATTCCAAGTGATTGCAAAAATTTTTATTTTGGTAATAACTCAAAAAAGTAAAAAAGATAGCCGACTGCGGTTTTTAGGTTTTTTCTAGAAAATTTTATCGAGTTTTTTTAGATTCTGCTATCAGAATTATACTATTACACGTACTATTATATTAGTACGTGTTTTTATTTCAAATGTCGTCTCCAGTCAATTTTACTAAAAACTTTCGCGTACTACTGGATATAATATTTTAAAGTACTTAAACAATTTTAAATTGAACAAAATCGGATAGGTCTTTTAAAAGTTATAGCCATTTAAACAATTACATTTGCACTACCTTCCCTTACTTTATGATAAAATCTATGACGAAAATGGCAAATAATCCAAGGTTTTTAATTATATTAATAAAAGGTGAAACTTTCAAACGCGGTACGTTCTATTTTTGTAATTTTTAACTTATAAAATTCGGTTTTCTTTTAAACTACCGTACCAGGTTACTTTGCACCATTTTTTTTAGTTTTATTTTATTAGTTAGGATGTAACGTCACTCGAAAGAAGATCTGAACTTTTTATTATAAATATCAATTGAGCAGGTTGTAATATAACTCTGATTGTAGCTATTTGTTACGTATATTGCCTAATCAAGAGAACAACCTAATTTTATTAGTGGTGCAAAGTATACCCCAAAAAAGTCATACTTTGCACCAATTAAATGCGAAAAAATGTTCGTGGGCCAAGTTTTGTGAATTTAAATCTACCTACCTACATATACTTATGAAACAAGCATAAAAGTAAAGAAAATTGCTACAATTTAAATGAACAAACTTTATTATAACATTATAATAGTAAAAATACAATTTGTCGCATTCTGGGACAATGTACAATCCTCGTTTGGACATTTTCTTGGGAGGGCTAATGGCGCCAATGTCCCACGAATACCATATTTCGTCACATCTTTCTGGCCATTTCCAAAACTTTATCGATCTGGCCATAGGATTGATCATCGCTCCATCGTTTTCTATTGCTGTTATCACTCCAGGATAAACATGATCTTCATAGGAAAATAAGACGTACTCGCCAACAACTTTTTTAACATCATCTAATCCAGAGTTTTTGACTTTGTCGACAATATTTGATCCAAGAGAACCTGAAACGAGTTTTTCATTAAATTCTTTTTCTTCTTCCATTTCTTGCATCTCATTTATTTCATCATCTGATGAATCCCTGCCTAGTGGAAAGTGGTCGTCCAAAACAATGTCCTAATCTCTGAATCATCTACGATTTCTGGTTTAACAGCTTGAAGAGGTGTGGATGTAGATGCTCCAGTTAGATTTGTTAAACTAATTTCAGAATGGGCAATACTGTATCCTACTGAAACCGTTATTTTCTTCTTCCTACGTGGCTTAAACTGTGTGGCTTCCTGTCTTTTATCTTCTAAATACTTAATGAAAGTGTTTTCGATATCCGACGAACTTGATTTATTTGTGTCGCTAGTAGTTGTCATATTAGATTGCTTAGTTGTTGTTAACCGCTCCAAGCGGTGTTACATCGCAAGGGACGATACCGCATTTCCTAAATCCCGACTTTAATATCTCAGCGCCATTCTTTTGAATTTTTTCCATTAATGATCGTAAGAGCATTGGAAAATGCTGTTTCTCAAACACATTTGATCTACTCCCTACATAAGTTTCCTTATATTGAGATAAAATATCTCTCCAGTCTCTTTTCATGATGGCAAATAATGCGACATGTAGCGGTTGTGTAACGTGGGTGCTATTCGGAGGCAAACATACAAAATCAATGTCGTGTCTTCGACATAAATCGAGGACTTCATCATTAATATGAGAAGACAAATTGTCTCCTAAAACGACCTTCTTTCCCTGAATTTTTTAAACCTGGGCAATAGGAGAGTGCTGAACCAATTTGCAAATATCTGTGATTCGAACCAACCAGATACAGTATTTGCATAACGCGTACCAGGGGGACCATTCTCAGTCCAGGTGTCCCACAAATGCTTGGATTTGTACACCACATAATGAGGTAGAACCTCACCAGCTGTATTTCCACAAATCATAAGAGAAATGCTACTCTTTGAGGAATTACAAATTCGTTCGGGATACTTAACACCACGTTTAGTTAATATCTTTTTTTGACCGGGGTCATCGTCACATCTAAGTTTGTCTCGTCATAATTAAAAATAGCATGCGGCTCTACACCAGTTAATGTTTGTTTTAGATCTTCTATGTATTCAGTCATTTGGTTTGCATTGAATGTTGCTCTACTTCTTTTTATGTTCGAGGCTATCCTTGCAGTAAGGTCCTTATGACGAGTTAAAAATGATTTGACCCAATCGATACCTGGAGTATTATCCCTAAAACGAGTTATTTTTTTTCCTTTGCGATTTAAATAGCGCTTGATTATTTGTCGCAATTCCATTCCAGTAACAGGAAAACCAGAATCACTAAGGCTATAAATGCATTGTACAAAACATCTTTTCTCTTCATAAGAGAATATTGATGAGTATCCAGGTTTTCTAGCGTGTGTTCCTTTTAATTTGTAAAAAATAGTTCTCCTTGGAATGTTAAAGGATTCAGCGGCAACTCTTGTGCTTATGCCATCTTGTATTGCTGACAAACCTGCCTTCGAATTTTCTTCTGAGTAGTCTGCATATCTGCGAGATCCCAGTTTCCTTTTATAACGTCTGGGCATTTTCTGAAAACCATTTACCTATTTAACTTTTACTCTTGTGAATGAAAATAGTTTGGACGTGACAAGTAGGGGATACTTTGCACCACTTGAGCGGTGCAAAGTATACCCAATTCCACATGATAAGTGCCCATGTAAACAATGTTTTTTTTATTGCTATCCTTGTTTAAACCCGTTATTTTAACAACTACAAATCGCAATCGGTTATAGTATAAGCCTTTAGACGTGTACTTACCAATTTTTGTACTCTGGGACTTTCTGCACATTATGATTTTGCAAAGCCAGAAAATCATAGAATTTCTAGGTTAATATTCGGACGGTTGCTGATAAACAACTGGCGACCAGGAGGATATACGCGCGCGTGTTGGTGACGTATTGCGATGTTGCCTATGTGTTCTAGAGGTAGTAGAAATACCTGAACAAAATTATGAGGAGGATTACAGAAAATATAATTTAACATGTTCGGTGCAAAGTTTCCCTGCTCAGTGCAAAGTAACTCCGTTTTACGGTACCTTCTTATAGTTTCTTATTCTGTTTATTGATCTTATTTTAATTTTTGAATTTATCAGCACCCTGCCGCGTTTAACACTATACCCCTGGCCTCCGTCCGTTGTTTTTTCCATTTTGACAACCCAATGTAGTGTTACTCTATACAAAATCTGATAGGAATTAATAAGATATTTTAGTTGCAGGATCAGCCATTTACCTACATAATACCCGATGATATTAATAATATATTTCCACTTTGATTTAATCCTCGACTTAAGACGTTTCTCGCACTCTCTTTATTGACAACCGTAGAATATTTTAATCGTACGAATGCTTGGTATTAACTGACTATTATATTTTAAAAGTACCAATTATTGATATTTCAGACAAAACAGGTTAAAAACAATGACTAATCGATAGAAACGCAGAAAAATGCTAAAACATATAAAATATGGAGTCGTGGTCCCTATTACTGAATGTGCAAAATTTGAACCAACAGGGTGATAAATGAAACGGACACGACTATCGTAACACCACTGTACGTGAATAAATCTATTTTCTTCACTTTTTCGATAATTGAATAAATTTCTATTTACTGAAATACTGACGTCTATCCTAATAAAATAATTTATTTTCTGAGAATGTTTCAAAATTTCTTAAAAACCGAATATTTTTGGAGAAATCTCAAGATTTAAGGACAAATCTTTTAAGACATATTAGATGCTTCAAAAATTCCACTTTGACCAAGATAGAATTTTGGTAAACAATAGTGCATATCCCTACCAAAGAGCGGAGATACGCCCCTGTATCAGTAGGGCCCGGGGGTCCTTTAAAATTATGTAGAGTCGAGGCCAAGCGAGAGAGGCCCCGGGGCCCCAAACGCCCCCGGCCTTTCGGTCGTATTAAAGTAAAGTAAAATTCAACCCTGGAATGATGCGGCGCTCTATATATAGCTGTATATATTTCAGCCCGAGGGCTTATGAGTCGAATATAACGAAGGATTGAATTTTTGTATAAATATTTGGGAGGCTTTTCGTGAAATTGCGTGGAATAGAGATAAATGGATGAATTATTATATAGTGCATTCACGATGAAAGGAGCAAATTCATTTAAAATTCAGGTATTTTTTTCGTCTTTTATTTTTTGGGCACATACATTATTATATCAAGTAAAAACTATGGCGTCAACATTCATTTTTTAAAAAATAGAACACCCTGAATATTATGACTTTTTACAATTCTATACAGGGTGTAAATAAATATATGCGAAAAAATTCAGGAGCTGATTCTTGGGTAAATTATAAGAAAAAAACTTTATATGAACGTATGTCCTAACTTTTGAGATACCGGGTGGTAAAGATTGAAGAAAAATATATGTTTTTTTACAATATCTGTGAAACCCCTTTAGATTTTAAGTAATATTTGGTATGCATTTTCTACGCATCAAAAGGCACTTCTGAGGCTTACTAATTTTTTTAAATTTGTATCAATGACGTTCGTGCAAGGTTTAAAGTAAATATTTTTAATGAAATATATGGTATACCACTGTTTACTTGCTGTCAGTTCTTGCCTCCTTTAAAGTAGAAACTTTTTTGTGCAATTTTAATCCATTTCATTAAAATGGCAAATTATTAAAATGCAAAAATGACCGATATGCATTTTGTTTATGGTCTTGCTAACGAAATTCATTGTAAGCATCTAGAATGTATACTGAAATGTACCCTCAACGAATGGCACCTCATAATACGGAACCTCGAGCTGTTACTTTTCAACCAAGAAAGCATAACTGTGATCGCCAACGCGACATTAGAACACCGGAATTGGAAGAAGTAGTACTTAATTTAATTAATGAACCACCTGACACCAGTACTACAAAATGGTCTGCAGCTACATGTTAATCATATGACGGTATGGACTATTTTAAAGGATCAGTTATTATATCTATATCACGTACAACGAGTCCAGACTCTATTACCACGAGATATTCCTAGGCATCTTGAATTTTCTCGTTGAATGTCCTCTCGAGAAGTCATTGAGCAAAACCCTCAATTTTTAAGGCGGATTCTGTTTACCGACGAAGCTAATTTTTTCAGAGAGCCAATCATTAATTACCATAATAACCACATTTCAGCAGATGAAAATCCCCATACCCTAGTTGAAGCTCATAACCAACAACAATTTTCTTTAAATGTATGGGTTGAAATCATTGGAAACCACCTTATTGGCCCACATTTTCTACCACAGAGATGGAATGGGGAAACATACCCTCGTTTTCTCCAAGACATACTTCCAGGACTTCTTGAGGCGGTACCCCTAGATGTTATAAGAGTAATGTGGTTTATGCACGATGGGGCTCCTGTCCATTTTAATTTATTAGCACGTCGTTATTTAGACGAAACATCCGAGGCCATCCATATTAGGCCGAGGCGGTCCTCAGTTTTGGACACCTCGGTCATCAGATATGAATCCACTAGATTGTACTAGGTGTACAGGATTCGGGTACTGCATATTGATAACTTGAGAAATTGAATCATTAATTCATGTGCCGTAATTCAAAATTCTCCCGGAATTTTTTATCGGATTCGTCAACAAATGCGGCGACCTATAGACTCTTGCATAATGGTAGAGGGTGGTCATTATCAAAAATTTTTATAATTAGGTATTTAATTTCTTCTCCTTTCATTTGGTCTAAAACAAAAGTTAGAAACACATCTAAACATTAATAATAAACACTTAATACATTTAGGTAGATGGATTTTATTTGAATACTCAACCTCGGACAAAAGAATGTCAAGAGATTAAATTTGCTCAGAAATAAATAAAAACTACAAAAACAAAAAAAAAATTAAAAAAAAGTGGCGTACCATATTTTTCATGAAAAATATTTAGTTTTACAGAAACGTCACTGGAATAAATAAAAATTAGTGAGCCTCAGAAAATACCTTTTGATGCATAGAAAATGCACATCAAATTTTATTAAAATATCTACAGGGGTTTTACAGGTATTATAAAAAAAAAACATATATTTTCCTCAATCTTTACCACCCGGTATATCAAAAAGTTACGCCTTTTAGGGCATACGTTTATATAAAGTTTTTTTCTTAAAATTTACCCAAGAATTAACTCCCTGTATTATATTCTGTATACTTTTTGTAAAAAGAACCATACGCCTAAAGTCAATGGTTTATGTTAAGTATCACCTAATAGACTAACGAAACATGAAATTAAAACATACAAATTTATTCTAGATTTATCGCAACTAATGTTTAACTTGTTGTCCAGTTGAGTCAATGCCTCCTTTTCAATGAAAATTTTCATTACAGGATGTTTCAAGTAGAAACTATGACAACATTAATTTTTCATGTGATTTAGAAAATAAGTAGACCTTATTACTTTCAAAGAGTTTCCAATTTTAGAACCTACTTAATATTTGTTTTAGACGCATATGTGGGTATAGTTGTCATATTAATTGTTATTTCACGTCATCATTTTTTCATAAAATGCATTTATCTAAGAAAGAACGAATTAAAATGCTCGTGATGATTGATTTTGGAGACCGGGTGCGTACTTTAGCTTTGCACTAAACGGAAACGTTAACAGGCAAAATTGCAGATCGTGGACAACCAAAAATCGTCAATAGACCCACACAAAGCGCCCTCAAAAAATGTGTGGGCAGGTATTAAGAAAAATTGAATCCTTGGACCTTTTCTTTTCGAAACACATTAAACAGACTATTATTATTATCATTATTTAAACTTTTTACAGTTTGAACGTATCCCTGCTTTAGTTGTTTTATTCCCTGATCCACAAGAGACTGACATACCTAATAACGAGATATGGTTTCAACAAGACGGAGCAGCTCCTCACTTCGCCATCGCCGTTCGATAAATTCTTGCAACTTAACAGATGGATTGGACGAAGACGACCGATTGAGTGGCCAGCGGATATAACCCCAATAGATTTTTTCTTATGGAGCTATATGAAGTTCAAAGTTTATCTAAATAAACCAAATAATGTTGATGATTTAAACCAAAGACTTTGATAAGAAATTAGACTTATCTATCCACAAGTGACTGAAAATGTGCAATTGGAATTTATTTACCGACTTCAAAAATGCATTGAAATAAATGGAAAACAAATTTAACATCAGTTGTAATTAATATTATATACATTTTAATTTTTTAATGTCGTATGCTTCATGCATTTGTCTATTACATCAAATTTGATAAACCATTACTGACTTTAGGCATATGGTATGCTAATCAAAAAATATTCAGAATATATCGTAGAACTGTAAAATGTGATGATATACAGGGTGTTCGATTTAAAAAAAATAATGTTGACGCCATAGTTTCTACTTTGAGCACCTTGTATAGACAATTCTTATTGCAAAAAAACGCGAAAGTTATAATGTTAATTGACCTGTCCAAGAAATAAAAGAAGAAAGAAATACCTGATTTTTAAATAAATTTGCTCCTTTCATCGAGAATGCACTGTATAGAGAAAGTTCAAAATCATAAAGAAATTCGTAAAACTACATTAACTGAATATCATTTTAATAATTTTATAAATACCCAAAATAAACTTTTACAAAGTCAAAAAATCACAAAGGAAAATATTTAAAGCTTACTTAAAAAACAAAAAAGTGTCAGTTTCCGGAGTTTGATTTTTAATCTTACTGATAGTGAATTTCCACATTATGTTTAGTACATTTTAAGCTTAGGGAAAAATTTAACCTTCTTCACATTTATAAGAAATTTCCTATTCAACCAAACAACTGAATACACAATAGACAACATAGAAGAAGAAAAAAGGATCAATGTTCCTAATAAATGCCTAAATATATTATTAAATTTTGTTAACTCTTCAAATATTCACAAAAACGGAGACATGCGATAATATATTTTAAAATGTGTAAATAAAACATATTCCATTCTAAACAATAATAAGGCAGAAATTATTGTGACCAGGGCTGACAAGAGTAATATGACCGTAGTAATGCCTTTAGTAGACTACAATCAAAAAGCAACTTGTATTCTGGGCGATACGTCAACTTACACTAAAATAAAGAGTGATCCTATTGTAAGCGAAATTAATATTACAAAATAAGCTTATTATACTGCTAGACAAATTAGTTACAAAATAGCAAATAGCCAATGAACAACTGAAATATCTTTAAACAACTAACAGAATTGAATAACAACAATGTATTATGACGTAAGCGCCCATTCCTACTGACAGATATCAAAAACATTCCTACTACTTGAAGGATCAGCTGATGAAGTCTGTCATCTGTCATGTGACAGTGGTGGGGGATAAATGTCTCCAAAGCACGTGTTGTTGCCTTTCAAACCTAATTAATTGATTAATTTCCTAGGAAATGCTCTTTTTAATTTCATCTAAAATATTTTTTTTCCAAAAATACATTACAGGTGACTTTCTTTCAAATAACATATAAAAACATAACATCTATTATATAAAGAACTAATAATTCTAACTAAATATTATTATTATTATTATTATTATTATTATTATTATTATTATTATTATTATTATTATTATTATTATTATTATTATTATTATTATTATTATTATTATAATTAATAAAGGGTCCAGAGGGGTAGTGAAGCGACTCTTATAGCCTCTCCTACCCAATTCCTAGTCGCACCTCCAAGCTGGTGGGCCCTGGAAACTTTCCCGGAGCCTGAGCCCGGGTAACCCAACCCGGTGGATGGCAAAGGGTGAGGCTGACGCGATAGGGAGAACACCGTGTTTCAGGCTAACCCGCTGCTACACGTGAATTATGGTTCCAAGAACACAGAACACAGCCTCGCACGAGCGCTGTAACGGTCGAGGACGGCGCGGGAACCCTACGCTCGTCGAACCCATTGACGACCCCGCTACGAACCTACCTGCACTAGTGAGCACCCAAAAACATGTCGCTCAATCTGCTAACCGTGTTTTGGTGACAAATCAGCCACTAACCATCAAAACAAGAAAACCCCGGCAGCGTATGCAGTGGACTGACCAATTGAACACAGATCTCATGGCGCTGCTACTACAAAGTCACCGAAGGAGAAACGATTTCTGTAGGAACAAGACCATTACTACAACGTGCTATTGCCGAAATACACCCAGATCTCGCACACTTATCTGATCAAAGGCTAATCGATCAAAAGCGAGTAATAATCAATAATAGACGCCTATCAAGGGAGCTGCTGGAAGCACTTAAGAACGACGCCTCCCATCCTATTGAGCCTTGAGAAGATCATAATATTCAAGCAGCAATACCAGCAGGAGCCGCGCAATCAGATCCAGATACTCCACCATCACCGGATCGAATAGTACAAAACCAAGACTCCAGTGATAATACTCAGTTGGAGAAGGTAAGGAGTTATTTAATTGGGGCTTTGATAGAATTTTCTACAAAGCGACCAGTTATTTCTAAGCAAAAATGCAGCAGGCAACTTGCGATCGTGGTAAACTTATTAGATACTGCAATCCTTCCACAATATCTGGAAGAACATAACACCTTTAATAAGCTGCATACGAGCAGCTGTAACCGCTATCAGAATGAATAAATCGAACGTCCGAAACCACTCAGATACAAACTACACAACAGAACATGTCCGACCTTGGGAAAGGCGATTAAACAACAAAATAACCAAACTTACAAAAGATATTGGCCAACTCACCGCCTACATTCAAGGACAAAGAAACAGTAAGTTAACCAAGCAAGTCGATAGTGTTATGCGGCAAAACAAAACCCATGCCACATATAACCCTCCCAATCATAATATGGCAGAAGTTTTAGATACTCTCAAACAAAAACTAAGCGTTGCTGCACAACGACTTTGAAGCTATAAAGAATCTAACCTTAGGAAAACATCCAATAGGCTATTTCAGAACAACGAGAAACACTTTTATCGGAGGCTTAGAAATGTCACCAATAACGACAGCGGTAAACCACCATTTAAACGACAAGTCAGGGAGTTTTGGGAGTCAATCTAGTCCGTACCTACAACTCATAGTGTCGAAGCACTCTGGATACAAAAAGAGATTGACAGAATGGAAGAACTAAGATCAATGGACGAGCCGATAATATCTCCTGAGCTATTGAGGCATATAGTGGAGAATTCCTTCAACTGGAAAGCAGCTGGTAATGACCGAATTCATAACTTTTGGTACAAACGGTTTAAATGCACTTAGACACATTTAGCTCGTCCTTTTCAACAGATTTTTGCAGGAACCAACCACAATACCAACTTACATTGCGCAAGGACTAACATATTTGCTGCCAAATGATAACGATACCGAAAATCCTGCAAAATATAGGCCTATGACTTACCTGCCTACAATCTATAAACTGCTTACAGCATGCATTGCAAAAATAATTTATAAGCACTGCGAAGACCACGGAATTATCGCTCTAGAACAAAAGGGCTGCATTCAAAGGTCTCAAGGATGTAAAGAACAGTTACTTATAGACACTGTAATTATGGAACAAGCAATACAGAAGCAGAGAAACTTATACACCACCTTTATAGCTTACCGTAAGGCTTTCGATACCGTTCCACACACTTGGCTGCTTAAGGTCCTTGAGATTTATAAAGTCTCTTCACCGCTTATCAATTTATTAAAACTTATGATGGGTTTCTGGACCACACAGTTAAATCTTAACTGCAGAAATGAAAATTTAGCGACTGAGTCTATTAAAATACAACAAGGCCTTTTCCAGGGAGATTCCCTGAGTCCCCTCTGGTTTTGTCTGGCTCTGAATACCCTCTCCTATATGCTTAATCAAAGTCAACATGGATTTACCGTTAAAGATAACAAGGAAAACCTATATAATATTACACATTTAATGTACATAGATGATATCAAAGTCTATGCTGGGACATCAACGCATGTCAACTCATTGCTGCGAACAATTGAAATATTCCCACGACATTAAAATAAGCTTTGGTATCGATAAATACAAAACTCAAACAGTTATCAAAGGTAAAACACAACACCAACAACTTTGAATTATTACAAGATGGTAGGTTCATTCGGGCTATGGAAGAAGGGGAAACTTATAAGTCCTTGGGCGTACATCAGTCAGCCCATACAGAGCACAAGAAAATGAAGCAGAACCTCCAAAAGGAATATATAAATCGTCTTAAGCAAATTTTAAAAACTCAACTGAATGATAAGAACATGATTAAAGCGGTTAATACCTACGCTATCCCTGTCTTAACGTATTCTTTTGGAGTCATTAGGTGGACAAAGACTGATATAGAGGAGATTGAGCGGAAGACCAGAACAACGCTCACGACGTTTCGAGCACACCACCCTCAGTCCATCCCTCAGGCCATCGAAAAACTTACTCTTCCCAGATCCAAGGGTGGCAGAGGACTAACTGATATTTCTTTTCTCTTCAAAAAACAAGTAGCAGATCTTCAGAAATACTTCCTCACTATGAGGGAAATCTCTTCTCTTCATAGAGCAGTGGTGCTAGCGAATAACGGATACACACCCTTGAATCTCCGTGCAGGTATAGCAGAACACATTACTGTAACAAGATAGGAGCACACAGCCATTAAAGTTAACACATGGAAGCAATACACGGAAAGCATCCTCACGAACTTAATGCCGAACATGCCGATTATGAAACGTTGAACTACTGGTTGACTCGTGGAGATCTATTTCCTAAAACTGAAGGCTTTATGATGGCTATACAAAACTAAGTGATTGCTACAGGAAATTACCTTAAGTACATTACTAAAGATGAGAAAGTAATCGACGATTGATGTAGAAAATGCCTGCGCGTACCGGAGACAATTCAACATATAACATCAGGATGCACATCTCTATCAGCTGCCGAATATCTGCACCGACATAACTGTGTGGCAAAAATTATTCATCAAGAACTGGTAAAACTTTATCATCTAATTGGCGAAACTTGCCCCTATTACCAGTACAAACCAGAAACTGTACTTGAAAGTTACGACTTTCGCCTCTACTGGGACAGAACTGTTTTGACCGATAGGACGCTAATTTCAAACAGACCAGATATAATCTTAATAAACAAAGCCCAAAAGAAAACTTTTCTAATTGAAATAGCAGTGCCAAATACCAATAATGTCCTAGAAACGACACACACTAAACACGCAGATCTAGCTCACGAGATAAAACAACAATGGAGGCAAGATAATGTATATATACTCCCTCTAGTTATTTGATCCACTGGAATTGTCCCTTTAACACTGTCCAAAAACCTAAATGTATTGGGTCTTTCCTTCTGGACGATTGTCACTATACAGAAATCTGTTATACTAAATACATGCAACATTGTTCGAAAGTTTCTAAATCTACCATAGCAAAATTCATCTTGCCTTCAGGCCGATGAAATTGACAACACCACTATTAGCGAGCTAAAACAGAAAAATAATAATAATAATAATAATAATAATAATAAAGCAGGCGCAAAGAATTAACTATAGAACTATAAAAAATGAGGTGACTACTAAGTTACAAAATGCGACGACTCCTTAAAATAAGTCTTAATAGCAGAAACTTATTTAAAGCTATTAATACATATGGAGTCATTTCATTAATTTACTCTTTTGGTATTATAGGATGGACTAAAACGGACATCGAAAATCTGCAAAGAAAGGCAAGGACACTCCTAACGAAAGCCAATAAGCATCATCCGCGCTGTGCCATACAACGAACTACGCTACCTCGACTTACGGGAAAAAGAGGAATGGCCGATATAGAGCTGACTTAGCAAATTAGTACCTTGCGTTTTTTCTCTTAAGAAAGGCTGAAACATTCATGCCGTATGTGAAGCAAATGACTTAACACTACTTAAACCACAGGAGCTTGAGCTCCCATATACAATAGCAGCAAGCAAGAAAAAATGCAAGCTTGGATGGGAACACCACTACATGGAATGCATGTTTACAAGGTTCAACAAAAGTATTTCGACATAACGGCGTCGAACTACTGATTGATTTCGGGACAGGTTTTTCCCGAAACTAAAGGGTTTTTTGTGGCAATTCAAGATCAAGTAATACCACCAAGAAATTATTTAAAGTTGGTTGTAGATGACCTGACGGTACCAAGTAACAGATGTGGGTATGAATGTGAGACAACGTGAGTGTCCATTCAGCATGTCACCGGTGGATGTCAAATTTTTACTTTTTTTGATACTGCATCAAGAGCTCGTAGAAGAACTAAACTTCTTATCAACAGCCAAGGTATCATATTTCAACTATAAACCAAAACCAGTTCTTAAAAATGAGCATCACAAATTGTATTGGGATAGAACTGTATTTACGGATCAACGAATAAGTAACAATAGGCCTGACATGTTGAGTATAGGGATCTCGAACACCAGATACGAAGATAATGGGAAATGAGAGAAGTGCGGACAATTCCAATTATTGAGTATCAACAACAGGAGTAATACCAAAGTTTGACATATAATCTATAATATTCATAATAGTGTTTTTTCCAAAAAGTAATTTTTTTACATGGTAATTGTATATGATTAAAATGAATAAATGAAATCCACGAAATGTTAACTTTGTCAGTGGTAAATTATAAATTCAGTAATATGGGGGTTAATGGAAAACGCCGGTAAATTGTTAAAAAGATTATATTGTCCCCAATGTGAACTAATTAAAAACCATCCACCCCCATTTAATTAAAACACAGTAAAAACTACCCCTGGCTCGAGGCTTATTCTTACCAAAATTAATTTTAAGTTTGTCGGGGAAAAGTTGAAGAAACATCCCCGCCAATCTTCGCGTGTCGCCCACAGCACATTTTCTAATTATAATAATAATAAGTTAAACCAAAACATTTTAAATTTTTCGTTACGATTTTTGTATACATATTTGATGACAAATCATAAATTCAATTTATACGCAGATCAGGTTTATTTCATGTACTTCTGATAAGCCACAGAAAATAAATACATAAAATTACTATTTTGATTTATTAATTATATTATCACTACAAAATCAACACTTTTTTGTGGTTCGTTTAAATCCCATATAGAATTATTGATATGAAATCAACAACATTAAATATAATCAATAATCTCTGTCATTTCAAATTCTAACATGACAAATCAATAAATATAGTAATTGTGATAAATAAGTAATATTTTAATGACTCGCAGTCAATTGTTATTGACTTTAAAGAGTTATTGATACAGAATTAATAATAATATTTATTAAGGATTCAGAAAATTCTTTATAGGTTATATAGGTTATAAGAGTTTCTTTAGCTATAATACCATTGATCTGAAATTAATTTATTATTCACCACAATGATTAAATGACATAATATTTAATTATAGACTTATCGTGTTATACTATCAGACTGGCCTATTCTGATAGTATAGCACTTCATATAAAAAAGCGGAATAAGGAAATCCAATTTCAAAACCAGTACAAGAGTTGATTCCGTTACCCAACCATTGCCAGAAATTAAATAAATAATCATTACATTGATTCAAAGATTTACGCAATTAATGTGACATCCAACTCAATAATATAATAAACATCATATGATTCAGATAAGACCCTCATTAATCATCACAGTTATTCAAATCTTTTATTTATAAAAGAGCCTATATTACAAAAAATCTTATGCAAATGGTTCACACTTAAAAATCAATTAAATTGATTCAGTTAAGCCATGGTGATCAGTTGAGCAAGTTTATTGATTCTTATTACAAAATCAGTGGAAAAATTGATTTATTTCGTTATTTGCAAAAATGTAATGATTCGGTTAAAACTATTAATCTGAAAGTACTAATATAAACCAGAATTGAGTAAGTGATTCAAACAATTAAATACATAAAATAATAATTTCAGTTAAGCCATTACTATAGTTCGGAATTATTTAAACATTCAACACATTGAATAATAGACATAAAGTTCAGATGCTGTGACTTCGAAATAATCTTACTCGCCTAGAATTGAATAAATAAATATTATAGTGGTTCAAATCCCAAAATCAATTAATAATTTGTTTAGTTGGCAAAATACATGCAATTTCAGCAAATACATTTGTTTTTAGATGGTCCGTAGCTTTACAAATCTTCAGGATACAAATACAAGATACTAATTAAGCCAAACCACCTTTTGGAATCTGTTGGTCAAGTAAACCAAGATGTAAATTTTCTTCTTTCAGTGTCATAGAAGCATTTCTTAGTACAAGGTGTCCCTTTTTAGTAGAATTCCGTCATAAAATTTGGCTGACATTCAGTTAACTATAAATAGTAATAGACCTGCTATTAGTGATCTCGCTAGATGATGTTGTAAGACTTACTGAGTATGCGTAGGAGGACCCTTGCTAATTTAAATAAGTGACGTAGTTTATAGTCCATGTTTGCTAGAACGGGATAAGTACCGCATTCAATTCCCGGTAGAGAGCAGCTAAATTAAAAGAATTACACTGCCTTAGAATGGGTCAGCAGGTATCCTTCATTCAGTTGTTTTGTTTCATAAAATAATGGAAAAAAAGTATTCTGAAAATTTATATCGAAAAATAAAGTTTCGCTCTGAAATACATAATCTAGATCTTCGCGATATAGATTCAATAATAATCCCATTTCACAGAATATCTATTTTTGAAAGATCCTTTAGTTACAACATAGAGACGCTTTGTAGTAAAATGCCTCAGCATATAAAATCTTTGCCGTAGTTCCTTAGAACATTGAAAGGCCTTTCAATGTTCTAAGCGTAGTTCTATTTTATAAAATATTTTAGAGTTTATATTGACCGATTTGTATAATGTATCATATTATAGGATATTTTAGTAGTTAAGTAGTTGCATTTAAGGTTGGTTAATGTTTGGTGTTATAAGGGAAATGGGATAGTTATTTGATCAAATCTGGTTTAGTACCTAGTATAATTTGATGTAGAATATTTTACATTCTTTTCCCTAATTAGCCAATTTGCTACTTATGTTTTTGGTGCCTATAGTGAGCTCAGTAGAGTAGCTGTTAAGGTAGACTGCTCCACAGTTAAAGCATTAGTGTTATTTATTTTTGATAATATTATTCTACCCGTTTTAAATTGAAATAAAAGCTTTATTTTTATTATTATTAATACTATTATTATTATCAGATTTCATGTCGAACAACAAGCGCACTTCCCCCTTGGAAAGGATTGTTGAAAGAAGGAAGCTCTGACCCGACTCCGTTTTTTACCTTTATTAACAAATATTAAACTTGGACTAAATGTACATGATATATTTTCTGAACTAGTGGATGTTATCTGCGTTTCCAATACTTTCTGACGATTCGAGATGTGGATAATAACGTCGACTTCTGCATCAGATTATAGATGGTTTTCGTAAGCTCTTTTGTATTACTCTTATTGTTGACACAATAATTGGGATTGTTCGCATTTCTCTCATTTCCCATTGTCTTCGTATCTGGTTTTCTAGATCCTTGTACTTCACAATCTTTTTATTATGTTTCCCTCTTATCATTGTCGGTGTCTAACATCCATATCTACATCTGTCAGTTTGAATGGTCCGGTCATCTACGACATATTTTAAATAATTTTTTGTTGGTATTACTTGATCTTAAATTGCTACAAAAAAATCCTTCAGTTTCGGGGAAAACCTGTCTCGAAATCAACCAGTAGTTCGACGCCGCTATGTCGAAATACTTTTGTTGAACCTTGTGAACATGCATTCCATGTAGTGGTGTTCCCATCCAAGCTTGCTTTTTTTCCTGTTCGGTGCTATGATATCTAGGCAGCTCAAGCCCCTGTAGTTTAATGCCCGTTTTAGTTCATCCTATAATACCAAAAGAGTAAGTTAATTAATTGACAGCATTTGTTTTAATAGCTTTAAATAAGTTTCTGCTATTAAGACTTGTTTTAAAGAATCATCGCATTCTTGTAGTCAGGTCATTCTTAATAGTTTTATAATCAATTCTTTGCGCCTGCTTCATTCCTAAATATTTGTAGGATTCTTCTTCGTCGATAGCATTAATTATCTAACCATTATTTGTTTGAAAGTCACCTGGTTGTAGTTTACCCTTAATATTGTTCACAGTTCGGCACTTATTTAGTTCAGAGTTCGTTCTTATAACATCAGAGAATTTTTCCACTATTTTAAGCATCTGATCTAGTTAATTTCGTGTTGCTATAAGAATTTTTAAGTCATCCATATAAAGTAGATTATTTACTCTTATTAGTTCTCTATTATCCTTTTTTAGGCCAAATCCATACCTACTTGAATTGAGTGGGTTCATGGCAAGATAGAACCAAAGTGGACAAAATAGAACCAACCCCAATGGTGCAATACAACAAATATATGAATCCTATAGAAGCAAAACGATAAATCTACTTTTGGTCAAAAACGAGGTTATTGTTTTGAACTGTTTACATAACAAAAATCTGCAGATTTAAATAGGTTTGTGGTATCAAAAACCGTTAAAATACGTTGAAATAAAGTAGAATATTGGCTATAGTTTAAAAATCCGCCAAATCCTAAGGTCAAATCCGACGCGTCGTAATAAAAACCGACAAAAATCCATTTCGACCAATCACGGCGCTCCCGGGGTCCACATAATAATAATAATTTTACGCGCGAATTTTTTACAATGTTTGTTAATATAACGTTGTTCGCGAACTCGAACAGTAGTATTTTGTACTTTTATTTAATTATTGCCAATTTTTTTATTAAATAATAAGTTTTAAGTGCCTAAAACTCTATGAAATGGAATTGACAGAGTCAATAAAACCTACGACGCCTCTCTTAGCAAGGAAAAGAGTGGCTAAACCAGAAGATTGGAAGAGAAAACGAGAACAAAATGAAAGGTAAGTTTTTTGACAGTATTTTGCATAATATTCAATATTCTAGATACAAGAATAAAAGTTTGCCGGAGTATCCAAAATGTAAACACGCGACAAAATCGTATCGTTGCAGTTCATTGTCAATGTACGATGTTTCAAATTTTCATAAAACTTTTTATCTTCACAAAACTAAAATTGAGCCTAATTTTAAAGCACTGCCTGATTAGAGATATTAAACGCAAAAGGACCCAAAATGAAAAGAAGTTTTTCAGTTGTTTATAATATTCCCAAGGCCAATACTTTAAAACTGGTTCCAGTTTGCAGGAATGCATTTACTAAAATTTTGGCAGTTGGTAAAGATCGGATTAATAAGGTTTTAAAGAGTATTAAAGAATCCAAGAAAATGGCGTCTGAAACAAGGGGTGGCGACAGAAATTCTGGAAAATATAGTGCGAAAAAAGAGTCAGTAATGAAATTCATTGAAAGTTTTAAGGTAATCGAGTCTCATTATTGCCGAAACAGTACTAACCGCAAATATTTACCCTCAACACTTAGTATTTCAAAGATGTGGAGACTATACTATAAAAAAATGAACGAAATACCAACCCTCCTTGTTAAAAAAAGTTATTTTGCAATGATATTTAATACCAATTACAACATTGGTTTTAGTTCACCCCGCACTGATGTGCGTTTCGTATGTATCCAATTAACAGAATAAATAAAAAATGAGAAAGACGAAAATAAAAAAAATAAACTAATGACGGAAAGACATGTACATAAATTACGCGCCAAGGCTTTCTTTGACCATTTAAAAGAAGAAAAACCTGAACTAATTACAATATCATTTGATTGCCAGAAGAATCAGGTCCTACCAAAGATTCCTGACCAATCAGTTTATTATAGCCGCCAGCTTTATATTTACCATTGTTACTGGCAGTTCACACTCACCCCTCACTAAAAATAATGTGTTAATTTATGCTTGGACTGAAGACGAATACCAGGAATAAGGAATAAGGGATCAAATGAAATAGCAAATGCTGTATTTTACAAACTTTGTCAACTAGGCCTTAGGAATAAAAATAAAGTAAGACTTGTTGCTGACGGATGTGTAGGTCAGAATAAAAAAGAATAAAAAGTCTACTTTAATTTAAATCAAATCAAATCAAATCATTTATTTCCATCGACATCATAACAATGTATAGAAATTGTCAATAAAAAAACTACAATGCTAATAAAAATAGTATAAAATTACAAAGATATGAAAGGAAACAAATTTAACTTAATTTAGTCAATAAATCTACAGTTAAAGAACTCTGTCAACGAATAAAAAGGACAGTCTGCTAACATGGTCCTAAGAGCCCTCTTAAAAGTTGGAAAAGTCTTAGCTCTCTTTATTCTACATGGGAGATGATTAAAAATTTTGAGAGATATAATTTCCGCACCATCCTGTACCTGCGACAACCGGGTAAAAGGGATGTATAATTTATCTGCATTTCGAGTTTCATAAAAATTAAGATCTCCAGATCTCACGTAGTTTGAAAGATTTTTATGTACTTGACATGCGCACTCCAAGATATAGATGTTAATTATAGTTAGGATTTTTTCTTTTTTAAAAGTACCACGGCAAGTTTCTCTGAAGGAAAGTCTAAACATCGTACGTACAATGCGCTTTTGATTTATTGGCACTCTCCCAATACTGGAGGAATTACCCCAAGCTAATAAGGCATAGGATAGATTGGAATGCACTGAGGCATAATAAAAGCTTTTAAGTGTATATGCATCCACAAGATGGCATAATTACTGCGAGATAATCTATTGCACATAAATTCCACCTGAGGATCCCACGATAGATGTCTATCAATTACAATTCCCAAGAACTTGGTGGAGTGTTTTTGGATGAGGCTACTTGATGACTCCTCTCTAAAGAGTAAGCTCCGGTCCTGAATAGCTCGAATCGGAGTGAAAACAATGAAATTGGTTTTCAAACTATTCAAACAAAGACCACTTGCACCACCCCGCAATATCAGCTATACACTTGGTGGCTTTTGAGTGGATAGACTGATAATCAGTACCCGAGACAACTGCTAATTTATCGTCGGCAAAAAGTGTTATGTAGCTGTCATTAACCAGAAGAGGCAAGTCATTAATAAAAAGTAAAAATAAAATGGGCCCAAGAAAACTACCCTGTGGAACCTCAGTGACGACAGTTCCCCAATCAGATATGGTTACCTGACTAACTCTCAATCTAACAGTCTGGGTTCTACCTGTCAAATATGATTCAAGCCATTTATAAGCCGGACTTCTTATACTATAATGAAAGATCCTATTTAATAGTAAAGCATGATTAATGGTATCAAATGCTTTAGTAAGATCAAAAAAGATACTAACAGATTTTAATTTCAATTCAAAATTATTTAATATATTTGTATAAAGAGATATTATAGCATCTGATCTAGAGAGTCCAGACCTGAATCCAAACTGATGACATGACAGTATAGCAAAAGAATCTTATAATGCAATAAGTCTTCTTTTAAAAGATTTTTCAAAGATCTTTGAGAATATAGAGAGGAGAGCAATAGGCCTATAGTTACTCACTTCTGCTGTCTCCCCCTTTTTATGAAGAGGTATGACAACAGCTGATTTTAGCTCTTTAGGAAAATAGCCAAACTGAATAAATAATAAAAGAAATCATGATAAATTTAGAAGATAGGTAAGTGGAGAGATAACATGCTCAGCACATGCTAGCAATAAGTAACAAGGTACCTCGTCTACACCGGATGACTTTTTCCTGGAGGAAGATTTTATAATCTCAAGTGTTTCTCCTTCAGTGAAAGGGAATAGAAAAAGAGATTGGGATAAAGTATCAAAAGGCACATTCATTCCCATGGGTGCCTGAAAATTATCTGTGATCTTTCGCACTGACTATACAAAAAAATTATTAAATGTATTAGCAATATTGAGGTTGCCAGTAACATTCTTTCCATTATCAGTAACCAAATTAGGAACACACTTTGTTCCGCGATTTGAAAAGTTCGTGATTGAGTTAATAATTTCCCATGAGGCTCGAGTCATATTGTTAGAAGTAAGCAACTTAGGCAACAAGGTTTTTTTAGAATTAACGATATTTTCTTTATGTACCTTCAATCTCCTTCTATAGGATGTCAGTAACTCATGGTCATGAACGGTCTTTACTTGAGTATGAAGCCTCAATTGCTTACCCTCATTAATTATCAATGGTGTTATCCACTGATGAGACTTTTTGTGATATGGCTTCGATTTGTTTACATAAGGAAAGCTCATATTAAATAAACCGGAAAATGTGTCAAAGAAGTAAGAAAATTTACTTTCAAAATCCAGAGTCTTAATAATTGACAGCCAATGTTTTTTGGACAACAAGTTGTTAAAATAGCGTATGTTTTCATGAGAAAAGGATCTAGAACTCATAGAAAATTTGCTCAAATCGTGACTGATTGGGTTTTCCCAAGTCAAAACTCAATATCTGAGTTTCAGTTGAAAACAGCGCAGCGTTAGTGAATATATTATCAATCAAGGTACAGGATGATCCCTGAGTTCTAGAAGGTTCAGAAAAAACTAGTTTAAGACCATATGAGCTAAATGCGTCCACAATATGTACTGCTTCTTTACATCTGGAAATAAAATTATAGTTAAAATCACCACAAAAACACATTAAAATATTAGGTTTATATAAAAGCTTTAACAATTTCTCAAAGTATTCACTAAAAGTTTTAAAATCAGAGCTAGGAGGACGATATATACAAAAAACTAAAATCTTAACACTATTTACAGCCTGGAGAAGAGCAGTAGCACATTCAAAGTTACCAGACAGTGAAAAGTCTTTATTCTCTACATGTTTTGTAAGTACTGAAATCAGATCTGACAAATATTGCCACACCACCACCACCACACAAGTCCCTACAGTAGTATGACGCGACCTCATAGTCATTCAGTTTAAAACATGTGATCTCTATATCCGACAACCAAGTTGTTGTCGTTGATGCAGACAATCTCAGGATAGGCATTTAACTGTAAGAGCAGTTCCAAGTCAGCAGATTTAAGTCGAATGCTTCTTGCGTTTAGATTAACAATCTTCACTCCGTTTATGACTTTCATTTTTTTTTGGCCTTTCCCGTATTTGTATGACCTAAAAAATTCAGATGATGAGATGGATCTTCTACAGATCTGGGCTCAGGCGTCCTCTGAGACTGCAATGCTATATCATTATTCACAACAGTAATATGGTTCCGGCTCCCATTTCGATCTTGCGATATCTTATTTATATAGTTGTGACATAGCCTGGCGATGAAATCATGTTCCGTCGTAGTGGAATTTAAAGGTAAAAAAGTAGCATTGGAATTGCGGAAGTGGTGTTCAAGAATTCTATCTTGCTCTGTAATAAAATCATTCAACTCCGGTCGATTTGGAGATTGTGGAGCACCAAGTAGAAGCAAATTAGTATGCTGGGATGCCCCAATGAGTTTTGTGATGGCGGGAGTATTAATTGGAGTTCCTCTTAAGGCATTTTCTTGTCCCACAAATAGAACTACACAGTCCTTTTTAGAGAGTTTGCTGCTATATTCCATAAATTTAGAAGTCCTTAAATGGTAGTCTATTACGCCATTGGCAGTTAACGTCGTACTTTTTTTTCGTGGAACTTTTAAAAGTAAAATTCGTACCCCTTATAATATTATTACAATGTATACCATGTGGCTTAGTCAGAAGGCTCCTCAGTCAGTCTCAAAATTAGAAATTATCTTTCCAGTTGTTGGGCATTCTTTTCTCCTTGCAGATCATGTGTCCGCTCGAATTGAAAAAAATATAAAAAAAGAAAAAGTCTTAGTCTCCGTAGAACAGTACCTAAATATTTTTACTGATCATGGTAAAGTTTATCGATTTGGATCTGACTTAGAAGTGCACAATTGGAAGAAAGCTTGTAAGGAAACAGTAAAACCTACTGGACAATGGCACTTCTCATTTAATGCATGCAAGAGGTACATATTGAATCGCACTAGTTCTAGACAGGTTACGATTTGAGGAGAGCAGTCCTATAAATCAGATCTGGGTGTTTTCAAATCAGTCTTAAAAAAAGGCAACCAACCGACATAAAACTAGTATTAGTTCAAAAGGGTATACAGTATTTCTAAAAAGCTAAAGGATGTCCAAACACTCCTCACCAAACATTATGGAGATAAATGGAAAGAACTGAATGAATTGGAATACTATAAGAATATTCTTAAAAAATACGAATTGGAAAATCTCGAGAACATAGAAATTCCAGAAAATGAAGAGAATTTGTGTGAAAACATGCCTTATTTAAGTGATTTGTTAGTTTAAACTATTTTTTAAATAATTTCGTTATAAGTATCTATGTTTGTTAAATTTTTCCGTAATAAAATACGTATTTCAAAAACAAAAGTTTTTTTTTACAAAATACGACAAATTCACTATGGTCAATTTTAAAATCCGACAAATGGATTTGTTGGTTTCAAAACCCGACAAAAAAAATTAATTTCAAATAACTTTACACTAAGATGTTTTTCCAGGTTGAATTGTTCAAAATTAGATGCTTGATGACTTGCTCTATGTATATAAAGAAACTTAAAAAGATATTGAGCTTTTAACTTCCCCTTATTGTTTTTTCTCATTTCCCAAAATTTTCTAAAAGTGGATTTGTCGGATTTTGCTTTTATAGGATTCATATGTCGGGTATAGATTTACAAGGTCAATTGCAGTCCTACTAACCTACCCACCATAAAACCAAAAAAGTAGGAATTAATATTGTGGAAACTATGTTGTACAATTCCTATATGTCATACAACAAATATTCCAGACCGAAGATGTTGTCTTGGAATACCGTGGTTCAGTAGAATAGTTCTAGTTAAAGCAATGGTATCCATAATCTAAGCCGAAGAGAAGCCAGGCCAATCCAAAGAAAACCAAGGGTTTCAACACGGTTCATCTAAACAAAAAAGGGCCCAGGCAATAGAAGGCTGCGAAAAAAATTCCGTTGTTGTTCAAAACGTGGAATTCGTAGAGGTACAATTATTGTAAGAGTTGTCTAGAACTGCCAGGACTATGTTTAGACCCTTGCTTTAAGGAATTTGACAATAATCTATGAAACTAGATAAAATTTTTTTAAAAATACTTTTGTTATAAATTATGTACCTATTTGGTTTTCAAATATATCTTTTTAAATTCTAGTAAAAAAAAATTAGATTTGTCTAGTTCTTTATAGTTATGAACTATTTTTTTTGCGGAGATAATTTTTTAAAATTTTTTGATTATATGAACTATTTCAATATTTTATGTTATAAGTTTTAAGATAAAGTTTATTATCCTTTATTTTGTCAGGATTTTTGAATTTAATAAAGAAATTTGATAAATAGTTCCCAGTAACGCCTATGTGGCGTAAGCACTAAGCGAAAAAAATCGTGGCTGAGTACTAAAGCCGCCAAATGATTCTTTTTGCAAAAAAAAGACATAAAAAAAGAATTATATCTAACTAATAATACGCAAGACAACTTATGCTAAACCTGGGCCTGGAAACAACAAATTTACAGGCAAGCATAATAGGAATACAAACCCGTGTCCAACTGATGAGAGAAGGGCTGCCAAGAGGCAAAACCTTTGCAATTTTCACAGGAGACCAGGCTGCAACACTTGCACTACAACAGTTCGAGACTAAGTCAAGGACTGTGCAAAGCTGCTGGGAGGATCTCAGGAACCTCGCCGAAGCGCAAAATAGGCCAGAGATAATCCTAGCAGAGAATATGGGCAACAATAAGGCTGCAAGAAGGGCTATCCAACTTGCAACCCAGGGAGCCAGCAACAGCCTGGTTGGCCCTGAACCAACATGTTGTGTCAGCGATAAGACCTGGAAGAGGGAAATCGGCAACTGGCTAACAAACCAGAACAAATTCTACTGGGAACAGCTGCCAAAGATGGAACAATCTAAACAACTTATAGGCAGCCCACCCTTCAAGAAGGGTGAGAACATACTGGGCCTCTCCAGACAACAACTACGAAGGGTCGCGGGGCTATTTACAGGCCATGCACCCAGCAGGAAACACCTGCATACGCTAGGGAAATCAGTTACCTCGCTATGTAGGGGATGCAATGAGGAGGACGAAACAACTCTTCACATACTATGCTTCTGTAAAGCATTTAATCAAACCAGGGCAACATTCCTGGGGGAAGGGAAACCCTCACCAGAGGGTATAAGAAATCTACCACTGGGCACAATCCTAGACTTCCTTGAAGCTACAGAATTGAACCTGTGGGACTAAACATATGGGACACAATAGGACTGCTTCTTAGCAGACCGCAGTGTAGGGAGCCACAAGGCACCACCCAGCGGTGGAGTTTTAGTGGGTATAGGACCAAACAGACTCGACACTGAGTTCCACACTACTGGGGGCTGCGCCGCGTAACCAGTGTTCATAAAGAATTTCTCCACCGACCCCAAAAAAAAAAAAAAAAAATAATACGCAAAAACATAAATATTCCAAAACGAAAGTTTTTTTGTCTTAGCACCACCAGTGTTTATTAAAAAATCGATGAGCAGCGAACGTGTTAAAATTGATTGAATCACAGTGATTAAATAAATCAAAGCCAATGAGATAAATAATATAAAAATACAAAATACGAAAATCAATTAGGGACTAAAGATAACAAAATAAATGATTCTGATTAACTGCCCTTGATTAAATCACTTAAGTGGTTTAAAGTCAAAGGGCCCATATTGTTTGAAGATTCAACAAGTTAATTAAACTTAAAATCTATAAAATATAATTGATTGAGTGCAACCACTACATCAGTGTCAAATTGATTAAATAATTGGCAGTTCTTACCCGCCCCATATTGATTAAAAAATAATCTGATGGTTTTTTGCTCGCTCGTGTGAGAAAATAATCAAAGCGATGAAATGAGTCGAAAGGAATTTTCTCAGAGGACACACGTGAACGAATGGTGGATTTTGATCCGAGTCCACTTTCCTCTGGGAACTTTTTGACTTTTACCCGGGGGGGATTCACGCGCGACGCGCTCTTCTCTATCACGAAGAATGAAGAAGATTCCGCCATTCTTCCACCCACTCGATTTTACGAATTCTTTTACCTCATTAATAAACATACTGTGAATTTTATTTATTTATTTATTTATTGCGAGTCGTACAGTTGTAATGGCGAGCGGTAATAACATAATCGATTAAGATTCTGTAAATTTCTGTTTTAAGTGCAAAATATTGTTTAAAGATATAAACAATATTATTCAGTGTAAACTATGTACCGTACATCAAAATATGCATATTAAGCACAAAGTAAATGAAATTCCAGTAAAAAATAAAACGTAATGAATATAGTAAATATACGAACTTTAAAGATTTTCTTCTTAGATATTTGACATGGCTTGTCAATTTTTTGTTTAAATAATATTTATTTCAATTTTTGTTAAATAATATAAGTTTGGAATTGGGGTTTCTATTCTGGAATTGGGGAACTTTAATTTCAAGAAAAAACAAGTGTAAAATAGGTATTTTTATATTTTATATTATTCTGTAAATTTAATGTATTTGTTAATCTATACCAGGATATGAATCTCTAGCGGTACTCTTTAAGTTTAAGTTTATTTAGATATGGCACTTATATGTGGGCCTGGGTCTCAGATATCGGGACTAAGGATGTGTGTAAGCACTTTTCAAGTGATGAAAGGCGATGAATGCCCGTTTTGTTTTTGGGTCTATGCAAGATTGTTATGTCAAATGGCTGTCCTATAGTGTGATACATGATTTTAAAAGGCACACAATCTACCACCCAACGGTGTATAAAATATATAAGTTTAAGTAAGACTTCTAAATAGTAAGGGTGTAAAAAGGTGTTGATAACTTAAACAGTCCGCAGAATGTATTTCTTTAAATGCTTAAAATAAGTAGTGCTCTCTTATTCGCGAGACATTAATGAAGTCTTCGATCTTTTAAATCATTCATATTTTTAGGTGGAGTTTTATAAATTTTGCTTTTTAAATACACCTAAAGGAAAAAATCTAGTGGTGTTAAGGCTTGCGACCGTGCGGGCCATTCAATTGCACCAGGCCTGCCAATCCACATAGTTAAAAGCTGTTCATTAAGCCACTCGAACTGCGAAAGCGTAGTGCGGAGAGAAAATACATATTATTTTTGTTTAGTATTACAATACCAATTTCATCCACACAAAAAACTTTGTACTCTATGAACTGTTTATTACCATACATTAATTTACTGGTAAATCGCTTCAACTTGCATCAATCTTTTTGGCGAAGTAAGATGGAAAATTATTTGCTATTTAAAATAATCTGTAACACTATGAGGCAACTATTTGATCCTTTCATAGTTTAGGTTGATAAAATGTTTTTTATTACAACACATTTTTGCTTACTATTCGCTTATATGTGAATTTTGTTTTTTGCGATTTGGTTAAATAAGAGATTGTGTGCCCTTTAAAGTAATGTATCACATTTGTCGGTAAAATAAGTTTTTTGGTCACTATTCGCTGGTACGTCAACCGATTTAATTTTTTTAACACTGTTAAATAGACATTTTAATACTGCTTACATTGATGTTATTACTTTGATATATCATACAATGTGGGTTCCGATTGACATATCAAAGTGAGGTTAGCTGGAGATCACCCCCTTGATTGACATAACTTTGTCAAAGTTAAATGTCCTCCTGTATATCTAAATTGAAGTGTTTGTTGTTTTAAGAACGTATTAAGGGTGCTTTATTTTGAAATAAGAGCACTGTATACTAAATTTTATTAATTGTCCTATCTTTTTAGGTAGTGGAATGAGGTATACCATATTATGTTACATGAAGTTGTGTTGAAATTATGCATAGAATCGGAAAATGTATGAAAAAATTAAACATCTTATTTAAAAAATAAAACTTTGGTCTCTACGACTGTTGTGATTGATGCCTCCGGTATATGTGCAAAGTTATCTTCCTAATGTAGATCTAAAAGAGATCTATTATTTTTATTCGGGAGACTTTTTGATAAAAGGGCGTATTCACAAATTATTAAGAGCTTCGGAATTATTAAGAGCTTAACACGCGGTAATAATAATCCAATACCTTGATTAAGGAATAAAGAACATAGTCGTAGGCCTTTTAGCAATTTCCTGGTTTTCTCTTCACCTCGCTCAAAATAATCGACTCTATGATGAGCACCCTTTGCACCCTTTGGTTCCCTTTCGGCACCCTTTTTGTTATTTAGTCATTATCTTTTGGTCTTCTATATGCGCATTGAGGAGACTATTTATTACTATTTCTTTTAAAGTCCGACATGATCTTACTTAGAGCTCCGACTCCATAATGCGCCATATGCGGAAGGTCAATCGTATCAACACTCAAAAGTGATCTATTTTATTACTATTTATATTATTATTATTATATTATATTATTTACTTAATATTAAGAATTATTTTGCCTAAATGAGTTTATCACGATATTACGATAACAATTTGATCCCATCAGGGCATATCAAGGTAAAGTTTTGACGTATTCTGTCCTAACCATGATATACAACTCCTGCCGATAACGTCTTTGAAAATGCATATACAAGACGTTTAATTTTGCCTTGGGGAAACTAGAAATTAAACTTTACGAGCAATATTATAACATGTTAATATTTAAAATACCTTTAAAGCGATTACTGTTAAGAAACAAAAGATGAGACTTAAGTCAAAAATTAAAACAGGAAAAAAAAAGAGAGGAATGTAATTTTTTGACCCCCTAGAGCAACGACGGGTCGCGGCCGTCGAAGGGAACGCGTCCACGTATCTGATCCCACAACTGTTTCTCCGACTACCCCGAAGGGCGGCATATTTTACGTCGCGCCCAACGACGCCCGGGGCGGCACTCCTCCGCCCCCGGCAGACACGCTGTTTGTATTATGGTATAAGCAGTACCTCGCCTCGGTCGCGGCTTGAGATGGCTTGCGCCGCTCTTTTTTTTTCGCTCGTCCGCTCTTTTCTTGATCTCTCTCTGATCGGTTTATTTTTTTTTTGTTTGAGTGGCGGACTGGACCCGTGGTCATACCAAAGGTATTCCAAAAGTTATAATTCTACTTGATACGGAGAAAATGTAACTTAAAATCAGAGTCTTATGAATGCAGCGTCTATTTCGGCAAGCAGGAGTTGTTAAACCCCCGGTAGTGTAGAACTCTGTGACCGGTTACCCACTGGAAGACACAAGTTGATTCCCTGCACTGCGCCTGCGGTCGACTCTGTTGCAGTTCTATTGTGCCCCATAGATTTATTCTCATATGTTCATTTCTGCTGCTTTTAGGATATCCAGTATTTGACCCAGTCGTGAGGTTCTTATCCTCTTTGGTGAGGGTTTAGCTTCGCCCAAGCGGTCTGGTTGATTGCCTCCCAAAAGCATAGAATGTAAAGACTTTTTTCCTTACAACCTCTACACAACGGTGTATCTACTGTCTGTAGTGAGTCTGTACAGGTATTTCCTGCAGGGTGTTTGGTGGGTAGTTTTCGCACTTGCACTCTGAAGCGGCCCAGTATGTTCTCCCCCTTCCTGAAGGATGGGCTTCCAAAAAGTTGTTTGGGAGCTTTAGTACCAGTTGTCCCCAGTTGTTTTTATGCCCCAGTTCCAATCAATATCTGATATTTCTTTTGCAGGTTTTATCGCTGACACAGCATGTTTTTTCAGGGCTTTTTTGTTTATTTCTGGCTCATATTTTCTGATAATGTTATCTTTGGCCTATTTTGATCTTTGGCTAGGTCCGGGAGATCCTCTAAGTAGTTTTGTCCAGGCTTTGTTCTAAAGCGTTTGTTGCTGCATTGTCTCCTGTAATGATTGCGAAGGTTCGGTCCCTTGACGATTCTTCTCTCTTCAGTTGGACACAGGCCAGGATTCCTATTATGTTTGCCTGTAAGTCTGTTGCTTCCAGACCCAGATTCAACTTGAGTTGTATGTCCTGTTGTCCATCCTCTAGTACGACCAATTCTACCCCGATCTTCGATCGTGTGATCGCAGTGTACCATACTGAGTAGCCGCCTTGCCTAAGCCGGCTATATTCTGTGCCCAGTGATCCCTTGACTTCTTTAATTGCAAAGCGTCTGTCTAGCTGTGTGACCTTGCTTTTGTCTATTCGCAGTGCCACACAGTCACACACCCAAAGTTCTGTATCTTGTTGAATAGCGTCCAACTTTCATTATGATTGGTAAGCCGTTCGACAATAGCCTGATATTGCTTCAGCCCGTACTACTAGGTGTAATGAGCTCAATCCCGTCAGGTTTCTAGGGCAGCAGCAGATGTCCAACATGCTATTCTTTGTGTTTTGTTAAGGTTCTAAATACCAGTCTTCCTTTTCGCCACAATATTGGTGCTGCGTATGTAATATTGGGTCTGACCATTGTTGTGTATGCCCATTGTATCACTTTTAGTGATAGTCTCCATGATCTGCCGAACATTCTTTTACAGTACATAAGAACTTTTGTGGCCTTCTTTGTGATATTTACTACATGCTCCTTGTAGCTGGGTTTTTTATACAGGCTCACCCCTAGATATTTAACATCATCTTCGAGTCGCAGGTATTTGTCAAAGAGGACTCCGCCTGTAATGAGCTCTAGTTTCATTCTTTTTGTGAAAGCAACTAGGGTGGTTTTTGGGCGGTTACCCTTAGTTGTTCTTCCATTCACTAGTCCTCGACAACTTTCAGAGCTCTTTATATTTTTTCGATTAAATGAGCCTGATTGCCCACTCGTGCTAGTAGAATGATATCGTCTGTATATTTCACAGCGAAGATATGCTGTCACTCTAGTGGTCTCAGTAGGCTATCCGATAAAAGGTTCTACAGCCGCAGTGATACACATTTCGACTTTTACGGTGGTGCTGTTGGCATTTGGCTGACCCAACCGCGTATCGTAAGACGTATATGTTGAGCAGCTATGGTATGGTTGATTCCGTCATATGACGTCTTGTCAAAAAATAACTCAATGTCTAAGAAGACTTCTAGGGCTATTTCCTTGTAGTTCAAAGATGAATCTCGTGGATCGCTTATTCATCAGATTTACCTGTTTGGTAAGAATATGGGTGTCGGTGTGGTGCTAGCACGTAGTACGTTTTCTCTGACATTCCTTTATATAAGATTTTTCCTTTGTTTTCAGGAGGAATGATATAAGACAGATTGGTCGGAAAGATTCGCGTTCCACTTTTGGTAGGAATATTACCTTCACTTCCCTTAAACTTTCTAATATTTGCGCCATGTCTGGACTGGCCCGCATTATTTTGCATAGCGCAAGTAGCAGCATTTCTTTACCCTGCTGTAGCATGATAGGTATAATACCATCTAATTCGGTAGACTTAAGTCGTTTGAAGCTGTCTATTGCCCATTTAACTTTCTCGTAGGTTACAAACTTTTCTGCCAGTTCTTAGTTTTCCTTTTTGCCTCTGTTTGGAATGACAGAAATCGGGTATTGGGCCTGTGTTAATTTGAGAATTTCCGATCCCGGGAAGTGACTGTTCAGTATTAAGCCGAGCGTTTCCTCCGGTCCTCAGTTATCCTATATTCTTCATTAAAATTTATGCGCGAACCAAGAGTCTGTTGCGATCCCTTTGGTAATATTACCTCGTGGAGTCTTGCATATACTGGTATCTTAATTAGATCCTGCAGAGTTTTTTTACGTTCTTCTCTTTTTGCCTTTTTTATAGATTCGATATCTTTGAATGATTCTGCTTAAGCTTTATATAAATTTATTTCACTCCTTAATTCTCTTTGCTCTATTAAAGAGTTTTCTTACTGTCCGCCTAAGCTCAGTTCTTAGTTCCACCAGGAGGTGCTCCCTGCATGCCTGACATGATTTGCATAAGGGACATAATTTCTTAAATGCATCTCTGCAACTAACTCTGTCAGCACTTCGAGCCTTAAGTTGTTTTAAGCCTCCATTGGACAGTTATCCAGGTTGCGTCCTACTGTCTCTTAATAGACTCCAGTTCGTATTCCTAAAATTTCGGAGTTTCTGCAGTTTTTAGCTTAAACTTTATATACCTGTGATCTGACAAACTGAATTTATCGATACGTGCCAGTTTGTCACTAGGTCACAGATATGTCTCATTCATAGGATTGGATTAATTATTTGAATGTCGGCTTATCCCTCACATTAGTTTTATCTAAACCCAAATCTGCATGGTAATCTAATTAATAGTGACTCAACTTATTTATTTGTGTTAAAGCTCGCTCAAATAGTGTGGTGTGCATTGGCATCGCATTCTATTAGAAGATTGTACAACCTTTGCTGGTTTACCACCTTCCAAACAGCGGTGAGAGGTGATTCCTCTTGTTGATCATGTGGAAAGTATGCTGACAATATTATTGTGTGGTAGCTCTTCTATGCTATCTTCATTTGCAATTCGATCATTGCCGTGTTCCTGTCGCAAAATTCTCACAGCGGTGTGGCCTCTACATATATTTTTTCTTGTCAAGATGCCTCTTTTTGGTCTGATACAACTCTCCATTTGAGGTTCCCTAGTTCTCTTATCTGGCCCCTGTAAATATACGGGTCTTGGATTAGGGCTATCTGAATGCCATTTTCGGGTATGTACTTACTCAAAGCTGCGGTTGCTGCCTAGCAGTGGTGTAAGTTTATTGCAATAGCTTATTCCTATGCAGGGTTGTTATTTACAATTGCGCCGAGGTTTCCAGCGTGGATTCCTCCGTCATCATCCTGGTTCTGATATCCTCCTTCTCTCGGGGCTTACCCAGGAGTCGCAGCTTTATGCTTTCAAAGTTGAGGTATACCGATTCCCTCACTTCCCTCACTTTGTCCATTGATTCGTATATGAGGAAGGTAGCCAGTTCGCCCTTGCCTTTCCGATATGCCCTCGCGGCAAGTACTTTTCAAAGGCTGGTGTACACTTTACTGGTTACGCAGTAGCGACCCTTTTGGTCATAAGGATAATGAGTCCTAAATACATCGAATTTCAAATCCGACTCTGATTGGATTTACCGCAGCTCAGCATCTTTATAATTTCTATAATAAGAAAAATAATAAATAATAAACCCCTGGCTCCTGTATTGTATTCTGTATTAAACAAATTTTAGATGATGTTAGAGTTATAGAGCCAAACTAAGTCACCATTTTTAAACCTCTGGTGTTTGGCGTTGACATCACGTGCTTCCTTCGCCATCCGATCGCTATCATATTGAATAAAAATGCGAGCCTGATTATCAACAATTAATGGCATTCACTCTACGCAGCTCACTGACGTAGTTCTTTCCGGCAACATTGATTCCTTGTGGAGAACTAAAGTTTAGACGATATGAGCCGATCGAAAGGCAAGCAGGACCAAACAAAGAAACCTATTTCAGTCTCTTTGGTGGCTAGAGACTCATTTGGCCAAATACCGATTAATGGCCCTATTCGTTTGTCCATAATGCCATCTGACTACGGGTGTAATGTAGTGGTCTTCATTTTCTTGATTCCCAGCGTTATACAGATGTTCTGGAATAAACTGGATTGAATCCTTGATCTGAATGTAGCTCTAAAGATAAACCTAAATGGCAAATCCACTCTTTTATTAAGCCATCAGTGATAGTAGAGGTTTCTTGGATTAGTAGAGGGCACGCCTCAAACCATTTACTGAAATAGTAAGTCATGACCACGATGTACATATTCCGTCCTTCGAATTTGGTGAACGGACCAGCAACGTCAGCAGCTATTCTTTTAAAAATACTTCTTACGTTGTACTGCGCATCGAAGCCTTCTGCTTTTTTTGCGGTCTATTACTTGCTGCACACACGACGCATTTCTTGCTCCAGTCTGTTACGTCAGCCTCGCTATTGACAGTAAAATCTTTCACTCACTTTTCTCAAAGTCTTTATTACTCCAAGATATCCTCTTGACACATAAGTTTACTCTGGTAACTCCGAAATCGCACATTTAGGCACAACGATTTGCCTTTTTTCCTCTTCGTCGTCGTGGTCAACCGTTTTCCGAGTTTTAACCATTTATTTTTCGTAAGAGTCTCACAAAGTTATGGAGTTTCAATGAGCTTAATATTACTTAACAGCGGGAAAATACTAAGAACTTTCTCTCAAATTGGCTTCTTTCCTTTATTTAGGTTAGGACTATCTGGATATCGGAATCTTCTTCCTGGTCTCTTCTTATAAGATCCCCATTTTGCCAAGCATCATCAATGGTGGTGGCTCTTAACCACTTAGCATTTTTCTTCTCCCTACTAGCAATGCTCTAATTCGTCCGGAGAGAATCTATGCTAAAGAAGACAAAAGAAGAAAAGTCAAAGATCGTCTCTTTGCATAGACCTTTCTTAGATTTACTGGCGGGAGTAGAACTGGCGCCATCTGGACTGTGTCTTTTTACGTGACTTGCTTTGCCATATTTCTGGTACTCCAACTTCTGGTCCATTTTACCATCACAGGGTCCAGTCAGGAATGGTTAAACTGCCAAAGATTGCATGATTCTTTTCGGCAAATCTAGATATTTCAGTCAAACTAATTAAGCTTGCAAGGACTTTTGGCATCGATTTTCCAACTGCGAGTTCCATATAATAGATCTTAAGTTTTCTAAACCTGAATTAGTACATTGAAGCGACTAACGAGCTTGGTTTTTATAAAAACCAGTAATATAGTTGCGTATCGTCCGCGTAGTGGTGATTTTCACATTCAAATGATTCAACCTCGTCCCTATATCTAAACACAAAATTCTAACAAAGATGTTACAGAAGTTAGAGTTAAATAGAGAAGCTTGGAGTTAACAGTATTTAAATTTTTAGAATAACGTTTTATTTCTTCTTTGATCCAAATAGTCCGAACTCTCTTTACTGCTATAGTAGATGCTCTAGTATGTATTTTGCACATAAGGTTTATAAATTTTGGAACTAGCTGAAATAGTATTTTCTTTATAAAAGCATTGTTCAAGAACCAAAATTTTCATCAGTAAACTCTTCCGTGGTTTTTCTATCTGAATTAGGTTTTTCCTGTAGGTTTGGATAAGTACAGCCTGACTCGCATTACACAATTTAAAATATTTATCCATTATTCTCAGAGTGTTAGGTATATAAGGCAAGAAAATTAAACTGATAGTCAAAGACTCATAAATGGAGCGTCTATTTATTAGGTTACGCGTTTCGCCTTAGGGCATCATCAGACTTAGATTAAAACTAGGTAGCTATGGTTAAAAACTAATTTATAGAAAAAATATACCTCGATGACACACCTCAATAAAATACTTATGGTAACATATAGTTGATATAAAAATATTATCTACAATCGATTGTCGCTATTGACTAAAATATGAACCTTTAAACACAGAATATTACCAAAATCCTAAATATTTTTTTATACATATTTTTTTATAAAAACGAATATAAACATAAAAAACAAAAAAAAAGTCTTTTAGAAACTGAATGGTGATCTAACCGCGGGACGTTCGAATCCGAACTCCAAAGCACTAAGCTTTTCGCCAAACCAGGTTGTAAGGGACATTGGAGTGTTTCAATACAAAAATAATTTATAATGCAATTACGGTATCCTTGTATTTTGAATTCTATTATTAACTTTTTTTAAGTGCTGTAACTATAGGTAAAGCTTACCGAATTTTTTTACGAGTTTCCAAAAAAACTTCATGTGGCTCAGATAAGAAACGTATTCGTCTTGTCAAATGGCTTTGAGTTTACACCACTGAACTCCACTCCTGGAACGACTGTGCAAGGTACTGTCCAAGGAACCTGGAACTAAAGTGGGGTCGCTGTCACTTCCAGATGGCGGCTTTAATACCAATGAGCGAGAGTCACTGGAGGTCATGCTGCGCACTCACTTCCCAGATTCCAACTCATCTCGCGATCCTCCTAGCTGTTCTCGGCCTTCGATTCGCTTAGAGTTCGAGACTGCTAAAAGAATAATTACCTACGAGAGGGTGAAATGGGCAATCAAGATATTCCCCTTCTTCAAATCTCCGGGCATGGATGGATTATATCCATGCCTTTTGCAAAACGGGTTAGAAGTACTAACCCCATACAAAGTCAGACTATTCAGGACGTCCCTTGCTCAGGGCTACGACCCAAAGTTATCGCGTCAAGTGAAAGTCATCTTCATTCCGAAACCCGGAAAAAGCGATTTTACAGATCCCAAATCATACCGACCTATCAGCCTTACCAGCTTTATGCTGAAGGCGATGGAGAAGCTGATTGATCGGTACCTTAAGGAAAGCATACTGGTCAAAAAACCACTTCATGTGCACCAATACGCCTATCAGGCGGGCAAATCCACGGACCTGGCCCTACACCACCTCGTGAGGAAAATGGAGGGTGCTCTGGGTAGTGGCAAGGCCTGTCTGGGTGCGTTTCTAGACATTGAAATTAAATTGGCCTGCAGGGAGGAAAAAAAATAATTGGCCCGCAGGGAGGAGTATTGTCCCATACCTTGTGGTGCCTTGTGGTCGACAGCCTAATAAATCTTTCAAACAATGCTGGCCTATACACACAGGCCTACGCTGATGATCTGGTAATCCTTTGCCAGGAGAAAGATGCCGTCTCAATGCAGGGCCCTGCGTATGGTCGACATATGGTGCCTCTCGGGGGGTCTCAGGATTAACCCCAACAACGCAGAGCTCCTACTATTCACGAGGAGACCTAACTTTGGTACGCCCCCTGTTATATCTCTAGGTGGCGTGCTGCTGCATTACTCCAGGACAGTTCGATTTCTGGGAATCAAGTTAGATCCCAAACTCTCCTGGTACGATAATGCAGATACCAGAATGAAGAAGGCCTGCGCGCTATGGGCCTGCAGGCGGGCTTTCGGCAATACCTGGGATCTGTCTCCTAAGATCCTCCACTGGCTCTACTCGCGCATTGTGAGACCTCTTCTCACATACGGGGCTATCGGTGGCCATGTACGAAGAAATCGAAAATTCGTGCTCAACTGGACAGAGTCCAACGTCTTGCATGTCTCAGCATAACATATTCCATGCGAACGGCGCCAACTAAAGCGCTTGAGACTCTGCTGAGACTTCCGCCTCTGGACCTCGTTGTGCAATTCGAGGCAATGAGGACTGCGTACAGGCTATACGTCCTCGGCGAACTACGTGCTGGCGAGACCGGTCACGCGAAAATTTGGTCACGGGCCATACAGGAATGTCCTCTCCTTCTGATGGGCAGTGACTGCATGGCTCCAGTCACTGTGGACTGCGAGGGATTCGTGACGCACATTGCAGGTAGAGAGGAGTAGCAGCATTCCAACAGACCTGCATTGCTAAATAGCGGGACTATCTGGTACACAGATGGCTCCAGAATGAATAACAGAGCTGGATCAGGGCTTTGTAGTGGGATCCCACATACCACTAGGGCATACTCGCTGGGGGAGCACGCCACTGTCTTCCAGGCCGAAGTATTCGCTGTATTAAAATGCGGACAGAAAATCATAAGCTGCGGACACCGCAATACAGTCGTATCAATATGCTCGGACAGCAGAGCTGCCACTAGAGTGCATAAAAGTCTTGAAAAAACTGGTGCAGGTTGGCTGCAGGGTCCAGCTCGTCTGGATACCTGGCGACGCAGACCATGCAGGTAATGGGGAAGCGGCTCTCTTGCCAGACTGGGATCCGCGAATGTGCCGATGGGGCCGGAACCCATAGTTGGTATCGCCAAATGTGTTGCGGTCGCGTCAATGAAGGGTCTGCTGGACAAGTGGACCCACCGAAGATGGACTGAGTCCCCTGGTATGAGACAGGCCAAAGCGCACATGGGTGGGCCCTCTGCCTGTCTCACCAAAAATCTGCTATGCCTAAAAAGACGCGAAATTCAGCTAGTGACAGGACTTTTAACCGGTACTGGCACTTAAGAAGCCATCTCCATACTATCGGTATTGCGGACAACCCGGAATGCCGATGGTGCTGTGAGGAGGATAAAACCCTTGACCATGTAGTCGAGGAGTGCCCAGCTCTCACGCGCGCCAGGTTCAAATACTTGGGTAACACTTTCAGTGTACCGAGTGACTTTAAGTCCTTCAGACCAGAGAGCCTTATCGGTTTCTCTAAAGCCGTTGGGCTCTGGTAACCCCCGGTAGGGCATGACGGGTCCATCAGGAGACCTATATGTATAACTGCCTTGGCAGCCCACTGTTTTGACAATTTAATTCAATTCCATTCCTGGAATATATTCACAAAGAGAACCGTTATGAGTGTGCGCAGTAACTCGTTACCTAAATTAACAACAAGCATCGTAGTCAGGGCCGTTATATAACTATATAAGTATATTTATCAATTTCTTTGCGGTTATTTTTTTTATTACGTTGAGCAGGAGTACGTTATTTATTGTAAAAATTGCTCTTTATTATAAAGCCTCGCGTAAAAATTATCATTTGTTTTATTTTTTCTAATATTCAAAGAGGTATTTTTTTAATAATTCAATTTCTCCTAGGTAATTTTTCGGGAATGCAATGGAGTTAGATTTTATTGTTTCCTGATTTATCTTACATTTAAATATCTCTCAAACAACTATAGGTAACCAAAACTAAATTTAATAGTCAAGTACTGCAAATACAAAAAGAAAACAAAAGCAATAGACTCCAGCATAATATTAATAATATTTAAATACCAATAAATAAATGTATTTAAATTAAGTAAGAGTTTTCCATTACTTACTTATATTATTTTTAGTATTTTTATTCTAGTTTTTCCATTACAACCTTTTTCAATGGCTAAAGATTCATTTTAGTTTAAATACTATCTATATTTTAATTATGATGTGTTGTAGGCTCTTTTTGTGTATCGAAGCCTATTTTGTTCTCAAGAAGATTTTTTTTTAATATTTCACCTTTAGTTTTTATTCTTTGATGTTTGTAACAAGAGATTACAAAAAGTCGAATAATAATTTATATATGTAGTTTTTTAATTCAAGATCTAAACAAACATGTATTTTTGTATGTTTGTTCCTATTCTTTTTGTTTTATTATTTTATATTTTTGTATGCATTGCAAAAACAAGTCGGAAAATAAGGCATATAATAAAAAAATATAAAATACTTGACTAATTTTTCTCTACAAATATGCCTCTGAATTTAACCTGGCTAGTATGAATTATAGGACAATATTTATTAATATTATTAAATCCATGTGATGATGGAAAACGTAAGGTTAGGGTTAAAGAATAAAAGATAAAATAAAAAAAGAAAGAATAAAAATTTTACCAAAACAATTTATTGGCCCGAAAATAAAATAATTTTAGATAGTTTTTTAGGAACAAATCAATAAACAAGTACGGTCGCTAAAATCAGTAAGTATATAAGAGTACGGGACTAAAGCGATTAGAACCAAGGCATGCTTGACGTTTCTTAATTCCAAGCAGCTGAAAACTTACAAAAGCGTACAAACCATATTTTTTGTTCAAAATTTGCCATTTTCAGATAACGAGAGCCGTGTGTTTTGCGGTTCTAGGACTATAGTTCGGTGGTTTACACTCGGTTTTAATTATTAAGAAATCGCTCTTCAGTTAAGAAATCTAATAATTATAAAATATTTAGATTCCATAAAAATGCCTTTTATTAGATAGATACCTTTACTCTAATGAAGTACGTTAAAAAATGCATAAAGAGCTGAAAAATAATAATATTAATTATATTGTACATGTAAATATTTTTTGACGACGTCACTGGTGAAGATTATTTGTGTCGATAGCATCAGTAATGCAATCGAGCAGCGTTGCAATGTTCTTGCCCTTTTCTCTAATATACGTAATCTACATTCATTTAACTTTGAATATTGACTTCTTTATGCAGTACTTTAATATGTTTTATTTAAAAAATGCTTTATATTTTGCTGAAATAAGAGAGATTTGTTGCGATACAATAAAAAAAAGAAATTTAGAATTAGAGTTAAATCAGCTATGATTTATTTTCAAACAAAGTTTCGTCCAAAAAGTCTATAAACTTGACCCAAAACCAGATTTTTTTAAATTCATGGCAAATTTTATTTTTGTTTTAAATTTTGCTTTTTAAGATTAACACTAAGGCATAAGTAGTAACATGAAAATATGTTAAAAAAAGAAAATAAAGTAGAGAAAAAATTAACATGACAAACAATTAAAAAGATACTACCTAATTACAGAAAATTTACTCAAATAACAACGAAAGTACTAAAAAACTTAACAATTAAATATAATAAACAATTAAAAAAACATAAAACAATGAATTTAGCCGCCTGAGAAGTTCTCAAGATCCCCTGGTAGCATGAATAGCCTATGGTAAAAATATAACTATAAAAAACCCCCATAAGAGAGAGCATTTATTTTTCCATTTCGTGTTATGCTTTGTGATTTATAATATAATATATTTATACGTACCTACCCTAGAGGTCGTATTGTGGTTCTAAGTATGACTGCCTACTTTACTCTTAAAATTATCGATCGCCTCGGGTTAAATTTTTTACCACCATGGAAATTAATGTTTGGCATTTCGAGACATACTTTCATAAATCTTAAGCGTTTTGTGCTCGCGCATTTGGAAATGAATTGAATTCAATACGGCCCCGGGGGCCCTCTACCGGTGCAGTTTTGAATGTCTTTAAAATAATATAATATTAGGAACGAGTGTTTCCGAAGTTTGCTTAGGGGTAAGTAACGGGTACCTCATGTAACATAGTTTTTCTTTTTCGGCCCAACCCGTAAAAGCTCATATAACATTAGTTTATGTCGATTCTGTTATTTATTTGTGATGGTTTTTACTTAGGTTTAGGCTGGAAGGCTTATTTTCTTTTAGCTATGCATATTTCATTTTAAGAAATTTATGAGTTTAACAGGAGCATCTAAAAGTGTCATAGGTCTTTCTTTTATGAAAAAAACAAAATTTTCTGCAAAAACATTGAGGAATTTATAAGACATTTTCAAAACTTATAATTTTTTTTTCGGTTAGAAAATTATTAACTCAAAAAAAATCATGTTCTAGTTTAATTTTTATAAAAAATGTATATAAGGAGAAATTATGCTTCCTGTCCAAGTTGGGAGGAAAAGTGACAAAATAGTGAAAAGGGCGCACCCTATGGTCCTCGAGGTTCAAAAATATGCCAGTGCTACAAAGGTGCCTAGGGATATTTTTCTTTAAGTTCTGCAAGTTATAATGTTCAGGAAAGAAGTGTTTTGTTGGAACTTAATTCCACAGACTTGCACATCTCCATAAAAAGGAATTCGGATAGAGCGACGTCCTAGACGTTTGCAGATGCACTCGGTATTCGGAAAAGCATTTACTGTCATGGTATCGATAAAACAGAATAAGGTCTACCAGCTTCAGTCTATAAGCCAAACTGTACAAGGTTCTATTTATCTCTGGATCTTCTATAGACGTCATTCACGAGACGTATGATCTTCTTCTAGATGAAATCAAGCACGTTCAAAGTGTATTTGGATGCAGAGCTTCATATGTGAGAGCAATACATAAGAAATGGACGAATCTGAGCCTAGTAAACGTTAAAAGCTATTGCTTGTGTGTAAGTTTTTAAGATACGTCGATCAGCCACAACCTGGATGGATCGATTCTCGAGAAAGCTTCCAAGCCACGCAATAAGAACTGGTGATATAAGAATATAGTGTGTTTAAGACGCCAGACCCTATCGAATGCCTTTGAAATATCTAGAGCTATTGCACAGAATTGAACATATTGCAACGTTGTTTTCAGTGCAAAATGTAGTTGGTTTTGCAACGACGTTTATTTTCGACCAAACTTTGACGTATTGCGCCTGTAACGCAACTGTTGTAAAACTCTGCTGTTTTTACAACGTATTTTTTTACTATAGATGGTAGCAGTAGTAATTTACCCTTAAAATAAGGACGTGCAGACGTGTATAATTTTTCGAATCAAAAACCCAGTAAGAACAACGTTACCTCATCGTTAGCGAATGGGTATTACATTGCCTGATCGTCTGTGTTAATCATTTTTCGCTGTAGAGGGAGCTTTTTGACATGTTAAGAGTTTTAAGAAGAAGATGAAAAATAAAGGTAGAGAGAATAAGAGGAAAAAAATATTCAATTCAACATAACCTACTACTTAATCTATATTTTTATTTTTATAATTCATTTTTTGCTTGGAATTATTGGGATTTATTATTTTCGTTTTGCTTTAAACAATGAAGATATATAAAGACTTTAAATATTGTGCAACTTACTACAGGGGCAAAAAAAAACTTGCAATGGAAGCAAAAATGCCTATAGTTCAGTTCAGAGATCTATTAGAATCTTTGATGTGCCGCAAATAGTCCGTGTGCCGGCATTGCTTGTATTGTCACATGACATGCATGTTTAAATCGCAAAATTTTACGACTAGCTTACCTGAAGTTGATATGGATTATGTAGAATCAATGGAAGTGGCGGAAGATAGCAGTGAAAAGGTTTGTATGAAATTTTACGTATTTAAAGTTTAAAATACTGGGTTAACTGTCTGTAAATGGTTTCCTTCATGATTTCTATATCCTACTTTATAGCCTTTTTTTACACAAAAGACTAACCAGTTTAAAAACAATGGTAAGTTTTAGAAAGTTTAATTTTTTAGGATTTATATAGCAGCAACAGCAATGAGAACTTAGAATGTAATGTTAACATTACATTCTGAGTTTATATTTTTCGAAGAGCTTATGAATTTTTTTGTAAAAGTTAAAGTTTTTTTTTATTAAAATTTGTAAAAAAACGTGCTGCATACGCGCAACAAACTGCAAACAATATTTGAAATATTAAAATTTTAGGATAGGTCCATCCGTTCTTCCTCTTGCTTCGGGCCAACCAGGGACAACGACTGCGGGTTTCCAATAAAAAAAATTACTTATTTTTTTTTTTCAAAAACCGGTATAAATTCAGGGAGCGCGTGTTATTTAGGGCTAAAATAACATGTTTTCACAGTAAACTATGTGCCGTTTATAAATTAAGTGCTTCTAAATCTTTTAAAATGGGTATTTTACCCGTATAATTCATTATATTAAACTACGTACAAAACAAATATTAATGGGGACTGTGGAAAAAATGGATTAACAAGGTTGTATTTTTGGAGTAATTAATTTTTCTGTCGTTAAGGCGTCCATTCGTCCAAAAATCAGTAACTCTAGAAACGTTGCAAAAGCGTTAAGAAAATTAACGGGTAGTCACTACGTAACGTAACGTAACATAACCAAAAAAATCTCTTTAAAATTTTAAATTGGTGTAAGACGTGGTTAGGACAACGTAACACTGCAACGTTGCGTTGCAATTTGCAACGTTGTCGCACCTAATTTAAAAAATTGCTAATTGGGTACTTGTTACATTCCCCCTGTAATTCACTTATAGCGCCATGTTGAATTGCCACGTCAAACAGTGGGAGGAGTGATTTGCTTGCACGAACTTAACAAATATACCTGGCCTGCCAACTTAATGAAAAGTAAATAACCACTACTTGGAGGCCGCCATTTTGCGTGATTGTGTCTTTTCGATGTTGGTCACTCTGACAAATTTCAGTTGTGCCAATTGTAGGGGAACAGAACAATTAAAGTTTTTGAGAGGTTATGTTTACAAATACAAAATAGAAAGTTACATTTATTTAAGAATTTAAGAGAGTTGCCTTAGATCTGTGATTTTACTTGTACTTCTTTAAGAAATTCGTTAAAATTTATGAAAGAAAGAAATTCTCACCTAAAATGAGACAAAGTTCCGATTAACTTGAGATCGATGCATGCACTTCAAAATATTTTTTGTCTACCCTCTCTAAGATAGTTTGAAAAAAGCAGAATTTTGTCCTTTTTACATCATAATGGCATTTTGTCTGCAAATCAGTTTGGATTTCAAGCCGGTAAAGAGACTAATGATGCTGTTTTTAGCTTTTTGGAGAGCTAAAAACAGCATCATTAGTCCCTTATGTGTCTATGTGTCCTTGAATTCTGGAGAGTCATCGGCAGCAGTGTTTTGTGATCTATCCAAAGCATTTGACTGTGTGGATCATGGAATACTGTTATCTAAGCTCGATAAATATGGTTTTAGGGGCGTAGCGTTGCGATGGCTTGAGTCCTATCTATCAAATCGTACTCAGAAGGTTACAGTGTCTGGGCGTTTGTCTGCTTCTAGATCCCTAAAATGCGGCGTTCCCCAGGGTTCAGTGTTGAGACCACTGTTATTTTTACTGTATGTGGATGACTTGAGTTCATTGAAACTGCAGGGCAAGGTAGTTCAGTTTGCTGATGATACCACCATACTATGGACCCATAAAAATTCTGATTATATTAAGACTTGTATCCTTAAAGACCTTCAGATTTTATCAGAGTGGTGTGCTTCCAACAGGCTCGTGTTTATGTCAGAAAGACGTCTATTATGGGGTTTAAGTGCGATGTTCAGGGTCTGATGTTTGACGAAAATTCCCTCTTGCAGAATAAAGAGTGCTGCAAGTTCCTAGGAATTACCATTGATGGTCGCCTTCGGTTTGAAGATCATGTTTTATATTTAGCTGGGAAATTATCTTCTGGATGTTTTGCAGTAAGAATGGCAAAACAAGAGCTGGGAGGGGTGGTTGCACGTTCAGTGTACTTTTCACTTATTGAATCTCATATTCGGTATTGCTTGCCTTTTTGGGGTTTAACCAATAAGGGACTACTTAACATTGTCTTTGTTATTCAAAAAAAGCAGATTAGATACCTGTGTTCTGCTAAGTTAAGAGATTCTTGCAAACCCCTTTTCATTTCTGAAAAAAAAACTCTTTTTTCACTCTTTATCTTAGAAACAGCTGCTCTTATTCACAAAATTCCCAAACTACCCTCTGACACTGGCCATTTGACTCGTCGTGTAAATGATGTTCCCCTACCTATTTCTACATCTTCCCTTACCAAAAACTCACTAATTTACATAAGTAAAAAAAATTACAATCATGTTCCTCTATGTGTTAGATATATATCGGATGTTAAGAAATTTGAAAGAGAATTAAAGACGCTTTTATTGGCTAAGGCATATTATAACCTGGATGACTTTTTTAATGATAGGTTTTAACCTTGGACATGTTGGAAAGTTTTTTTTTTCTCTAGTTTTGTCAACAAGTTTACCTGTATTTAGTAATTGATTGTTTTATTTAGTTATCTTTAATTCAAGTATGTTCAAAAAGTTTTGTCTTCTTGTGTTTAATTTTGTTCTTTGTTTTGTCAATTTTTGAAATTGTTTTTTTGTTTTGTTTTTTTAGCTTGTAGGATGCTTGTACATAAGATTATTCTTACGTAATATAGCACATTTTCTTTCTTTCTTTCTTTCTATTAGTTTTATTATTCTAATAATCTTGAATCTTATAAATCTAAACTTAAACTTAAATCTTATAAATCCTAATAGCATGAAAATGATAATCTTCATTTAAATTTTTGCTTGTATTTACTTAACAAATTCAGTTAAAACACTTTATTTTCTTTCTATTTTTACTATTATGACTTTTACTTTCCTTCTATCTACAGTGTTTCCACATTAATACGTACAACCATCTATAAAAATCAAAATATAGCTGTTTTTATGAGGGTTTGTAATTAGCAAGGGATTATATAGTAAAAATAAACAACTCTATTATTCTATCATAAACACAGATGGACAAGTTACAATAATCCGGTTTTGAGAAACAGTGAAACAAATACGTTTAAATAAGGAGGAAGCTATATCGCCTGTTGCAGATGATATACCCAAGCGTCGTTTACATATCGCTAAAAACTAGGCAATCCACTATACTCACACGTCAAACGTCAACGTCGTCAACTTCATTACCGTTATTTAATATATTTTTGTTGGCAACACGAAATATGTTCAGAGTGACCAACATCAAAAGGACACAACCACTATAAAAATGGCGGCCACCAGGCATTGGTCATTTTTGGGTATGGTGGCCATATGTATTAGCAATCCAGGTATATTTATTAAGTTCGTGTTTGCTTGTTATTCGATTGTCGATCACATGATATGTTAACTTCGCAAGGAGCGCGGCATTTCAAGTCAATCAAAAAATTGTTAGTTATGTTTATTTAGCAATAAATATAATATAACTGTTATAGTACGAAACTAAGAAGAAAATATTCTCAGAAATTATCAATATTTAAGTAAACAAACCATTTCTTAATAATGAATAAATAGGTCATAATTACATTACAGAGTTGTAAGTTAAGGCAAAACGAAAAACATAATAGTGTCATCTAGCGCGTTAACAGTTGCATACAGTGGAGTAACTTAGAAAATAATGAAAATGCATTAAAATATTGTTATATTAAACAGTGATTCCTAAAAATTAAAAAAAAATTAGGTGGCATGGGATATACAGAGCGTTTCATATATATTGAATACATTTTATAGAGTTTCCCAAAAAAAATAAAAAGCTTTAAAGAAAATTATACTGGGTTTCCAATAAAACTAGAGTCTTGCTATGCACTCAAAATGCCATTTACATTAAAATAAAACAGACTCTAACTATAAAAGCCATTTTATTTACATCTCGGCAAAATGCCTCTTACTTAAAATAATACTAAAATATTTAACCCTTACTAAACTATTCAAATTCAAGCCCTGGTAAGTACGATTTTTATAATTGTTCAGAATCTTTCTGTTTTTGTTTACGAATGAAAAAAATATTTGGCTAAATTTAGAAAATTCAAAAATAATGCGAAAATATTTTTCAATATTCTAGTAAACAATAGTCTGTTGAATTTCGGCGGCATATCGTCACCCCAATATTACAAGGTTGTATGTAACATTTTCCGGGAAATTTGGTTTGTAATATCACAAGTTCCATGTGGTGAGCCCTACACTATAATTTTGGAAATAAATTTAAAGCTCACATAGAACTCTGGTAATATAAGGAAAACAAAAACTATGTACATACTAACATAGAACCCTGCAAATGTAGGGTTATGTTGCTTTGTTTATAATTCATTTTAAAACGTTTATCGGAGCAGAGCAAGTGTTTGTTGAGAAGTTTATTTAAAAATATGGCATTAAATGAGACTGATATTAGTGATGGCTACGGTTATGATTCTGACCAAGACAAGGAATATACATTACCTGAAAAATCAAAAAAGAAAGAAGAATGCAGGTAAGATTTTTAAAATTTTTATTTTAGCTATTTAAGCTTAGGTTTTTAAATTTTTAATCTACTTTTTTTACTTTTTCACTTTTTATTGACTTTAGAATTAAAATTCGTGGTCGTTATATTAACATTCCAACCCGATCCAGTAGCAGTGAAAGCGAATGTGAAGAGTCAGACTTAGAAAGCCATTTAACTAGATATATAAGTTATCATATTACTTTTTGTTTCTTAACTTATTGTTATGTTATATGAATATTACTTTAACCATTTTAAATTTTCTGTATAGTCAAGGAAAACGCAATAATGTAGATTTATGTTTTGTTTTAGAAACAATCCTGGCTGCTCTACCAGCTCGTATAAGGCTTCTAATTCTGCAATGCAATTTAAAGTAAACAGCAAATTTGAGATTAAAAAATCTTCTCATCCGTCTTCTGTTCAGCTGCAAACAAATTTTAATAGGTAAAAAATTGTTATTGTTTTATTTAGTTTTAAAACGATTTTTTTACAAGATATTAGCAAATTTTAAATTATTTCCAACAAAGTTTTAAATTCTTGTTTTAGAAATGTTCCCGGTTGTTCCACTACGTTAACGCTAAACACCTCAAAACAAAAAGCGCCCTCAGTAGAAGATGATAATATTGAAGACCCTGAAACAAAATATTATAATTCTCATAACGCAGCAACCTCACATGATACTACGGATTCTAAAAAAGATAATTCGATAAATGAGACTAACAAAAAGTTAACACGCAAAAGACAAAAAAATACATCCGAATGGGCATGCAATATAAGAAAAACTAAATTTGATCGGGACCTTGAATATATTTCTTCGTCGTTCCCGCCAGGGAGATTAAAAACAAAAAAGATTGTTAACAAAAATGCTTATTTAAATGCTCTCGAATAATAAGCGATGAACAACGAAAGGAGATTTTTAAAAATTATTATCTGCTTTCAGCTGTTGAAAAAAAGAACTATATTTTAAACACTACTAAAGTTGATAGTCCCTGGCGGAGAAGGAAAGGAAAAAAGCTTGAAAATTCAAGAAAAAAGAGAACCTTTAGATTTTATTTTGAGTTAAATGGTCAACTAATTCAAGTTTGCAAAGACTTTTATACAGGAACTTTATGTATAAGTCAGAAACCAATTTATACAGCTCACAAAAATAAAACGGTGACTAACACATTGACTAAAAGTATACAGGGAAAACATCAGAAAAGGGTAACGTTACCTGAAGCTATAGATTTTGTTAAAGAGCACATAAACTTGGTTGCTCGTGTGGAATCACATTATTGTCGCAAGAACAGTAACAAAAAATATGGCAAAAGTGGATTAAGCTTATATGAACTTTATGTGAATTTGGCAAAAGAACCCGAAAAAGCTCCAGTTTCATTTTCTGTTTATAGGAAAACATTCTGCAATAATTTTAACATTGCTTTTCATAAGCCACGCAAAGACAGATGTGATACGTGCGAGGAAATAAAACTAAAAAAAATAGAAAATAAGATGGATGACATTTTGGAAAAAAAATATGCTGATCATTTAAATGAAAAAGAGTACATGAGAAACGAAAAACAAAAAGACAAGGATAGTGAAATCCCAATACTGTGCTTTGATCTAGAAAACGTTTTAACATGCCCAAAAGCTGACATAAAAAACTTTTTTTATAAAAGTAAACTAAATGTTTACAATATGACTGGACACCTCTCCATAGGCAAAAAAGTATACTGTGGTGTGTGGAGTGAAGCTTTACATGGAAGAAAGGGAAATTACATTGCAAGTGCGGTTTACAAAATACTTGATAAAGTTATGTAGGACAATCCAGAATCTACAGAAATTATTTTGTGGAGCGACAACTGCGTTCCGCAAAATAGAAATAGTCTCATGAGTTATGGCCTTAGTCACCTAATTCAAAAACACAACAACCTATCAAAAATCACAATGAAATTTTCTGTTCCTGGTCATGCTTGTATCCAAGAAGTAGATGCAATCCACAGCTCAATCGAAAGGTAATTAAATAAGGTAGAATACTATTCTCCTTTATCTCTTTTACGATACCTTTTAAAAGTAAACCTCCATAATCCATATACAATTATCCAAATGAAACAAGAAGATCTTATAGACTTTCGGTCTTTTTAAGCCAACTCTACTACAATGCTGTGCCATTTTCAAAAGTAGTTTCTTTGCAGTTTTCTAGATCGTTTTTCGAACTCAAGTATAAAGATAGTATATAGATACTTTAACCACACGTCAAACGTCACAGAAAAATTTAAATCTCTAAATTTACATCAAAGAAAATTGAGAAAGCGGCATGTTACAGCTGAAACAGAACAACTAATTATTCCACTGGAATCAAAAAGATGAATATATAAAGCTATTCTTCTTGCATCAAGTAAAGTAGAGGCAATAAAGTCTATGTATAAATGGATTCCCGAGATGGACAGGCAATACTATGAAAGTATTTTTAGCCGTAAATAAAAGTTATATGCTTTGCTGTGTATGTTAAATTAAATACTAGTTTTGTGTTACAAAATTCTATGTTACATTTGGAAAAAAGAAAATTTATTTTTGATATAACGGAATCCTATGTTTTTTTTCAATAAATTATTTTTTGAAGAAAATGTTTTTTTTGGAATTTTATATCAAAATAATTTATAAAAATAAATAAAAGTACAGACAGTAAAAACTGTCCATTTAATTTTCTTGTTTAATAAAAAAGAAAAGTACTTAATCGTTTGATTTTCTTTTCATTTAATTTTCTTGTTTAATAAAAAAGAAAAGTACTTAATCGTTTGCGTTTTAGTCCATTTTTTCAAATCGATTTTTCTTAAATTATCATAATTGTTACATACAACTTGTAGTATTGGGGTGACGATATGTCACTTTTAGCGCCATCTGGGTTGTCACGACAAGCAGTGGGAGAATCTCAGATATCGTATAAACATCACGTGACCGTAGGTTCATTATACTAATAATGGGTGATTCAAATTGAGCTTCCACATTAAAAATATTAAAAAAAAAGAAGAAATTGAAAATTATAGAAAAATATTTATTTTCCCCTTGAAGGTAGTTAATTACAATTACGTATGAAAGATGACATCATGTAAATGACTGCCGCGGCTCATGTGGCATGACGTAATCCGTTTGGAGAAATTTTCGACTACTCTGTGGCACAAATCAGGACCTATGTTGGTAATTTCGCGTCTAATCTCTTGTTTCAGCTCCGCAATGGTGTTCGGGTTATTCTTGTAGACTTTGCTCTTAAGATACCCCCATAGAAAATAATCTAAGGGAGTTAAATCACAGGATCGCGGCGGCCAATTGATATCACCGTTACGTGAAATAACGCGACCTGGAAACTGGCCGCGCAGTACTTGGATCGTTTCTCCTGATGTGTGACAGGTGGCACCGTCCTGTTGAAACCAGAGATCTTCGATGTCCATATCTTCCAACTGTTCCCAGAAAAATTCTGTTATGATGTTCCGATAGCGAACGCCATTAACCGTAACAGCGTTCTCCGTATGATCCTCGAAGAAAAATGGACCAATTACGCCTCCGGACCAAAAGGCACACCAAACAGTCACCTTTTGAGGATGCATTTTCACTTCAACAATCTGTCTTGGATTTTCTAATCCCCAAATACGGCAATTGTGAGTATTTACGAAGCCCCCAAGGTGAAAATGTTCCTCATCGCTAAAGATTATTTTCATTGGAAAATTTGCCCCTTGTTCTCTTATCCATTCGGCAAATACACGGCGCTGTTGATGGTCCCTAGGCTTCAATTCCTGCGTTATTTGGACTCTGTATGGGTGTAACTGCAAATCTTTTGTTAAAATCCGCTGTGTAGTGGAATATGTAGGGTCCAGTTGCTGCGATCGATGACGAATCGATGTTCTTGGATTTTCGTTCACACTTTCGGCAACAATAGCAATATTGTGTTCCGACCGACCTCTACGAGCATGCCTAGGAGTTTTGATGTTAGCGACGGATCCAATTTGCTCGAATTTTTGTACCAAATTCCAAATTGTCTTCTCACAAGGCCGATTTTGTGCGCCAAAAAATTCACGTAAAGCACGAAATGTATTTTTCCTTGATCGGCCGTTTTCATAAAAGGCTTGGATAATTTTAACACGTTGTTCGGTCGTATATTGCTCCATGACTGTTTTGTTTATATTTTGACGTTAGAAATGTCACGTTGCCGTTGACAAATTCAGTAGCGTTTCAAAAAAAAAAAATTGTAATCTGGAAACTCAATTTGAATCACCCTTTATTACAACTTGTAATATTAGGGTGACGATATGTCACTTTTAGCGCCATCTGGGTTGTCACAACAAGCAGTGGGAGAATCTTAGATATCATATAAACATCACGTGACCGTTGGTTCATTATAATAATTATAATAATTAAAATAAAAAATTTAATTTATTGCTTGCTAAATTCCAAGGAATGTGATTAACCAATACCAATAAAAATATAATATGAGGAAAACAAAAAGCCATGTCTGTAGATATTGCTTAAGCCTGTGTGCAAACATAAAAATATAGACTACAGACTCATACAAAACATACTACAAACTAAATCAAAAAAACCAACAATTAAATAATTAACTTTAATATTATTTTTTTAATGCTATTTGTTTCTAGACAACGCACAGTATATGGGTCTCGTATTCAAAATTTACTGATGGTATAAAATTATTCTTTTATGAATAGTTTGCGCAAATTTTTTGGCAAATTAAACAATATTTATATATATTTTTTTATGCTATTTTATTAAAGTAAAGTATAGATATAGAAAGAAATGGTTTGAAAAAATCACAAAACAATTTGTCACAAAATATGTATTAAAATAACAAAAATTCTTAATAATCTATTCTCCATCTAAAGTTTCTTTACAAGTAGCATTTGGTACATACCACATTTTCCTTTGCACCCCTTGCGCGTCTACCTACCTCCCTCTGGTCAACTACACAAGGAGGGTTTTTTTTAATTTTCGCGGCATATATCACTTTTAGCAACTTTCTTTGATTACTATTTTAAACATTATTTGTTATATTATTGTCGATCCTGTGCCATATGTCAACTACACAAAAGGCGTGGCTTCATTAGAAAATAAAGAAAAAAATGCACATAATAAACATTCTTCAGAAATTTACAATATCTCCGGAAACAAACCACTTTTAACCACCAGTAATTTTAGCGGCCATCTTGGATTATCATGTCAAACAGTGACGTTAGGTTTCATGAGACCACCACGTGACCATTTGTTTAGTATGAAATTATCGATTACGTGGCATAATATGTGAACTAGTCGTCTTCTTTTCCTTGTTAAGTGTTTAATTAAAAAATTCAAGAAAATCCATTATTCAAAGACAATACTTGCCTTCCCAAAGAAAAACAGATGACAAATGATACTATAACCAGCTATGGGCCATTAAACGCCCCTTATGGCGTAATTCGTTTCTCCTGGTAGACAATTAAGTACCATTAAACGTGGTACTGTACCATCAATTGATACGTGATGCCGTCATTTTCGCATCATTTCAGTTGCCCATGATAGAAAATTCCAGTTTTTCTTGAGGACATTTTTAAACGGTTGTGAAATAATGGTGTAGATGGCAGATAAATAAATGTCTGTACTTTGTGTTTCGCTGCTGACTGTGCTAAAGTGTTTTTCTCAGGTTTTAATTTGTTCAACAAGTATAGGGTGAATTATAGAAATTAAAAAAAAATAGCTGCCAAAGTGGAAATTATGGTTTTTAAGGTAAAAACTTACCCGCCCAGAGGTGAACTGCGGTAGCAGTTGTCAAAGTACTTTTCGAGTCCGGTAGCGGTACTTTGCGGTTCTGCAAAAGCCAGAGGGCGTAATTTTTGCTAATTTGCGGCCGCCAGAAATACATCGTTACTGTGAAATATACGGTACTTACGTACTAAAGTTTCCAGCCCTTCGGGGCTCTTATTACAAAAAAAAGCAAGTTTTTTGTTATATTTTCTTAAGTTAAAACAACAGTTTTCTTAATGACATCCATTTGTGCGATACGTAATAATTACGCAGCTGTTACGTTACCGGTGTTACGCAGTTCGTCACCCGTCCTTATGGTCGTTCCGTGAGCACCATGGTAAATAATTTTCTTCGGTGGAGCTGGTAGCCTGCTGTTAATGGTACCACCACATTATCAGCCGATCTTTATAGTAGTTTATTACGGGAGCAACGAGAAGCCGTAATTAACCGTTTAATGCAGAAAGAGTAACGATATTCAAGGTCTATTTGTGCATGTGGTGGTCGATTGAAAATTTACCATGTGGTTTGAATTTTAAGGGTGGAACGGAAAAAATTATACGGGAGAATTTTAGAGATTATTATTAGTTTATAATAATGGTCTTAAGATTTTGTATTTGTGAATTACTGTGAATATGCGCTCATTTCGTTAACGTCTTAAAATTGTAATTAATTTTTTTGAATTACTTCCCATTATCATGTTTTTCATTTATTACTTTTTTTCTTAAACACACTTGATCAAATATTATTTTATATGAAAAAATTTTAAATCGTAGCCAAAAACACTATTTCTTTTGAACGGCTACTTATAAAATTGCCTCAATAGGGCTAGCTTAGGATATTACTTACAGTTAAAAAATCGTTACTTCCAAACCTTAAAATCGATAAAGGTGGTTAAGATCACCAGGGTGTGTTAATAAAATTCTGTATACATATAACATATTACATTTATTAAACAAAAAAATGATGCAAATCAAAAATCTAAACATTGAAACATACTCGGTAAGCTGTAATAGAAATATATAAAGAAATATATAAATATATAAAGAAATATACTACCACATAAATTTAAAACTTGATATAAAATTAAATTGAGTTTAAAAAAAATGTGAATTTTATCGTTATATAATTAATAAAAAATATATTTCACAGAGTTCACAATCAAATTTTATACCCGTTGAATCCTCATGGTACGATGTTGTAATAACTCTAAATTCTTATAAGTAAGTACTAGGTACTCCGCAATTTGAGTAACTGGTAAAGACAAACTTACAGTAAATTATGATGCCATTAATGTTGAGTCAGTCAAACTCCATCGTTGGTGATGCTCCTGACGTCCTTTACATGGACGTGTGGAATGGTGTTACAGGTTTAATCTCCAACAGATATATTAACTGATTTATTTATTTTTTTTTGCCAAGATAAAGTAAATCTCAACCATAGTTTCATAAAATAATTTATTTAAAAATCATACATATATATACATACTACACAGATATGATACACCGTTAAGATGGTCCCTCCTAACATACCCGATTTGAAACGCAAGGAAAACCATTATTGGATGAGGAAAGTAAATAATAATATGGGATATTGTTTCATTGTTTTGTTGATTGAATAGAATTAGGAACTGCCATTGATTTTACCTTGCAGGTCAATTTGGCCTAGTTTAGATTTTAATGAATACTGAGCACATATTAACTATTTGTTTATTTTGTTCAAATCATAAGGATCAATAGTGATAAGAATGTTAATGTCAATCTGGTCTGTCAGTTTTTTTTTTTGTAAATTATTGTTGCTAAACCATGGCCTCAAGTTATAGATTGCTCCATAGTTGCAAATTACTTAAACCAATGTTGGTACCAGATAGTACCCAGTAGTTAAACCCAGCATGTCAACACCTAGGTACTTGACAGATAAATGCATTCCTTAAAATCTGGGGGAAACTGACAATCCTATTATTAATAGATTCATTCTTTATCTGGTTCTAGAGTATGACAGATAGTTTCGCTTAATGCGGATGTGAAAAGGTAGACCCTATCTTAGCCTAATTTTTTTTGTAGTTACTAGTATGTGCTAGGATAGCTTAATTGCTGATTTTCTAAGTAGACCTAAGAGTTTATAGGGCTCCTTGTTTTTGTTGTGTTAAATAAACCCCAGAAAAGGCCACATTCCATCTTCGGCCTTCCTGTACCTTCTGCTTATCCTCTGCTTCTGCTTTTGCTGAATTTTTATTGTTACTGCTTCCACCTCACTTGCTACTCCACGTGTTACGACATCAAGTCGCTTGGATCATCACCTCCGGAACCTGCATTCCTTCCAATCGGCTACACCTAATACCGATTGCCTTCCACTACCTGCTAGACATTCTGGGAGCATCCTAACTGGTCGATCTGCTGCTGCCTCTTTTGACCTAAACGTATAGCTGCCAACAAAGGAGCCCCATTCAGATCAGGTGGGCCCTGCTACCAGTCGGAGAGACTCAGAATTTCAGGTAGCCCCTTTTCTTTTTGGCTTGGTTTCTTCAGGTATTGATTTATCGGCTCGTCGCAATTTACGGATAATTTTTTTTTTTTTTGGAATTAATATGTAGAAATGATCACAGATTTTAAATTCAATTTAGCAAAATTGTTTATATAGCCACCATCACTGATTTGATTTGAAATTGGGAACTGAGTATATACGTATATGCGAGGTATTATCAGATGTACAATTGAATAAGTATTAAGTGCTAAATTTTACTTTATTTTCTTTCTCATAATTTTAAATTTCATAATTACAACTTAAGTATTAGAGCATTACTGTCTTTGTATTTATTTTTTTTGAATTGAGGTTATAGATTAAATTAGTTGTCAATTATGACATTGATTTGTCTTTCAATACTAAAGCTGGGTTTAACGATATAAAGCTGCGTTTTCCTTGCGTGCCCTAATAAAGGCTAATAATCATAACCCTGGAACCCACATTTAGGCATTGTGCGAGAAACAGTGCAATAACATGGACACTACTCAAGACACACTTGCTCCACAAAGGAACACGCTATGCTGGATTAGTTACACTAATCCATACCCTTCCGAGATGATCCTTGCATAGAAACAAACTTCGGATCTTCCATTAAAAAGCTTCACGATGAGTGAATATCTTGGCCTAAGACAGACCAAAAAGTTAGACTAAAGAGTAGCCATAACGGAGCAGGTGGACACCGTAAAAGCTAAATAAATAACCGAATTATATGCTCATTCTGGCACCATGCATTTCAAAAGAAATATAATAGGATTTATAAGGAATTTACCTTTACCTTTTCACCCATACTACGGCCCCTTATCGACCAACCAAAACCATGAGAAGGGTTCCTGGCTTTTCTTTTAAAGATGAGGTTTTATTAAGCTTCCCGCAAAAATTAGGTAAAATGAGGAGCCACCAAAAAGATAAGAAAACCTAGCTTACTAACAGGTGTAAATCCCTTAACCCAGATTACGATTTTCTAGCCAAATTTTCAACAAGTTCTTTATTTAAATTAATGTCTTAAATTCCAAATAATACAACATGTAGTCGACTTAAGAATAATAAATTTGACTTACGTTTCTAGAAAAATTTGAATATTTTCATTAAAAAAAGAGTAGTTTCATATTTTAACGCAAATATATTAATCGAAGAATATCAAATTATATTTTTAAAGTTATTCTTTTAACTTTTTAGATAGTTTAAAAGCGTACACAATATTATACAGGGTGTTCATTTGAAAACTTCCCACCACGGATTTATCGAAAACCACTGTTTCAAAAAAAACGCCGAAATCGTCAAAAGGTTTGTCAAGGGGAACAACTTTCTAACCTAAAATTACTTCACCCCCTTTCACCCATTGCCCCCCAGGGTCATCCTCTTAAAAATTTTAAATGGCAAGGGGTATCGAGTAATAGCTTGTTTGAAAGGTCTTTCGAAGTCTTTTATTTTGACGTTTGATTTTTTTAAATCGGTCGATCCGTTTTCGAGAAAATTAGAAAAATCTTTGTTTATCTTAATTTGTTCAGAAAGAAAACAAAAACATGAAAATATCAGTTTTTATTTCAATAAGTGTTCAAAATGTTGCCCGTTTTTGGCCAAACTGATGCGTTGACGAAGTTCATCCAAACTTTCAGGTTGGGGAGTAAATACAATAGATTTCTAGCAGGCCATTCTATAGGCCACCCTCTCCCTATTCATTTATCTGGAAACTCGTCGTCTAGCCATTGCCGAACGGGAAGAACATAGTGAGGAGGAGCGCCGTCTTGCTGGAAATATAGTTCAGCCTCATCAAGTATAGGGTTTCCATCATCATCGATTTGGTTTTCAATGGATTCAGTGATAAGCGGATTGATGGTTTTTTCCAACATATCCAAATAAATGTCTCCATTTAAATTTCCGTTAATAAATAATAGCCCAATCACTTTATTTCCTAAAATGCCTGCCCATACATAATTTTTTGAGGGTACTGGGTATGCCCTTCTACAAATTCATGATGATTTTCATTGCTCCAATATCTACAGTTATGTCTATTAACAAATCCATTTAGATAAAATGTGCATTCATCGCTGAAGCAGATATTCTTTAGATGAATAGTATTATCATTAATCGCTTCAGTAATTTTTTCACAAAACTCAACTCGCCTATCGAAATCGTCTTCAGTTAACTCTTGCAATATTTTCAATTTGAATGGATAAAATTTATGAAGTTTGGTAACTGTGTGAACAGAGCCTAATGAAACACCAGTGGCAGCAACAATTTTGCGTAATGAAGTATTAGGATTTATTCCAAAATGACCCAAAACTTCAACTTGAGCGGCTTCATCCAAAATTCGCCGATGATCACGTTTTTTATTTGCAACAGATCCAGTGTCAGTAAACTTAGTAACAAGGTCCAAACATACCTATGCGAAGTTATCTTCTCCGGATGTCTGGCGTTGCCGTGACGGCAGTTTGCCGAGCACATTGATTTTGGGCACCATAAATTAGAATAATTTCCACTCTTTCGGCTAGTGTGTAAACCATTTTGGAAGTAAAATCTTCAATTCAACAAAAATACATTTTCACTATTCCAAGACTGTCACAAATGTAACTGACGGCAAAATAAATTCTTTATTTTCCTTGGCAACTATAAATAACTAAGCAGGTATAACAATAAATACAGTTCGGATATCTGTGCTGATGAAAAGAATGCGGAAAAAAATTCAGGTTGTTATTGAGTTTTTTCCACATCTAATCTTCGGAATTGCTGCTTATGTTGGTAGTTTCCGTTTTAAATTATAAACGAATTGTAGATTTGGTAAACCCTAACGGGCAACATTTTGAACACTTATTGAAATAAAAACCGATATTTTCATGTTTTTGTTTTCTATCCGAACAAATTAAGATAAACAAAGATTTTTCTAATTTTCTCGAAAACGAAACGACCGATTTAAAAAAATCAAACGTCAAAATAAAAGACTTCGAAAGACCTTTTAAACAAACTATTACTCGATACCCCTTGCCATTTAAAATTTTTAAGGGTATGATCCTGGGGGGCAGAGGGTGAAGTAATTTTAGGTTAGAAAGTTGTCCCCTTGACAAACCTTTTGACGTACGTATTTCGGCGTTTTTTTTAACAGTGGTTTTCGATAAATCCGTGGTGGGAAGTTTTTAAATGAACACCATGTATATATTTTAAAAGAATATTTAGGATAAGTTGGATTTTATTTTCTTAAAAATCACTTACATTCACCAAAATTGTACTAAAAGCAAACTTATTGCTAATTTCTTAAAATAAAAAAGTTCAATGATTTTCAACATTTAAAAAAAAAAGACCTAAAAATTATATCTCAAGGCACGAACAATACCCGAAGGCTATCGAATAACGAGACGAGGTTCAAAACTCAACGTGAAATAGCAGAAAGATCGTAGGAGATTTTAATTATGTGAAAAGAGGTCCTAATCAATTATGAGCGGCCGGAAAATAAAAGAAAAGAGACGGAACGAGAACCGCTCGCGGCTATCGTCCTTGTTTGTTCCGAGAGGCAACGCAAACAAAATAGAATTCCCAAATTTATTTAAAATGATGTAGGCCAAACGGCCCGGAGGGGCCTCGCAGAACCGACGAAACGAAGAATCGAAATTAGAGTCGCTAAGGTTCCCCTTTCGTCCCCTCAACCTTCGGGTGTAGATTATATATTTATATATAACTTCAATCTCTTGCAAACCCGAATTTTAAATGGTTAAATTTTTGGCAAAAATGCTTTATTCATAAGCGCTTCTACTTCTCATAATATGTGGCAATAACTGCGGAGTATAGCCTAGAGTTATGACAAATCCATCTGAATGAAAAAAAAATCCTTTATTAATAGCACTAGGCTAGCATCAAGTTCATACATTGGTTTAACTATTTAATAATAATAAATTATATTATTGTTCCAATTAATTATAACAATTTTGCAAATACAAAATAAATATATAAATGAAACAAATGGCCTTTATAGTCAGCTTCTCTCCAAAAGGAGAGGCTATTAAAGCCGTAGAAAAATTCTAAGCCGTACTTACATTTAGTTACCTAACCTAAGCCTAATAAAACCAAATACATTAATGAAAAGCTAGATGACTCGGTCCATTATGTTAAGCGGTACAGAGATAATACATGGTAAAACTATTCACCTCTGGTCAGAATTTTTTTTTTTAAATCGTATGTATATAATATCTTATTTTCTCTGAAATACCTTTAAACCCCCATAAAAACTCATTCACTGAGAAGCTGCTGTCTGATCCTTCTTTTGAAACAGAATAAAGATCTGTTAAAATGAGTAACTTGAAATTTATTTACGGTTAACGCTATGTTATAAGAGAATCTTCTTTTAAAAAGTTCCTTATTGTGCTTGGGGATCGTAAGGATGTGCTTTCTACGTATATTTATATTATAAACATCAGTTCTGTAAACAATCTTCCTACTGAGATAGATAGGACACTGAAATTTAATGATGTTATAAAACAGACAAGCCGAGTGCAGTACGCGCCTATTGAACATTGACAACCAACTAAGTTCTTTAAGCTTATGTGATACGTGTTGTTCACGTTTTATGCCACATATAAAACGTATGCATGAGTTTTGAACCTTTTGCACTCTCCGGGCCTGTGTTGTATCCAGAAAAGGACCATAAACACTATCCATGAAGTTAAAGTGCGTCACATAGTTCAATTTTGGTTTTCTTTTCTAAGTAAAGCCTATGAGGAAAAAGAGATTTAAGGGCGCAGTAGGATTTTTTAATACAACCTGTTATGTGTTCGGTAAATTTTAGTTTAGTGTCACAAATTAAACCCAGATTTTTAGTGGAATTTTTAAAAGAAATATTAGCGTTTCCGATACTTAGATCCAACTGACTCGAGATATTTTCACGTAGTTTATCATTACAAAATAATAAAGTCACCGATTTCAAGGGGTTCAACCTCAGCATGTGATCTGCGGACATCTCACAAAGCGCTCGAAGATCCGTATTTATTCTAAGGTTAGCCTCTGTCGCATTTTTTTGCTTAAAAGAGTATCAAATTGAGTGTCGTCGGCATATAAATGATAATCATAATGGCGAATTGAATTAATAAAATTAGACGTGTAAATTCTAAAAAGAAGAGGGCCCAAGACACTTCCCTGTGGGACATCTGAGTGTAAGGTCATTACCTCAGAGTACTTCCCATCAACTAATACTCTCTGCGTCCTGTTACTTAGAAAAGATTGAATCATAGATTGGGCATTAAACCGAAAACCAATATAAACTAAAATACCAATGAAAATAATAGTAAACTAGTAATATAATAATTATACTTTGTTAGTATAATTATCTTTGAAAATACTCAACAAAACATCATGATTTAATAAGTCAAAAGCTCGTGAATAGTCTAGAAGTACCAGAATGCTAGCTTTGCTGTTATCCAATTCCCCATTAATACGGTCCGTAATCTCAGCCAACGCAGTTGTACAACTATGTCCACGTCGAAATCCTGACTGCTTTTCTGGCAAAATATTATTACTTGAAATAAAGACAGAAATTTACATTGCCATAACTTTCTCTAAAATTTTGAACATAGCTGGTAGGATATAAAATAGATCTTAGCTGTCCATAGTCATCGGGCTGATTTACTTTTGGAAAAGGAATAGCAATGGCCGACTTCCAAGCACTCGGAAATGTTGATAATCGTAAACAATAATTAATTAAATTTAATATAAGGAATGATAAAGGGGCAGCACAATATTAAAATAGTACTGTTTATATCATCGCTTCCAGAAGCCTTAGATTTCATCCCAAGCACAGTATTGGAAATTGTATCCTCTGTTACCTTAATGAAAAAGAATTCCTGATTGACTTTTTTATTATTCTTGTAAAATTCTAGAAGGTCTTTGTTAGGAGCAGAGTTTAAATTTGTTGTGCTAACAAAATGTGAATTGATCTCGTTAGGCTATTTTAAATGAGTCGGAAGTGAATGCCCAATGTTGAGGTAAACGTGTAAGGCGAAACCGATTTAGTGCACCATTACTTAGTCTTTTTAATAATTTAAGATTATCAGTAAACCACGGACAGTATGGTTTAGAATCAACTTGTTTTATTATTTTAAGAAGTGCATGTTTATTAATTAAGTTAGTTAATTTAGTGGAAATATAATTAACTTTTTCATCCATTGTATCCAAAATATAAATAGCATTTTACTCAATTCCTTCCAAGTCCTGCTGAAATTGATTCATATTAATCCTTTTGAAATTTCTAAAAGTTACATTAATACTGTCTGATGGAATATAACAATTAAAGTTTTAATATATTGCTTACATTCCCTTTTAAAGCTGTTTATATTATTACAGCTCCTTACTTAATCCGGCAACTCATTGTATTGTTTTAAACCTTTAAAATATGAACTATTTTGACCTGCACCAGTATTTACCCTGTCTATGTAAAAATTATCCTTTATCTTGTATTGTGTTGATCAATGTCACTAACAAACTTACAGTTTCCTACTAAATAACTTGGAACTAAGTAGTGTAACATTTTATAAATAAATATCATTATGTTGTAAGTGACACAATGATATTTATTGCGTATGTATTTTTTGATTATACTCATTGGCACAGTTTAACATTTCTGTTCTCCTTGTATAACGACTGCAACCAAGAATAATTTTTAACGCCCTATTTTGTTTTTTTTTTTGTAGTAAATCGATTTCGGAGTTATTCATTAAAAATAAAGATGAGGAGCAATGATTGTCTCGTATACAGTTAGTGTGGCTCACACACTTAATTTTTTTGACAGACGACCTAAAATATTGTTTTTTTTTTGCTAATTTGTTTGTTATGTAGTTAAAATGGTTTAAGAATGTTAGATTTTCATAAATTATACAACCTAAGTATTTAAACTTATCGACATATACTATAACTTGTTCGCTAATTAACACATCATGTACGATGTACATATGTTTATATTAATATATTTATTTTTTATAATCATGGATTTTATCTTTTGAATGTAAGGCTGTAGACCATTGTTGTTTAATCGCTGATATATATTTTTAAGTTCATTAATAAAAGTTTCTATTATTTGTGCTGCACTGGATCATTATCTGATCTGAATTATCTGATCTGCACAAAGTTGAATTTTACACTTACGAACTACCTTTACAATGTCATTTAAGTACAATATAAATAAAGTGGGGCCCAAGAATGTCCTCTGTTGTACACCATATACTGTTTCTTTGGTAGAGGAGAATTTTCCATTGAACTTGGTCACCTGTTGGCGAACCCTTAAGTAGTCCCCAAACCATTTGAGGATATGCTCACCCATGCAATACTTTTGTAATTTCAGTAGTAGCAACTGTCTATCAATGGTTTCAAAAGCACGTTTGAAGTCCAAAAAGAGAACCCCTATTAGGTTTCTATCCTTCAATGCTTTTTTCCAATTGAAAAGAACTGTTTGTAAAGCACTTTTACATGATATTTTTTTTCTGAAACCCGCTTGGTATACACTAAGTATATTATTTTCTTCTATATAGTTTACAATTTGTGGATTCACACGCATCTCGAGTAGCTTTTCATAGGGTGGAACCATGTTTATAGGTCGAAACTCTTCACATTTGTTTGTCCCACTAATTTTCTCAATTGGGACAACAGTGGTTAGCTTCCAGTTTTTCAGAAATGTGCCAGACTCCAGGCTTTGGTTAATTACATTCAGCATTTTATCTCCAATTACTCTTCAAATTACATTTTTAAGTTTTACAGTAATACCATCGGTGTTGCTTTCTTTATTTTCCATAAGACTCATAATTTTTCTTAATTTAGATAATTCTTACTTGCAAAATTGATCCAGCTCATGTTCACACATTATATTTTGTATAACATCTTCATTAGTTTTATTTCTATAATACCTATATTTATAGAAATAAAACTAATGAAGATGTTATACAAAATATAATGTGTGAACATGAGCTGGATCAATTTTGCAAGTAAGAATTATCTAAACTAAGAAAAATTATAAGTATTTTTTGCTATTTCTTTAATACTATCCAGAAAGAAATTATTAAAACTTTCACAGAGATCCTTTTCTTTAACAATCACATTATTAAATATTATTTCCTTTTTATTTTCAACATAACCGCTATGGCTAATTACTTTTTTTAACGATTTCCATATTTCTTTAGAGTTATTTTTTACTTCATCAATTTTACGATTGTAGTAACTTACTTTAGCTGATTTAATGAATGATACTACTTTATTTCGTTGCCTTGAGTAGTTGTTCCAATCTTCCTCGGTTTTGGTCCAAATAGCTTTTTTGTATAAGTTATCCCGTGTTCTTAATTCATTTTCTATATCCGGATTCCACCACATTTTTTTATGACTTAGTTCATTTATATTTAATGTTAGTTCAGAAATTACCTCATTTAAAGTCACTATCATATGATTTATTAGACAATCAGCTAAAGTATATGTATCTGTACAATCTGATGGCTATACTATTTCCATTAGTTTGAAGTTTTCAAGAAAATTTGTGGAGTTTAGTTGTTTAAAATTTCTGTATGTTATAGTTACATTATAACTTTTCTGTTGACTAAGAGGTAAAAATACATTAATAATTAAATGGTCTGTAATTTTGGGAGTATCTAGCACTTCTTGCCTTAAATCCTCGTTATTTGTTAGAAGAAGGTCAATTTTTGTTGAAGATGTCGGTGTTATCTGGGTATAAGTGTTGACTAATTGATATATTTCATAACTATTTATTGAATTGTTTAATTTATTGGCATAAACGCTATTGTTTTTTAAATCTATATTAAAATCTGTCAGCATTAGGATGCCACATTCCTAGTTTCGGGTTTTCTAAGCAATCCTCTAATTTTTCTATAAATGGGGAAATGATAAAAACAATATATGAATCGATGTAAGCAGAAAGGGCACATGTCAAAAAAACACTTTTTTTTGCCATTTTTGGGAAACCGATAAAAACTGTTTTTTCTTCAAATTAAGTAAAATTATTAATATTTAATGTTATAAGTGATTTGTAGTTTGAATAGCACGATTTGTCTCCCTATATTTTAAATTTAAAAATTGATTTTAGCTCCCCCAGAAGACCTTGAAAGAATTGACGTGTGCCCTTTTTGCAAATAATGCTATTTAGTAAATTTAAAAAAATATATTAATTTTTTTTAATACAGCTTTAGTTATGTAAAGTACAAGTCAAAAATAAAAAGCTAATTTCACTCGAAGAGTACAATGTTTTGAAAAAACTAATCTTCGGATCACTCATTGATTGTTGATTGTAGGCCACTGAAGAATAGCATTAAAATATGGTCTGTGTTCTTCTGCAACAAAAGCAGTGCATTTCCTTATATGCTCCATTTTGTTGGCCTTAATAGGAACTTTTCCTAAGGGATGCGCAAGGCTCGTTGGCAAAGTTGGGCAGGCCATTCCAGGTTATGATATATTAAATGTATGTGACACCATACCGTCAGTAAAAGGATAGGCTTGAACAGTGTCTTTTTGTTAGGATGTGTATTTAAAACATAAAAAGGTGCTTGTTTGAAAGTTGACCTTTTCGTTACGAGGAAAATGTTTTGTTTCTTCAGAGACACAGGTTTTTTTATAAAATTTTTCCCACCAGTTTTTGAAATCTAATACGTCACTTGTTGCAACCTCTTTGACTGAAACGTTTGTATTATTTTTTGTACTGGTAATAATAATCGTGGAGATCTCGTGAATGATGCATATTCTATCATGTTTCCGTAAATGTTTTTTCACCAACGCGAAGTCCCTGTCACACGGAAGAAATGAATGCCCCCTAACTGGGAAAAAGTGCCAAATTATGCTAAATTTACCAGAATCTGTGAGAGCCAAAAGCATCCTGACCATAGTATGATTCTTGTTTTGGCCCCAGAAGTTATCACTGTAAAGATGAAGCTTCGATTGATTTTCCTTGAATTCATTCCAGATATTCGAGAACAAATGTACAAATTTCGTCAGCTGTTTTCTTTGCCTGTCCCTCGTGGTAAACGTACATCCTGGATTTATTTGTCTTAAGATTGTGAATACAAAATATGGACACAGTAAGCTGGTAGTAGTAAAATACCTCACCCACAGGCGTTGTGGATAACTGGACATTTTGCATGAAATCGAAGGCCAATGACAGAACTTGGTCTTTATTTTCCTTTTCTTCAATATCTTTGGTTATTTTTGAATAAAATTTTTTAGCCCTTCGTTTGTGAACTATCAATTCTGCGACGGCAGTACGCTTGGCCGTGTCATTCAAATGTTGGTCTTTTATTTTGTTATTTAGTAATTCACAAGTCGAACAAATATCAACTTGTGGTCTTTCGAAAGAGAGATTAAAATTTTCACGGAAAAATCATCTGTAAAATGAAAAGCTTACCTTTTGGTGTGGATACTTCTCTAGGTAAAGCTGATGCATTTTTGTCTAATTCAAATAATGTTTTTCACGTCCTGAATAGTGGCTGATTTTTGTAGGAAATGATTGTATGTGTTCCTTTACACAATTCCGAATTTCTTCCGACAAAGTATTAGCACTTGTCATTTTTCCGCGTAAGTCATTCGGTGACTTGCCTTATGAGGATAAGGTGTTAATTCTCCTGATGCGTTTGTACGTGATAGCATATAAATTCAAAAATGCTTTAACACAAATTTCTACTTTGGAACTTCCTTTAAATGAGTAGTACTTGAAACTTTTTGATTTGGGTTTATTTTTGGCACCTGGTCGAGGACGCCGCTGCTTTACTTCCATCATATCCACAAGACCCTGTAGAAAAATGTCTTGTTCGTTTTTAAAGCTTAAAGTATAAAATCGTTGAAAAATCGCCAATCTATCTGCATTAAAGAACTTTTCAGAGCATTTCATTCTACAACTAAATAATGAAATTAACCGATGTGCCAAAAATACTATAAAAGAACCTATCTGCAAAGGACTCCATTATTAATTTTTTTCTCACAAACATCTCTTCCTTTACTGTTTTTATAAGACTTTCTTTCCAATCTTGCCTTTTTCTGTATGTTGCGAGCATACTTAGAAGGCTCTGCTTTTCGTCTTTTATTTGGTGTTCATTCAGAATAGTCAAGGTTGTTGATTATGTTATATCCATCTATTTTTATTTCATTTTGAGTAAAGTCCTTTGTTATGTGAGTTTCGGATACACACAAAATCAATGGTTTTACATCTTTTATAAACCATTCCAGTTGAGTTTTTTGAGTATTCAGACATTGTATATTTAGGTATATTATTTGTGCCTTTAATTTATTTTTTGATTGCTATTTTTGGCTTGGATAAATAATATTTGGATAGTTTATTTTTTGCTCTATTTGATTATAGACTCTTTTATACATGGCACAGTTTTTATCATAAACATTTTGATCAAAACTTATGTTTGATATTTTTAGGACTTCAGCTGCATATTTACAATTTGCACAATTAATAATACTTGATTGACATTCCTCAAATCCGTGATTACCAGCACATTTTCCACAAATGACATTTTGAGATTTGCATTCTTTTGCAAGATGTCCAAATTTGTAGCATTTAAAACACTGTATGACATTTATGTAGTCAAAGCACTTGTATGACTTCCAACCAATAGACAATTTATCTCTTTTTTGCATAAGACTGTATGTATTTGGATCTACTTCTAAAATGACACTTTCCTTTCCTCTTTTCCCTTTATATAATTATATTATGTGTTACGACTGATATTTTCGGTTCGGGCATATCTGTGTTTATAGCATTCTGATAAACAATTTTCTCTTAAAAAACTTCCTCATTATGTAGGAGTTTTTCTTCTATGTTTACAATTTTTACTTGACTTTACAATGGAGCTATGTAAATTAAAATGAGCTATGTAAAAAAAAATGATTAGATGGACGTGATCGACAAGGTTGAATAAGCGCTATTGCCGGGTGATAAGGCTAGTAACGTCTTGACGTATATAAATTAAATTCTCTTTATGTCATTGTCGTACTGTAAAATCGATTTTTTTATGAAGATACAAGTACTACAGATGACAGACATCATTTCATTATGATCGTCAAACATACTTGGGACTGAAATAAACTCACGTATTGAAAAATAAACAGAGTGGTTTTTTAGCAATTTTGGAAGATTCTACTACATTTCAATTAACTATAGCCTTGATTTTTTTGACAAATTATTTTTTCTACGTAAAGGTGATTATTACAGACGAAGGACATCCCTTTTTTACGATCGTTAATCATACTTGTGACAGATACATGTCAAAAAATGAAGAGAGTGAATATTTAGCAGTTTTTTGAGATTCTACTGCATTAAATTCTTTAACTATAGCTTCAATTGCCTTGACAAGTCATTTTTTTTATGTAGATATAATCACGACTGATGAGGAACATTATTTCATTATGATCTTCAATCAAACTTGACTGAGATAGATTTTCATGTCAAAAAGTGGATTTTTGCCAATTTTTTAAGATTCTACTATATTTCGTTCCTCAACTATAGCCTCAATTGCCTTGACAAGTCATGTAACGAAGTTACTAAATTTTCTGTAATTCTCTTATTTATCTATAGAATTTCTCGGTTCTTGTTCCAACTTAAATTAATAATTTTCAAGATTCATATTGACAACTAAAATTTGCCCAGTAAAGTTAGGAAAGTTTCTATTTTGTTAATAAACGCGCGACCGCGTTAATTATTAATTTATCACCGCGTTAATACCTCAGTACCGTTCGTGTCCGTACCACCACTACTGTTACCGCGTTTACTAAGTACCGCGCATGTCCGTGCTCTATATAACGCGATGCACTGTAGTGTTACCAGACGTACCATAATTATGGAATTGTACCATAATTTTGCAACATTTTTTGCTTGCTCCATAACTTGTACCATAATCAGAAATGTACCATAGTTGTACCATAATTTTGTCTTTTTTTGGGTTTTATAAATTACTATGATTATTTTTTATATTAATATGATATGAACAATTTCGCAGTAAAATGCGAAATGTACATGAAAAATCCCATTAAACACAAAACTACATTAAGACACAACTCTTCTAAACGTCAACGTCAACAGTCCGTCATTTATTTTTATTATTTGTGGTTAAGTTGTTTTGTTATTATTTTTGTTTGCTTTTGGCTCTTGGGGGTTGGGGGTGAAATAGGACTAAAGAATAAAGCTTCAATAATTATTATAAGATTATACCTCCAACTCCGACTTAAAACAAAAACATATAAATATTTCTGATTCTGAATCCGAAGATGAAAATAGTGAACGAAACTTAAAACAAGTTAAGTTTGGAAATAAAAAGAGACGAGCAAATAGACCCCAAAGCTATCGAAAGGATTGGGAATTAGATAAATCGTTTCAGGGTTGGTTAAAATTACAAATAAAAATATTACAATATACAAATATGTATATGTATTTGTGTTAATGTTTATCTATTTTTAATTTAGATTTTGAGTGCAATGTTTTGTTCATTTTTCAATAAATTACTATCTTTGTTAAAAAAGTATTTTATTTCTACTAGAAATCGTTCTTTTAATTAAAAGAAATGATCAGAATAGGAAATTTGATTAAATTCATAATCCATTATCAACAAAATGTAACACATTTTATAAGTTTGGCGACGGTGCGACTGTGAGGTTACGTCATACATAGGAAAAGGTTGTGTACTGACAGAATTGTATGATTGTACCATAATTTTGTACAAAATTCCATAATTTTGGCCAGAATGTACCATAATTTTCACCCAATCATCTGGCAACACTAGCACTGACCGGCAGTCGGCAGTCCGCTGAGTCCGCAGTCCGTTGGGTGGGAGTCCGAAAGTAGCAGTCCGACCGAGAAGACCGACCGCAGCAACCGACCGAGGTAAGCCCTACAGTACCGTACATCGCTCCGCCGCACCAACTCCTTCACTCCGCCGCTGTTGTCAGCATGTAAGTATAATAGGTAAGAAGGTAGGCTAATTCCTTTTTCCTATTCCTAGTGTCCACAGGATACACGGGGTTGCGTGCCGGACCGTTACGGGGTAAAACTGTGTATTCCTTAAAAAGTGCTAGGGGGCTACGTGTCGGACCGTTACGAGGTAGCACCCTGCATTGGACATTATTCCTAGTGTCTACGGGATACACGGGGTTGCGTGCCGGACCGTTATGGGGTAACCCTGTGTATTCCTTAAAAAGTGCTAGTGGGCTACGTGTCGGACCGTTACGAGGTAGCACCCTGCATAAGACATTATTCCTAGTGTCTACAGGATACACGGGGTTGCGTGCCGGACCGTTACGGGGTTACACTGTGTATCCTTAAAAAGTGCTAGGGGGCTACGTGTCGGACCGTTACGAGGTAGCACCCTGCATTGGACATTATTCCTAGTGTCTACGGGATACACGGGGTTGCGTGCCGGACCGTTATGGGATAACCCTGTGTATTCCTTAAAAAGTGCTAGTGGGCTACGTGTCGGACCGTTACGAGGTAGCACCCTGCATAAGACATTATTCCTAGTGTCTACAGGATACACGGGGTCGCGTGCCGGACCGTTACGGGGTTACACTGTGTATCCTTAAAGAGTGCTAGGGGGCTACGTGTCGGACCGTTACGAGGTAGCACCCTGCATTGGATATTATCCCATTATTCCCAACCCGACAGCATTACTATCTTCTACCTACATAATTAAGACCGCGTCTACCGACATTTTAAACAGAGTTGGCCAAGGTTACGAGTGACCGCATTTATATTAGACCGCTTAATTATCCTGTGGGTGACTTACCGCTTACCATTCCGATTAATACCGACCGTTTCATACTTTATTTTCTCTGGGCTGTATCTGATCCGTTCCTTCACTCCATAAATTACCGTACCGCTTTTACATTTTGCTTACCGACATGGGTTCTCTTCATTGCACCCCTCCTCTTCCCGCACCGTACCGTATTGAATTTGGCCGTATGTAAGGCTTATTGAGAAGTGTTAGCAAAGGGATGACATGTTAGGTTTTGGGATGAATAAATGTGATTTTGATGCAATATTGCCTATTGTTTTACTCACACAGAAGACCTGGATTACTTTCTCCACTGTCTAAAGGCTACCCGATAGGCCGTGGTCCCTCATCCACATTAAACTTGAGGGTAGCGCCCGAGATAATGGTTGGATAACCAACTACAAACTTTATAAATAACCCAGAAGATCGAGAGGGGATAGAAAAAATTAGTAAGCGCTAGTAAAAACCATTACAGTCATTTTATTATGCATATACTCTCCCAAGTCCTGATGTCCAATATGTTGGACATCGAAGTCTAAGTATGTACTAGATTTTGGGCTGCGATATTAAGTGCTTAGTAATAAACGTGTTGTTAATAATGAAGACGTTTGGTCATGCAATAATTGACAGTAGGTACCGGTTTTATGCAATTCCATGCGTATTTTTTTATTTAAAATACTGGGAAAAATGTTTAGGAATAGGCCTAGAATATTTTCAGTTTATAACATAAGTTATGTCATAAATTAATGTACCCTGTCTATTTAAGTGGACAGTAGGACGTACTTAAGTGTTTTAGCAATTTTGGGATAAAAATATCTTCAACGACGTTTTTAACTTCTTTCTTAAGGACACGAGCCACTCAGTGGAGTTCAAGAAAGAGTACTTGCTAAACAGATAACTGCTTCTTATTGATTAACGTAAAAAAATAGGTAAGAGTCATTCATTCCCTCAACTTTCAATTTCCAAAAGATATTAACCATAGCGAAACATGACGTAACTAGAAAATTCAAAACTACTTAAAAATGTATTTGAATAATAACATCTTTTAAAATATTAGCGACTTTACTAATGCGAGATTCTTAAAAGTAAATAAGAAATCAAGAAATGTAACATTTACTGAAGTTTTTTTGATGTTTCCATACGGGGCAAAAACAACCAAAGTTAATGCGATTGCTCCTGCAATGACCAAAGATGGATTTTTCTTCAGTCAAGTCTTATTTGAAAGTTGTTATCGATAATAATGTCATATTGCATGAAAAGTCATCTGACCATGTGTTCAAGATTCGCCGTTTAATGAATATAATCAAACGAAAGGGATGTTTGATGTTACTAAGGCTTCCATTGGTCGCTTCCAATGGTTCCAAACAAGCGTACAACTATACCAAAATTTCAAATGTAATTAAATCACTCTTATTCCCTATAAAGGGTTAAATTTCCAAAGATTCTAAAGACACATGCGGTTACAAATACAACCTACAATGAACTGACAAAGTTCTAAGAGTCTTTTTGGCCGCCAAAACCTCACATGGTATCTAATAAATAAAAGACAAATGACAGAAAAAACATCAAATGGGATAGATGAAAAATAGAAAAAAAATTAAAAACGGCGACGTCTACAACCGGCCTTAGGTTTAGACACATCAGTCAACTGTTACTTCGACGGTCAATCCAAAAATAAACAATGACCATGACTGTTTATTTTGCATAACAAATTCTTTTGCAGAAAACTACGGTTTCCACACCAAAAATAAGAAAAAAAGAACAAAATACCACAGCCCAAATGATGGTAAGTTTTATCCATAGTAATTGTCCCTTTTGTAAAAGTGCCATATTTTTAGGTAGTTTTTAAGGATTCGAGAGATCAATAAATATGCACAATATTGAAGATGATCTTCCGATTAATCACTTAGACAAGAAGTGTGCAACGAGTAAGATGAGAAAATCAATCAATAATCAACAGCAATAATCAAATTTAAAGAAGTAAAGAAAATGAAGTTCAAGGCACACAAAATGATAAGGAAGAAAAATCACCAGAGCAGGATGTATAATTTTTGGTCTTTTTGTGATTAATAACAAACAAGTACCAATGAAACCAATTTCAATATTTCCAACAAGATTTCCTAGGAGTGTGCAAAGATCGTATGAAAAAGCATTACGACACTTGGACGAGGTTCCTCTGAAATATCAGTTAAAGCTAGTGGTAAAATGTAATAGTGTAAAATAGTAAATTTCGGTGGTATAGTGGTTTCATATGAAAAATGTTCTGCTTACTTTTACGGGCTTACAGGTAGAAGTAAGTACAAAAGAGAGTCAAAGTACTTAACTCCGAGACGAAATTTTGTAAACAAATACAACTCCTGCCTGGGAGGAATTGATTTAATTTATAGAATAACAGTTACTATTGGATCAGTATGTAAAAAAAATAAATTGTTAAAACTATTTTCCATTTAGCTGGCTTGGAAGTGGCTAACCCGTGAAATTATAGAAAAAATATAGGTGCCAATAAACCTAAAGATATTTTAGGATTTCTAAATTTCAAAAATTTCTACTGTAAAATAGTAACTGGAAGCAATTTCGCTCCATCTGCTTTGAGAACCTCTATGTCTGGAACAAAACTGAAGGCTCTACATCTACCAATTGTGGCGACTGCCCTCTAAAATGCTGTAAGATAAAAAAACCAAAATGCCTTCGAGACAACATTTTATTGAGAAAACTGTAATCTATTTTTATGTCTAACGGCTACTAACAATTGGTTCAAAAGTTTTCATGTACGTTATAATAAGTAGTGATTTTGTCCTGATATCCTGATGCTAAGAAATATTGCTTTTAAGTTCCACACCTAACAAAAAAGACAGCGGCACCGTAAGGCCAGACATAATAAGGCTTGGGAAGAGGCAGCCTTCTGTGTAAATTTAGAAGCCTGAATCTTAGCTATGTAAAACTTAATCACATTGAACTAAGTGTCGGCTGATATCATCTGGTTGGCCGACTTGAAGGAAGACACCAGGGTACTGTCATTACTAAAGCAATAAATTGGATCCGAAGTTTTGTCGAGGGGATCATTGATATATAATAAGAAGAGGTAAGGATTGTCTCCTCATGCATCCGTGAAGGACAACAACGTTAATTTGAAATAAATCTCTGCGAGGCGTGTTTATCAAACGGGAATGGATCGGTTCTCAAGGAAATCAAGCGAAGTAACGAAAATTGGTGGCAGACCATAAGAATACAGTTTTTATAAAAAAAGTTTTTATACCAGACCCTATCGAATGTCTTTCATATTTCCAAGACTGTTGCACGGAGTGTACCATATTTGTCGATAGCATCCGTCCAGACATGCGTGATATAAACCAACAGATCGCCTGTGTTTTCGAAAATCAGACTGACTGATAGGACTGACTGACCTTCCATAACGGTGGTGTCAGTACTATCGCACCCTTTTTTAGTAATATTGGCGGTATTTTATTCGAGCCCACCCGGCTCGAATAAAATACCTTGTTCAAGTTTTTGAGAACTTCTTCAAGATCTCAAAAACTCGTAATAGAAGACTATCTCTAGCACTGAAAAACATCTCTTGGTAAAGTCGGTGGTGTTTTGCCTTGTCAGTCTAAGGTAGAGTTGGTCCCTAAGTATCAGGTTATCAGGAACTGTTTTCAATGTCTTCAGTTGGCTACCAAACTCTTTGCGACAGGCGTGGATCCTGAGTTTTCAGTTCTAGTTGACATATTGCGCTTATTTTGTGATTTAATGTTCCTAGTGATGCATGGGCGGTAATATTGTATGAATCAAGATTCGTCACGAGAAACAGATACAGGAGGCACGTGTATATTGCGTTAGGTCGTGATTAATCGCAAAGTTTTCTTGGGTGCCTGTTATCATCAGTCATATTAGATTACATCAAATAGGTGACATGTGGAACTTCAAGTGTCCTGCAATAACAATTTCTTTACTAGGATACTTTGCTTGCAGATCGTCGATTTTATCAGCAAGGTGAGTGAAAAGCTTTCTGTAGTGTGTATAGTCGGTTAATCTGTAGAAGAAGTAGAAATACTTTAAGGATATTTAGTTCTTATTCTTCTCGCTGGTAAGATATAATACTTATAATGAAGTCGGCGACTCCGAAGTTGTACCTAAATCGAATGTGGAGGTCATATCCAGGATATAGTATTAAATTGAAATTCAGGAACATTCCTACACTTACTCCAGGAATACTCTTTTATATCAGCAACATACCTTTATCGACAACGTCAAAAAATCTAACCTGAATCGCGTTGAATATCGCTTAAAGAATTTTTTTCTTTGTTGTTATCGATGGAGACTAAAAACCAGAAACTTAAACTGCAAAATATAAATAAAATAGTACAAAACTATGAGAATAATTAACTTATTTGCATTTTCATAAAATTTTACAAAAAAATAATAACAACTAAATAAATAACAACTGTATAAACCTTGGTTCTTTTCGAGTATACTTTCGTCTCTGCTATTACTAAAGTGTTCACTCGTGTTACTCGTAATATTAATTTAAGAATTATTACTAATCCACACGAATAATAGTTGCGCACTTTTTAAATGAAACGGCTATTGTAGCCCATACTGTTGCCAGCTAGTACGTGAAAGATTTCACAACTATAAAATTAGAAACAATATTAAAAAATGCTAATTTAATAAAACAAAAATCACGAGTCTCTAACCTGTCATAAAACAAACAACGAATAATAATAATACCAATTTAATATATCCATAAGCATCGCGCCAGGCACGGAATTACACAACCTGTAAATATAAAAATTGCAATATTATAAAAAAAATAAATAAATAAATAAAAAATCAGGCCCGGAGCGAGTGCATAATTTTATAACAAAACTATCGCTCGTTCAGCCGCGAGCGGCAAATTGTTGTTCGGCGCTTTATTAACCTGTTAAATTGATTATGCAAAGTTTGCCATTAAAGATTCGATTTTCTTGTAAAATCTTTAAAAGAACAATGAAGGAATGTTTTATAAGATGGGAACGGTGATGACGGTTTTATTCGCAAATTGAAGAGATGTGACTTTTCTCTATTTTGCAATTCTAACACTATGTGAATAAATACTTGTTGGTTTAATATTACTTACAATACCCTATATAAAACTGCAGCTAGACGCTTGTTTAGACAAAATTTATTTTAGGAATACTTTGGATAGGTATGAAAAAACAGAATGTTGCCAAGAGTGACAAAAACCACAAACTAGAATATCAATTTAAGCTAAAAAAAGGAGAACAGCTGATTGAAAACATATGGTATATATCAAAAATTGATGAAAATAAATTTATTATAATTTTATTTTATAATATAAATAATATTAATTAGAATGAAGAAACAACCGCTAATAATAGCCAAAGAACCATATTGTTTTATTAATTTACTTCACTTAAATTTAATTTCCTTTTAAGTTTTTCACAACTTGTTAAAATAATGGTGCTAAAAATTATTTTTGTTTATTATTTGCTTACTTACACCCCAAAACAATTGAAATGGAAATGCTGAACTTTTAAGTCCAACAGTCGTAAATCGGGCGAACATTAATATTATGTTATGTCTGGCCCAACGAACTGGCATGCCCTGTTAATACAATATGCATGGCCCGGTTTTGAGTTACATTTAGTACTTTACGTTGGCGAAAGGTAAATTGCTTATTGTTTTCTGTTGACCCGAGCCCGAGAGCACTAAAAATCGCCCCTCAAGTCAGAAAGTTGACGAGATGGGTGGGACACTAATATATTTAAAGAACTCACTATCGTATATAATTATGTTATGCATGTTTACGATAAAAATTCAATTTTAAACTATGATTTACTGGTAGAAAATCGTCTAATTTCAAAAGAAATATCAGATGTATAAAACAGCTTAAAATGAATACCGTGCTGATGGGTCTATTGTGTTTTTGCAAACATTTTTTTAATTTTTACAGAATCTACTATAAAAAAAGTACAATCCCAGCGTTTTTGGAAGAATCATCAATGCTACCAAAAAATTTGTTTCACCCATTCAATTTTAAAATGCGGCTATAGTAGGTTGCAAAAAACATGTACTCTTGCTTTGGATATACAATTATTGATATTATATTGCAAATTAATTAGTTATGTCTTGGTAAATATGATTTAGTTACTTATTGTGAAGTCAGAAAATCAATAAATTATAGTGCCAATTATGAACCTATGTTATTTCTGTTTTTATCGTTAAATATTTTATAATAAAGGGTGTTTTTTTTAGAGACGGAGAACTTTCATTTGGCAACACTGTTCTGGGTTGTTTTTAGATTAGTTTGGATTGGCAATTCATCATGAACAAACTCACTCCAGAGCAACGTGTCCAAATTGTTCAAATTTATTTTGAAAGACATGGTTCTATTCGAGAAACACATCGGGCATTACGTGAGTTTTATGGTGCTCATAATCGTCCTTCAGAGAAATTCATTCGAGAAACTGTTGATCGTTTTCGTAATACTTTTACTCTAGTCGACAATATGCATCGCGTAAGACGCCGTACAGTGCGCACGCAACAAGCGATAGCTGCTGTGCAGCATAGTGTTGATAATGATCCAAATGTGTCAATTCATCGTCTTCTTCTTCTCAACAAGTGAATTTATGTCCATCCACTTTATGGAAAATTTTGCGCAAAGATCTCGGATTGCGAGCATATAAAATTCAACTTGTCCAGGAGTTGAAACTCCATGATCATCTTTTGCGCCGTACATTAGATGAATGGGCGGAAGGAAAGATTGCTGTCGATTCACGATTTCATATAAAAATTTTGTTCAGTGATGAAGCACACTTTTGGTTAAATGGCTATGTAAACAAGCAGAATTGCCGAATTTGGGGGGATGAGAATCCACGAGCTATTGGCAAAAAACCGTTTCATCCAGAAAAACTAACCGTTTAGTGCGCTTTATGGGCCGGTGTAATCATTGGTCCTTATGTCTTCAGAAATGCTGATGGTCAGAACGTTACAGTAAACGGTAAGCGATGCAGAAACATGATAACCAACTTGTTTGTGCCCTAATTGGAAGCCGTTACAGGCGTTGCAGAAATGTGGTTTCAGCAGGACGGTGCCACGTGCCAGGCAGTGCGCCAAACAATTAATTTACTGCAAGAGATGACATTCGAGCAACGAATAATTTCAAGGAATGGACCTGTAAACTGGCCAGCTCGTTCGTGCGCTTGACGCCATTAGATTATTTTCTTTAGGGCTATGTTAAGTCGCATGTCTACGCTGATAAACCCGAAACATTTTAGCACTTGGAAGCCAACATACGACGCGTGATTGCCGAAATACAGCCTGCAGTACTGGAAAGAGTGTGTGAAAATTGGACCTCTAGATTACGCCACGTACGCGCCAGCCGTGGAGGTCACATGCCCGAAATCATTTTTAAATATTAATGCCAAAAAAAATTCTTTAATATAAAAGCAAATTCGTTCATATCAATAAAATATTTTGTGTTTAATTTCAATTTAAATTTCTCCGCCTCTAAAGAAAACACTCTTTACTTTCCAATGTCATAGTTTAAGATTTTAGTTTTAATTGAGATGGCTAGTGTGTTAAGTATAAATTTGAGGATTTCATACAAAAAAGAAAAGTTGGGAACGTGAAATTTATGACCCTAGTTGATTTAACAAAAATAGATTGGAGTGTCAGAAAAGAAGTCATCTGAATGAGAATTTCAATTCTACCAATATTATTATTCCCACTTTGCAACTTTTAGTGGAAAAGCCAGGGAGGTAAACCCAAATGTAGATGTGTTAGTGGAAAAACGTACACAAAAAGAAGAAATTGTTGGACTTAAGGGTGTTAAATAAATCACGGTACCGTAATACCTACTTATTATTAAACCGTCCTATGTAACAACTGTCGCCAAAAATTTCACCAAAATTCTTAATAATTATTATTAAATAAAAGTGCCCTGAAAAAACTGTGAAACAAGTGAAAGATGATTTGAGAAGAAAGGAAATCCTATAAATATTGTGATTTATTGTGAGTTGGTTCGTGTATAAGAAAACCAACTAAAAATGGCGGCTTAATCATTAACGTTAATCATTAAGTGGCAACGAATACTTCCCATAACTCAGCCCCAGATTCAAAATAATGTCATGATGGTTACAGCATGGTTACTAAGCTATTGGAATATACAGGGTGTGCCAACAAGGTGTACGGCTAAGATAGCGCCTTAACTACACGAGTAGAGCAAAAAGTTCTACAGCAAAGTTGTAGGGTTGACAAAAACCTACGAACTAAAAATATTTTTATGTATACTGGGTGCGTCACAAAAAGTTATTATAAAGTATGATTTTTTTTAAATGGTACGCCCTGTATATTAAGGTAAAAAGAGTACTTTATTTTGATATAATGTTTTTAAAATTTCCGTGCGGCGTTGCAACGTAATTATTTTTTTTATGTTATTTTTTGCCTTTTAGAGGGTTCGTTTAAAAAATCATAATTAACTTAAAATTTTTTCTGCGCCTATGAAACTTGTACCAAAGTTAGTCTAGGGTACTTCCTCTAGGCTGACTATGATAATTTGTAATTTTTTAATACAGGGTGTTTTTAATGAACTTTCCAACTTGCTGAAATTAAATACGCAATATCTCAAATTTTTCAAAGGGAACACCCTGTATATTTTTATCTAATTAAGTTTGTCCCTCAAATACCTTCATTTTTTTTTAATATATCCTATAGCTAAACCAAGTACTTTTTAAGATATTTTAACTTTTCTGTAAAATAGTATGCATAAAATGGGTATTCTTTACACATCAACCTCTTTTTCGTTCAGCACCTTGACTTTCTACCAAAATATGTTTCACCTGATTATCGGGACCTCGAGCATCCGCATCAACGGGTGGAATGCGAAGCATTACTCCTACAACCATTTCTTTAAATTTTGTTATTGACATCTTTTCGTTGGCAACTTCTTGGTGCAAAATGTAGGCATTTACGACTGCAGTTCCTGCTAGTAACTCTATAGCTAATTTTCTGTACCACTTTACTCCTCGCCTCAATGATGTTCCATATGACTTTATCTGGTCAGATAGGTCAATAAACGCCTTACATTTATTATAGTCGGCTATAATTTCAGGTTTTTGAACTTCGCCACCTTTTTGTCTAACAGTTACTTGTTTGTATGTTTAGTACTAAGAACCAAGACGTCACGTTTAACTGTCTATATATATAGTTCGTCCTTTATCAAGTAAGTTATTCATAAGAGACATTACAACTGCAGTAGATACATGCATCCCCTTTTTTTTTCAGCACCGCAATATACACTGAGGTTATAGGTATATCCCTTGGAGACACACAATTTAAACAGCTTTATGCCGAATTTATGCTTCTTGTTTTTTATGTACTGTCGGAAAGAGAGACGTCCTCTAAAGGGGACGAGAGTCTCGTCAATACATACAATACATCAGGTATAATAGGTGCTTGAAAACTGGTTATGAGTTTTTTGAGAAGTGAGTCTATTTTATGAAGACGATTTTGAACAACACCTTCATTATCGTTAAAATGAAGCATTTTTAGCAGCAACTAAAATCTGTTTCTGCTCATAAAAGATCGTACTTTATTGAAGTACAAAAAAGATGTCTGCCAATATGCTTGGATACTTGGCAGCTGAAATAGTCCCATCCACATAATTATACCAAGGAACCTTTCAATTTTTTCCGAATTGGTGTCCACCCATTTCTGTATTCTGGACTTTCGTTTAATATTTTTATTTTTAGATTGTGCTGCATAACGATTTGTTTCAATGACTATATGATTTATAACTTACAACAGGTACCATAAGTTTATAAAAATTATATGGATTTTTATCAAAAAATTCATATAATTTTTATGTCATGAAATTCCGGTTTTACGCCAGGATCATTCTCCATAAACGAGATTTTTTTTAAATTCATACAATAGATGGTTGGTTATCAGAAGCTTTAATATCTTCATCGTTTTCTGAATTTGGGTAATCGAAAGTTTCTTATCACATCCTCTATCATTTGTGAAATCTGGCTGGTATCATTATCATGCGTGGGAAAATTGGAGGTTGCTTCGTCACCTGAAGACATCGGTACGTGTACGATCTGGACTGGATTGCTGAGTTTCCAAACCCACGTTAGTGGCTACACCTTTGCTTGTACTGGGTTGAGTAGAAAGAATTTTTAGTTTATAATAATTAAAATTAATGTTATTGCGATTTTGTTTTATTGAACCCATATCAAACAACTTCCTCTATCTTACAATTATAAATAAGAATTAATTAATTAAAGCGATATAACACTTACCATAAATTGGTTGTTGAGGGATTGCATTTTTTTTACGTCGCTTAGGTGTAATAGATAAAGTTGTAGATGAGTCACTGCTTTCGTTTCAGCTTTCGGGTTGATACTCGTCTGACAAATAAACGTCACCGAATACAGAATCTTCATCTTGAATTTCCTGCATCATTTTCTCTAATTTAGCTTGTTCTTCTTCGTACGCCATTTTGAAAAATAACACACACAGCAAACCACTATCGGCGATGATAATAAAACTACTGCAATTAAAGTACTAAAGTAATCATGCGCACGTGTTAAGAGCAACGAATGGTGACAGTTTCCAAGAACTGACAGACGACAGGCACAACAAGCAACCGTAAAATAACTAAAGGCGCGCAACCGCGATGCGTCCGGCTTCATATTCAAGCAGTGTTGTCAAATATATCTCCTATGTATCTGGGTTGGATACATGCGGTTATAATAACCAAAACTAATATAATGGCCACGTGTATCCAATGTAGATACATTTTCAAATCCACGTTTTGAGTGCATCTATTTTTTTTTCTAAATTTTGTCTTCATTTTATGTGTAAATATGAATTTTTTAAACAAATTAACAAAAAAAAATTTTTTGTCCAGAAGGCCCACATTTTTTGGTTTGAAAACAGACGGGTAGACCGAGAAAAACTTCAATGAAACTGGATAGAAAAATTAAAAGGATCTCCCAGGCAAATCCTTTCCTGTCAGCAAAGCTAATTCTGGCTGAAGCTGGGGGCTCTAATGTTTCTTCTCGAACGATACATCGCAGACTAGTTGAAGCAGGCTTAAAAGCATGCAAACCTGCCAAAAAACCGCTTCTTAGTAAGAAGAATATTAACGCACGTCTTCTGTTTGCAGAACAACATGCTCACTGGACACCAGAGCAATGGAAAAAAGTACTTTTTAGTGATGAGTCAAAGTTTAATTTGTATATAAGTGATGGTGTTCAATATGTTCGTCGTATTGCAGGTAAAAGACTTTACCCAAAGTATGTCTAAGGTACTGTAAAACATGGAGGTGGCAACGTGTTAGTGTGGGGTTGTTTCTTTGGCTATGAAATGGGACCAATTTACCAAATTGAGGGCATTATGGACAGATTTAAGTATAAATATATCCTTGAAAATGTCATGCTACCTTATGCGGAATGGAATATGCCACTACGTTTTGTTTTCTAACACGACAATGATCCAAAACATACAGCAGTGTATAAAAGAAGGGTTTAATGAAAATAAAATACCCATTCTTAAATTACCAGCCCAATCGCCCGATCTTAACCCGATCGAAAACCTGTGGGAAATTGTGGATAGGCAACTTAAAAGAAAAACCTATAAAAACAAAGAGTACATTTTTGAAGAAATTAAAAATATATGGAAAAATATTGATCAAGATATAATTAATAATTTAATTTCTCCCATGCCTCAAAAGTGCCGCCAGGTAATCGCAAATAAGGGCTTGTGGACTAAATATTAAGGGCGCAATCTGATAATGTTTTCTTTTATTTTTATTGTAAGCGTCGTTTAATTTTTGTCGTATAGAAATATTTAAATTTTCTTTTTCATTTTATGATCTTGTTTATACGGAAGAATTTTGGTATGTTATGTAATAAATATATGTTTATTAATGAGTGTATTTGTTTTATTGAGTTTTAATTCTTGCTTTCTTCTTGCGTTTTTGCTTTTTTAATAAAAGAAAAAACTGGATCGTCGCTCTATTTTTGTCCGATACTGTATATTAGGATGTTTTATTTAGAAGTAGATAATCAACATTGGATGGTGTCGCTGTTTTATCTTCAATGATTATGGTGTTAAAGAATGTCTCCGGTGTTGTCGATATAGACATTTATTAAAGAGGTTGAAAAGAATGTAATGTCAATATTGTTAAATATATTAATTGTGTCATGTCTAACGACTAACGAAACATATGGCCTTGGTCTAAATGTAAATCGTAAGCGGATTGAGTAAGTGCAAAGAATTAAGTATCATTGAGAGTTAAATCTTATACAGAACTCTAGTATTGTATACTTTACTCGCCAGGGTTATTTAAATAACAGAGACAACATTTTAATATTAGTAAAAGAGTGAAAACTCAATATCATTTTCTTGAGTGAGACTTATATAACAGATAATAATAATTTATATAAGCTGGATGTAGATGGCAACAGATTGAAGATATGTATAAGTAAAACAGTAGAAGAGGAGGGGCTTTAGCTTTAATTAAATACAATATTAAATATAGGATTAAATGTATGTCATGTGTTGATAACTGTGTCTGGTATTACCACCCATGTCAGATGCCAAATTTATAGATTATTGATTTTGTAGAACAGGTTAGAAATATGAATATTTCTATATATATTAGGTTAACATAAATGTTTTTCAAGGCGTAATTCTTGATCAATCAGAATTCCTAAAAACTTAGTTATTTCAACTTTCTGAACAACTTTATCATTTAAGGGCACACTTGCTACGTCATACCTAAATCCAACAATGTGTTTTGTTTGATTTAAACAAAGGCGATTGGTTGTGAGCCATTCATTAATGATGTTCATATCATTCTCCATGGCTTGCTGCAACACCTCCAACGCCTTATATAATTAGGCCCAACAAGGTCATTTATATATGCCTAAAATATAATTGGTTCTAAAATCTATCCCTGTAGGACTTCGCAAGTAGTTCTTGCAAGAGATGATTTCTTTCTCTGAATACGCAATAGACTGAAGCCGATCGCTAAGATAAGACTTAACCTAGGCATGAGCGGGTCCTAGAAAGCTTTATCTTTCAAGTTTAGAAGTAATTCGTGATCCACACAATCAAAAGCTTCAAATAGATCGCAGAAAATCGCTTCCGATTGTAGCCTTCGTTCCCATTGCAAACGTTCTCTAAAAAGTCGTAAAAAGGTCTACGTGAGTACAATAGCTGAAAAAAGAGAACTTTGAAGTTTTTAAGAAAGATTTTTAATTTTTACAAAAGTGATCAGATTAATTAAAAATTTTATTCTACTCGGAAATTATTCAAAAAAGGGAGGTGAAAAAGCCACCATCTCGATGGGTTTACTGTTATTTCTAAGAAAACCTTTTATTATTGTCGAAACGGTAACGAAAATGTTAATTCTCCTTTAAATAATTTAGAATAATATACCTAATAAAAAATACCATTTCGTTGATTTTCTAAAAATTGTTACTTATTTTGAAATTTTCAACAAAAAACTGTGGTACTAAAAATCTGATTGCACTACCGATGTTTTTAGAAAAAAAAAACAATTCCTTACATTTCCACAATGTACATAATATAATGGATTTTTAAAGGTAATTTTGACACGGGAAACGTCATGTCGTATTAAGAAGTTTTTGCCTCAAGAATATAGGGAAAATCAGAATGAAAAAAAGTGTTTCCTATATACCCCTCATTAACATTATCTATTATCAAACTTAATAAGATCAACTTAAACAATTTATTTAATTCTGCATGGTAAACATCAAAAAATCCTTAACCATCATTATTTTGAATTAATAACAAAATCACGTTTTTTCTAAATCCGTTAATAGTTTATTTTTATAATAGCTGGTCGTGACCGTCTTATTTACCTTAAAGATTCTCGCTTGATGGGAATGTTAAAATTATATTAAATATCGTGAGAACACCAAAAGATTTGATCTTTTTTAGGCCAAAATGTTGTGTTTCATTGATCGTGTTTGACATGTTATTGCAAAAGGTGTGCCCAGAAAATGCAGTACCCTAACCTTAATATGATTTAAGAGGTATAAAAACATACTTAATACCCGTGGGGAGTTATTGATAGATTATACCATTAGCATAAACAATTTATATGATAATTTTGGACTCACAAATGCTAAGTGGTTCATTGCATATAAAATATTTGCTATATTTATATAATACTTTTACAATAAATGTGATAAATAACATGCACTTGATGGTCATTTAATGAGTAAATCCATTTATTACAGTGCCACGCTCGGTACCCATATGGTACCGCGTAAAAGCCTCTCGTGGGCTCAGAACAAGAAAAAATAAAAAGTCCTCGAGAAGTTGACAAAGTACTTTGCGCGGGTCGAGGAACTCTTTTGGCCTCATCTGTGTGTACTTTCTTAAATTTGTCCCCTTTTTATCTTATTTATTTTAAGATGAAAATTGTACTGTACGTATGCAAGATCTCGGGCCAAGGTATTACTCTAAGGTATTCAGGTGTTGGTTCAAGAGTTTAGTTCAAAGAAAGTTGGTTTGTCGGAAGATGTTACAGGCCCATTTATTCTAATCCACGAGATAGAAAAAGAAAAAAGCGGTGGTACCAGAAAATAGACTATGAATATCCCACACCATTTATAGTGTAGCCTAAAAAACCTGGTGCAAAAAAGTGCGAGGAATATAACCATCACTCTGATGAGTCCTATGCTAAAACTGTTTCTTAAAATCATCTACAGAAGAATTTTCAATAAATACAAAGAACAGATATGCGAAAATCAATTTGGTTTTATAGGTGCAGTCGGAACCAGACAGGCACTCTTTGGAGCTTTTAATCCAGAGATGCAGATACATCAGCTGTAATTTCTAGGCGTCCAAAATAAATTATAAAAAAGCATTTAATCGCATTAAATATCATAAAATAATTGATATTCTGGAAGGTCGGCTTCTACGATAAAGATATCGGATTAATTTCAAATCTGTACTGGATACTTAAGAATTGATGGAGATCAAATGGCATAGGTGAAAATAGTGACAAATATATCTTTGGAATACAACTCATATTCCGGAAAAAATTTGACTATTACCCTTAAAGAAGTAGACGAAGGTAGTCTTTCGAACAAAGTCAGACTAAATATTAGTCAGATTAAAATTAAATAACTTGGAAGCATTGCAAAGGTTAGTGGACCATATCACCCAGTATTGTCAATATATTGGCCTTAATATCAGCGTAGAAAAAACGAGAAAACGAATCAAATGATCATCAGCGAGAAATATATAAAAAGAAATCATCTATATATTGACGAAACTCGAATTGAACGTGTTCAACAATATTGCTACCTTGGAAATATTATAAAAGAACAATGGGACAACGCACAAGAAATAAAATATTGTAAAAAAAACAGCAATGACGATATTTAACAAAAAGACTCTTTTTCAAAAGTCACAACATCTCTTAGAAAAAAAATAAACGAGGTCAAGCAGTTATATTATTTTCTTGTTTTTTCTGTTTTATTGTATGGCATAGAATTATAGACACTCACAGAAGCCACTACTAAAAATCTGGAAGCATTTGAGACTTGACTATGTAGGAGAATCTTTAAAATACCGAGAATCTTTTAAATTTGGACAGCTCATATTAAACATACAAGTGCTGAAAAGAATGGGAAAAGATCAAGAATTAATGTATATCATTAAAAAAGAAAAATAAAATGCCTAGGGCATGTTATGAGAAATAGAGATTGATACTCCCTACTACAAACTGTAATACAAGGAATGGTAAAATAGAGTCAGAAAGGAGGAGAATATCATGAAATTAAAACATTAAATATACAAAAAGCATATTTTCAATTAAAAATTGTGATTTATTCATTTATTTTATTACTTTTTTTTAAATTTTAATTAGTTGAAAACTATTACAAATTTACATTAAAAATCTCTATTAAAAAAATTTGGCTTTAATAAATATGTAAGATTCGTTTGTTAATAAAATATACAGGGTGATTGACGACCGATGGTACGATCTGTATAGGGAAAACGAAACATAGCGAAAATTAGATAGCCATGGTAACAAGCACTGTAGTGTTGCTGCTTATGTAGGAAAATGGCAACGCCTTTGATCTTTTAAATGGAACATCCTATATATTTTCGAATTTTTAATCATACTTATATTATCTTCCTTATACCTATCTTCAGGGGTTTTAAAGAAAAAAAAATACGTATTGTTTGTTAAAAACCAAGGGATAACTAATTGTTTTTATCCCACCTAATAAGCTGAAATTGTAAACATTACTTTAAGAGACCATCTTGATTAACTTCCGATAGCCCGATTGAATCAGCTTTATTTAGGGTCATAAAAAATTAAATTAATATCTTTCATTTACTCAAATGCAAATAAGCCCATTTTTTAAATGGAACACGCCATATATTTTATCTTATATTCTAACGGAAATGTAAAATCCTTTAATTTAATATGACATATTCCTATACCTAAGTAACCGCCTAATTTAAGCTAATTCAGAAATAAATACTAAACATTTTTATTCATTAAATTACTTAGTTATCCATAAAAATGTCGCAATGGTTTAATAAATGACAGTGACAGTTTTATTTATAGTATTACCATTATGTTTTATAATAAACTTAATTTTCAAAAAAGGAAACATTATTATGAACTACTCAAATGAAGTTTTGATAGGACTATTTATTTTCCACGGACAATGTACTCAAATAAGAACAAGAATATGTAGAAAATTTAACAAAAGAAATAAGTTTTCAAGAAAATTTAGTTTCAATGTATTTTAGCTTTTAAAAGATAATCAAGTAAAATTTAAAATTTATGATGCACCACTAAATTCTGCCAAATATTTTTAAATTTTAAGAAGTATTGAAGGTAATTTTTTACCATTGCAAGATTTTCGTACTTGGATTGACTGTAGATATAGTGTAACGAGAAAACTGTACGAAATGTTTGATGATAGATGGTTGAGCCTATGGGATCATGGGATTGGCCAGCTAGATCGCCAGATCTGACATTCCTTGATTTTTATTTGGGGGGTAATATTAAGGAAAACGCAACATCAGTAAACAGTAAAGAAGAGCTACGTCAGCGAGTTATTACTTGTTTTGAAGAGCTAAATGAGAGCGAAATTAAAAGAGTTATTTCGAAAACTTACTTTAAATACTTTTTTTTTTCGTTACTTTTACGTATAAGTAACGAAGTATTTTGTAAATTAAATAATATTTAAAATAATTGTAAAAAAAATAATTTTTATCCATTGATTGTAAATCGAGATATGGTTAAATTTCCTATATGTTCTTACTCTTAGTTGAACACATTCATTATGGAAAATAAATTGTCCCATCAGAACTTCATTTGAATAGTTAATAATAATGTTCCTTTCCTTTTAAATTAAGTTTATTATAAAACATAATGGTAATATTTAACTAAAACTGTCACTGTCATAACTAAAAATGTCACTGTCGTTTATGAAACTATTGTGACATTATCACAGCGATCTACAGCAAAATCTACTTACAAAAGAAAAATATTTAAAATGATCAAATTTCACGAAAATAGCTCGAAAACTGCTAGAGGTATAGGAACATATAATTAAAAAAGACTCAAAACGAAACAGTTCAACAAAACGGGTGTTTCATTTGAAAAATCAAAGTTGTTGCCATTTTTCTATATAAGCGGCACCACTGCAGTGCCGAAAATATTTCTAACAAATTTTAACAAAAATACTACGTTCCGTTTTCTATAGACGGCTAACGTAACATCGGTAGTGAATCACCCTGCATATAATATTATACTAATTAAATACACTTATTTTTCTTTTAAACAAGAGCCGGCATTACTGTAGATTGCTTATATTATTTATGAAAGAAATAAGACTCCAAAAGAAAAAGTAGAAATTAGTTGTCTGTATTAAAGAAATTTTCCTTTATTTTCCATTATACGGCTTATAACTCTTTTATTAAATTTATTTACCGAACACTTATTTTCTTTTATTTATTAGCAAGTTTTGTGACTCGTTTAAAAGACCACTTTTAAATGCACTACCTCAGAATAATAATCCATATCTTAAGAGAGGCAATTAAAGCCTAATATATGTAGTAATTAATTTTACACAAATATGTAATCTAATAATATTTTTATTTAGAAAATCCCTCAATACATAGCATTTATGTATAAATGCATTTATAATAAATAAATGCAATAATTTGAGTTTTCGATTTTAAGTTTTCGTCAATATGTACCCACAGAAATTCAACAAACTTGTTACTAATGTTGTTTACTTTAATGATTAGAAAATTTGGTCTGTTGATACTGCTTATGGAAAAAGCTATGTACTTTGTTTTATGGAAGTCAATTGTTTTATGGAAGCCAATTTGAATTATTATAGAAAGCGTTTAATTAAATTTAGACCTTCTTGAAATTTTGCTTTGGCCTTTTCCCAAAATTTATTATTAGCATTTATGTAGACATTGAAGAGAAGAGGCCTCAACACTGTACCCTGTGCTATTCCTATTTTACCAATATTTGGATCAATAATGGCGTTAGTTATTTTTGCGTACTGAATCGATTGAAAAAATGGCTTTTAAAAGCTTTAACGCCTATTCTATTTCCCCTGATACCATATTTTTCTAATACTTCTAACAATATAGTAAGGGAACAGTATGAAAAGCTTTTGTTAGGTCAAGGAATCACTTTTTATTTTTGTCTAGATTTCTAGTTACATCTTTAACAAATTCATACATGGCATTAACTATACTATTGATTTTTTGATTTTGGATTGAATCATTATTTTATTTAAAATAAGATCTATCTCGAAAACATTTTTAAAAGATTTTTCAAATGTTACAGCTTTTAGGTCCATATATTTCCATCTCTTGTTTACTTCCCAATTTAAAAACTGGGCAGTTAAAAAATGGCTTGTAGTTTTTACACTTTTAAATATTAGGTTTAATATATGTATAAGAAGAGGCAAAATAGGAATATGTAATACAGGGTGTCCATTTATAAACTGACACATTTTAGCTGCTTATAAGTCGATAACGAAAAATGACAACAATGTGCGGTTTTCACAGAACTTCATCAATATTTTTAAAGTTTTTTTTGACAGTGTTGCCAAGTTTCAAAATTTGCTTGAAATAGGAGGAAAAAAATTCATGATTTTCAAAGGCCGATTTCTCAAAAATTTTAAATGTATCACCCTGTACTTTTTAATTTCACATAAAAGCCTGTTAAATCCCCTTTCCGAAAATGTATAAATTGTCTTAAATTCATTATTTTTTTTTACAGAGCCAATTTAAGTAAATGACACCTTTTTGAAAATTTTGCTAGAATACATATTAGGTGATTGATGAACATTTTCTGGTAATTGCCTATGTATCGCTTTAGCATCATCATAATTAAATAATTTGCGCTATTGCCATGTCTATAAAAAGTATTTATTCTATGTATTAAATTACAACATTTTTAACAACAAACAATTGAAGAAATTAATTTTAATTTATAGCTAATAAATTAGCTGCTGAATATGACCCCCATTTTGCGCGGAACACAAATGTAGACGGAGAAATAAGTTGCCGAAGGCGTTTTGTAGCATTCGCGGTGTAATTTGGTTGAAAACGTTTACTATGCTGTTGCGCAGTTCATCCAAATTTCTTGGGGTTGGACTGTAGCAACGGTCTTTTACATATCCCTATATACAAAAATCTGGAATGGTTAGATCGGGAGAATAAGGTGCCCACTCGATTGGACCTGCTCGCCCTATCCATCTGTTTCCAAAAGTAATATCTAAGGAATCCCTTGCGACCCTGGAGAAGTGTGGTGGTGCGCCGTCTTGCTGGAAGTAGACCGTGTCTAAAATTCAATCCTGCTGAAGTTGAGGATAAAAACTTTTTTCCAACATATCGGTGTAATTGTTTCCATTCACTGTTGCTTCTTGAAAAAAAAATGGCCCGTAAATTTTAGATTCCGATACTGCACACCAAACGTTCAGCTTAGGAGAATCTCTTTCAAATTCGTTATACACTCGAGGATTTTCATCTCCCCAAATTCGGCAGTTATGCTTATTTACTCGACCACTGATGTGAAATGTAGCCTCATCAGACATTATTAAATTGGTATCCGGCTCATTTCAAAAAAGATCTAGTAGTGTTTCGCATATTAAATATCTTTTTTCAAGGGCGCGATTTTCTATTTTTTGGAAAGCTTGAATTTTGTAGGGTTTAAACTTGATTATTTTTAGAATTTTATGTACTTTACTTTTTGACATATTTGTCGTTTGAGCTATCTTCCTAATAGATATTTGGTTATTGTTTAAGGACAACACTTCTTTTACCAGCAAAATATTATCCAACAGATTATCTTGTGCATTTAGGTTTGTTCTAACTTTTCTTTTAACTGTTCCCTCCTGGGAAAATTGGCGTCCCCATTGAAGTATAGAATTGCGTGAAGGTGGAGCCCTTTCAAAAATCAGCCTAAATCTTCTTCTTGTCTGCGTAACTGATTTGCATTCACTAAATAATAACACGTGCCTTTTCCCGGGTGGTAAACATGTTTAAACCTTTCAAAATCTTTAAAAAATGCAAAAATACACATAGAAATCAGATTATTGGAACTGTCCAACGAATGACGTTAAAAAGATTTGACAGAAGTTGAAGCTCACAAAATAAATTGTGCAACTCACAGCCTCCTTGACAAGCTACAATTGTTATTGTTGTCACTTGATACCGAGAATGTTATTTAATGTATTTATTGTAGGAAAATTTTCAAAAAGGTGTCATTTACTAAAATTGGCTCTGTAAAAAAAAGTAATGAATTTAAGGCAATTTATTCATTTTCGGAAAGGGGATTTAACAGGCTTTTATGTGAAATTAAAAAGTACAAGGTGTTACATTTAAAACTTTTGAGAAATTCGCCTTTGAAAATCATGAATTTTTTTCCTCCTATTTCAGGCAAATTTTGAAATTTGGCAACACTGTCAAAAAAAACTTTAAAAATATTGATGAAGTTCTGTGAAAACCGCACATTGTTGTCATTTTTCGTTCTCGACTTATAAGCAGTTAAAATGTGTCAGTTTATAAATGGACACCCTGTATTACTCGGACTTCAGAGATTATTTTATCTTTGCCAGGAGAGCTATTTTATTTCGGAGAGTGGATATATTTAAAAGTAAAGTTATTTCGTTCTGACAAGTTTTAAATACATAGAAGTTGGATTTACATTCGTAATTTTAATGAGTTGAGAAGGAGTTTTAATACTGTCGGGTATATAAAGGCCCATATTAATGAAGTGATTAGCTATGCTCTTATGGTTTGTGATTCGTTGATCATTTGTTAGATTTATAGTTTTTATTTCATTTTTATCGGTGTTTTTATCTTATCTTTTTTGATATGGTTACTGTTTAGATTAACTTTGCTTTTCAAATAGTAATTTTTTGTTTGGGTTATTACTCTATTTAGAAAATTTTGATAATTTTTATACCTAATGTTGTTTACTTGCTTTTAGAATTTCATTTTGATTTGTTTCTAGCCCGTATTGAGGTAATTATCCCATGAGCTTTCCACAGTTTTAGCTATTCAAATTTATTGTTAATATTAGAGTGTTTCAGTTATATCTTTTGTCAAATAGCCACATGGCTCAATGCTAATGAACTACTATAATTTAGTATTTCATTTCAATTTTTATTTTGTGCTAAGAATTTCGGTTTCTGAAAATTTATATTTTTGGATTTATTTGATTTCACTGGATATATATGTGGCAGATTACTACCTAACTATTTTGACAGAATGTTTTTCAATACAACTATATGATCTGTTATGTCATTATTATTATATGTAAGGGTTAAACTTGAGTGTATTTTTTTCTCTGTCGAATTGAGACAAACATAGTAAATACAAGTTAGCTCTTGTGACATCATCATACATTAAGAAGAAACCATGTGTTAAGAGCTGTGGTACATAGATTAATCATATTATCATTGTTATTTAAAATATTTAAATTAAGATCTCTCAATAATATATCTAGATTTGCATTTTGTTGATTTTCAAGATCAGTGTATTTGAATTTTAGAAGCGATAATAAGCGTGCAGACAGTGAAAAATAAGTTTTTGAAAACGAAAATAATTGCTTCAATCATATTAGCTTTTCTGTAAATATAACTGGGTTTAAACGTGTCTAAGAACATATTAATTAATCATCAAATGAATTTTGATTTGCATTGTCGTAATATACATAAAAGAAACACATAAAAACTATTGTAAGACTAGGGCATTCTGTCAGGAATAATATATTATAGTCAAATTGTAAGATTCAAAAAAAGAAGCTTATCTTGATATGACCTTACCTCCCAAATATACTAATAATATATTTAAAATTATTATAATTGAACCCTGTCTTCGCTACATTATTGATGTTTTATACTTTATGGCTCAAAGGTGACTTTTTTATTCTTAGAACATTTAAAGGCTCGAATTAAAAAACAACAATTTTATTTGAGTTTAACATGTGCATACGGGCCGATTTAGGCCGATCTTTTTACAAGTAAGTACCGATATTGTCATAACATCATATCAAGGGACAACCGTCGTCATAAACGTAGAATAATTAAAATTAAAAATTAATATATGTACTATTACATAAGGGTAAGTATTTACCTCTTTATTGTATACGCTAAATTACTGAAATACGTCAAATTAAATTTACAAAGGGTAATGTATACACTGAGAAACAAACTATTTCAAATGAATTCAATAATTTCTCTAGGAACCTAGATGAAAATCTTACGCAAAAAAATAAACTTACCAAATTATAAGAACGGCATGCAATATCTAGAAAATTCTATGGTTTTAAGGCATGTGTCAATCTTTGAAGTCAATAGAATCATAATAAAACTTAAAATAAAAAAATCATCCTGGATGGGAGAATATAAGAAGTGAATAAAAGAAAAAAAATCTACAGAAATTTCACCGATTTTGACCTGGATAATAAATAAGTCGTTTAATACAGGGTGCTTTCCGGACTGTCTTAAAATCGGAATTATTAAACTCTTGTATAAAAGTGCTAATAAAAAAGAAATATCAAATTGCAGACCTGTCTCACTTCTCACGCAAGAAAAATGCCAAATTTCTTAACTAAATTCAAGGTATTGTCAGATATGCAATTTGGTTTCAGGTGAGGCAAATCTATGCAGAATGCAATTAAATTTTTAATATCACAAATATCTGATGCACTAGATAATAGTGAAACTTGCTTATGCTTGTTCGTGGATCTTTTGAAAGGTTTTGATACTGTCAGTAAGAAACTACAAAGCTATAGACTTCGAGACAGAGTTTTTAACTTGCTTAAAAGCTACCTTACAAATAGAACGCAGCGTGTTAATATTAATAGAACTATAAGCAGTGAAAAAGATGTTAGGTTTGGCGTACCTCAGGGAACTGTGTTCAGTTCTTTACTTTTTACAATTGATGTAAACGATATGCTTAATATTAAACTAAATGGAACGCCAGTCAGTTTTGCAGATGACACCGTTTTAGTATGTAGAGCAAAGTCTTGGCAAATTGTAACAACACAAATTAAAAAAGACTTTGTAGAATTAACAAACTGGTTTGAACACAATAAATTAACTATAAATATACAAAAAACTAAGTACATGTCTTTTGCAACTTACAGAAATTCCCTTCCATTGGTAATTAATTCAATCTAGTTATTCAAAATTGACAATTTATTTAAATGGGACCTTCATATCGATAAAGTGGTTCAAAAGGGCTGCTCTCAAAATTTATGACTGCCGAACATCTAAAAATTGTATATATGTCTCTTGTACAAAGTCATTATTTAGTTTATGGTATATGGTATTTTTTGGATGGGGGGGGGGGGAAGCGTTTATATAAATAATTTTTGAGAGAGACAGAATATATCCCACTGATAACCTGTTTTCTGAAAGTAACATATTAGATTTGCGTCAACTATATTGCTTAGAAATCCTTAAATATATAAAGAAAAACAAGATAGAGCTAAATATTAACCAAAGTTCATCTAGTAGGCAAAACAACTTGGCATATCCAACCACGACTCGTAAAACTCAGGGCCAAAGGAGTTTAAAATATTATGCTCCAAGACTGTATACTTCCAAATGATATAAGATATTTTTAAAGGGTAAAAAAGTTTTTAATGATTTTATATATCTTAAATATATCAAATAAATGCTTTTTGTTTCTAACGGCTTTTGAAATATTAACTTACATGGATTACTATTGCATATTGTACTGATTATACTCTGAAAAGACCTTTCTTATTCTGGCTATAGATTTTCCCAATAAGGACAAATCACTAAATTTGACATTTACTCGATAAAGTAACCAGAAATCACCACAAGTGTTTAATGTGCTTCAGTGATATTTTTAAATGTTTTTATTTGTTGTATTGGTTAGTAAGTTTATATTATTATTATTATCTGCATTCACAGCCAGTTAAGGCTCGCACTCCCTCTAAGGTGGGGGGGGGGGATCATTTACTTATCCCAGATACCTACGATATCAAAAGGATTAAGCTCTGTGGTCTGTAGGGGCCTTTTCGGTGTCCTTAAGTGACCTGAATGTAGAGTTATCTCCTAGAAATTTCCGGGTGCTGCGAGCAGTTGCCAGTAGTACTGCCTTTTGCATGTGCTTATATAGATGTTCGCCAGTTCCTAGTTGTTTAAGGTATTCCAGTAGACTCTTCGGTATTACACCCGTTGTCGATATAACAATTGGGATGGTCTGAACATTATCCATTCTCCATTGCCTTCCGATTTGAATTTCTAGATCTCTGTATTTGGCGATTTTCTCAGTGTGTTTCTCTTGCAGATTATTGTTGTTCGGTATGGCTACGACAATAAGAGTTGTTTTCCTGAAAATGATATCTATTAAAATAAGATCTGGTCTATTATGCCTTACATGTTGATCGGTAAGTACACTGCGGTCCCAATATAACTTATATCGGTCATTTTCCACTACGGGTTCTGGAGTATATTTATAATACGGAACCTTCTCTGTTGTAATAAGTTCCAACTTCATTGCCAACTCTTGATGTAAAATTTTCCCAACTGAGTCGTGCCGTTCTTTGTATTCTGTCGCTGCAAAGGCCTGACATCCTCCTATTATGTGCTGGATTGTCTCTGATGTTTGGCATCCATACCGGCATTTGTCGTTTTGTACGGACGGATCTCTGACGATGTGCTTGAGATAATTTCTTGTTGGTATAACCTGATCTTGGATGGCGAGTAGAAAGCCCTCGGTTTCTGGAAACATCTTGCCTGATACCAACCAATAGTTCGACGAAGCAGTGTCGACATGATTTTGGCTGATCTCATTAGGATGCCGCCCATGAAGGGGCTTCTCCATCTAGATGCGGAGTTTTTCCTGGTCCGTATGATGGTAGCTGCGCGCTTCCTCGCTCTTAAGTTGTAGAGGAGTGGAATCGTCTATTTGATTTATTGCGCGATGCAGCGTGGAATTTTCTCCTTGCCTGTAAAAATAGGATCTTAAGTTAGTGATTTGTTTTTCAAGTTGTTTACCCAGATCTATTAATTCTCTTCCTCCAAGGTGGCGGGGAAGCATTGTTCTTTCAGTGGCACTTCGAGGGTGGTGGTTGTGCGTTTTTGTAAGTAGGGTCCTCACTTTTTTTTGTAGCCTTTCTATGTCTGTCCTACTCCAATTAATTACCCCAAAAGAATAACTAAGAGCTGAACATGCGTAGGAGTTAAGTGCCTTAAACATATTTTTGCTGTTGAGATTGGTTCTCAAAACTTGTCTTACCCTTTTCACAAACTCGTTAGTCAGTTCGCATTTCATTGTTTGTTGTTCAATCGTTTGTTTGTTTGATTGTTTCATCCCCAAGTATTTGTAAATTTCGTGTTCGCCCATGGCCTCGATGGTCTGGACATTCTGCATCTGATATTCTCCTGGCTGAATTTTTCCTCGGATTATATTGAGAGTACGGCATTTATCTAGTCCAAATTGCATGCCGATATCGTTGGAGAACTCTTCTACTATATGCAGCATTTGGTTTAGTTGGTTCCTAGTTGCAGCCACTATTTTTAAATCATCCATATGCAGTAAGTGATTTAACTTTGCAATCTCGGTGTTATTATCTCAGATGCTAAACCCATAGTTGGTAGAGTTAAGACGGTTCGAAAGAGGATTCATAGCAAGGCAGAACCATAATGGGCTCAGTGAGTCCCCTTGGAAGATTCCTGTTCGAATTGGAATGTTGTTTGTACTTACTGTGCTTTAACCCTCTACTTCGAGCTGAATCGTTGTTCTCCAACTTGTCATAGCGCTCTCTAGAAAAGACAAAGTATTACCATCAACTTTATACACTTTTAATATGTTTATAAGCCATTCGTGTGGTACTGAGTCGAAGGCTTTCTTATAGTCGACGTAGGCAGTAAAAATATTTCGCTTCTTGTGATATGCCTGGTTGTTGATGACAGAGTCGATATAAGTTGTTTTTTACAGCCCATAGACTCTTTAGCGCATCCTTTTTGTTGTGCAGCTATAATGTTGTTTTCCTCACAGTGTTGATAAATGCGCTGTGTTAAACATGACGTGATAATTTTATACAAAGTAGGTAGGCACGTTACCGGTCGGTACTTAGACGGATCTTGTGTGTTGTTCTGGTCTTTAGGCAGTAGATAGGTTACTCCTTGCGTTAGGAACGCTGGAATTTTCTGTGGGTTAAGAATAACGTGGTTAATTAATTCTGAAAGTTTAGGATGCACACTCCGTAGTTTCTTTAGCCAAAAGTTATGAACTGCATCTGAGCCAGGTGATTTCCAATTATGCAGTTTTTGGATAATCTGGTTGACTTCCTCGATAGTGAATGGTCGATGTTCCATCTGGTTATATTTATTACTGTTTTGTTTCTCTTCAGTAACCCAGCTTGCGTTGATATTGCATGTTGTTTGAGTTGCAAGTTGTTTGGCCCAAAAATCTTGAATTTGTTCTTTCGTGGGGTATTGCTTATCTGGGTGATCTAATTTTGAATTTAGCTCTCTATAAAATTGTTTTTCGGCCTTTTCAAAACGAAAATTGTCACGTTTTCGGTTATTACTGGTCTTGTATCTTCGTAGGTACCCTGAAAATAAGGAAAGTTTCTGTTTTAGAGTATCCAGGCATTGTTGAGCTGTATTATTTTCTGGTTCATGCCGAGTGTGGATGTTGTTTCTCTGCAAAATTTCATCAACTTTCTGTTTTAATCTATTTGTTCGTGTATCCCTCAGATATTCTGTTAGTTGGCCGATATCTTTTCGAAACCTCTGAATTTTTCGTTGAAGTCTGGTCTCCCATGGCGGTATCGGGAGCTCGGTTCTTGCAGAGTCATTGTGGATCTTTATCTTAATCTTCATGGTTTTAGCAACGGCAGTTGCTGCGCTATAAACTAAAAGGTGAAGAGATTGCATGTTATTAATATTTAAAAGATAAGGTGGACGAATTTTGGTTTTTAAAAGTTCCATAATTTGACCTAGTTTTTTTGAAGAGTTTACTTTTGGAAGTTTGGGTCTTATCAGTGGGTTGGTTCCCTCAAATTCTAGCATCGCACGTGCCATTTCTGCAGATAGTTCGTGATATAGCTCAGAATTGTCCTCTTGGGTGTTTTCGGTAGTGTTAAGTTCCTGTGTGTTATTTAATACGTTTTCTATTACAGGTTGCTCCTCAGCTGGTTTATTGTTAGCGGAGTCTTGTTCGTTGTTAGTTTGCGCTTGTATTTCTTCTTTAATGGTATTGAGTCTTGTCTCTGGAATTAGGTGATTACGCATTATTACCCGATACTGGTCTGCTACTCTCTGTTTGATAACTTGGAGATGTGGATAGATTTTCCTAAATTCAGCATGTAAAGGTTGTCTGTAGCCGATCATTTCTCGTCCCAGGTTGGTCACTTTATAAAAGCTGCGCATGACGGTTTCATTCATCGCAGATGTCCATTTCATGCGCTGTCTTTGTAGTCCCGCCTGGGTGAGCGCTGGCTGAATTTCCTGCGAGGCACCTTCAGCGAGGGGGGCTCGTATTGGTGTTGGGCCCTCCTGGTCGTTTTGTTGTTGAAGAGGAGGAGGTGTAGTTTCTTGAATGACAGGTTGCCGCCTCCTTAACTCCCTGCCACCGACGGTCCGCATACTGTCATGTCCAGCGCCGGCTCCAGACATGCCCTGGCGTTCCCCAGGCAGCGACCTTTCTCCGATTATTATTATTATTATTATTATTATTATTATTGTCCTACTGCATTGTTTTACTTTCTCTTTTCTTTTGATGTTTTTTAAATTTATTTTGTAAATTGTTATATCCTATTGTATTGTTATATTCTAACAATATTATAGTAGATGAAAACATTGAAAACTTAATATAAATGTCCCGAAAAGGGTTAATTGTAGCGAGATTTATAAAACATTCCTTTTTTAAGAAAAAATGTTTGCAGAATGAATATTTTAAATAAAAAAATATATTATGCCAACCCTCAAAAATATACGGAGTTTAAAAAAAATCAAAATTTTGTTGGTGGCACCCTTTTTGACATAGTTTTAAGATTTGCCATATAAGAAAAACATTGTCCAAATTTTGTTAAAAACGAAAAATAAGTAGTCAAAATTAAAAAAAATACATTAAGTTTATCACCTTGGATCGTGGTGACTCTCGACTTTCGGACTACGAGAATTTATCTTAACCTCATTCTTTTCTAAAAAGAATCTCCTGTTAAATATTTACCATTATTCATGAGACACTCTGTATAAAGTAGAACCTATTCTTTGCCAGAATATTTTTTTATCTAATACATTTGCTTTACAAACTAAGTGCTTTAGCCATAAAAGAATTTTAGCTATATACTAAGTCGGAGACACGCTAACGATTATGTCATAGTTGGGATTCAAACTGAAGACGTCACGACTGCAATACAGGATACTAACCCGTGTTCAAATGCATTACTAAATGTTATTAAAAAAAGCAGCAATACCAATTTTATTTAAAAAAAACATCATATATTTAAAAAAAATCAATATAATAATTATTAAAATGCTGAACATTTAAACTGTCTTAGAACTACTTCTAGTTTTTCGGCCGCTATTTATTAACGGGTGTTTGCGATCACTCATTTCTTGTAACAATTCTCCTGCAATTCCTATTTCTGTACAAAGTTTGATATTTCGGAGCCACGACAATCTCTTTTTGCCTAAACCCCTTCTCCCCTGTATTTTTCCTTCAATTAATAGTTGGAGTAAATTGTACTTTTGTGTGTGTGTACTTTCTTAAATTGGTCCCTCTTTTTTCTTATTCATTGTAAAATGAAGAAATGTGTTGTACTTAAGTGAGATCTCAGGCTTATTTCCAAGGTTGTTTAATTCAAAGAAAAGTGAAAAAAAAAGATCGTTTCCAAAGAACAGGTTCCTGACATTTGTGACAAAATTAAAGAAAAAATACCTTGTATATTTCTATACTGTTTCGTAATTCTTAACAACAATTTTCCTATGAGAAAGAAAAACTCACGGCCTAACTTAACATTAAAATTACGCCCAGAAGAAAAAACCGTCGAACGTATTCGATCATCAGACAGGGCAGGCAGCCATCATCCTTCTTTGTCCCACATCGTGGCCGAGGGCGGTCATCCAGCTCTTTTCTCGTAGCCTTCATTTCGATTTATAAATAATAAACACTCGAGAACCTCCGGGCAAGGCTTCGGTAATATGGCCGCCGACGCCTAAAGCCACTTCGACATATGGCAGTCGAAGGCAAAACGATTAAAAAAAAAATTATTGTTGCTTAACTTTTCGATAGCCGCGAGCGGTTGCTGCCTGCCAGGCATGTTTGTGGTATTAAAAGGTAGGCACGGTAACGTACGTGCTTAAGCTTTATTAGCTTTAGTTTAAAATCTTTATATAATTTTCGAACTAAAAAAGTCAATATTTTCAGTTTTTCTTAGTGGGGGTCGCTCACTTTTGTTTCAACTTATTATTGAGGTCATCATGGTAAGTCAACCATTGAAAAAGAGAGAAAAAACATGAATAACAAATTGTTACAGGTGTAGTGCACAATCATCTCAAAGTAACAACTACATACGGGAATAATGTATCTAGTTTTAAGGATCGCGTTTTATTTAATAAATGAAAAGGACCAAGTTGTCCTTTGCTAAAATTTGTCTTGTATATTTCTTTTAAATACAAAAAAAAATTTAAATAAATGATCAACAGGCCTTAAACGCAGTAAGGGTCTATTTGCAGGACAATGCCGACCAAGAGAGAAAAGGAGCGGAAGAAAAACCCAGATATATCAGACCAAGCACCTTTAACAGAAGTTATAATAAATCAAAATTCCCAAAATTAAGACCAGAACAATGAACGTATTGACGAAGGGCATGCTAAGCTTACAACAGAGTTTAGAAGGGCAATGGCAGAGTATGAAGATACAAACCCCTCAATAAGTAATGAAAGAGCAACACCACCATGGGAAAGGAGATTGTAAAAAAAAATCGAAGATATTAGAAAAGACATTGGCCGGGTGAAAGAATACGTCAGAGGTAACAGAACAAGAAAAGTAAATTAAAGAATAGAGGAAATAATGCATCAGAACCAACAACATACACAGCGGGATACAGAAAACTATACACCATAACACTGTCTAGACACCCTTAAACAAAAGTTATCTATTAAGATAAAATAAAAGAAAACAAGATAATTTATTTTTTGAATGCTTAAAGAAGCAATTTTATCAAAAGCTCAACGACACTTCTCCAATAAGCACTGATATTAGCATTTACTTCAGTAACAAAAACATCGAATAATTCTGGGGCACTCAATTAACAATACTTTTTGAATGCAACCTCAACACTGAATGACTGGATCAGGAACGAGCAAAGTGTCAAACATATAATCAAAAGGCATTTTTATCATTTTCATTTGACGAAGTAACTAACGTCATAAAAATGCTACATAACTGGAAAGCTCCAGGCCCAAATCACGTCCAAAAGTACTGGATTAACCCTGGAATGCTACACTTATTTCCGACTCTGCATCTGCTACATAGGGGTACAACCGTACCCCAAATAAAACACGTCATATTTTAGAAAATCGAAAAATTTATTCACTTATAGAAAAATAATAACTTAAACCGAGTTTCTAAGAACACTTGTAACGCACATCCATAATAAAATGTTCATGCGGCACACACTGAGCATATTTTTTTTTGATGTTGCAAACAAACGAACTTTTTACATACAGCACAGCTTATTCTCGATTTTCGATCCTCTCTTCTGGGACAAAGCACACACCTACCCACTGTTGTTGTAAGCCTAGGTACTTCTTCTGAAGCGGTTATCTTGAGGACCCTACATAAAGGTTCACGGAGTTCGCGCTTCAAAGTTGGAGCTTCCAAACGACTCATCATGTGCGGTCTGAGTAGGTCAAGGGAAAGCTTCTTGAGGTATTGTCTCCTGTGCTTTACAATTTCTTTATTCACTTCACCAGAGCCACGCAAAAGAATCATTGATGTATATCCCAGAATATCCAACAAATTATAGAACAGACATAATGGCCAGCGACGTGTTTTTCTACCAGTAGAATAAGTGTGGCACAACTGGTTTAAAGTATCCACTCCTCCTTTTGTAGAATTATAAAATTGAGTAATTTCTGGTAACTTGGTCGTAAATGGCTCATCACATTTTTTCGTGCATTGTCGAAATCATAATTACTGCTTTTTTAGCACTCTTGGGTGGACAGTATGATAACAGTATCAGATTTCCACTGTAGCAAAACATGGCAGAATTTTGATTCCTTTCTTTGAGTTCCAAAAACGACTCAGGAATTTCTTTTTTATTTTTTCTCACAGTACCAACAATGGTAATTTTCCTCTCCAAAAGATGTTTCGCGGTCTCAATAGAAATAAACCAGTTATCCATGGTCAAGTTCCTATTTGTTCCTTGGACAGAACTGGTTAGCTTATTACAGTAATACTGAGCTACAGGAATATCAGTTAGTATGGAACCTTTTCGTATATAAATTTCAGCATCAAGTGCAAAAGCTGTTTTGGCATCACAAGACAACACAATTTTGATTCCGTATTTATTGGGCTTTGAAGGGATGTACATTTTAAAAGGACATCGCCCTCTAAAACCAACCAATTGTTCATCAATTGTAATATATTCTGAAGGAGTATATTTTGCTTCGTTTTTGTTTCCAGGTAAATGCAAAACCAGATTTCCTTTTTGGTGTACGATGAATTGCGCCTTTCTTACCTGACCATATAAACACATTTTTACCCCTTAATTTGGTAGGCACTGGTAAAATTTCCACCATATCTCTGTTAATCGCCTGTATTTCTGCCAATGGTATATTGTCATCTTCCGAATCCATATCAGATGGAAAGGTATCTTGAGCTTGTTCTGGTGCAATAAAAGAATGAAGATGGATTTGATTGCCGCGTATTTCATCCTCTTCTGGCTCCTCTCTAAAATCAGGCATAACGGCATCTTCCTCCTCGCTGTCATCCGAAAAACTGTCTGAATCAGATTCATAGAGAATGCGATGAATTTCTCCGACATCTTCAGGCTTTGTTAGGTCGAAGAACTTTTTCCGCCCAGCCATTATTCGTGCAGCCTAACAAAGAAAATCAATAATAACTTAAAAATCAAAGAAAAATATAATAACTTAAAAAAAAACTAAAATATTTTATTTATAAAGTATTATAGACATATTTTAGAAATATTTTTCAAAAAAAAGATACTCATATAATAATAATCACCAAAATCTACTGAGAAGCGAAATAATCACAGAGTATATTTAACCTAAACTGCTACACTGGGGTACGCGCTAACCCCAAATATCACAAATCTCGAAAAGGAAAAACCGTGTACCAATGTCAATTGTCGCACGCGAACTGACTTGCCGCGTCTTGAAACTAATAAGACGTCGGCGTTCGTTCCCCCGCCCACTTCCATTTAACTTGAGATATGATTAATGATGGGGTACAAATGTACCCCAAGTAGCATTCCAGGGTTAAGAAACTGTAGTCAACACATCAACAACTGACCGACCTTCTGAGTCCAGTAAAGTTGAAAGGACGTCTAAAAACCATAGAATGTAGAGTGTGGTCAAAATATTGATAAAAAGGTGAAAATGTTAAAAAAAATACAAAACTTTGGGGTTTATGAAGATTTTTTTACATACGCTAAATACGTAATTATTGCCGGCGTTTACCAGGTTTTTTAGCTCTTGATTTTGCTATAATTAAAAAAAATATATTAGGGCTATAATTTTGGAACTTTCTGCGGCCTAAAATTGTAAATTTATAGGATTTTTTATCGCTTTGTACCCCTATAATTACATAATTTATAATTTACACACACGAAAAATAAAACAACAACCTTATTGACGAAAATGGGAGTGGCTTCAATGTCTCAGTAGTATATTTTTTTGACACATTTTAGTTGGTTGGGTTGGCTGTGGGCTCAATTTTAGATAATAAATATAGCATAACATAGTTAGATTTTACATTATTTTGTGAATAAAACACATTTATCAGGTGTTAAAAAATAGGTATAATTTATTTAAATTGTTTGATATTTTATGTAATTTAATATAAGTATAAATTTTGAAAAAAAAAATTAAGATACTTAGTTATTAATAGGTAAATAATAAAGATGAGATTAAATGTAAATTAACTTTTTATAACTTATATTAGGCAAAAAAATAAATATTTTTATTAAAAAAACATATACAGTGACCGCCTAAAGTTCCGCATAAATTCTATAAAAATTAGAAACATGATTTTTTGAGAAAACGCTCGGACCCGTCGATTTTTATTTTAAGTTGCGCATTATTTCACATAAATTTTTGTATACAGGGTGGAACAGAAAAAAAGATATGACGTCATCGGTAAATTTTTTAAATGGAATGCTATATTTTGTATTGCATTTATGAAATATAGGTGAAATTCCAAGCAAGTTTCCTATAACACACCTTATTTCAAAACTCAACGGTTTCCGAAATATTTACATTTAAATAACAAGAAAACAAATAAGTACGTCTATTCACAAATTAAGGTAAAATCGAGGATAAAAATAATGCTATAAACAGTGCCAATTGTTTCTATTTCCATGGTTGCACTTGTAAAGAATCTCCATTTTCGAATGTCACTGTCAGTTCGAAAATTAATAGTTTTTATCAGAATAAATTATGGCTAATTTAACGGAAACCCAACGAATTGAAATTTTGATGATGCTAGGGTACAGGGATCGAGTGCGAACACAAAAAGAAGTAAGTGAACTGTTTAATGCCAAATACCCAAACCATCCTATTTCTCAATCAACAGTTGGTAGAATAGAGCACAAATTTATAACTTCAGGTCATGTTAGGGATTTGCCAAGATCAGCTCGTCCAAAAATTTCTGCAGAAACAAAATTAAACGTTCTGCTCTCCGTCGAAGAAAATCTAAACAATACAACTTCACAATTTTCAGTTGATAATAATATAGCTGGAACATCAGAAGATGCATCTTAAAAGCAAATGAATACCACCCTTATAAAATTAGACTAATACATGAATTAAATGAGGAGGATCCTGATCGAAGACACCAATTTTGCGAGCAAATGACGAACATTTGCAATAATAAACGTCAGTTTGTGTTACGAGTTTTGTTTTCGGATGAAGCAACTTTTTGATTAAACGGTGTCGTAAATCGGCAAAATTGTCGGTACTGGTCAGTGTCAAATCCACACTGGGCAACTGAGGCTCATACACAGTACCGTAAATCTATTAATGTTTGGGCTGGTATCGTGGAAAATAAAGTAATAGGGCCAAAATTTTTGCGAAAAAAACTTAACAGGACAACGCTATTTGAATTTTCTTCAAGAAGATCTTATCCCTGCTTTGGCTTCCCTATACCCAGACGAACAAGACCCTGCTGTCCCGACATATAATTTGTGGTTTCAGCAAGACGGCGTACCGCCACATTTCTTTCGAGATGTCCGTAATAACTTGGATACAGTGTTTCCAGGAAGACAGATAGGACAAAGAGGGCCAATATAGTGGCCGGCAACGTCACCAGACCTAATTCCCTGCGACTATTTTCTATGGGGAGGGGGTACCTGAAAAGTAAAGTTTATATTGACAAGCCAAACAACGTAAAAGATTTGAAAAATAAAATTAGATATGAAATTAGATGTATATCACCCGAAATAATTGATAGTGTTTTACACGAGTTTGTAAACCATCTTGCTTTCTGCCAAGAAGTAAATGGGGATCAGTTTGAACACTTGATACATTAATAAGAGTTTTCATAGTTTATAACATTTTACCTTTTTATAACATTTTATTTTTATCAATTCAGGTTGTTATTTACTTTTTTCCACGTCTAATCTTCGGAATTGTTATTTATGTTGGTAGTTTTCGTTTTAAATTATAAACGAATTGTAGATTTGGCAAACCTTAACGGGCAACATTTTGAACACTTATTGAAAAAAAAAACTGATATTTTCATGTTTTTGTTTTCTATCTGAACAAATTAAGATAAACAAAGATTTTTCTCAAAACGAATCGACCAATTTAAAAAATCAAACGTCAAAATAAAAGACTTTGAAAGACCCTAATTTACTAATTTCAAAATTAATTATATCCCACTAAAAAAATTAAATTAAGTGAATCAAATAACTTATGAACTATAAAATCATGATTCACAAAATAATTAGCAAAGCAGCATATAAAAACTGAAAAAGAGGTAGATTATAGAACTTAACGCCCCACTAAGCGTTCACGATAGGTGTGACGCTTATCGTTTTGAAACCACCAACTCATCTATTTGGACGACATATCCAGGACTTAAAAATTGTAAAATCCTATAAAAATTGTAAATTAGACAAAATTACCAGGGCTACGGCCCGTATGTCAAAGATATTAGATTGGGACTCGACATACACAAGGGACGTACGCTTGTATATACGTATAGTGCGTATATACATGCGCACCACACTTAGTAAAATATTAAGAGTTCTGTTCTCTCTTTTTTCGGATCTATTTTTGATCTTCTGAGTTAAACATTTACAATTATTTATTGCAATGTCTTTAGACTCGAATTTACTAACAATAAGTTTAATAGTTGAAATGGACCAGATAGGCTTCATGGGAAAATAAATTGAAAATATTTCAGATACTGCTTTTGGTTTAATTAAATTTTAAGTATGATAAGATTATTTTTTTAATAATCAATAATAAGAATTATTATTGGTTTAACTTCACCGTTATATTAAATAAAAGTTCAGATAAGAAAGTAATGTTAACTGTCTTACTTTGAATGTATGGTTGTGAGATTGATAAAACGAAAAAAAAAACATTTCTTATATTCGGCTGTACGTCAGATTTGACAAAGCCTTATAACAAATTGTTTGCTGGTGTCTGGTTTTACCTGAACCGAAAATTTAGTAATTTTGCAATTACATTTAATTGAATAATTCAAGATTCGCTTATTAAAATTTTTTGAAACTTTGCACGAGTGTTTGCCAGATTGGTCTCTTCAAAAAGTTATCAGTTAAAGTGTAAAAAGGTATATGTACAGGGAAGCCAATAATTGACTCCCTTAAAATTTACATGGGATTTCCTATGTTCCGCTCGGCGACGCATCACCCGGTATAAATAAACAAATATTTATCTATAATGAGATACGAGAGAAAATTACGATAATCGTACTAGTACAGTAGCCACTCCCAATAAATAATAAAATAATATTTGTTGACGTAAGTGACATTTGACAGTCTTTTTTATTTATGAATTAATCCGTATTGACATATTTGATATTCTTGATTTGCGTGTGGAAATGTTTGTTTATAACCTAAAGAAGTGATGTAAATCCTTCTAAGTTACAGAATTTGGTTAATTAAGGCTTTAAATGTGAATTAATAGCATATAGATATAATGATCAACGTGACGGCTAGTCGCAAATAGAGTGTAGTTAATAAAGTGTGTGATTGTGAATTATTCGTAAGTAGTAAAACCTTTACAATTTTTAAAATTTTGCATTTATTTACTTCATCCGGATTTTTTTATCAATAAACTGTTCAAACTCAACATTCTATGTAAAAATTTTCAAAAAAAAATCGGCTTTTAGACGTTCTTTTAGCATTACCGGATCCGACCTTCTAAACGACTTGCTTATGAATCCCTAGAAATTGTCCGATTTTTTAAAGAAGGTATCACTTACCTTTTATCCAAGGGCTGCCAAAACACTCAATATTGTTCAATAACAGGCTTACTCACACTCGATAAACTAATTACATCTTGCATTACAGAACGTATTTACAGACATTGTGATCAGAATAGCATCATAGCGGTTCAACAGAGAAGATGTACACCCCAGAGGTGCCATGGGGTGTAAAAAACAGCTAATTATCGACTCCGTAGTTTGCAATTAGGCATTTAACAACAAGAGAAACCTTTTCGCAGCATACATTGATTAGCGAAAAGTTTTTGATGCAGTTGCACATAAATGGCTTATTAATATTCTTAAATTGTTCAAAATAAATAACCACGCATCTTGGCGAACATCAATAAAACTCCAGGTATCTAACGGTAACCGCATTGGAACTAATATGATTCCTATTTGTAGGGGTATATTCCAGATTTTTTAAGTCCACTTTGGTCCTGCCTTGCCATGAATCCACTCTCTAGCCCACTCAATTTAATTAGGTACAGATTTGGCCTAAAAAAATAATAGAGAACAAGAGTAATAAGAGTAAATCCTCTACTTATGCTACTATTACTCTATATGGATGGTTTAAAAATTCTTGCGGCAACACGAAATCATTTAAAACAGATGCTTAAGATAGTGGAAAAATTCTGTGATGACATAAGAATGACCTTTGTACTAGATGAAAGCCGAATTGTGAACATTATTAAGGGCAAATTACAACCAGGTGACTTTCAGATAGAAAACGGTCAGATAATTAATAGTATGGCCGAAGAAGAATCCTACAAATATCTAGGAATGAAGCAGGCGGAAAGAATGACCATAGAACTATAAAAAATCAGCTGACTACTAGGTTCACTCAAGGATGCAACCTTATTTAAAGCTATTAATACATATATAGTCAGTTCACTACTCCTCTGGTATTATAGGATGGAATAAAACGGATATCAAAAATTTGAAAAGAAAGATAAGAACATATGGTTTTTAGTTTTTGTAAATTTAAAACAACTAAAATTAATATAATAAACTGACAAAAGCTTTTTGATTAAGAATTAAGTTTCATGTATTCTATAATTCTATTTTTTTTTCTCTTTTTAATATTAAGTTATTAAGAAATATTAGGAATTTAAATTGAAAGCCATTAAAAAAAATATATTTTTTTTCAAATAATAATTTATACAAAAGAAAATTTTAGTCTTCACATAATTAAGTCCCCAGATATTTAAGCATTTTTACTCGTTCTATGTCTTTACGTTTGGCATTCTAGAACTTATCTAGTTTGCAGGTGATTACTAGAAATGTTGTCTCTCTCTAATATTTATGATAATTCCCGTAAGTCGGCCGTGAATTCCATCTACGTCCAGGAACCTTTGGAGGATATTCAGATTATCTGCTATCAGGACTCTGTCATCTGCATACCGTAAATTATTGATCCAAATGCCATTTACCTGGATGACTAATTGTTGCTTACTTAGAAAGCTTCTGCTCCGCCTGAGAGCCCTTCGGAAAAGAAAACTTGCATTTTTTGGTCTCTTTTTCAAGTCTAAAACTAGTTCAAACATCTAGAAGCATAAAAAGTTTCTTTAAAAGCTTGAGAAACCTAAATTATGTGCGATTATTCAAAAATATTATTAATTCGTCAAATGCCTGAAATAAAACAAACAAATATTTTATATAAACTTATGCCTGAACTAAAACATCTATTTACTAACCTGGAAAAAAAATGCTATAAAAGATCATGTGTTACTCGTGGATATAAAAGGCACTATGTCTGAAATACATTAAATGAATGAAAAATAAGTTTTAATATTAAAAAAAAATAAAAATTATAAGGGTTGTTATTTTGAGCATTGTCAACACTAAATCCTTTAGGCATCATTTGACTTTTCCATCTGATTTCGTCATTGTAACTCAAACCTTCTATAGAACGTTTTGTAAGTTGGACACTTTCGTGTGATGGTTTTACCGATTTATGTAAAATTTCAAGACAGCTTCTTCCTTTGCCACTGTAAAATACTGACATAAATAGGAATTTTATCATAGGGTAGAAGGATGTGGATACCCTGCAAAATCTAATAAATAAAGATCATCGGCTCACTTATCTTTTTTTATATATTTACGAATTATTAAGAATTGCTATCGGAGTATCAATAAGATTTGCATGAACATAAAACTTTAAAAAAAAATCAGTTCGCGTTGAGAAGAAATTCATTCGCGGCACATTAAAAGTTCTATTCAGAGCAATTTTATTTCAAAGACTTAGCAGAGCACTTTTGGCGTATGAGCCATCCTCAGTGCTAACTGAAATGAGTTGGGTGTTATATGCGTAAAAAACATTATAGTTAAAGGTGAACGAATGGAATGTACTCACTTGTCAGTTAAGCCCAGAAGTTTTCCATAGTGGGAACACATTTGATATTATTAAAATTATACATAACATTTAGACACACTTAAGACTATACAGAACACTAAACAGGACGAAAAGTATTTAAAAAAGGGGAAAACGTTGGTCTCCTTTGTGTTTTGTTTACATTTTATTGTGGTTTCTTAGATGGCGGGAAATACTATGTTAAATTAGGTTAAAAACATGCATAGCCGAGCACTTAAGTAGACCCTCTTCTGCATTTAGTGAACATATGAAATCTAATAACCATAATTTTAGTCCAAAGTTTAATTCTAAAACAGGTTACCTCTAAAAACTATAACCGACTAGATTTTCTTGAGGACATTTATATCACCAACGAGCTCATAAAAAATCCCTCTTGTTTAAATATAGAAGTGAACTTTAACAGACCTTACGTTCCATTACATAGGAGACTCCACAATTAAAAAATTTTTAGAATTTAAAGATCTTCCAAGACGGCCAAATACAGTTTCCTAACAAAATAACTGGGCATTTAAAAACTATACATTTAAAGCAACACCGGATGGTAAATTGTGGTATAAGAACCATTGTTTGCCAGGAGTGCTGGGTGAAATACGGAAAAAGATGCGACAACGAGGAACCATTCTTCATCCTGAAAGTCCTCCCACAGCTCTGATATAGCCCTGATTTAGCGCCAAATGACTTATTTTTATTCCTATTTATCAAGAATAAAATGCGTGTCACGAATATTAGGTGGAGCGTACGCAAATATATATTGATCATCAGGAAAATAATTCAAAAAATAATAATGCTGTTTTCGATAATACATTATGGTCTTTTATTAGGCTCAAAATATAAATAGCAACCCTCACATTTACAATTTCTGGAAGATATAGAAAATTACTTCAAAACCCTGGAAAAGATAAAAAATTATTTCTGATTTCTGGAAACTATTAAAACTTCAGCAAATGTCTTGAGTAGAGAAAAATACCTAAGGTATATGAAAAATTCGTGGAATAATTCTGGAAATCATGAATAAGCCTTTGCAATGCCTGGAAGCCATTAAAGATTTCTAAGAAACGCTAGCAGTGTCAGAACAAAGTAAAACAGTAATTTAAACATTTTAGGAAAAATCTTTTTTTTAATAATTTATAAGGATTTTTTTTTCTTTTCACAGCCCGTGCGTTTATGTATAAGCTTAAAGTTTCTAGTTTTTTTTATATTTATTAATTTTTTTAATATTTAATAATGTCTACGTTAAAATCATAAAAAAACAATTAAAATTTTTATAAATAAGATAAATAAAAATTCTTGCATTTTTTAGAATTTATTTGATTATTTGATGGTTAGATAATTTTTTTTAATAACGATATTTTAGTAAAGCACTTTATTATCCGAATACTTTCGTTCAAAATAAAATGTGCATTATTAAAATATTTTTAAAATAAAGAACGCTGTTTATTATTAAAATACTATGCAATTTCAATTAAATGCTAAATTTTCTTTTTACTCCAAATACCTAAATTTCCATTTTTTTCTGATTTTCTTCTATGCACTATGTGATAAGTGCATATCAAACTATTTTAACTTACTTTTGAGAAAGCTTTACTTCAAAATAATGTATTTATATTTTATTTTCCTAGGTGTTAATATTTTAAGTAATTTTTGAAACTATTGTTAAAAGTTAATTTTAACAATTTATTTTATTTTATGATTTTATGGAATCGCAGTTTATGGTTGTCAAACGAATAATACCTTTTTTCTCAAGTAAATAATTTTTGCCTGAACTTTCTCCCAAATCCCAACATGTGTTTTTACCTACTTTTTAAGAAATGCCTTTGTTACCAGTTTAGCTTAAGTGCACTTAAAAATCCATTTTTCTCCTCAAGTTCACTTAAGTGTTGGCCCCATGACACACGTGCATCCCACATTTTTTTTTTTTTTCACCCCGAGTCCCACGAGAAAAAATCAGTATTCACTCCGTCGCCGCAAAAAGAAGTACCTACTCTCGCGCCCTCGAAACACAAGGTTTCTCTCACCAGTGAAGAAGGAATTCACAAAGCTTAAAGTACCGAGAAAATAAGTTAGTCAAGAGCAAGTTGGCGCAAGCAATTCCTCTCTCTCTCACTCTCTTCCGTTTAAGTATTTGTCTAAAGTTCATATATGTATACCTAATTGTTACGATAAAGTAGTTTAAGTTATGTAAAAAGGTCTATAGTGAATAAGTGTGCGTAAAGGTGGAAAACTGAACTGAAAGTGAGTGCAACGTTGTGAGTGCAACAGTGGTTGTCAATAGCTGCACAAACCAAGGTGACGTTAGTGCTAATGCCGTTCCTGGTTCCTGCTAAGTTCCTGCTATTGATCTTGTGATTCTGGAAGGCTGGTAACGTCAACTAATATTGTAAACCCTGGTAAATAACTAACTTCAACATTGTAAATCGTTCATTAGTCTATACCTGTTAATTATTACTAACCAAAAGGTACAATAAACCCTTATGTAATAGTAAATCACAACTGTGTAATTTATTGAACTGGACCTATGTCATCGAAGGGCTCGTCAATGCAGTAGCCGTTGCTCGAGCAGGTATAGGTAGGTTTTTAAGAAACCCTAATCTATATTCATGGTCCTTCGAGCCGGATCTTCCCAAGTTGTGATTTTACGATTCATCTAAGCAAAAACAAAACATACTTCTTGTGTAAAAAGTATATAATTGGTTCCGACATATGTGTCGGTGGTCCTTCGAGTAAACAGTATTTTAGTTAATTACTTACTAACAAACCTTTTAGTTATTTGTCCCTTGTTATTTTGTTATTTTCACTTGTTACTTGTTATAATTGTTATTTGGAAATAAGTAGCAACTCACTTTTTACTTTTTCTTTTAAATTGTTTATTGGTAATTAGTTTATTTTCTCTTAACAATTATTGTTTAAATTTAAAGAAAATCTATTCCCAAAAAATAAGCATCTGGTTGTCTCGTAATTTTTTGTGTTTATTCTGTAAGCCTAAAACTAAAAAGTAAAATGACTGAAGGAATAGAAATATCAGTAGAAGCGTTGGTTAAAAATCGCGGATATTTAAAGGCTAAAGTAACACGAATTGTTAATTGGTTTTTAGAAATCAATTATCAATTATTTTTGCCCATATTAAAAATTTAGTTGACATTCCTATCCTAAATAAGGTATCCTCACACACACTTAGGGAATTTATAGTTTGCATAAAACAGAACTTTGATTCACTGAAAAATCAAAACATTCCAGTAGACCACTGGGATTTAATTTTAATTTATATTTTTTCTCAAAAATTAGACTTTGGCACAAGAAAGGCATATATATCCGAGAGAGGTTCTCAAATGCGCTCTTCCTCACATGTGGTCCCTAAGCTTGAAGAATTTCTAAGCTTTTTAGAAAAGCGTTGTTCGGTGTTAGAAGATCTCTCTGAAAGCCCTTCAACTAGAAATTATTCCCATGGACGTTCTTCTCAACACAACACTCCCTTTGTTAAAAAAATTTCACACTATGCTCATGGTGGGCAACGCCAAGGCAACCAAGTCATACCTCAAAACTCTCCTCAAAACTCTCGCTCACATTTTGTTGCAGGACAAAAGTGTCCCTTTTGTGAGCACCCTGATCGCAAAATTTATACTTGTTTTAAATTTAAAGATCTTAGTTTAAAACAGAAACAGGATTTTGTTAATCATAATAATCTATGTTTTAATTGTCTCGGTTCAAGGCATCAAGTAAAAACCTGTACATCTCAGAGGTGCCAGATTTGTCATATGAAACACCATTCTCTTTTGCATCCAATGGATGATGCAGCACAGCCCTTGCAAAGCAGAAATTCACATTGGAGGCCAAATCCTCAAACCCAAAATGAACGATCTCAAAATTTTAACAGAAATTCGCTTCTCATAAATAGCTCCCATTCTCGGAATCAAGGTTCAAGCCAAAGCTCCTCTCAGACTCAAGAACCACAAATCCCAAGCACAAGCAATGAAATTAACTCGAATCGCCCTCACGCTAATAAACCTGTGATTTTGTCAGTTTTCGCCACTGAAGATAATGAAGTTTTATTAGGTACTTCATTGATTCAAATACCCGACAAGAATGGTCATTTTATTATTGCAAAGGCAATATTAGATCCCGGGAGTACTATATCAATAGTAACCCAATCGCTGGTTCAAAGACTTGATCTCTCTCCTAAGACGCAGCCAATACAAATCTCTGGTATTGGCGGCAAAATTAAGCACTCTAATCACGCAATTTCCCTGAGAATTCATTCCTGTCACAATCACGATTACTTCCTGAATGTTAACTGCTGTGTATTAGACAAAATCACAGAAAAATCCCCTCACTTTAAAGTCAACAAATTTATGTTGAACCTTCCCAATAATACACCGCTTGCAGACCCCTACTTTGATACGCCTTCTACAATAGATTTATTGTTGGGAGCAGATGTATACTACCACATTCTTTCAGGCGAATACACCAAGGTTAACAACGACTCTTTAACGTTGGTAGGTACCTACTTTGGCCACATTCTTTCAGGATTAATCCCCTCCCAAGCTCTCGTTCACAAAACCCCTTTGGCAAATTCTAAGAATTGCTTTTTAGTGCAATCATTAAATTCAGATTGCTCACTGGACTCATTAATTGAGAAATTTTGGTTACTAGAAGATGTCTCGCCCACTCACGAAAAACCCCTATCCCCTGAAGATTCTATGGTTGAACAGAATTTTCAAAATACCACGGTATTTAAAGATGGTCATTTTCAAGTCGACTTACCCCTTAAAAGGCCCCAAGAGTCACATCCGCTAGGAGAGTCATATTCATTAGCCAAGAAAAGGTTTCACCACTTAGAAAAGCGTTTTCAAAAATCTCCTGACCTTTTTCTTGAATACAAAAAATTTATCGGTGAATATATCTCACTCAATCATGCACGAATTATTCCCCTTTCCCTTAAAACTGAAAATCACAAAAATCGATACTTTCTGCCTCACCACTGTGTAATTCGTGAGGACAGTACAAGCACTAAACTTCGTGTAGTGTTTGACGGATCTATGAAAACGTCTTCTGGGCTATCACTCAATGACGTAATGCATAAAGGATATACAGTTCAACCTGAACTGTTTGATATTTTACTTAGGTTTCGAAGTTTTAAATTCGCTCTCACTTCTGATATCGAAAAAATGTATAGACAGGTGCGCGTTAACCCAAATCAAACTTACCTGCAAAATATTTTATGGCGCGACCATCTCTCTCAGCCAATGCAATGCATTGAATTACTCACCGTCACTTATGGCACGAACTGTGCCCCCTATTTGGCTACACGCACCCTGAATGAACTTGCCATTATTCATAAAGACGATTATCCTCTTGCGTCTCAAGCTATTTTATCTCAATGTTACGTAGACGATGTTCTCTGTGGGCAAGATACCTATGAAAATTTGGTAGAATTACATAGGCAGCTGTTGGAACTTTGCAAGATTGGAAATTTTCACTTACATAAATGGTGTTCAAATAGCAATTTATTTTTGTCCAAAACTTGTGATAATGGGTCCCAAGAAAGTTTCACCATAGAAACCGAGGAAATTTCAAATAAAGTCCTTGGTGTAGGCTGGAATCCCGACTCAGATGAGTTTTTTATCTCTTTACCTGATACTAGGTCCGAAAGCATAATTACTAAACGTATAGTTTTATCTAAAATTGCGCAAATGTACGACCCCTTAGGATTCATAGCTCCCATTGTTGTAAATGCTAAATTAATTATGCAAAACATTTGGAAAGAAAAAATTAATTGGGATGAACCCCTGAAAGAACCCATTTTAACCCAATGGACCACCTTTATTAAAGAGCTTCCCCAACTAATGTGTTTAAAAATTCCACGTTTTTTCCTAGCTAATAATAATCCCAGTTCACTTCAAATCCATGGATTTTCAGATGCCAGCAGGAAGGCATATGGTGCGTGTGTGTATATAAGAGCCCTTTATCCTAACAAAAATGTCTCTTGTCAACTTATTACTGCCAAAAGTAGAGTAGCCCCGATAAGAGAAATTACAATTCCCCGCATGGAACTCTGTGGAGCACTTTTACTTTCCAATTTAGTCACTCGTGTGTGTTCCATATTAAAAGAAAGATTTTCAGTTGACAACATTAATCTTTGGACTGACTCTGAGATTGTACTTGCTTGGTTAAATGCCCACCCTTCTCGTTTCAATGTGTTTGTAGCAAACCGCATTTCTCAAATTCAGGTTTTATCTCAAGACTGCAAATGGCGTCATATTCCAACTGCGGATAATCCAGCTGATCATCTTTCTCGCGGATTTACCGCAGACCAGATTCTCACCTCTACGCTTTGGTGGAACGGCCCAAAGTTCTTACTGGACCCGAATTTAAATTTAAAAATGTATGAAAAGGGACCTTGCTCCACTGAAGAAGAAGCAAGAAAAGCAAAAACGGTCTTGCTTGTTAACTCCGAAGATTTCTGGATAACACTTTTTAATCGGTTTTCTAACTTCTCGCGATTGCAACGAACTATTGCATTTATACATAGATTTGTAAATAATTGTAAAGGTAATGGTAAAAAATTTTATGGTGCTTTAGCTGTAACTGAATTAAAGGCTGCAGAAATTTTTATAGTAAAGCAAGTTCAACACCAAACGTTTTCAAAGGAAATCAGTGAACTAAAGTCAGAAGAAAGAAAAATTTCAAACAAGCAAGTCCTTAGGTTAAACCCCTTTATCGATACCTCCAATCTCATAAGGGTTGGAGGCAGATTATCCCAAGCACCCATATCATTTGATCAAAAATTTCCAATTTTATTGCCCTCAAAAAACCATGTTGTTGGACTCTTGCTGAAAAAAGAACACATTAGGTTAGGACATGCTGGTCCTCAAACGATATTGTCAAATATTCGTCTTAAATACTGGCCGCTAAATGGATTAAGAGAAATAAAAAGGATCTCTATAAACTGTTTACAATGCTATAAATTTAAGCTTAAAACAGGAGAACAAATTATGGCAGATCTCCCTAAATCCAGAGTTGTCCCTTCTAGACCGTTTTTAACAACAGGTGTCGATTTTGGAGGACCATTTATTATTAAATCGTCATCTCTTCGACGCGCCAAAATTGAAAAGGCGTATATCGCTTTATTTGTATGCATGGTCACTAAAGCTGTTCATTTGGAGCTAGTATCAAGTCTCTCTTCACAAGCATTTTTAGCATGCTTTAAACGTTTTATTTCAAGACGTGGATGCCCGGCAACAATTTTTAGTGACAATGGTACAAATTTCTCTGGTGCCAGCAATCAAATTAAAGAAGTTTATGACACGCTTAAGTCACAACAGACACAAGAGCAATTGACTGCATTTTTCTCATGCCATGAAATACAGTGGCAATTTATACCTCCTTTCTCTCCTCACTGGGGTGGTCTTTGGGAGGCAGCTATAAAAAGTACTAAACATCACTTACGAAGATTAATTGGAAACCAGAATTTAACCTTTGAAGATTTTTCCACTATTTTAGCACAAATTGAGGCTATTTTAAACTCCAGGCCACTTCTTCCCCTATCAGCTGATCCACTGGACTTAACTTGTCTTACCCCTGGACATTTTTTAGTTGGAAGTCCTCTCGTTTCGTACCCTGAGCCCAATGTCTCGTCAATTCCTGAAAACCGCTTAGATCGTTGGCAAAGGTTAAGTCAGATTCAACAATTCTTTTGGACTAGATGGACCAAAGAGTATCTCAACAATCTTCAGAATAGGCCTAAATGGATGTCCCCAGTCCCCAATATTGAAACAAATGACCTTGTTCTTCTTAAAGATGAGAACACCAAACCTCTTGATTGGCCGTTGGCCAGAGTAGTAGACACTTTACCTAATAAAGATGGTAAAATACGCTTGGTAAAAATTAGGACTAAAAATGGAATATTTACTAGAAATATAACCAAATTATGCCCGTTGCCCAAATCTGATAGTAACTTAGTTTAACCATAGTATTTCTTGATAAGTTTTGTCTATAAGTTATAATGTATAATGTTTGTTGAAGGCAAAGCCTTCAAAAGGGGGGAGTATGTTAAAAGTTAATTTTAACAATTTATTTTATTTTATGATTTTATGGAATCGCAGTTTATGGTTGTCAAACGAATAATACCTTTTTTCTCAAGTAAATAATTTTTGCCTGAACTTTCTCCCAAATCCCAACATGTGTTTTTACCTACTTTTTAAGAAATGCCTTTGTTACCAGTTTAGCTTAAGTGCACTTAAAAATCCATTTTTCTCCTCAAGTTCACTTAAGTGTTGGCCCCATGACACACGTGCATCCCACATTTTTTTTTTTTTCACCCCGAGTCCCACGAGAAAAAATCAGTATTCACTCCGTCGCCGCAAAAAGAAGTACCTACTCTCGCGCCCTCGAAACACAAGGTTTCTCTCACCAGTGAAGAAGGAATTCACAAAGCTTAAAGTACCGAGAAAATAAGTTAGTCAAGAGCAAGTTGGCGCAAGCAATTCCTCTCTCTCTCACTCTCTTCCGTTTAAGTATTTGTCTAAAGTTCATATATGTATACCTAATTGTTACGATAAAGTAGTTTAAGTTATGTAAAAAGGTCTATAGTGAATAAGTGTGCGTAAAGGTGGAAAACTGAACTGAAAGTGAGTGCAACGTTGTGAGTGCAACAGTGGTTGTCAATAGCTGCACAAACCAAGGTGACGTTAGTGCTAATGCCGTTCCTGGTTCCTGCTAAGTTCCTGCTATTGATCTTGTGATTCTGGAAGGCTGGTAACGTCAACTAATATTGTAAACCCTGGTAAATAACTAACTTCAACATTGTAAATCGTTCATTAGTCTATACCTGTTAATTATTACTAACCAAAAGGTACAATAAACCCTTATGTAATAGTAAATCACAACTGTGTAATTTATTGAACTGGACCTATGTCATCGAAGGGCTCGTCAATGCAGTAGCCGTTGCTCGAGCAGGTATAGGTAGGTTTTTAAGAAACCCTAATCTATATTCAACTATATATTTAAAGAATCAAGATAAATATCTAGTAAATTTTCAAAAATAATTAAAATTCATGTTTTAATTAAAAGTAAATATGTATTCAATAGTAAAAAGAGCTTTAACACGAAACACGTTTTCAATTTCTTCATCTTCGTCAGTTTTCGCATAAAAATTCGAGTCACTTATCATCGAATTATCACTCAATTGGTAGTCCGAATCATATATCGCTTACAGAATAATTGTCCACATAATGTCCTTTGTAAGGTGTTAGCACAATATCAAAGATAAAAGCACAAAATATCCCCCCCTAGAAGAAACTCTCAAACGTTCAAGAATTGGACTGATTACAGCGCCACCTTTTAACTGACCGCAACACTACGTTGCTTTATGGCGGGCGCGGAAATTAAAAAGTGGTGTTATTTTTGCTTTTCTGATAATGTTTACTTTAAAGTTATCAAATATGTAAATTTATTTGCAATTTTTCTGTTACGACAAAGATTAAAACAAAAAAATTGCAAATCATATATATTAGTAACTCTAAAGTAAAAATTATCAAACAGAAACAGTAGTAGGTATAAAAAAAAACACAAAAACATTGAAAACAAACATTTAAAAGTTTATTACCAAAACAAGATTTACTTATTATATACCTTACTAAGAAATACTTATAGTTAGTTACATACTTAGTTTATTAACAAAACTACTATTAATAAACAATTTACAAAATATTCTTACAAATGAATTTTAAATATTTGTACATTTTATTTTTAGAAGTGCTTACTTGGCCATTTATAATTATATCCAACGAATTTAAAAATATTCATTTGAAGTACACATGAAACCGTTCATAGAATGGTAATTTGAGGTTGCTTAACATATGTTTGGTGCTTAGTTAGCATAAGCCACCAGCTATATAGTTTAGCTGGGCGACTGGAAATTACCATTCTCAAAACGGTTTTATCAAAGCATGGGTATAAACCGGTGCCTTCCTTCCCTCCAACAAGCGTTTTAAAACAAATTAAGAGCTGGATTTTTGCACAACCATTTTCAATTTTTTTACAAGTGTTCTGATCCAATTTACTGGATCCCAAACCCAACATATTAGAATATTTAAAAATTGGTTTCTAGCTTACCATGTGATTGAAATTTATTCTGACTGATGGTTGTGCATGAACTATCTTCCTTTGAAGAACCAGGTAAGCAATCCAGGTACTTGCAACCCTTCAGTAAAATCTTGTACAGACAACTGCAAAAGTAGTTGTATTAGTGGTTAATTACATTCTTGGTGATGCGGCTCTGGCTCTTCTATAATTTATTATGGTAAAAATAAAATAATGGTACGCAATAATTTTTTTTTCCTGATTCATTAGTAAGAAATAGAACTGGCACTGCATCTGGCTTAAGCCCCCGCCTTGAGCCAATTCAGGAAGAAAATTTCTCTCACACACAACACAATTTTGGTATAAAGTATCAAAAGGCATCGTCATAAGCTTCGGATTGTTAACTTTTTTCAGCCATCTCAATCATCCAATATTTCATCAATCCAATATTTATGGTTTTTATTGGGAAAACGACTGCCATCTTTATTGCAGCAACCCGGTACTTAACATTTTTTTTTTTGAGGTCTTTTTTCACCAGCAAAATACATGGCTATTCTTTAACTCAAAAAAACGGTAAATACACACAAAAAGTAACTTTCAATAAGCAGTTACATCCTTTAAAAAAAAACACCACTAGTTAAAATTATTGTACGACATATCACCAATTGGACAAATGGAAATAAAACAATGTTTTTCTTTAATACAATTATTATTTAATTTTCCTGAAAAAAAAATACTTAAAATTATATACATAATATAAAATAATTTATTATAACAGACATTATATAAATTAGAATTAATCTAAAAATGTTTAAAAGTATTTTGGTAGCACTGAGCTACCCTAATTTTAAATAGATTAAAAGGTTGTCAAAATTTTTGTGCTATTTTCTCATCATAAATCTAAAGGCATTCCCATTAGGTTATTATCCTCATTTTATTAACACACACGAGAGGAACTAGTCGGTGGTCTTGCGGACATGCCGGCAAGGTACATACTTCCGGCCGACACAGAGATCAGGACTATCAACCTGACTCGTGCGATAGTCGCGGCATTCGAGGGCAGCTGTCCCCTCAGACGGAGACCCGCCAATGCCAAGAATGGCAAGAATGCCTGGTGGAACAGGAACACGGAAAAGCACCGTGACACTACGCGTCGGCTCCTTCGCAGGGCTGAGCGCACTAAGCTTGCCACTGACTGGGATGCGTTCCACGCAGCTCAAAGGCAATACAAAAAGACACTCAGGGACTCCAAAAGACAGTGCTGGAGGCGGTTCTGCGATGACGTTGAAAACACACCATCCGCAGCACGACTGTGCAGTACTGTCCAAGGAACCTGGAACTAAATTGGGGTCGCTGTTACTTCCAGATGGCAGCTTTACTACCAATGAGCGGGAGTCACTGGAGGTCATGCTGCGCACCCACTTCCTAGACTCCAACTCATCTCGCGATCCTCCTAGCTGTTCTCGGGCTCCGATTCGCTTAGAGTTCGAGACTGCTAGAAGAATAATTACCTACGAGAGGGTGAAATGGGCATTCCCCCCCTTCAAATCTCTGGGCATGGATGGATTATATCCATGCCTTTTGCAAAACGGGTTAGAAGTACTAACCCCACACAAAGTCGACTATTCAGGTCGTCCCTTGATCAGGGCTACGTCTCAAAGTTATGGCGTCAAGTGAAAGTCGTCTTCATTCCGAAACCCGGAAAAAGCGATTTTACAGATCCCAAATCGTACCGACCTATCAGCCGTACCAGTTTTATGCTGAAGGCGATGGAGAGGCTGATTGATTGATATCTTAAGGAAAGCATCCTGGTCAACAAACCACTGGATGTGCATCAGGCGGGCAAATCACGGACCTGGCCCTACACCGCCTCGTTAGAAAGGTGGAGGGTGCTCTGGGTAGTGGCAAGGCCTGTCTGGGTGCGTTTCTAGACATTGAAGGGGCGTTCGACAACACCCCTTTTGCATTAATCTGCCAAGCACTTAGCCACACAGCCGCGGCTCAGAACCCTGTTTGGTTAGCTGGATAGAGGCCATCTCATCTCGAAACGTCATGTATCTGCCCAGCTCAACAACGAGATTGTCGAAACGTTGGCGGCTAGAGGCTGCCCGCAGGGAGAAGTATTTTCCCCTACCTTGTGTTGCCTTCTGGTCGACAGCCTGATAAATCTTTTAAACAATGCTGGCCTATACACACAGGCCTACGCTGATGATCTGGTAATCCTTTGCCCAGGGAAAGACGCCGTCTCAATGCAGGGCCCTATGATGAGAGCCCTGCGTATGGTGAATATATGGTGCCTCTCGGGGGGTCTCAGGATTAACCCCAAAAAAGCAGAGCTCCTACTATTCACGAGGAGACGTAACTTTGGCACGCCCCCTGTTATATCTCTAGGTGGCGTGCAGCTCCATTACTCCAGGACAGTTCGATTCCTGGGAATCAAGTTGGATCCCAAACTCTCCTGGCATGATCATGCAGACACCAGAATAAAGAAGGCCACCTGCGCGCTATGGGCCTGCAGGCGGGCTTTCGGCAATACCTGGGGTCTGTCTCCTAAGATCCTCCACTGGATCTACTCGCGCATTGTGAGACCTCTTCTCACATACGGGGCTATCGTTTGGTGGCCATGTACGGAGAAAGCAAAAATTCGTGCTCAACTGGACAGAGTTCAACGTCTTGCATGTCTCAGCATAACGGATTCTATGCGGACGGCGCCAACTAGAGCGCTTGAGACTCTGCTGAGCCTTCCGCCTCTGGACCTCGTTGTGCAATTCGAGGCAATGAGGACTGCGTACAGGCTATACGTCTTCGGCGAACTACGTGCTGGCGAGACCGGTCACGCAAAAATTTGGTCACGGACCATACAGGAATGTCCTCTCCTTCTGATGGGCAGTGACTGCATGGCTCCAGTGACTGTGGACTGCGAGTGATTCGTGACGCACATTGCAGGTACAGAGGAGTGGCAGCATTCCAACAGACCTGCATTGCTAAATAGGGGGACCATCTGGTACACAGATGGCTCCAGAATGAATAACAGAGCTGAATCAGGGCTTATTGGTGGGATCCCACATACCAGTAGGGCATACTCACTGGGGGAGCACGCCACTGTCTTCCAGGCCGAAGTATTCGCTGTATTAAAATGCGGACAGAAAATCCTAAGCTGCGGACACCGCAATACAGTCGTATCAATATGCTCGGACAGCAGAGTTGCCATTAAGGCTATCACGGCCGCAAAGGCTTGGAGCTTAAGCTTGTACTAGAGTGCATAAAAGTCCTGAAAAAACTGGTACAGGTTAGATGCAGGGTCCAGCTCGTCTGGGTACCTGGCCACGCAGGCCGTGCAGGTAATGAGGAAGCGAACTCTCTTGCCAGACTGGGATCCGCGAATGTGCCGATGGAGCCGGAACCCATAGTTGGTATCGCCAAATGCGTTGCGGTCGCGTCAATGAAGGGTCTGCTGGACAAGTGGACCCACCGAAGATGGACTGAGTCCTCTGGTATGAGACAGGCCTAAGCGCACATAGGTGGGCCCTCTGCCTGTCTCACCAAAAATCTACTACGCCTAAAAAGACGCGAAATTCGGCTAGTGACAGGTCTTTTAACCGGTCACTGGCACTTAAGAAGCCATCTCCATACTATCGGTGTTGCGGACAACCCGGAATGCCGATGGTGCTGTGAGGAGGATGAAACCGTTGACCATGTAGTCGGGGAGTGCCCAGCACTCACGCGCGCCAGGTTCAAATGCTTGGGTAACACTTTCAGTGTACCGAGCGACTTTAAGTCCTTCAGACCAAAAAGCCTTATCGGTTTCTCTAAGGCCGTTGGGCTCTGGTAACCCCCGGTGGGGCATGGCGGGTCCATCAGGAGACCTATATGCACAACTGCCTTGGCAGCCCACTGTTTCGTCAATTCATTAACACACACAGATTTAATAGAGGATGAATTCTTTTTATTTAATATGTACTTGTATCTGTTTCCTAAAGAAAAATTAAACAGATTTTAAAATTATTTAAATTATAATTTAAATATTAATTTTTAAAATAAATTAAAAATTCTACAGCAGAGTATTATCGAAAGAAACAATATATCCATCTACAAAACAAAATAAACTCTTTGAAAATGAAAACAACTGTTTAGTATAAACATATATCAGTTACATAGTATATATTTGATGGTCTCTTATCATACTAACAACATATCTTGGAACTATAATATTAATAAAAACTTAATTCAAGGACAGAGCACAAAATAAAAAAGAAACTCTTAAAAAAAACACAAGTTGTAAGAAAAACATTAATTCTGATCCATTCCGGGTGCTCAGGTCTTTTAGTCTCTATACCTATAATTCGTCTCAGTGAAGACAGGAAGTGGTATGATACGAGTATGAAATAAAATTTAAAAAAATAAGCAGTGCAAACCTTATAAATCATTTTACTAAATAATTCATGTGAAAAGAAACAAAATAAATGTTTAAATAAATATGTATTGTAGTGTAAAGCCAGCACTATCAGCATTATTAAAATTTGTGGAGAGAACTGGTCAGAAGAAATTCTATAGCTCAGTCTTAATAAAATTTACATTGCATATCTCTCTCCATGTTTTTCTTATAATGGGAACTGAAGGAAATTAAAAAATCTTTCATTACTATGTTTCTCAGAACTATTTAAAATAAACATACTCTTACATCAAGGAAATTTTCAGGAAAATTTTAAATCAATTTTTAATTGTTAAATAAAAAATGAGAGGCCAGGCATTTTGTAATATGTATTTATAATAATCAAGTTAAAAATTAAATAGGTACTTGAAAAGTGAACTTGATTTGAATCTCAACTGAATTTGATTTTATTAAAGACTAAAGATTGACAATACAAAAACGTAATAGTAATAAATAAAATCAGATTTTCTTACCAGAAACCTGGAATTGCTTGCTGCAAATCAATTAAAACATTACTCCCAATATTGAAAGGGAACTTTTTAGAAAAAAAAAAAAGAATTTAAAATAACATCCTTAAAACAAATAGCAACCCACCCTTGCATTCATTGAAATGAAAAACAAACTCAAATAGTATGACAATGACAAATGATGTTCTATCAGTCAATGTCAACAACTGTCTATGTCAGCTCCCTGTCAATTTTGCCAAGCAAGATGACATACGATTCCGACTTGTAATCGACGCTTGGGCATATCGTCTGGAACAGGCGATGTATCTTCCTCCTTATTTAATACGTGAATAATGTATCACCATTTTTATTTAAAGGTATTTGGTTTATTGTTTCTCAAAACCGAATTATTGTAAATTCTCTGTCTGTTTTGTTTATGATAGAATAATATATTTTACTATATAAACCCTTGCTAATTACAAAGCCTCATTAAATCATTTATTTTTTGATATTTATAGATGGTTGTACCTATTAATGTAGAAACACGCTGTACATGGAAGAAAAGTAAAACTCGTAATAGTAAAAATAGAAATAATTTACTAAGTAAATACAAGCAAAAAATTTAATGAAGATCATCATTTGTATGGTATTAGGATTTATAAGATTCAAGTTTAAGTTTAGATAGTTTAAGTTTAGAAAAATTACAGATCTAACGCGCAACTATCTTAAATTCTTACATATATGTAACGTTCTATTTTGTATTTTTGTAAACGTAACCTCTCAAAAACTTTAATTGTTTTGTTTCCCTACAATTGGCATAACTGAAATTTGTCAGAGTGACCAACATCAATAGGACACAATCACGCAAAATGGCGGCCCTCTAGTAGTGGTCATTTACTTTTCATTGAATTGGCAGTCCAGCACCTTTAGTAGAGGGCCAAAATTCCTTCGCGTTAACACAGTAACCCGCACTTCTTTATATTTGTGTTCTGTGGGTGAAATAAATATAAAAAATTAAACTATAAGTATGACGACTTGATGATATAAAAACTAAAGGCATGCAAAAATGTATTTGATTTTGTTTATTTGTAATTTATATGTATCTATAATTAGTGTAATAAAACACTATAAATTATTATTATAGTTTTGCCTCGCGCCTTCCAAACATTCAGAAGCAGGGTACGCCTCTGTCTTTAATGTGTCTATTAATTCTTCCATTCGGCTTTTATTGTATCTTAATAAAATCCTATAAACATCTTTTATATTATCGCCCTTTAGCTCATGCATCAATAGTTACAGAACCGCAAAACCACCACATCACACATATCCGTCCTGATCTTTCAGCCTGAATTTTCAGCCTGTGACGGCTGAAAAGAAGAACTGAAACAGTCTGCGTTGAGCGCTCGTGGAGTGGTTATATTCGCCGGCTCGACCCTGAAGATACCGCGGCGAGAAAATTACGAAGGGAAAAAAAGCGAAACGTCGCGCCGTGTTTATATTTCTTTATAAATAAATTATTTTGTTGTGTGTTATGGGATATTAGGACTTTATTTTTTTTGGTGGGAATTATGGCCAATTTTGCTGTTTCTTTAAAAAGGAGCTCCAGTGATTTTGAAGATCAAATGTTATACAGGTGAGTTTGAATACATTAAATCCAAAAAAATCTATTTAGTGCCTCTTTGACACTGGGAACTTTTTTATCTAACATATAATTTGAGTGTTTGTTTATTGTTTTATATGTTAAATTATTAATTAAATAAGAATTAAAATGCTTAAATTAATATTTAAATTGCTACAAGTAGGTTGATACAGGCGTATCCAATATAATCAAGGCGATGTGGAAAATTATAATAATCCCCTATTAACATTTTAGAATAAAGTTATTAGTGTAGTCATTGCGGTTATTTTTTGTGTTAATAAGGCAGATGTTATGTATTTTATTTTATTTTATTTTATTTATTTAATACCTCTATTAAAGGTTTATAGGCAATTTTTTCATGTTTGTAATAATTAGTTGTCCTTACTAGGTATTATAGCATCTGGAGAAGAAATCTTGATAATACAACTTTTTGTAAGATTTTTATAATAAGGTAAAGAAACAATAGGATATTATTACTATATTATTTTGTAAAGTCCTAAAACATTACTGGAATATATACTACTCTTCCTATAGTTTCCCAAATCCCATTTCTAAACAAATTGGTGAAATTTTATAAAAAAAGCTTAAAAACAAACAGAAATAACAGAAAATTACCAGATGGAAAAGAAAGTAATTACATGAACAAGTAATAAAAAAACATATAATTTTGTTAAAAGCATATTATTAATACAGAACAATCATGGAAGTGGCTTAATTAAGCAAACTTAAAAGTAGAGACAAAAGTATTGATAACAAAGTATCAAGAGCAAGCTATAGCAACTAAACACAACTCCAATAATCTTGTGTTTAAAGTGAGAAATATTAGTTTTTTTTATTAAATAAAGCAAAACAATGCAAGAAAAAAAATGTGTTGAAAATGAAGACAGTAAATAAATTAATTGAAGATATAAATGTAATAATAAACACGAAAATCATAATTTCATTAGTCCATATTATTGCCTATTTTTTCAGTCAATAGTTTAAGCTCTGTTCTTCTTGAACAGTAACTACCCTTAGATCCTAAAGCTGGGATTTAAGTCCGGAGAGTTTGCTGGACAGTTTACTTTCTGAATATTGCCTTCCCCTAATAAGACCTAACAATAGAGGGCATGAAATAATATATGTTATGCATAAAATCAATAAAGGATCATTAAAATGTAAGAAATGATATGTTGTTTTGTGTAAAATACCTAATTACCATCTTTTTCCAATTTTTATATATGTACTGCGTCAAAAAATAGATCATTAAAACCAGTTTAAAAAGCTTCCAAGAGAATTTATTTTACATTAATATATTTTGAATTTATTTCATACTTCATAATTTAATTAATAATTTCATAATTTAATTTTTTTAAATACTTTTTTATGACCATTTAAGGTAAAAAAGATACTTAAGGTAAAAAAAAAAACATGAGGTGCCTTATTTATTTAAAGAATTTTTAAGAACCTGTTTTTTTAATACTAAGATTTAAGTATCAATTAAGATTAAAATGTCCCAAGACTTACTGCTTATAATTTTAGTATATTTTCTTTTAATCATCCTTTAAATTTTTCCTATATTTATTATTTATTGGCATTTATTTAAATATTTTATACGTATTATGAATTTTCTACTAATAATACTATACTCCTGCAATTTGTTTTTAATTCTGCAAAAATCTTATAATCTCTTTAAAGGGAAATATTTTTTTTAATTAAAATTCATAAGAACTTTAAAAATTGTTGACAAGAATCGTTGCAATTCGCAATTTATAATATTCCAAAAAAAAGAAATAGCAATTTCCAAATCTGTTTAAAGTCCAGTTAGATTCCTTTTAATAAAAAAAACAAATTATTTACAATTAATTTCAAATATAAAATTAATTTAGGGTAACTGTTTTTATAATTTATTTAAGTGCATTTTTTAAGGAGAGGTTTTATTATTTAAATATTCGCAAAAAATAAATATAAAAAATATATTTTTTTTTAAACTTTTTAATTGAGGCAACTTTTTGATATTTTAAGGAATTTTTTGATATTTTTAAAAATGAAATAATTAAAAAGAAAACCTGTATTTAATAAATTCCAAATCAGTTTTTTTTTTTAATTTTAAAAAAATCAAGTCATCACATTCACATTTTATAGAAATAAATCAACTTGACATTAAAATTTAAAAAAATATGAGGCCATTATTTGCAAAACTTGCTAATCGACAAAATCATGGAATTTCTTTTTTTTTGCTAAGTTTATTTAAATTTTGAAGGGGAATCAAATGATAAAATCAGAATTTTTCAAAAGTCTTCTGTTGTAGGGATGTTTACAAAAACTTTTTTCGGAACGGCATTTAAGTATTTTTTATTCAAGCAACTACACAGGTGTTTTCTTGGCGAATAAGAAAAAGTTTTCTTTATTAATATGGAGTTAGTTGGTGAAAATGTTATGTCTGTTAAACCTAGTCCACAGGGAAGCAAAAAACTTCTTCAGCGAGAAACGCATAAAAGGAATGTTGCTAAACTTGCTAGGTAAGTACTTCATCTTAAACTTATGATTTTGAACATGTGCGGTAATCGTTTGAGTTTTATTGCAGTGTCAGTTATTTTTTTTTTAAATTTCTTTGTCTTTTTTTTTAAAGACGAGTAGGGCTAACAAAAATTTTACTAGCCGTGAGTCATGAGTTGTATCGATATTATATTTTATGTATGCAGCTATTGTGTAATTTTTGTCAATTTATATTGTTACAGAAATACACCAAAAGCTCTTCCGGCTTTTCCAATTTGTGGACATAATGGACGACCCGGATTACCATATTATTGTTCCACACTCACAATGAAGCAAATTAAAGATTTTTATGCCTATCTTTACCAGCCAAAAAACAAAATTACCCAAGATCTTTTGATATTAGCGTGTTGTCAGGGAAAAAAACCAAAAAGGAGGAAATCTAATCATGCTGCAGTGTCAATAAAATACCACGTTCGTCTGAGTAAAGGAGAGATGATTAGAGTTTGTGCCAAGTCATTTCTAGGAATTACAAATTTAAGCAAGGACCGCATACAAAGAATTGTAAGAAATTTTTTTGTAACAGGAGAGATACCAAGGGAACGTAGGGATGGTGATAGAGTGCCTCCAAAAAATGACGAAAAACGAAACTGCATCAACAATTTACAATCAACAATTTATAGAATCCATTACATGTACCGAGTCTCATTACTGTAGAAACAAGACGAGTGTGAAAATTTACTTGCCATGTGACTTAAATTTTAAGAAACTTTTTAACCATTATCGTCAGAAAGTTCCACAGCCAATGCATGTAAAGATTTCTTATTTTCGAAAGTATGTGAATGCTAAGTACAATATCGGTTTTGGAACTCCGCTAACTGACTGTTGTTCTACTTGCTTAAGAACAAAGGAGCAGCTAAAAGTAGCAACTTCTTTAGATGTTCGACAAAACTTAGTCATATCGCAAAGGCAAAGGCTTTTTTCAAACTGCTTAAAAATCCCGAACCCAACACAACTTACTTTTCATTTTACTGCCAAAAAAACTTGGCACTGCCAAGACTACCTGATCAAGCAGCATATTTTAGCCAGCAAATCAGCTATAATAATTTTACCATTGTCGCTGGAACTTCTAAAGATAAATTAAGGCCAAACAATGTGTTTTCTTACTTGTGGACAGAAATTGATTCCCGCAAAGATTCTAATACAATTGCATCAGCTTTGCAACATGCTCTAAATAATTTTGATTTTGATCCCAGTATAGAATCAGTTCGTTTGTTCGCTGATGGTTGCGGCGGACAAAACAAAAACACGAATATGATGGCAATGTTGGCTTATTGGCTTCTAGAAGAAGCGCCGAAACATATTAAACAAATTGAACTGATTTTTCCGATCGTCGGTCATTCCTTTATTCCGCCTGATCGCATCTTCGGCCTTATAGAAAAAGATATTAAAAAAATGCCTGTTATAGTCAAAATTAGTGACTACGATGATTTAATGAGAAAACATTTTACTATACGGAAAATCGGTATCGATTGGGATGTCTTTGATTGGAGAACACAAGCAAAACGTGTTATTAAGCTGCCTAGTTCATGGCACTTTGAATTTGATAAGGCAAAGCGGTTTATATTTGTAAAAAAAGATAAAAATGTTCTGATCCGAGGTGAGCTTAATTACAACAATGCTATTGGAAAAGCTAAAAGTGTTTGTAAAAAAAAATTAGCCTTTCTTCAATGGCTCCTCTGAAATTATCACTGGGAAAAGAACTTAAGGGGGATAAAGGAACTATTAATGGTCTCCTTTCCAAACACTATCAAGAAAATTGGAGAAGCCTTCCGGAACTAACGTTTTATGAAAAACACTTAAAAAAAATTCTGCCTCACCAGAAGAAATCGTTGATGGGTAGGATTTTTTTTTCTGTTTTTTTCTTTATATGTTTTTTTAAATAAGTATCATTAGAAATGCGAATTTCAATATTTTATTTGTATGACAAAATAACTTACTTTATTGAACTAATTACTATTTTTTTTTTAAATTTAAGGTACCTATGTATTCTCAAAACTGGTTATTTGCAATAAAAAAACCTGTTTTTTAAAAACTTTGCAATTATATATTAGGCTGAAATCTCCTAAATTACATTTCTAAAAGTCATAAGCAACAATTATAAAAACCTTTCAATTGCGAGAAAAATACTACAGGGCCTTTAATCGTTTTTTTCGATTTCCCAAAAAAAGGCTTACGAGCAAAAAGCGAGTTTTGCAAATAATGGCCTCATATATTTGCAGTGTAAAAATTAATAAAAGCTTCCAAATTAACAAAAAAATTACAACGTTAACAACTTGTCTATTTTCTTCAACTTTAACTTATTTCTTAAATTTTTGGGGTATTTATGATTTAATGCCATTTCTTTAAATATTTTCAATTTTGTCATAACATTTTATTTATATTATTAATATAAATTTTAAAAAAATGTTTTAATATCCTAAAATATTTTTTTCTGATTGAGAGAAATTTTTCACGGGACATCCTATTTTTGTTCATTTTTTTACGGTTAGTCAGTGAATTTTGACAATTCAAGATTTTATTTGAAATTTCAGCCAAAAACAATATAAAATTTGAAATTGTTAAAACTATAATAGTACTATAATTTTCAATTCTTCAATTTTCAATTTCAATTTTCAATTATTTGCCAAGAATCATGGCATTACTTAGTGGTCTAAAATTAATTATAGGTAATTTAAATATATAAACCGTTAACACTGACAATTTATTATAAAAAATTGCAAACTGTCAATGTCGAAACTGTCAACATGACAAAAAACACCAACAACCTTTTTTTAAACTATTTAGAATGAACTACATAATAAAGTGGATAATAGTACATCATCCTTTATCATCATCTCCAACCTCATCATCTGCTTCTTAATCATGCGTTAATTGAATTTAATTAATTCTTTATTTATTACATTCATTTTTCGGGTTGTTTTTTCGTTTCAAGAAGACTATAGGTTTACATTTTTTTTAACAATTTCGTTAAGGTGGCTTTCTAAGAACCCCACTGCATTTTTTAAAACATGTACATGTACTCCTTCAGATTAAACTTCAAATGGACCTTCTCTTGCTGAATAACTGTCGCAATGCAATATATCAAGGTTCTTTCTGATTTAAATAAGACAGTGATTCCTTAATTTTTTTTTCTCCACACGGTTCATTTTATCGATAATGAACAGGATGCTTTTTCTTTAGTTTAAGGTTCAAGTTAACCATAAAAAATGTAAGCATTATAATATACAACCTAGTCCGCCCCTGGCAAAAATAAACAAGACGTGTTTTAATTAATAATAAATTTGTTTTAAGGACTCCGTTTTAAGAGGTCCTTAGTAGTACTGATCACGTCAATCTTTTATTAAATTATACCAAGTACTTGATTTATAATACCTTAGAAACGGAATATGTTTTGGTAGCAATAATACCTGCTATCACACCTAGGGCATTATAAGCGGGCATTATGATAATGCCCGGAAATTTTATTGCTTATCCAATTTTATTTCTCTCATAATAAAGAATAAACATCCATGTTATACAATAAATAATGTTTCTTTAAATACTAAAAATTAAACTTTATTTCCAAAATAAAAATTACAATTTTGAAATGTCCCGGAAAATGTAGCTGATCCCACTATAGAATGGTCGGTGTTTTTTGTGATGGTAGAGGTGGCAGCACTAACGCTATTATGTATAGTTTGTAAATTGTCCATTAAAGAATTTTCAACAGTCGATACGGAATTAACCTCGGAATTAATTGAATTTGCAAATATTTTGGCTACTTTATTTTTGGATGAAATACTTTCTTCTATATATCCTTCAGCTACTGAAGAGCTTTTTCATTTCCCATGTTGTTTTAGCATTTCAAACGAAGCACCTGCCTCAACAAGTAAAGTTGACGATGTGCGACGCAAACAGTGGCCGGTATAAGCTTCTGTATTATCCAGTTTTAAAAACTTTGCGATCAATGTTGGGACGCTTTCTATGGTATTTTTTCCAACAGGTTGTACTGTACAGCGACTCTTTCTATAGGTAAGAAAGAATCTTCGCTCCTTTATTCCAGCTGGTCTTAATGCTGCGTACTTTTTTATTAAATTTAAAGCGCCTAAATCTTCTTTAATGATAGTTAAACTTTTTGAAGTTTTAGTTTCTGGTACCTTTATAACCAAGACCGTTCCTCTATCTTCAATATCATCAATGGTCATTTTGACCAACTCATCTCGTCTTAAACCTCCAAAAACACCAATATGACTTTGTGTACCAAGTAGATATCATCAGGAGCCTTCTTAATAAATTTTATTATTTGTTCTCCTTCCAAAACTTTAGACTTCTTCGGGACATATTCTTTCGACTTAACTTTTAAAAAAGATATGAGACGATGGTATTGCGAGATGTCTATATTTCTATAGACCATTAACGTATAGACTTTGGGGTAGAATACTTGGTCCAGAGAGGGTTCGGACTGTATTTTTTCCGACTAAAAATATTAAAATTTGTTAAACATATATACCTATTAAAATAAAATCAATAACTTACCAGTTCCTGAAAATATGCCATTAGAACGGTTTCGGTTATTTGAACAATTGCATTGGGATCTTTCCAAATACCAAATATGCCATACTCCCGATCATACTGTTGCCTTGATTTAACTGGCAAAAGATTTTCGGTCGCTTTTATGGCCTTTTGTCTTATATTTTGTGGAATTTCTTCCATTTTAAGCAAATATTTAAACAAAAAATGCCAACTGACTAACTGACAGAAACATCAAAGTCAAACTTAAATAATCACTGCAAGTCACTTGATAAATTTCTGTAAGTAGGTATGTACGTATACCTACCTGTACAGGTAGACCCTATTTTTTAATTAATATTAAAATTATTTTTGTTCATAAAATTCAATTTTTAGGTAAAACATAAAGCATTGTATGCACCACGGGCATTGTTAGACTCTAATGCCCATCAGGCGGAAACCTAGCGCTCGGGCTACTATTTCCACCTTCCGGGCCTTATCGTCCTTACAATGCCCTTAATACATAAATAGCTATTATGGGGCCGTATTTTCGTAGGGAGGGCCTATATCAAAGTTCCATATTATTTTTTTATTTTCTACCTGAATCCGAGAAATTTCCCACATTTTCCGGGACACCCTGTATAAGTGAAATATTTGGTCGAGCATTCCTAAACCATACACAAAGTGTAGAAAATCATTTGTAACTTTTTGTCAAACTATAATTAAGTCATCTGTACCATTAGACAATGCGACTGAAGTATTAAAATTTTTGCTGAACCTCTCTGTGTCATCGAAATTAAATTGTTCAGCATACATTATCCATATATTTGATTGTATAGTATTCAAAAATGATATTTGATTTAAAATTGAATTAATCCCTTCTATACCAATTAATCGAAATGAAAACCTGTTCTTATCATTATAGGCATTTTGGATGTAATATAAAGTCCGCTCATAACAGTGCATTATTTCGTGAATAATAACGAAAAAACTGTTTAATATTATTTGAATCTGAAAGGAAAGTTGGCAATGAATTAGTTTTATTATTACGTATATTAAAATTTTTTAGAGTATTTCAGATTTGGCGGGGATTTTTTAAATAAAGAATTAAGGTATTTCAGGTTTTCTCTTCGAACATTCTCAGATTTCCTAAAAACATGGAGGGCATTATCCGTTTACCGCATAAACAGTTTTAAGTTTTCGGGAAGCCATGGTACCTTAGGTTTTATAATACGAGAATTATTCATTTATTAGATGAGATCTATTAGAATCTTTGATGTGCCGCGAATAGTCTGTGTGCCGGTGTTGCTTGTATTGTCACATGACGTGCATGTTTAAATCGCAAAATTTTATGTGGAAAGAGTCATAAAGTAGTATTCTAAGCAATATTTAATCATTCCATTAAATAAATAAATGTTTTAAGCATTTTTTAAAGAATTTATACATTTGATTCGTAAAATTTGAGTACATGCGCTCACGTACTGTTTTGTTAGACGTCTGACCTCAGTCACAGCCACTCAAGCGTGAAAAGTTGCACAGGTCCGGCCTTAAAATTTATTTGTATTTATATTTTTTATTTATAACTTTTTATATAAACTTAAATTCGGGATTTTTGGGTTTAGTTTTATAAAGTTAAAAATTTAGGATAGTTGATAGTAAGATAATATTTGCGCATTTAAATATAAGATTTAAGTACGTAAAATGAGTTTAACCAAAAATTTTAATTTAATAGGTTTAGTTTTTAGTGCCATCACTGGGGTTTATAACAAGGACAAAAAGGGGCAGTAAGCTAAAAAAAACAAAACTTTAAACTTGTTTAATTAATAAAAATAGGGTTTTCTTACTATAGCAAAAAAGGGACTTTTTTCCATAGAATGGAGGAAGACAACAGGGGCAGTAAGCTGTAAAAAACTAAATTTTAAACTTGTTTAATTAATAAAAATATGGTTTTCTTACTATGGCAAAAAAGGGACTTTTTCCCAGAGAATGAAAATCATACATCAATCATAAGTGTATCATACCATGTTTCGGCTAAATAATATATGAATCTTTCTTCCTCCCGAAATTTTTTAATTTTTTTCAAATATTCTATACGCTTCCTGACAATTCTATTAAAGCAGCTCTTTTGTTAACCATCTTAAGCTTAAATCCGAGTTTTATCAGGTGTCTCCTTAAGGTTGAGACTGACAAATGTTTGTCCTTGCTGATAAGGTGTCCTTAACCATCTCTATGGTCAGAACCTCATTGTTTTTGTATTTAGAATACGCAGCTTTCCTTAGCAATTTGGCAATATCCGTGTCAAGTCCCTTTGATTGTCCTGCACCTTTCCTTTTTATTCTGTCTTAAATCCCTTTTTTACACATGTACTATAGGGAACCCCTGTTAAAAACGCTGTTTTTTTGCAAAGCACTACAATCATTTGTGAACTGAGGATCATTCCTTAGATTGTTATAGATATATAACAGTAGACATATAGATAGATTGTTATACAATTACGTTTTAAAACTGCTTGATTTTCTTCTGTAGCTTCTACTTCCCTTGCTTCTTTTTGCTTCCTCAACACTAGAGAATGAACTATCAGAACTATGCAAGTCTAAATCACTGTCCAGATCACTCTTATTATTTTCATCACCAATCTTATGGTCTTTCTTGTGCACCCTCGGTCTCCATAAGCCCGCACAAACACTTTCCTCTTCATTTGCCAAACTTTCATGCCTATTTTCCCAGGGTCGAAACATTTAAAGGTCTTTAGGTATAATACCAAAACAAATCCACAAACACAAATAAAAAAACACACTTCTTCACAGTAAAAACTGCAAAAAATTTAGACGAATATAGGCCAAATTCTAAATTCTCCACTTTCATAAACATGTAAAAAGCAAACCCGGCAAAACCCATCAAATAATAATAACCTCACATGACCCCCTCCCAACTATTAAAGGAGATAGACCCATCCAACAACTAGTTTAAGGCGATAGACCCATCCTTAAAGATCTCTTTAAAAACACGTCGAAAGTAATACAAAAACAGCCCAAAAATTTATTTGGGTACGGCCCCGTAATTCTCAAAATCAGTGGAATAGAGAGAGATACACAATCAGTTGCACAGCCTAAAGTAGGAATCGCCAGAACGCAGGTGTTTTATCTTTGTTTAATAGACTGGCTAAAAAGAGGTGACAAGTCTGTGAGTGCTGGAAGTGTATACGACATAGGCGCACGGACTAGTTAGTGCGGCATCTGCGACACATCAAAGATTCTAATAGATCTCTGAACTGGAGTTTAACTGACGCTCGTACATGGAGCTCGCCGTTGCAGGAAAATACACGCTGTTGGGTCAGTAGGACCCCAGGATACCAGTAAAGTGTTTATTTAGAAAAAATGTCTCGTAAATTTTTAACGGATCATGAATGAGGAGATATTAAACCGTGATAGTGACGTAGAAGATATTCTCGACTCAGAAATATTTGCTAAAAGTAATAACGACATTTCTGACGCAAAAAGTGAACACAGTAACCATGACACCGAGCAGAACAGAAATTATCAGAAGAAGAAGATATATATTGACTCAGTTTTGTTCCAGGCTCTGAATTTCCCTATTCACACTTAACCTCAATCTTCTTCGGTATCTTCTACAACTAACTATTCTTATGAAAAAAACCGGTATAATTGGCAAAAAATGGGCCAGCACCTGTTTGAACTCCAGCTCATAATATTGATACTCACCTGTCAGATCCTTAAAAGGATCAGAAAGATTGGCCAATTTGTCTACTCGTTATGATGGTTGGCGCTTGTTTCTTACAGATAAGGGGAAAATCCAGAATCTTTATGGGATAAAAATTAAAAAGGTAAGAACATATTTCGTGCAACAATGTGACTTAAACGATCTTTCTTTTTTTTCTGACTCCTATAAGATTTGACAGCGCGCAATCTAGGGCTGATAGAATTTGCACAGGAAATAATTCTGCAGCTATTATTCATGTTCCGAATACGCAACTGTCGACAAAATGCTAGTAGCTTTTAGAGGAAATGTTTAAGGATTGGGGGCCTATTGAAAAAACGAATAGAAATATCACTGGTGATAACTGGTTCCCTTCTAACGAATTAGTTGATGAGCTGAAAGCTATAAAATTGACATTTGTGCGAAGTATGTGCAAAAATAAAAGGGATATACCTTCAAAGATTCAGCAAAATAAAAAGCGACAAGTAAATTCTTCAGTCTTCATATTTACTACAGACAGAAGATTCAAATTCAAAACTTTTTTATTTGTCCTGTACTTAGGTACAGAATTGACGAAAACAAATAAAAACACAAAGTCACGGTCTCACAACTTAATCACATGCTACACGTGTTTCGCTCTAGTTGGAGCATCATTGGGCCTTTAAAAGCCATCCACACATTTTACAGTACATAAATCATTTATATTTATATTAGTACAATTATTATCATTTATGTACTGTGTATTTTCGTATGTTGGTCTCTTGGAGAATAATGGACGAGATTTTTGTTCTTAAGATACAGCGTTATAGTTAAAACAAAATAATATTAGAAAAAAATATGACAAATAAAGACCACCTCACGATTAAATAACTGATCCACAAGACTCGTTTGAATACAGGCTTGTGTAAAGTAGCCCCGCTTTCTATAATACTTTTAAAAGTAATAGAGAGATATAGTTCAAGTATAAAATATTAGAACCAGGTTAACACATAAAATAAAATTAAATATAATTCTGACATATATAAGTGTAAGTTAGAAAGAAGTATACATCCTAAAGGTAAGAGGCGCAAAGAGGAGCAAGAAATACAGAAAAAAGTTCGCAAAAGGAAAGAAAAGAATACCGAGAATCAAGCAAAAATAGAGTAATGAAATGTAAATTTCAATTGTTAGAGGAAACTTAAGATATGCATAAGGCAGGCAAACATTAACAACAACAAAAATGTTAAAAATAATTTAAATTATAAGGACCTTTTTAAACCACTAAAGCATAATATACAATACAAATATATCAACATGCTTAAAATAAATAAGTTTATAATATCTTCTTTGCTCCTCCAGACGACGCGATTTAAGAAAGTCCTTGAAAAGGTTAAGCGACATTTATTTTATCATGCGGAAGACTATTCCATATTTGTGTTGCAAAATAACTAAAAGATTTTTGGAAATTGGTTGATTTATGTGATCGAATATTAAAATCTTCTTTATTTCTATTAGAGTGAGTATGGACATGAGCATTAAAAAGTGCCCTTAGATGTAGTGGATCTCCACGTTTTATTATTATATAAACAAAAAAATATGATAAAGTGATTTCTGAAAGCTATATCAAATAAAAAACGCATGCATGTCTTTTGTAATTTTTGAATAGATTTAGAGTTAACCAATATAAGAGAGTTGTGATAACCGATATCTCCATAGTCAATAAATGATAAAACAAGAGAATTGCATAGATAATATTCAGTTTTTGATAGAAAATATTAAAATGATTCACCAAGTTTTTATTTAATGTAAGTTTGAATTGAGTGGGGCATTATCAAAAGAACAATAAATCGTGATACTGCTTTCTTTCATATACCATGGTAATACGGCTAGTGAATCTGGAATAACCGAAATAAGAGAATTTTATAATTCTACTAACCAGGTTGATAGATTAGACCAGAAATGTGCTAGTTCTTCATGCAACAGGAGAAGTCTTTTACTGTGTTTTGTGCCTTACTAAATATATCAAGAGTAAATTCTTATATTATTTTTAAATTGGGTAACCTGGATGATAAAAACCCACGAAGAATAATTATTATTATCTCAGGAGAAGCTTTGATAAAAGAACATCTACTTGAAACACAGAGTTTTTGTAACATATTAACGGAACTAAAAGTGGCCACTGACTAAAGTTTTAGACATGCCTGTCCCATTTGAAGAGCAAGCTTTATCCAAATTCTGCAAAAAAGATCGAGGTGTTCGTTGGTGTTCCGAGTGTGCTCCAAGGACAGAAAATATTAGACAAAATGTTTTACTTGCCCAAAGCAGTCTGCAAGCAGCAGAAATATAAGTTACAAACTTATCATTGTTATTTTTTAACTAAAATTATTAATTGTCTTTTTATTTCTTTTAGGTAGTCAAGTGATGAATAGAGTAAAAGAAAAAACGCGACAACTTCCAAAGACAAATGCCATTTTAGCATAATTCTTAGTTAATGAAGAGTAAATTTTTTTGTTTGCCTTTTCTAAATATTCTAATTATAAATCTTTTGAAATAAATGTATTTGTTTAATCATATTGGGGAGTTTAATTGATTATAAGAAATAAATTAATAATAGTCATATCATCATTATACATAGAAAAAGTATTCTGAGACGTTTTAGTTTGGGGTCAGTGGCGACCCCACAATACCACTTACCTAATTTGGAAACACGATACCAGTGAAGGGTCAATAATTGACGCATGCCTATTTCCGAGTAATTTGTTACAAAAAAGGCATTAATTAGTGTAGTTATATTGGTTTCTATGCTAGTAGAATCATCCATTTTTTATATAAAAATGTAGCTTTCAAATAGAGTTAAGAGCGGATTTTGAACAGTGATATTAAAGTGTTGCGAACAAAATATTTCTTCTACCGTAGGGTAGAGGCAAATAAAAATGTTATCAAAATACATACCCAAAGCATTAAAATTAACTGTAAAAGGCTTGATTTTAAAAACTTAAAACTGTAGTTTAACATGTAAATTAAATTCAAAGGACATTAATTCTACTCTATAATTAGAATTCACGAAAGCGATCACACCACCAAAAGAATTGAGAACCAAGAATTCCAAACAAAACAGAATCATTTTTTCCCGCAGAGGTAGTAAATTTAGATAGCAAAAAAAATTGAAAATTTTATGTTACAATTAAATCAGGCAATTCCGCAATTCCAGTAAAAAGTGATCGTACATTTAAGTGACCGATTTTAAATGCATCGGGATTCATCGAGCGACCTGTAAGATGTAAATTTAAATGGCTATGTTCAGCAAAGTTATGCAGGCTTCAAAAAAAAAAAAACAATTAAATACCTACAAGCAACGAATGAGAAACATAAAGGACACTAAAGTATTAACGAAATTAATTAAATTTTAAAAAACTAGTATAGTTTCCCTTTGAATATGTAATCAAAAATCCACAACAATAGTTTTATGTGTAATATTTAATATACTTACCAAAACTTTTTTTATAATCAAATAATTTAGATATAATTATAATTTAATCACAATATTAAAAAATGCCTAAAACACATTAAATGATACATTCAGTTTAATTGACACATTCCTAGCCTATATATTAACCAAATCACTTTCACTCGATATTCGCCCAATTGTATTGTTAGATAGCAAAGTTTTTTCTTTCAAGCGCAAATTCGGAATTCTGTTTTTCTTTATACTCCTGAATTTTTGTAAATTTTAAAATTCGTAAATTTTTTAAAATTGAAAAATTTGTTAAAAACTACATTCTTAATAATTAATTAATATGAAAAAACTCTACTCTACTCCCTATATTTAGTGTAAGACTCCTTCAGTGACATAATTTCATTAAAAAAAATTAGTTTTTTTAATTTACAACAATGACCACGACTAATTTACCCCAAGTAGGTACACAAATTATCCTTTAAACCCAAATTTCGCCTAATTTTTGACCTTCCCTTAATATTTACAATAAGGGGATCCTAATATCATGTAAATTACAAGGTACGAACTCTCCTTTGAACCCTGTTGAAAGTTTCAATTCGAAAATTCAATATTATGTCTGACTTTGCAACCGACGAAGTCCGGTCGCTCTTTCCACCTTAACGTGTCGAAAGACGAGATAATTGACTGGTTGGATGTTAAAGAAGCAATTTTCTCTTGCTAGATAACGTTTATTCGTCATCAATTTACATGAAAATCGTGTGGGATAAGGAAAAGTTTAATTAGGGAAACTATGACATTTTTATTTGGCTCAAAAACCAATATGAGTTCCAATATCATTTTTACGGGTTTAAAAGTCAGAATGCGTTAGTGCAGAATTTAATATTTTAGGTAAAAGTTACATAATAATATCTGTGCTAACATTAAGGCATATTTAGAACCAATGTTAGAAATAAGAAGGTTAAGTTGTTGTTGCGTTTTTTTGCATGCTAAATAAGGTCTAATTCACAGGAAAACGACGTAATTTTCAGATGAATTCGTAGGTTAAACTGAAACATAATTTGCCAATTTTCTTAATGACATGCTTGGGGCAAAACCTGATTTTTGTCCGAGCTGCAAAACTAATTAGTCTTAACGGCGCATTTAGGCCTTAAAGTGTCAAAGATTACAGCTTCGGGCACGTTCGGACATTTATCCATGTCAAAATCAGTTATGATTAATCGTATTATTGGGTAGAACAATACATGTTCGAAGCATAATAAGAATCATTATATATTTCGGTTTAATATTCATTGAATTTTGTTCATGTTTAGATTCAAATTCATGTTTAGATTGTTCATATTTTTTTAAGTTTATCCGGGATTTATTTTTCAATCTATTTTATATTTGTAAATATTAAGAAAAAAATGGAATCCTACAAAGCTTTTCGAAATGTAATTATGTAATATATTGATTAACGAGGATTTCTGTACCTGTAGGCCTTGAAACTACTTGTTTGTAAACCCTTATCCGCTCGAAAATATTAAAATCCAAACAGATTTAACCATAGAATTTATTACATCTATAGAGGGAGATACTGGGATAATACAAAATTAACGTAAGAATTTTTTCTTTAACTTTTGTTATTTTCGTGACGTCATTCTAATATAATTCCAAAAATTACGTTACTTTCAACGTTAAGCTTGGTTAATCTTTAACGTTTAGGATACTACAATTGTAAATCTAAGAATATTAAACCTTACGACGTTCTAGGCAACGTTGGTTAATCTTTGATAACTAGGAATTAAATCTAATGTAAAAAGAGAAAATCCATCGTTAGTTTAAAATTTAGGCGTTTTTGGCACTGTTGGTCTATAGTTGAAATCACACGTAATCTATTAAAAGAGAAACAACTTAACAAAAGAATGACATCTACAGCTTGCGTTGTTTTATTGCACAAATGTTGACGTCCAGGAAATTGAACCTACCCATAAGAAGAGGATTCAACGCCAATTTACCGCAAGAGTTTATTTTAAGAATATAGTCGTTTTTGGTAACGTTAGTTACAGTCTAGGAAATTAAACTCATTCTATTGCAGATCTTAACATTTCATTCCAAAAATTACGGCGTTTTTGGCAATGTTAATTAATCGTTGACGATTGAGAAATTAAATCTAACATAAAAAGAGAAAATCCATGCGTCAGTTTACCGTCACAATTTATATTAAAAATGTAATCTTTTTTGTTAGTGTGTGGCTAAGTTGCGCAACATGCTGCCAAGTTGCCGGTTTTTGGAAAATATCGAAAAACCGCAACGAGAGCCGAGCATGTTGCAACGTGTGTGCCGCTGTGTCAGGTTGCCGACGTCAGCGTGGTTAGTCGTACCCAGTATTGCGAAGAGGACATATTAAAAAAATGTCTTTCAGCGACAATAAAGAGTTCTGGAAAGAGTTTATAGAACTTTATGAATCCCTGCCTTGTTTGTGGAATATAAAAGACAAGCAATATTCAAACAAACATCTGAAAGAGGAGGGAATGCAGACAATGGTAGAAAAGAAAAATGCAAGTCTATTTTTCCTGATGCGGATAAAGAATTTGTAAATAAAAAAATAAAATGTTTACGGGCATCGTTTCGAACAGAACTCAGAAAAGTAATCATGTCAAAAGGAATGGGGACCTCACCTGATGATGTATATGAACCTTCTCTTTGGTATTATGAGCTTCTTTTATTTACGGCTGATTGTGAAACTGTAAGAAAAGGCAAATCGTCTATGATTGAAATTGAGAGTGATGAGGAAAGTAAGAATTCACAGGTAAGGAAGATATAATATATATTTTCGAAGTCACAAAGCAGATGTATTTTATAGATAAGATCATAGGTACTTACACTAAAAAAAATAGTTAAAAAAACACCTCTAAAGAACGATTTAAGTTCTTGCAACAAATTCATGTGTGAGTACTTTGTCCGGTTTAAAAGCCAGCTTTTAGTCCATACTCTTCTTTTATTTTTCTTTTCCTCAGATATTATTGTGAGGCCTATTGCAATTGCCAGCTTCTGTCGCTTCGATAACAATTCCATGCTAGGTATGGAATTGTTATCGAATGGGCCGACTTCGACTGAATGTGCGCACTTGTTAAACTGATGTTCGATCCAAGGTTCAATCACAATTTGCAATTGTGTGTGGCCACCGCAACAACATGTTGAGGAGCATGTTGACGAACATTCAGTAAATTATGCCTTCGACCTACAAACGCACAGCCGGTGCTAGGAGTTATGTTAACTACACCCAAGAGACTTTAAATAGAGCCGTAGAAGCAGTAAAAAATGGAGAACTCTCTCAGAGAAAGTGTGCCCTACAATTTAAAGTTCCTGTTGGGACAATAAAAAACAAAATTAAAAATAGACACACAAAATCAATAGGTGGTCAGCCGGTTTTTACAAAAATTGAAGAAGATGCATTTACTTCACATATTTGCACTCTTTCTCATTATGGGTTCCCCATCGACCAAACCGACTTTAAATATTTAGTTAAAAACTACTTAGACCGCGAGGGCAGAACGGTGAAGCAGTTTCCAGAAAACATCCCTGGAAAAGATTGGATTAAATCTTTTCTTCTAAGAAACCCAACACTAACGCAACGGTTTGCGAGTAACATAAAAAGATAACGGGCCGAAATAAATAAAGAAACCATAACTGAATATTTTAATAATTTGGAGGAAGAACTTAAGGACGTTCCGCCAATTTGTATATGGAACTAGGACGAAACGAATCTAAGTGACGATCCGGGTCGTAAAAGAGTTCTGACCAAACGCGGGACCAAATATATAGAGAGGGTCTTAAATACTAGCAAATCTGCGGTGTCCATTATGTTTTGCGGTAACGCTGCTGGCGACGTGCTTCCTCCCTACGTTGTATATAAATCAGACAAGCTATGGTCAACCTGGATAGAGAATGGTCCAGATAATTCGCGATATAACAGATCCAAGAGCGGTTGGTTTGATTCGTTGTGTTTTGAAGACTGGTTTATTTCTCTGGTTCTGCCCAAATTAAAAAAGATTCCTGGGAAAAAAGTGATTATAGGCGATAACTTATCCTCCTATATTTCACCCACAGTTATTCAGAATTGCTAACGAGAAAATATCTCATTTTTGTGTCTTCCTGCCAACTTCACCCATTTAACGCAACCCCTAGACGTAACCTATTTTCATCCCATGAAGGTAGCTTGGTGGAAAATTCTACTCGATTTCAAGACCCACAACATCAATACTGGCTCCATCCCCAAAAGCATTTTTCCTCAACTCCTTAAAAAGCTAGTGGAGGCTGTTAGTAAACAGGGTGGAAAAAATCTTGAAAACGGCTTCCAAAAATGCGGAATTTTCCCACTCGAAAAACAACAAGTGTTAGAGAGAATTCAAAGTTACAACAGAAATCAGCAGAATCCCGTCAAAATAGCAGCGAGAGTAAGTGATGTGTTTATTAATTTTTTGGAAAAAAATAGAGAAATAAACTCTGAACCAAAACAAAAACGCAGACGGAAAATTGAGGTAACTGCTGGAAAAAGTATCAGCTCGGATGATCTCCAAAATCGCAAGATAGCAGAAAGCCTTAATAAAACTGAAAAAACTAAAAAAAAAAATGGTCACTAAGAAAACACAATCCAAGAAAGCAGAAACAAATAAAAAAAAATAATAAAAAAAAAAACAAACACAAATAACAATAACATACAGACACTGAATTCTAGGGAAAATATAGATAAGATGACCTTGGAGGCTGCTGAAGAAGAAATTGTTAATTTTCTTGCAGAAATAGATAGTATGCCTGAACCGATTGAAGTTGTAAATACTAATGAGCCTGGAATCAGCGGCTTATCGAAAATCGAAAAAAAGAAAAAAACAAAATATGAATCGGATTCAGTCACAAGTATTTCTAGTTCCAGTTTAGTTTACATGGATAATTCGTCAGAAAATGAAGAACTTTTTTCTATCGGTGACTACGTAATTGTTACCGAACCCAATTCACTAGATTCTTTTCCTGGCAAATTTGATGGGTATGCCAAGGACATTCAGTTTGGCTGGGTTTTAGAAATGATCCATGTTAAAAAAAATATTTGGCTTGAACAGCCTTTACGAAATTCTTACCATGTGGCATATTTTGATGTCTGTGGAGATCCATCTATCATAGACAGGGATAATTTCATGTTTAAAACTTTGTTTAAATAAAGAAATTTGTTGGCTTTCATATTTTTTTATTTCTTTTTGCTATAATTATGTTTTACCAAACATACCTTCTCTGAAAATCTAAAAAAATCAAATTATATTTTTTAAATGAGTCAAATAGATCCATCCGAATGGGTGTCTTTGTCCCAGTCTTTAAAATAAACCTAAATAAGCACAAAATATTGTATGGAACAAAGTCACCCGATCCTTGAGGGTGACATTGCACACCCACTTTTTTTTTTGAAATAGGACTTAGTTACATACTCTTAGGTAGATAGTTCAGTTAAGTATATTAAGACTCAAATAAAACTAATAAAAATTTTGCATTTTTTGTGATATTATATATAAAAAAATTTAGACAAACTTTAAAACTGGGTCAAAGTCACTCGACTTTACGGTATTAAAAGAGAAACAATTTAACAAAAAAATTATTCTAAAGATTACGTTATTTTTTCGCAATATTAGTCAAATATATATTCGTTGACTTACAGAAAGTTAAACCTACTCCATAAGAAGAGAATCCAACGCCAAATTAACGCAATAATTTATTTTAAAAATTAAGTCGTTTTTAGCAAAGTTAGTCTAAAAAATTAAACTCATTCTATAGCAGAAAGTAATATTTCATTCTAAAAATTACGGAGTTTTTGGCAACGTTGGTTAATCCTTGACGATTGGGAAATTAAATCTAACATAAAAAGAGAAAATCCAACGCCAGTTTACCGTCATAAATTATATTAAAAATGTAGACGTTTGGCAACTTTGGTTTATAGTTGACACCTACCACTAAATCACATGTAATCTATTAAAAGAGAAACAATTTAACAAAAGAATAAAATCCAAAGATTCCGTTGTTTTATTGCACTATTAGTTATAATCGTTGACGTCTTGTAAATTGAACCTACCCTTAAGAAGAGGATCTACCCCCAGTTTAACATGTAGGAATTTATTTCAAAAATTACGTTTTTGGCATCATCAGCTTGTAGTTACCGTTTTCCAATAAATAACATTTTATCTAAAAAAAAGAGAAGCATTTTAGCGTAAGAATTTAACCTAAAATTTATTTTGTTTTTGGCAACGTAAATTACAGCCTAGGAAATTAAACTTATACTAAAAGTGAAAAGCCAACGTCAGTTTAACGTAAAAACTTATCCCGAAAATTATACTAAAATTACATCGTTTTTGGCAACCTTGGTTTCAGTGATTAACATCTAGAATATTAAACATAACCTATAAGTAGAAATCCCAACGTCAGACTAAGGTCTCAATTTTTACTAAGAATTACGAGAGAAACACTTTAATGTAAGAATTTAATCTAAAAATTATGTAATTTATTGCAGCGTTACTTATAGTAAAGAAAATTAAATTTCCCCTATAAGAAGAAAGTCCAACATCGGTTACTACAAACTACGTCGTTTTTGGAGCGTTGGTTTATAGTTGAGCTCTTCCAGAAAATCACAATTAACGTATAAAAAGATAAACATTTTAACTTAAAAACTATGTTGTTTTTTTTTAATGTTTGTTATAGTGGATAACAACTAGAAAATCATACATAACCTATAAGGCGAAAATCCGACGTCAATTTAGCGTCACAATTTTCACTAGAAATTACGCAATTTTTTGGCAACGTTGGTTTGCAGTTGCCGTTTTCCAGTAAATCATAGATATTCTATAAAAAGATTTACCAGTTTAATAAAAAAAAATTATCCTAACAATTGTATCATTTTTGTCAACGTTGGTTTCAGTGGTTAATGTCTAGAATATTAAAATAACCTATAAAGAAAAAATCCAAACTGAACAGATTAACGTCATAACTGTTACTAAAACTAACGTAATTATAGGCAACTGGATTTGTAGTTAAGTCATCCAGTAAATCAGACCAAACCTATAAAAAGAGAAACAGTTTAACAGTAGCATTTAATCTAAAAAGTACATCGTTTTTGGCAACGTTGAGTTTGCACTTTTCCCGTAAATCATATTTGACATAAAAAAGTGAAGCAGAATTAGGTATGAATAAAACCTAAAAATTAGGTCACATACCGAAACTTCATAATTGCAAACTTCAAAAAAGTTCATAATGTCATCTACTATATAAGATGTATCGGCTTGATGAAACTCTTGGAAAATACGTCGGTTTTGGTAACGTTGGTTTGTAGTTGTCGTCTTCTAATAAACCAGATTTAACAGCTGTTTTGTGGATAGTTACCAAGGCCAGACTGTAGCAATTAGGGACTCTGCTCCAACATAGTGAAATCAACTAATGATTACGTAACGTAAAATTATGTATAATAACGTAAAAAAAATGCAATTAATTCAATAATCTATCCAAGATGGCCGACGTGAGTAGTTGTTGTAAATGTCGTCGTGGGTTTTCATCAAACTCTAGTTCAGTTGAGTGTAGTTTGTGTAATTCTTGGTTTCATAGGGGCTGTACGGGCCTTTCGGTTTCCAGTTTTAATAAAGTTGTCGCACAAGCTAGGAAGACTGGTTCACACAATTGGTGTTGTGAAATTGGTGGAGAGAAAATTCAAAATCGTCTAGTAAACAAACAGAATATTGAGATGTCGGATGTTGTTTTGATCATACTAAATATTTTTAATGCTACTAACGATCAGAACACTAAGTTGACATGTCTGTTGGATGAAATTAAGGCTATTCAGACAGGCGACCTTGGCTCAGGGGTATCTGAGCTTAAATCAGAGGTCCAAGACCTTAAGTATGAGTTGGATCAATTAAAATCTTAGGGGGTAAGTAAGACTAACATGGCTGCTGAGCAAACCCCTGCAGAGATTTACGAGGAAATGCACGAAAGAGCTTCCAGATCCACGAATGTTATTTTTTATGATGTCTCTGAGAGTAATGCCGAAGAATCTAAAGTTCGTTTAGATTACGACAAGAAGTATGTAACTGAGTGCTTTCTAAGACTAAATATTACCTGTCCAAGTTTTAAAGCCTATCGTCTAGGTAAATTGAACAAAGACAAATTGAGACCTTTAAGAGTGGTTTTCCCTAATAGTGAGCTGGCATCCTCTGTTTAAAAAAATCGTAAATCACTTAATAATTTTAAAATAAAAATAAAAATAAAAGCTGACCTAACATCTATTCAACGTAAACAAGTAAAAAATGCTTAAGAAGAACTTACTTTGCGCTCACGTACAGAACAGAACTTATGCATACAATATTTTAATGGCATTCCTAAGGTGGTCCAACAAAAGATTAATAATGGTATTAAGCAAACTCCAAAAAACTAAATGTATACTTTCATAATGCGGGTGGTTTGCGAACTAAAATAGCTGACCTGCGAAATGCTGTCAACAGTTGATATGATATGATGTTGATATATGATATATGATGTTGTAATTTTGGTGGAGTCTTCTTGGCTTAATGAAGATTTTCTCGACTCGGAGTTAAGGTTCACTGACTTTAAAATTTTCCGTCAGGATCGAAGTTACACAAATACGGGGAGGCAAAGGGGTGGTGGCACTTTGATTGCTGTTCATAAATGTTTTAAAGCCAGGTTATTACAGACCAGTGATTCAACCCTGGAACACATCTTTGTGCTTGTATCATGCAGTGACAAGAATATCATTTTTGGTGATGTTTACATCCCTCCTGCTTCTCCTTTATCAATTTATGAGGAATTTGCCTCGACATCCATGGATCTTGTGAGTGTTCATACTAGTTGTGATATTCTATTGTGTGGTGATTTTAATCTGCCACATGCGGTATGGAGGAACTCTGTGAACGAACTGCATGTTGAGACGGCTGAGTCTATAACATCTGCAAAATGTGCTATGTAGTTGTTGTAACTATCTTAATCTTAAGCAGGTGAATGGCTTGCCAAATTTGTTTGGTACATTTCTTGATCTGTTTTTCTCAAGTTTGTCAAATGTTGAAGTCATATATGCCACTGAAAATTTATCACCGGCATCAAACCACCAACCTCCTTTTGAAACACATATTCCTATTAATTGTGATTTTAGTCTTAAGTATGATGTTTATTATTATGATTTTGTAAACTGTGATTTTGTTGCCATTAATAATTACCTTGCTTGCATGAATTGGGATACTGCTTTTAATCAGAAGGATATTAATAAATGCATTGATATTTTTTACAATGCTCTCTATTTTGCTATTGAGATGTTTATTCCAGTTAAACATTTTAAATCATCTAATTTTCCCACTTGGTTGATTTAGTAGAAAATTACAGAATCTTGTTATTTAAAAAAAGATTGCTCACACAAAATTTAAAAATAGCAAGGATCCTATGGATTATGTTAATTTTTCAAATTTGAGGAATAAATGTAAAACTCTTCGTGATCAATGTTTTAGGTCATATATTAAAATATTAAATACTGAAATTTCTCATGATCTTTCTTCATTTTGGAAACACATCAATAGATTACGTAGGTCTGATTCATACCCCAATAGCATGCATATGGAAGCGGACCTGTCCGCAAAGCTCCTGACTATAAATTTGATTACAGTCTGGATTTAAATCGCATCTCTTTTTCTTTATTGGACATATTTGATGAAATCTTACGCCTTCCTAACAAACATTCTTTTGGCCCTGATGGTATCCCATCTGTTTTTCTTAAAAACTGTGTGTGCACTCTGAGTAAGCCTCTGCATCACCTTTTCAATCTTTGCTTGACATCAGGCAAATTTCCTGATTATTGAAAGGTAAGCTTTTTAACACCAATTCATAAAAATGGCGTTAGAACTGATATTTGTAACTATAGAGGTGTGTGTATTCAGTTTGTAGTTCCTAACCTGTTGACTTACCAATATGATTTGATTGGTGCTTTTGAGAGGCCTGTACAGGTCGATAGTGTATACATAGACTTCTCGAAGGCCTTTGATAGGGTTGGTCATGAACATCTGGTTCAGAAGTTTGGGGCTATGGGCCTTGATAGGACTTTGGTCGAATTTTGTCACAGTTTTTTGACTGGTCGCACACAGTTGGTCAGGATAAGTAATTATATTTCTAATGGTATTGAAGTATCTTCAGGCGTGCCTCAAGGTTCGCATATTGGACCGGTCTTTTTTAACTTGTTCATAAGAGATTTGAGTGATGTAATTGTTCATTCAAAACGCTTTTGCTGATGATTTTAAACTGTATAAAGCCATTGAGTCATATCTTAATGCTGAGCTACTTCAATTGGATTTAATTTAATAATAGCAATAGTCTGGAACTGAATGTAAAGAAGTGTGTATGTATTTCGTTTGGTCGTTCTAATAAAATTATTAATTATCAATACACAATCAATAATGACGAACTCAAGTCAGTTGATACAGTTAAAGATTTAGGTGTTCTTTTTGATACCAAGCTAACTTTTTTGCTGCACATTTTGGATATTATTAACAGGAGTATGCGTAGTCTTGGTTTTATCACTAGAAATAGTGTACATCTTTCACCTTATTGTTTCAAATTACTTTATTACTCTTTGGTACGTTCCGTGCTTGAGTATGCGTCTGTAATTTGGTCCCCTTATTATGATTCTCATATTGAACGCCTTGAGGCTGTACAAAGAAGATTCTTAAGATCGCTGAAGTTAATACTTTTCGTAATTATTACATCGACTATAATGCTATCAGTGTCCAAATATCCTATAATCTTGAAGTCAGACGGCATTATTCGGATGCTTTAACATTGTATAAGATCTTAAATGGTTTATATAATTGTCCTACCATCTTGGAAGCAATTTCTTTTAACACCTGTCAAAGAAGGATCAACTTTTCTATGTTTCGTTTACCCTTTCATTCGGCCAACTATGGGTTTTTTTTCTCCACTGACTAGGACCTTGCATTTCCTTAATGAAAATAGTTTGGATCCATTTTTCGGCGGCTTACGGTCATTCAAATCAAAAATAAATAATCTTACACTTTAACCTACGTTCCTTGGATAGTGTTAAGTTTTTAGCCCTGTTGATGATTGTTTTTTCAGAGGTTTTATCTTGGTATATTTTTTTTTTGTAATTCTAGTATTGTATTTATATTGTTATGTTGTCTAGTATTTTGTATTATCTATTTTGTTTTTGTAAACTGGCTCTGCCGTATATTGAAGATATACTAAATATATAGATAGATTAAATAAATAAATAATTAAGAAACATAAAGCACTTAACTTACCCGTAGGAGTAGTAATGATGTGAAAGAAAGGAAACATCCCAATTAGCCCTGTTGAATCAGGGGATTCACCTCACGCGTCGTAATTTATTTATGTGTGTTTAGCTCACAAATTACTTAGTGCTTGATTGATTTGACACTACTGGTTTGATACATACCGGACACAGATTACATGGTCAAATTTCGAATAGCTTACAATTAGCCAAATAGCTTATTCGGATGTTTAGTAGGATACAAGGTATAAGGTTTATGAAAGAAGCATGGGAGGAGGAAGGTAAGAAAATGTAAGATAGATCGAGTTAAAATATGAATATTGTACAAAAAAAACTTCTAGAAAATTATATATCTATAACGAGAAAATCCAACATCAGTTGAACGTTACAGTTTTTATTAGAAATTACGTAATTTTTTTGGCAACGTTGATTTCTAGTTGTCGTCATCCAGTAAATAATATATAATCTATAAAAAACCCCTTCTATCAAAAAAAAGGAAATTTAATCTAATAATTATGTCATTAATCAAATGTTGGTTATAGTCGCTGCTATGCGAAATTAAATCTAAGATATAAAGAGAGAAGCTAACGTCAGTTTAACGTAACGACTAATTCAAAAAATTCTAGAAAAACCAACGCCATTTTAAGGTAAGAATTCTTTCCTAAATCTACATTGTTTTTGTTAACTTTTTTAATAGTTGATATTTTCTAGTAAATTGCACTTATCCTATAAAGCCAGAACCAGTTTGACATAAGAATTTAACCTAAAACTTATGTTTGGTTATTTGGTAATGTTAGTTGACAACGTTAGGTGACAATCGTTGATGTCTGAAAAATTAAACGAGGGAAATAACAAACACCTCTGAACCGAGAATCCAAGGTCAAATAATAGGAATAAGTAGCCAAAAAAAATCAATTTGGCCCACGTTTGTTTGTATCTATCTAACGTCTTCTGATAAATCAAAAAAAACCAACGTTCCTTTCACGTAACAATTAGGTCATTTGTGAAACGTTGAAACGTTTTCTAAAAAATTAGATGTAACCTACAAACAAAAATTTATATATCAAAATTATTTCAAAAAGTATGTACGTCATCTTTCTTAAGGCGTCGTAGTCCTGCTCATTTGCCGCTTTTCCGACATCTAATCCGCTCTCGTGATTGGTCACTTTTAGCATCTTAGAAAAGTACTTTAAAAAAAAACCTCACATCACAATGAGTTGAAAATTGGTCAAAGTGTGTCTTATTCAATTCCGCACAGATTCACTATTTTGTTTTGTGATATTCGATCTGGTTATCTTAAAATTTAATAAACTGTAAATAAAATACCATCGGTAAAACTGGCAACGACGTGAAAACGCCCGACCAAGATGCAAGCCAGCCTGAACAGCTGACGAGGGAAGCCAATAATAGCAAATCACAAAATGTAAATTATAACGGATCGCCAAACAAAATAGTGAATCTGAGCGGAATCGAATAAGAAACACTTTGACCAATTTTCAACTCATTCTGATGTGAGGTTTTTTTTTAAGTACTTTTCTAAGATGCTAAAAGTGACCAATCACGAAAGCGGATTAGACGGAAAAGCGGCAAATGAGCAGGACTATGCCGCTTTAAGCTACGGTTTGTTACAACAGTACGCGGCGCAAAACTCACATTCTGCTGAATGCTGCGCACGTCCGTTGAATTTAAACGTGTGTAAATAAAGAAGAGCGTTTTGTTAAGTTCTGCTTAGGTAGGCGCACGACAGACAGCGTCGACTGTGTGCACTGAAATCAAACCGAGTTTGATTTTGACGCAGGCGTTCAGTTAAGCTGAAAGTGGGCAGATAAAAAACACATTGAAAAATGGCAACCAAATTTTCTTTAGAGGAAGATGAAAAGTTGATTGATCTTGTACGAGAACATCCTCCATTGTACACTGTGAAGAGTAAAAGTTTTAAGGATAATGTTGTGAAAACTAATACATAAAAAGAAATTGGAGAAAAACTTCACAGGAAAGTTAAAAGCATATTTATTATTATAAAAGAATAACACGTTTGATGTATGGCACATATAATATTTTAACAATAATAATATTACTCGACACGAGACACCATAGGTTTGTTCTCACAGCAGTAAGAAACAAGTTTTCGACAAATACACATGCGCAATAGAGTAAAATGCGTTCGCACAGGAACTTCTGATCGGTTTCAAATCAAAAGTTTGATGTTCTTACACAAATTTCTGATCGTCATCTGATAGTCAGACTTGTTTTCGGATTTATTTCAAGCAAAGTGTCAGAGCATTCGTGTAGCCAATCAACGCCGATCTTCGGAATATAAACATAACCTCTAAATTGTTGTTTGTATTTTGTCGTTTTGTATAGTCCTTGATATTCGTTTTGAAAATTGTATTTTATATTGTTGGATTAGTCTAAAAATAAACATTAAAGAAACAAGTGATTTTGAATCGTTGAAAGAATCTGATCAGAATTATGTTGATTCCGACACAGACTTTTAAAGAAGATTTAATTGAAGAACGGATAAAGCCCAAAAATCAAAACTATTTTCATGAAACTGTGTCCCAATTTAATAGAATAGAATTTCTCGACCATTTTAGAGTAAGTCTTGAAATAGCAAATAATCACACAATCTTAAACTCTATTAATAATATACAGCTATTTCAAGGTTGTAGTATAATTTTTGTTTTGTTTATGTTTTATTTATTTTCCCATTTCCCACTGGCATAAAAAAGTGAGGTTATTTTTCTTCTCGACTCAACCCGTATTTGATGTTCGCACAGACGGTTTCAAATCGATCAGAAGTTGTAATATTTTACACATGCGCATCAAGAATGGTTTGGAAACAGTTTCAAACTTGTAAGAAATTTGCAGTGAGAACAAACCTCATATTGCCTTGCCATGGTACAGCCCCAATAGTATTAAAATAGATTTTAAAGTTATCTCTAACCTCAAATGCTTCATATGATGCTCTTTTGTCGCAAGTGGCGGTTAACTTTAACATACTTTCTTTTGGAAAATCCGGAACTCTATTGGCATTTTCGTTTGGACAAGAAATTTTTACCTTTCGAAGCATGTTGTGCAATATACCAGCAGAAACTATTATGTTGTCAGCTACCTCTGGAGCCATGGCTATGGGTGTGTAGAATATTCTAAAGTACTGACACATTACAGCAAATGCATTTTCTGATGTTCTTCTGGCCCTGGAATGTCTGTATTATAAATGGCTTTTGTCTTGTCATGCTTTGCTTGATTTTGTGAATATGGTTTCATCATATTTGTTGTTAAACTGAATGCCTCGTCCTCCAATATTGCTGCATATTAGTACCACGAATAACTCTTGAAGAAGGTAAATTAAAACAGTTAGTACCAATCTGCTTTCTTATGTTTAATTTTATGAATATCCCCGCATCGCCCTCTCTGCCCTAGGATCCTACGTCAATTGCCACAAATCTATACCTTGCATCGATGACTGCTAGCAGAACAATTGAATGAAAGTTTTTGTAATTAAAATAGAGAGATCCTGCATTGGATGGACAACGAATTCTTATGTGTTTACCATCAATCGATGTACAACAATTTAGGTAATTCCATAAGCTATTAAAATCTGAAGCATACGTTTAACAATACTTTGAAGAACTTGTTTTACACATATGCTAATCCAACTATGGTGAATTCTGTATTGAAAGGATAGTGACCTGTATGACTCTCCAGTTGCCAAGAACCTGCAATAAAAATATTGCGCATTAGTGTACTAAAATTCTTCTTCCGATGAGTTATTCTTGATTGGTTTTTAGATGTGGAATGTAAAAATAGGTGGAAGTCTATAAGAGATTACTACCAAAGAAAGAGAAAGGACTACACCAAAGGCACGGGTACAGGATCTCAAAGAACAGATGACACTGAGAACTCATTCCTGAAGAAATTTAAACACCTCCGCTTTTTGGATTCTACATCATTGGATGAAAGAAGGTATTTACTCAAAACTTTAAAATCCTTAAAATCTCTTTGCTTTGATAGTGGGAAACAATTAAATTTTTTTTATTCCAGCACAATAAGTAATACCCAAGATAGCATTCAACAAGAATCGGATGTTTCGCAAGATGAAACACAATCTGAGCAGCTGGAAAAGGAAAACCATGAGGATGAAACCCAATGTGATATAGAAACAGCAATATCTGAACATACTGAAACCTCAAATAGTTCAAAGCGATGTAGGATACTGAGGAAGTCAATATTGAAACTCCACAAAAAAAAAAGAAAACCACAGATTTAAAAGACAAAAACATGATAGTTCTAAGCGAAATTAGAAAGGGACGAGAAGAAAGAACTGCTCTTTTACGCCATTTATTAGATAACGAGAAGACTGCAACCCAACCAACCGAGTCAATGGACCATGCAATAAATATGTTTTTTAATAGTGTGGCATCAACAGTTTCCAAACTTTCACCAATCAATAAAGCAAAAATCAAAGCCGAAATTATGTCTCTCGTTTCAAAATATGAAATTGATGAAATTACGCAACAAGAAATTGAATCCTTTACTAATAAACAATGGTCCAATACATCAGCGCACCAAGGATACTATTCCGAGTCAAATTCAAATTCAGCATCGGATGCCAATTTTCGCAGCCAGACTGCCGCATCTAGGGCCATCTCGGCCATGTTTTTTCAGAAGAACCACAGTATGAACTTTTGTGAATATTGTTAAGCATGCATTTAACATAAATAGGTTCTATAAATAAAGTAAAAGTGCTTTATATTACTTTTATCATTTACCTTAAAGTCAAGCTGAGTTTTTCTTCTGGATTAATTGGATTTTGACGCCTGTTGTAAGGATGTTTGGTAATATCAGCTCTTATATAATCTAACACTAATTGAAATAATTCTATGGATAGTCAAAATATTCCCGAAATTTGTAGTCGTTTCCAAATAGTCTGTTTTCTATTGTTACTTTATAAGCCCCTTCCAAACATCTATTAGAAAACATTCGATTTTCAGTTTTGTTTTGGCGACGACAACTAATTAAACTCAGAAGATCCAATTCATGTTCTTCTTCATCAATAAGCATCGCCAGCAAAAATTTTTTAGACATAATGATTATTCTTATATTATACACTATAAATATATGAAAATGTGACAAAATAGGTTTGTCTCCATCTGCACCCACCAGCATACAATTAGGAACTAACAAAACACTTGTATGAAATCTACCGTGAGTCGATCAAGGTAGATTTTGTTGAACGTTTATGCTATGCGTCGCGCAGTATTCTAACAAACCGTAGCTTTAGTGTCAGTGGGTCCTTAACAGGGTGTTTCTTTCAATATATTAAACAGAAAAACTGACATCAGTATAAAACTTTATGTAATATTTACATAAAAAGCGCCTCATCGTTTATTTGGATGTTGCCTAGTAGTTCATTGCGTCCATTAAGTCATAATTATCGTGGAAAATTGATGTAGGAATTACGATTGACTGATTTATCGTAAAAACTACGTCGATTTTTTCAACGTTTGAAAGAGTTTTGGTGAGAAAATTAAACCTAACTGAATTAAGTCAAAATTTGTAATAATTTGCTACATATCCTGACGTTGAAAGTGGTACTAATAACGTTGAATTGCTAAAAAATTAAAAACTCTGGCCTCACTGGTGCCAGGAAAGTAAAGGGAAAGATCAAACAATTACATAATTAAAGGTTCTTTACTCCTAATTTCTTTCTCGTATATGACATTTTCTATATATTAATTAATTTATTATTAATCCATATCCAATCTAGCTTGACCTTTACATTGACGTACCCCTCATTTAAACAATATAAGCTTGATATTTGGATTAGAAATTTGAAATGTCATCCACTTAACATAATATTATCTTTTTCGTGAAAGTAGTTGATATTCACATTGACCTGTAAGAAATAGTAGCAAAAAAACCATATGTTCACTTCAATATTTAAATAGAAGACACCTGAGGGGATTACAATAGGAATAAATTAATTTGTTTTTACACATATATATTTAAATTTTTTTTATTGCAGAAAGAAACCTGATCTGAGAAATGATGCTGATAAAGCAGAACCGAAAGACTTGACCAACAGAAATATGTTTCCTAGCACCCAAATTAAAATGAGGTAAGACTAGAATGCAAATATTTATAAATTACACTCAATCAATACCACTCACCCACACCCATGTGCAAAAGTACAAAATAAACAGAGCGTTCATAAAAAAGAACTCTCTTTCACCGAATGGAGACCTCTACTGCATTTTTTGTGTTAAAAACCCCCATTAACAGACCTAATTAGAGTCTAATGAAAATTGAGCGCATTGATGCAAAATTTGTCAAATAATTAATGTTCTGAGCAGGCAAAACGCAATATGATATAAGGCCCTCCGGCCCTTTACATAAATCAATAGAAACGTGTGCATAAAATGGCCTAGAAAATATGAAAAACTGAACCCGACCTCCTATATATCTGTATATTTATAAATACGAGTGACAGTGCGGTCGGGTCTTATATGGTATAAATTAAATTGTTAATATAATATAAAAAGTTTAATTATAATTGAATTAATTTAAATTGATATTCCATGTTTGCGATTGCGTTAGATATTCCAAAGTTTTTTGCATTTTAATAAGGGACAATGATAGTTGCTTAATTAATGTCCTAATTACATTTACTTTCATTCATATCTTCTTGCTCTTCTCTTTTTGCTTTTTTATCTTTTCTCAATGGTTCCTCTTCTTCTTCACTTCTCACTCTTTATAATTTACATCTCTTTTTCTTTCTCGTCAACTGAACCTTCATTTCACCTTTATAACAAAATTGATAGAATAACCCAAATTTCACGATAATTTTAATACTTCTTTGTTTACATCACCAAACATCATCCTCTTTCTTTCTTTTTCTTTTATTCTCCTTGAACACTTTTGCCTTTTTTTACTTTCTATCAATATATTTAATTAGACATTGCTGCATCGCTTTACTTTACTGCATCAGTTGGAAAAATATGCAAGCTAAGAAAAAATACCTGCTCCAACACAATTTAAAGGTGTTTGGAGTCCTCCATTTTTTTTTTAATATTTTGTTAAATTATTGTAAGGAATCCGAGTCTATCACATTGGCAAATAGCAGATTTTTTAAAAACCGATTTAAAGGTGTGGAATATTTGATACCAAAAGTAATAGTTTTTTTGGAGCAAATCTGGAATGGAATAATAAATGAAAATTTTATTGTGGAAATAAAATGTCCATTTTCAATAAAAAATGTGACGTAAAGAAAGGAATAAGCATGGAAAAAATTAAATATCTGATCTTGGCAAATGGAGGATTGTTTAAAAAAAATCACCATTTTTTTTATCAAGTTCAAAGGTTTGAATGTGTTTATTTTTCATTTCTAAAAAGTAAGTTGATTTCGTTTAGTACTATTCAATTGTTTAATATGTCAACCTGTTAATCACCACAAAACTCACCAAATTTTAACATTATCAATTTTTTTATCGAGATATCGTTTGGCTAATAATACAGTTGACATAGTTGACTTTTTATCAAAAGGTCAAAATTTTTGGAACTCGTTTTAATATTAGATGGTTTTTAGTAGTTTTATAAATTTTTTTCTTGCAATTAATCTTTTTTGTGCTACGTAATGGCGCATAATTACAGCTTTTTTATATCTATATCAAAAATATAGTTCTAAAAAGTTAGCTAAAAAAATATTATAAAAATTAGCTTATAGAGGGAAGTAAAAAATCATACTTATATAAGTATGATTATATACAGGGTGTTCCGTTGATCATGTTACAAACTTCTAGGGCAGATAGAAAACGTCAAAAGAAAAACAAAAGTTCATATAAACATGGGTCCGGAAAAGCTTCCTCAGGGAGCTAGAGCTCTTTGAAAATAATCTTTAAAAACTAGTTTTTTTTTAATAGCTCCGGAACTACTTTAGCTACCGCAACCAATTTTGGGAGGTAAATTATTGTTAGTACGTTTATTCTTTTGAACCTACTAAATAAAAAAAAAATTTACCAGGGGCTTCAGAATCAGAATTGATCATCTAAAATTGTTAATTTGTTGGTTTTTTATTGCACTTAAAATCATTTAAACATTTTATGCCTCAAGGTAATTAAAGTGACAGTTAATTAATTTGAGTACTAATTTAATAAAGTGGCTACCTTAACTTTTTTTAAACATTTATTTTTTATTTACGCCAGATTTTTTTTTAACTGTTTATTAATAATAATAGGTAATTCATTTTTGTATCTCATAAATTGCTTTTCGTCAATTTTCACAAAAACGGTGATATTTACCATTTACCGACTTTTACTAAGAGCACGTTTTTTATGTAAAAAGCATAGGAACATCATAATCTAATGTCCAAACGGGCAGAAATTAAAGTCTTAAAGAAATGGGCCTAAATTTACCAAATACCCCCCTGATTCTGAAGCCTCTGGTAAATATTTTTTTTATTTAGTAGGTTCAAAAGAATAAACGTACTAACAATAATTTACCTCCCAAAATTGATTGCGGTAGCTAAAGTAGTTCCGGAGCTATAAAAAAAACTAGTTTTTAAAGGTTATTTTCAAAGAGCTCTAGCTCCCTGAGGAAGCTTTTCCGGACCCATGTTTATATGAACTTTTGTTTTTCTTTTGAAGTTTTCTATCTGACCTAGAAGTTTGTAACATAATCAACGAAACACCCTGTATATATATATATGTACTATACAGGGTGTTTGGCGGAGGGTTAGCCAAATTTGGTGGGCATATAAATAGGCTCAGATAGAAGATATTTTCTTAATAAACTTGTGTTCTAAAAGTCTGGGGTTTTTTTATATCATTGATTTTGTGTTATTTTTAGAATTTTCAAAAAATTATGCCTTTTGACATCTTTAAATTTTTTCAGCATATTTTTTACGTTTTTTTTACATTTGTATTTAGTCTATAATGTATCCTGAATCTAAAAAAATCAATATCAAGTACAAATAATACCGAAATAATTCGTTTTGAGCTCAAAAAGTTAATACAAGTAGCAAAAAATGTCATGAAAGGTAACTTTTTACTTGCCGCAAAAAAAAACTAAAATCTATCAAGATGTTCAGGTAGTTTTAAAAACATCTCCAGTTAATACTCTTTTCAATGATATACGATGTGTAACAAAAAGCCGACTAACTTGCCACCATTCATGACTTTAAAGGACAATAAAGTAAAAAAAAAATTTTTTTAATTTTTTTAATTAATGTATTTATTTCAAAATTACAAATTTTAATAAAACTGCGCTCCCCTGGCTCTAATACATGCCCTACGTCGCCGTCGCATTTCCACTGTCCTGAGACGAAGCATCTCTTTTCTGATAGTTTGAAAAGCGGCATCGATTCTTTGAATGGTCAAATGAGGAGATCGTGGAACATGCTTTGGGATTGTTGTTGTGATAACAACAATATGTGCTACATATTATTGTTGTCATTTGACATTTGTCATTTGTCGTGGTGTAACTTTTTAGCTTTCTTACGTACCCAAGTCGTTAATTTAGTATTGAATCGTTTCTGTAGTTGTTATTGTTATTGTTAATACTGTTGTTATTGTTGCTGTTAATTGAGTTTTTATATTGTTTTTGTGACTTTCCTTTTTTTCGTATCATTATCGCCACAATGGCTGCATACACTACCGAAGAATACGCCGATATTGTCTTTGCTTATAGAAGAGCCAATGGTAATACCCGAGAAGCACAAAGAATTTATGAGGAGCAATACCCCAATAGTACCCTGCTATGGTAAAAGGATGTACTCGCCAAAATATAGTTTTGAGAAAAACGCGTTTTAAGTTAAAAGTTGTGTATTTTTTTTTCTTGTAATCCAAAACGCTTCAAATTTTTACAGAAGATTTAATATCATATTACATTAGAGGTAAATATCTAATTTTTATTAAATTGTTACTAGTTTTTGAAAAAAAGTCAATACATTATTTTACCAAAATATTTCTAAATTTTTATTAATCCTCAAACTTTGGCAAAATAATGTAATAACCAATAAAGTAAAAGAGTTTGATTTCATTCATAAAAACTTACCTATTTGAGCTATTGTATAATACATTATTTGGCAAATCGCTAAATGTATATATTAATGCTGATTTGGTATATGAAATATAAATATATTAAGAGAAACAAATTAATTAAATCAATATAAGTATACGGTCGTGCGTACTACATTACATTATTATTTTTGTAAATACAATTTTTTTTTTTCGAAAACACCCAGCTCTAAAACATCCCAGCTCAGTATAATACATAACCATAAAGTTTTAAACCATAATAAAAAGTTAATTATTTCCCAATTTTTTGGAATTAAATAAATATTCCGCATTATTTATATTATGTAACTTACCCCTTAAATACTTCGCGCTATTTCAACCAGTCTTTTAGATCTGGATGCCATTATTTCTGCTTAAAAACCCACATTTATTATATTTTTCAGCACTTAACTACTTTTCGAGACTTAAGTCACTACTAACTGCGGTGAAATAATGTATTAGTAAAATAGGCTTTGTAGCGTTCCCGCATAATAATGACATCTCCAATGGCAAAACAGGGTAATGTATAATACATTATTTTACCATAGTTTAAGACGTGCTTAAAAAATCAAAAAACAACGGTATTCGCCATTACACTATTTTACCAAAGTAAATTGGGCAAAATTTTGTGGATTACATTGTTTCGCCAAAGTTTAACTTAATAAATAGTGATAATAGACTGTTTGGCCACCGTGCTAACTCGAAAATGAAAAATGATACAACAATGGGAGAAAGAGCTACTGATAGGTCTTTTAAAGTAGGATCGAGCTATGTAAATAATTCAAAATCCTCATTTTTGCGAATACATCCTTTTACCATAGCAGGGTACAATAGGCGTGTGCTCCACCACAACACTTTTGCTAACACTTTTCGTCGATTAAGGGAAACAGGCAATCTAAATTTTCAAGAACCGAGGATCAATCGGAGGCAGTATGATGTTGCTGTAGATGAAAACGTAATTCGCGCATTCGATGAGGATCCCACCACTAGGACAAGGAAAGTAGCTACAGATCTGAACATTTCTACATGGAAAGCATAGTCAGTTGGCAAGGCAGAAGGAAGGCATCCTTTTCATTACACCCCAGTGCAAGGTAATTTCATACTACATCAACAACTTAATTCCGCAATTTTTACTGGCATCGTGATACTCTATTCTAGGTTTTCTACAAGCCGACTATGGGCGACGGGTACAATTTTGCCGCTTTTTGCTTCACGCAGACGTTGAAAATCGACACTTTTTAAAAAGCATCTTATGGACAGATGAATCAACATTTACACGTGCGGGGATATTTAACCAACATAATTTACATTATTGGGAAAACAAAAACGTAAATCCGCATTTGACCAGAGCCAAGTCTTTCCAAACAAGATTCAGTGTTAATGTTTGGGCAGGTGTGATTGGGAGAGACCTCATCGGTCCACACTACTTGCCGAGAAACCTCAATGGGGACAATTACTTTCATTTTTTATAAAATGATCTCCCACAATTTTTGGCTAATATACCCATATTTAATGAAGAGGTGGATCGTCTTCCAATCGTCTTCCAGAATGACGGGTGTCCTGCACACTATCGGGTCGCCGTTAGAGAATTTCTGGACAATACTTTTTCCAATTCGTGGATCGGAAGAGCAGGTCCCATCGCATGGCCTCCACGGTCCCCTGATTTAACCCCTCTCGATTTTTACGTATGGGGACGTGCGAAAGAACTCGTGTACGAGGTGGAAATTGACAATCTAGACCACTAGAATCAATGCCGTTTTTCTAACCGTCAGAGAAGAAATGCGACTTCGCCTTTTGACAGTAGAAAAGCGACGGCGATGTAGGGCATGTATAAGAGCCAGGGGAGCGCAGTTTCAACAAAATTTGTAATTTTGAAATAAATACATAAAATTTAAAAAATATTTTTTTTTTACTTTATTTTCCTTTAAAGTCATGAATTGTGGCAAGTTAGTCGGCTTTGTGTTACACATCGTATATCATTGAAAAGAGTATTAACTGGATATGTTTTTAAAACTACCTGAACATCTTGATAGATTTTAGTTTTTTTTTGCGTCAAGTTAAAGTTACCTTTCATAACTTTTTTTGCTACTTGTATTAATTTTTTGAGCTCAAAACGAATTATTTCGGTATTATTTGTACTTGATATTGATTTTTTTAGATTCGTGATACATTCCAGACTAAATACAAATGTAAAAAAAACGTGAAAAATATGCTGAAAATATTTAAAGATGTCAAAAGGCAAAATTTTTTGAAAATCCTGAAAATAACTTTTTTTGTTTGGCTAACCCTCCGACAAACACCCTGTATATATATATATATATACAGGGTTAAATTGGGGCAAAGTTAAGAATTTTTGAACTTAATCATGAAGCTGTTTAAAAAATTTAAAAATTCCGAATGGTTCCGAATATATTCGGAAAAATACGAAATTTTGAAAAATCGATTTTATTTTTTTCCGAGCTTATTTCTTCTTCGATTTTAAAATAATTTGCATGTGATGGTGTTTTTAGATAGTCATTTTTATTAATTTTTTATAAATTTAAAATGTCGTTGAAGTTTTACAAGTTTTTGGCATCTTTTTTCATAATTTACAATAATTTGACGTAATTCGCTAGTTTTTCCTAGTCAGTCAACGTTATTTTTGTCTTGCGAGAACTTAATTTTTCCAGGCATTTGGAGTAATTTTTTATGTTTTCTAAGCTTTTTTTCCTACAAGAAGCCCGACGCACTGTTGCAGGACTTTGTATGTAATAGAAAAAAATCTGCTCAAGACTTGTGAAAAACTAAACCACTTTAAAAATTCCAAAAACAACCCCAAATACCTCTATTTCAATTAATTAACAAGCTACGCCACTGTCTCTTACTAGCACTAGCTAGATGCGATCAGGACAATCTTTACGTCGGCAGGCCCCAGAACGGTCCGAAAGAGAACACCATGAAATGTGTAAATCCTCCAGACACCTCTTAAGCCTCAACAAATTTAATAGCAAATCCCAAACTTCGCCACAATTTTCTACCTAATCATTTATTGTCTATCTCTTTTAGACTAATGTCACCAAATATCTCTCCGGCTACATCACCAACAATGTCATCGTCATCGTCCCCCACCCCTCCACCACCCAGTACCACCACTACCATGTCGGCTGCCAGCTACACCAAAATGGCGGGTATTCCTTGCGTTGCCGCTGCCTCCAGATATACTGCTCCGGTGCATATTGACGTTGGCGGGACCATTTACACCTCATCGTTGGAAACCCTTACCAAGTAAGTATCTAACCAAATAGATGGAATGATTTATTTATAAAATGTTACAATACAGAGGTAAATTGTTTCCTGGACAAAACATATTGCCAACGTCCTGCTTGATCCGGTCAATCCTGGCCTGTTCATCCAGCTGTTTTAGAGGAATATTGGTGAAGGTATTGAAAATACTTTCTAGTTCCTTACTAGTGACCTTTTGTTCAAATGGATGGCATGGCTTAGACCTTAAGCATGCTTTTTGTCTCTCCACTTCGATTATTTTGGTTTGTAAGTGGTTGTACTCCTCGGCAATTTCCTTTCTGGATCGATCTAATACATATTGAAGGTCACTAAGTAGCCTGGAACGTTCGTCTTCTAAATTGAGCATTTTGAACCGTAGATCTTCATATTCTGTAAACTGGTCATCATTATTTTGAATATTAAAAGAGGAATTTTTTAAGTCTTCAGTTAGTTGTTGTGGAAGAGCAGCTTCGTTAATAGCAAGCAGAAGATCAGCCTTCTTTTTCTCTAGGTTTAAAATCTTGCGTTGGAGCCTAAAACGTTCCTCAACCAAAGAAGAGTTAGAATTATCAGAAACGTCTGTTTCCAACTCCAAGATATTCCTTAGCCACTCAGAGTTCCTGGACTCTGGATGTAACAGAAGAAATTTTATCTCTGCATGCTCAGCTTTCAAAAGATCAATCTCACCTTGCTGGTTCTTTGTTAGCTTCTCAAGACTCTCAATTCTTCCTACTAGTAAACGATTCTCTTGCGTGGTCTCATCGACAAGAGTCAAAGAACTTAAATCATACTCCAAATTATTCGTCTCCTTCTCGATCAACTCGATGCTTTCCCGCAAGAATTCGTCGTCACAAACTGTACTTTTCGAAGTTCTCCTTTTGGTCATGGACAACGCTTTTTCCAGCAATTCTTTGAAGTTTTCATTTTGCCGCTCCAAGAGATCAATCCTCTTCTTAGTCCTAATTATCTCATTTCGAATTTCCATGTCTCCATTCACGAAAATTTAGGCTGTTGTTGTGAAAGCCCTTGTCAAACCTATTAATAAGCTTACATCAATGTCAACTAATTTTTGTAATTACTGTCATCAAAAAACTTTCAAATTCATCGTAAAGAAAAACTCAAAAATTATGATCATGTCTGATGCAATTAGCAAACGTATCAAGCAGTTAGAAAACCAGAACGACAAATTCAAGAAGCTACTGGATTCGACTCTCCAAATAACTAGTGAGGATGCGGCCAAGTATGTACAGCTGGAAAACGAGGCTGTTTTACTCAAGAAAGCTCTAGCTGAACTGGAAAATCAGAAAGTGCAACTCGAATCTGAACTCAGTTACTTTGTAAGAAAACCTCCTGGACCACCCATATCAGATCGCAGCATTGAGATTCAAGAAAAACTCAGCAACGCCATAAACGACATTGAACGTAAATCCTTGGAGATACAAGATATGCAGACCGACGATGAAAACTTGCAAGCATTAGTAACTGAACTGGAACGCGAAAAAAATCAATTAATTAAGGAAATATCATTAGTTAAAAAGGCAAATGAAGACAACGTGAACCTAATTCAAGAAAATATGTGGCTAAAGCAGGAACTGTTTAAGTTACAAAAGCAGTTACCACAACAAAGTGTCAATTCATCATCCAGCAACCAGGAACTGATTAAAAAGCTGGCAAGCATAGAAAATATTATGGAAAAATTACAAAATGATATTGATACGGCCAAACTGACAAACGGTTCAGACCCGTTAGGAAGCCCCACCGAAAATATTGTTCTTGAACTGAAATTTGCTGCTCTGGAAAAGCAACGGGAAGTAGCTCTTAAGGCATTAAAAGCAAGCCTTCTGGAGTCAGCTGATGAAGTATGCAAAATGTACAGCTGTACCTCAGACGGACATCTCAGAGGCCTCATAAACGAAATAGAGATTCAGAAAACTATTCTTATGATGAATTTAGATGAGTACAAACAGATTCATCGAGCTAGAACTATAAAACAGCAAAAATGTTTACTGGATTATCAAAGGCTGAATAATTTAGACATTCCGATAATAGATGAAAGAGAGTCCAACCCATTTATTGAAATAAGGGAAAGCCTTCTAACATCCCTTAATCATGAAATCGATGTAAAACAGTTTCTTTTAACTAATAACTCAGAACATCCAGTTGAGAAAAACAATTCGAATTCATCCTTTCCATGCAACAGCTCAGAAATAATTGAAAAAGTTACTGATATAAAAGAGGAAAAAGGTTCAGAAGAAAACTTAAGTCAGTGTGACGACTATGAGCTCCCGACTGTTTCTGAAGAAGATGAAGGTGCAAATGTTTTAGCAAATGAGGAACCAGAGCAACTACTAAGAAAAGCTGTTGAACAACTAGAAAACGCTGAAACAAATCTCGTTGCTCCAAATGTGGAAACAAATGATCTCCAGGATGTCATTGGCATCGAATTTCAAGAAGAAATACAAGGAGCAGTAATGAGAGAAACATCTTCAAAAGAGATAAGAAAGTTACCACTAGATGACGCGACCAATCAGCTTTTTGTGAATGAAGAACAGCTGCTAGCTCAACGGATAAGAGAGCTTGAAGAGGACAACCATAGGATTGTAAGAGATTTAAATGGTATGTTGACTGATACAAATGATGATGTGATACTGCAAGAAGGTGAGAGGCTGATTAGGGACCATCGTGGGAATGTACTGGAAAAAGATGATTAATTATGATTTTAAATAAATATTGCTAATTACGTTTTTTGAGTTTCTGTTGTGTGAATGTGTTTTGATCTTCTGCCTTTCTCTTGTTAATGGTCCTCGTACCATAAAGGAGTAAGAGACTATTGAAAAACTACTACTACCACTACTACTACTATTTCTAGAAAATGAAGTGAAGGTGCAAATCAGAAACCAGAAGAGGTACTAAGAAAAGCTGTCCAACAACTAGGAGACACTATAAGGATTAGCAATCACAGGAACATTTAAAGATAAATGAGCAACTATATGACATAAATCATCAATGAATGAAGCACAGTTGCAAGCGCAATGGATAATAGAGCTATAAGAGGACAACCAGATAGGAGTATAAGTGATTTACATATTATGTTGACTGCACGATTGATGGTATTGCAAGATGAGTAATCAATTATTATGATTTTTAATTAGAGAAGAGAAAGATAACTTTATAGTAATAACTTAAAGATGATTTAGTATTATTTTAACAAGTGAAGTTTCTATGCATCATTTTAAGTAGGTTCAGCATCTCTGCAAGCAATTGATGAGGTGCTGCTTGAAAAGTATTTTTAAAAATCCTTACGCCTTTCGCCATTATCACACTCTGCTGTTTTAGTCATACTACTACTTTTTTATAATTTTCAGATATCCGGAGTCCAGACTAGCAAAACTCTTTAACGGTAGTATTCCTATAGTGCTAGACTCCCTGAAACAGCACTATTTCATAGACAGAGACGGAGGCATGTTTCGTCACATTTTAAACTTTATGCGCAACTCGAAGCTCTTAATTCCAGAAAACTTCCAAGACTTGGATCTCCTGTTAGAAGAGGCCAAGTATTTTGACATCCCTCGTAAGTAGCCATATTCACAATTTAATAATTCATTTGTAGCGGTTTTTATTACAGCAATGGTGCGACAGCTGGAGCAAATGAAAAAAGAGCGTCAAAAGAATGGGGTTTCTTGTCCAGCTCTTACAATTACGTCATTAACAGGAGCTTCTTCGGGATCCAGGACCCTGGATAGAAGTCCCAGAAATTCAGGGAGTCAAGATTTGTACGAGTGCGTAGCGTTACACGTTAGTCCGGACCTTGGGGAGCGAATAATGTTGAGTGGGGACAGAAGTCTTCTGGATGAGGTGTTTCCTGAAACAAATCAGGCAGTTATGGATGCTAGGATGGGAGCAGCTTGGAATCAGCAGGATGCGCATCACGTGATTAGGTTTCCTCTTAACGGTAAGAAGACTTTCTCATGAACTTTCTTTTATTAATTTCATTGTTTATAGGGTATTGTAAGCTCAACTCAATGCAAGTGATTCGAAGGCTTCTAAATGCCGGATTTAAAATAGCGGCCAGCAATGGTGGAGGAGTGGAAGGACAGCAGTTTTCTGAATATTTGTTTGTGAGAAGGGTGCTGCCAGGGTGATTCTTGCAGGGGCGAGGGGTGGACTTTATTAAAGTTGAAAATGATTTAAATTGAGAAAGTCAACAGTGTATATAGGACTGATATTTTAAAAATGCTTGGATCTAACAAAGAAGCTTTTGTTACTCTGTTTTTTTTCGAAATTTTAATGACGATCTTATATGTAGAAGTGGATTAAATTTGTCTTACTTGATCTCGAAAAAATCTTTTTACCTGTGATTTTTGGCATCAAATGTTAAAAATTGAAATAGACACACTAATGTAATATTATATTGATGTAAACAAGTAGAATATGATTATTTCCTTAATAATAAACATTGAAATAACCTTAGGTTGATTTACCGACAGTAACATAAAATGTAATCCATTAAAAAACATGAAATTCATAGTCGTTAAAATAGTTCTTGGCTTGTTTCATCCAGTATACCTTTGTTCACTTTTCTTCTACCTTCGTTCTCTCATTCATGGCCCGGGGCGAACTTACGAAACCCGACCGGTTCAAAAAGACCACAATGCACCCTTCTTTAGTACATACTATATGCCCTGGGGATGCCCAAGGGCATATTTGAGAGTTTTTGCAAGTAACAATAAAGTTTAGATTCTCCAAAGACGTTACGAGATCCTAACGGCTCACAGGGATTTCTTAGGAATCCCACAAAATATTAACTGATTCCTATAGTTTTGATTAAAAATTAGGGCTTAAAAAAGTGAGAAAAAAAAATTTTATTCTATAAAATTAATGTATGTTTGGTACATAAAAAGGTAAGTTTTCCTTAAATTTAGTAGAAAAAAATAAAATTTAGTAAAAAATGTAAAACTTGTGTTATATGAAAAAGTGTAAATACAAAGGTTGTAGATCTTTTTATTACCTGCAACTGTTCTATGTAAGTAACTTTTTTCCTTAGGACTTTTAGTTTTTCCGGAAATCGATTTTAAGTGTAGGAACTCACCTCCTTCCACTTCCCGGCCTCAAATCAATCGTAATTTATTTTTCCTTTAATTTTTATTATATAATAATAATAATAATAATAATAATAAATAGTGTTTTATTAAAGAAGCTATGTAAATAGACTAATCTCTAGAACTTGAGAGAGAAAATGAAAATTAATAACAACTATTACTTTCTAGATTTGTAGCAATTATATTTCAACAAAAAATTAAGTAACAAAAATGTATAGCACATTGCTTATTTTAAGCGCACGCTACTATATAACACAGTACACAAATATAGAGACATGTGGGTTGCCTTGTTAACGCGAAAAAATTTTGGCCCTCTAGTGATTTCGTCAAGACACAACAACGATCTAGTTCACTCATAGACCCATGCAATTTAAGGTGTTCCAAAATTGAAAAATATATTGGAGAGTATAGCTCGAAGAGTTCTTAAAGATAGATAGTAGTTTAAGATTTTTCTCTATAAACTGAAACTTTCCGTATTTATAAAAAGACGAAATATTGGAACAAACCCTGATCGTTTGATGTATATGATGATGGTGAACTAATGAATAATTAATGAATTGATGGTAAATTAATATATTTTAAAAGCAAAGACCGGCTAACTTTCATATGCTTTCAATTCATTGAGCCCATGTCATTAAGAAACGCTATGTCTAGAAAACTTATCCCGTTTCAAATTCTTTGCCTTTTTATGCCCTAATTCCACAAAAAATAAAAATTAAAACTAGAAATTACCGTAAACCGGGGTTACTTTGTCACCTTTTGAACACACTTTTACTTGTAACTCCGGTATCCTTCGTAATTTGGGTGGCCAAAAATTAGGAGTATACCGACGAAATCATACTCTACAACTACAACTATACTAATTTTTTGTATAAAAAGCGATTTAGCTAAGAAAAAATATATTGATGGTGACAAAGTAACCCCTTGGTTGGGGCTACTTTGTAACAAAATTTTATTAAGGTTTAAAACACCTTAAACGACGTTATACTGACAAAGAAACCCCAGATATGGGGCTAAAATATATTGGCGTGTGTCATATAGGTAGGTACCTAATTTACCAAAAGTTAAAAAATATTAATTTCTAGTAAACAAACCAGAAAACAAAACAAGAAAATAAATAACAAACTTACACATACATTTTGGTATCGGTAGGTAGTAGGCAATTAATGCCTAAATAAACAGGAACTTTGATACACAACCTTAATGCTGTAGTAAACATACAAAAATATTCAACTTAACATAAACTCAACAAAGCAAAAAGTGAAAACTTCACTGAGGTTAATCAATACGGTACTAAACGTTAAGGCACTAGACTTTAGTTAGGCACATATTCGTCTTCTTCGCCTGTATGATAGGGATCTTAATCCGAACTATCTTCACATCTATCACAAATGAAATAGGGATCCATACTATCATTATTACAGATGCCACAAATCCATTTTTGGTATTTGCAGCATTTTATCCATTCAGCTCGATATTTGTAGTTTTCCCACAAACACTTACAGCCACATTTGTTTGAATCATCTATTTTTCGTGTCGATTTTCTTAATGGGAGATTTTTTTCTTTACCCTTAACACCCAACTTTGAATTATTTGTTACGCTCTTCGAATTTCCTTTAGAGGTGGATGGTTCTGCATCATCATCGACAATATTCATGACGCTCTCGCCTACTTCTGAGGAGGTGATGGACGAAACATTTTGCCCTGGTTTTATTTTTTTTCCTCGTTTTCTTTTCTTCTCGGGATTTTGAACTCCCCTATGTTTTTTTAACAACTCAACTAAACTTTCGTCTAATGTTCTCCCAATTTCTTTTTTGTGAACAGCAGTATCGGGAAGTTTTCGTAAAACCTCTTGCGCATTACATGGATATAAGCCGGTGGTGCAAAATACTGATATTAAATTTTGCGACACTGTGTCACTAATGGCCACCCAAAGTCTGTTCAGTAAAATGGGAAATTGTTCTTTTGGAATTGACCCAGGATATCGACTTTCTCTTCGCCAGCTTTCGAGAATATCACGCCATCTCTTCTTCATTGGTCCGAATACCGTCACATCAAATGGTTGCATTAGATGTGTGGCATTGGGAGGAAACGGGCTCATATATATCATGCTCTTGTGCTGCCTGTATGACACTTGGAGCAAAATAGCTGGCCAAGTTGTCTCCTACGAGGATCATTCTTTTTCCAGGTTCTCTTGTTCTTAGGACATGTGGAAGTAAAATTTCCTTAAACCATATCTCGAATAAGTTGGCGTCAAACCAGCCACTTGGACTATTTTTGTAAACTGTTCCTGGTGGGCCGCCTTTACACCAGTTTTCATAAATATTATTGGCTTTATATACCACCATGGGCGGCAACAAGACTCCACTGGCGCTACCGCAGACCATCATGCTAATGGCTGTCCTGGAATGATTTTGGACACGTTCGACCCTTCTCGAGTTTCGTGGAACAATAACTTTTCTAGCACCGGGGTCATCAGGGACGTTTGTTTCGTCATAGTTATATATATGATCCCCACTAGAGTCTAATAATACTTATTGCAAAAAACTTCAAAATATCCTTTTGGTCCACTGAGGATCGGGATCTTTTGATATTCGAGGCTATTCGAACAGATAAATTGTTTCGTTTGATGAAAGCACTAACCATATCATCCCCAGGGGTGTTGTCTTTTAATACAGGTATAACAATACACTTTTTGTCAAGGTATTTTTTAATAACAGCCTTCATATCTGCCTTTGTTAGTGGAAATCCCCATTCTGTCACGACTCCCAAGGATCTTGATATTAACCCTTCTTCTTCCTTACTGAGGACTGTCGGACGTCCAACAGAGTCATGCGTGGGATCCTATAGGTTTGGGCCGCTAGTTTTTTGCTCATACCACTTCGAACGGCCTCCACTGCTTTTTCTAAATTTTCTTCGCTATAGTTGGCATATGGCCGGCTGCCAGGGCTTTTTTCGTAGATCCTCATGGTTTAATTAGTTACTTGGATTTGTAACAAAAGAACTATCATTATGTTTTAAATTGCAGCCGCACATTTTTCCCTTCATAAAAAAAAACAATGGCGCGCTACTGGACGTGACAAAGTTACCCCGGGGTGACAAAGTAACCCCGGTTTACGGTACGCTAAATAGAAAGCCATTAATTTCAGCAATTTCAACTACAAAACGCTTTCCCAAAACTAAAAATTAAAAAAGTCAACGTTAAAACTGTCAAAAGTGTTACTAACATCACTACTGTCAAATTTTCCTAATATCACCTTAAGATGGCCGCCGTCCGAAATTCCACTTTGTCGAATCAAATTTCATACGGCTGCTACATAATAAAATTTAAATTTGGCGCCATTACTGTGAGGTCACGACATGGATTAGTCGCTGTTGTAAAATTTTTGATTTTGTCGCAAATTTTGCGAAAAATCTTAACAAAATTGATCTGTTCTCATACTTCACACAAACATTTCCAGGTGTTTAGTTCTTGTTTTTAGTGTGTTGTGTGTCAGGTGTGATTAATTTTCATTTAGGTGTTCTGATACGTGGGATAAAGGAACATTTCTAAAAAAAAGAGGTGAATTATATTGTTGTAAAAGCACTGAGAAATAAACAGTAAAATCTGAATCGAATGTACATATTGGCGCCATTGCACTTGCATAAGTAGTTATTGCAATAAACTTTTTTTGTGAAAATGTGCAGGTCTTTAGTAATAACATAGAAGCCCTAGATTGACAATATAGCAAAATGAGGTAGGATTAAATTTTTTTTAACGATTTTAAAAATTAATACTTCAAAATATCTATTTCCAGACCTTCCAGTAAAAAATTCACTGGGTAATTTATACAGTGGAGCTCAATACGCAGCATAATTCTCATGTTTCTGTGTAGATTTTTTGACAGCTTCAATATCAAAACTTTCTCCGTACGCCGTACCTGAAAGAAGAGCATTTTATAAACAACATAATTCATTTGCTAGTAGTAATTTAATTTATTATATTTATTAAGGAATACTACTGATGAATTGACGAGGCGGTAACTTTTTTATCACTTTTGTACATTTACTATAACCTTTTGTCACACCCTGTATAAAATCTGCTTCATAGCCTTTGCTTTTCATAACTAATAAGTAAATGTCTTTCTATAATCTCTTTATAATATAGTAATACATTCATTGCTAATTTGTTAATAAGTCCCTAATTAAATTAAGTAGTAAATTTATACATCTGTGGATATTTCAGAAATTATAGTAATACATTAATAATGTAAGTAAATGCGAATAAATAAGTGCCAAATCGGGGATTTTATTTAATACGGAGATAAAAAAAGTCCTAATTTCACACTTTTTCAATCTGCCTACTACAATTTCCGAAAGAACGACACATTTCCCAAAAATGTTGAACGGGCAGTATAGTAGAGAGAAATTCGAATTTAACGCTATCATTTTTAAATTACCCGCTCTTACGATGTCACAAACCTATTTTTACTTCCAGTCTGTACTACTCCTCGACATCTAGAGGGCCCAACAGTCTATCGACGTTCAGTGTTCTATTCGCTCTTATGGGAGTTTCCCATCTAAGAAGTATCAATCTATGATTGGGGACGTTCAGTTTATTGCGTTGTTGTGAAGCACAATCTTTCCAGAAATGCAATTTACCACTATTTATACAAAAACACGGTCATGCTTACATTGAATCTGAATTTATTAAAAATATTATTGCTCATGAATTTTTTAACATTATTTGGTGGGCAGCACAATAATTTGCAGTAAGCAAATATGCATTAAGACTTTACCAACAATGCTGCTTCCATTTGGGGCTGGTTACGAAAAACAGGAAAGAAATTATTGACACCTTAAAAGGTTGTAAAGCAGTAAATGCTCAGCTTAAAATTTAGAAATACTCTTACTTAAAGTTTAAAAAAATAAAGGTAATACATCTACGGTATACGTATCTATTTAAGTCGCTTATACACCACAGAAGCCTTGTGATAGGAACATCGTGACGTTTATGACCAGCCTAATTATTATTGTACTTAATATTTTTTGTTTTAGAAGAATTTATGCTTAATCCACGAAGACATATTGAGCTTAAAATTAAGTCATGGTTTCGCGATGCTTCTGAAAGGCTAAAAGGGGATAACAAAAGTGATTTGTTCTTAAATATACCGCTTTGTATAGTTTTTCTATCATACTTTACTACTTTTATATCCTATAAATGTCCGAAAAACGTAAATATTATTGTCCCATACATCTACTGAACAGCTCCTTGAGAAAAAAGGGCCTCTACATTTATAGTACTCTTCAAAGGACGTCTATAATGTCATGACTGTTCTGGAAGACTTATCTGGTTTAACTTGATGATCTTAATATGGTGAGAAAATTGCTCACATAAATTACAATCTAGAGGATCCCAGAGAAATATCACATGTCTCAAAGGGCTGTATAGTATTTGGGTCTCGTCGTTTTCAGTCAAGTAGCTGCGGTTGACAAGGCAAATATCCGTGTAGGAGTGTCAAAGATTGGCCAGTTCCCAAAGACAAGTATGAATAACGTAGCTCCTTCGGAATATGTACTTATTACCGATACTATGTGAAGAGATTTGACAACAATGCGACACCTATGACCGGGCTGATACAAGGAGACCAGAAATTTCAATGGCCCCAAGATTGTCAGAACGCCTTTGATCACCTAAAAAATGCTCTGACAAGCGCACCTATCCTGAGGCAAGATGTGGCAAGATGAATAGAGAGAATATAGGTCTTTGATACTGAACACTGAGCAGGGAGAATTTATTGAAATGCAGGTGCCAGTCCAGGGGACTGCAATTATTGTCAGCGGGTAGAGGACAAAGATGCTCCGTTGCTGAGACCCCCATCGTCAAAGAACTTCCTAATTTTTGAAGATCGACTTTGGAAAATGGTTGACTACGACGGCAAACAGAGAAGAAGGTAAATCGTTGTACCTAAATGTCGTATTTTAGAGTTGCTAGAGGGAATTAATGCCGTGTCTCAAGGGGACATCTTGGAGCAACAAATACCCTGTGAAAAGTGAGGGAGAGATTTTACTGGGTCAATAGCATTAGGAAATGAGTTATACATTTGTTAAACTAATTAAATTTGTTTTTCTACCCTATCGATTTACACTTTAATTGCTTCTTGGTCAATCAATTTTATTTTTTTTTACAACCATTGATAGCATAATGAATGCCCTTTAAAATAATGTATCACACCATGGGGTAGCCATTTGGCATACCAAAGTTTGACGTAAATAAAATATTCATTATTTCTAGACATTTTCGCTAACTATTTGCTTACACATTTACCGATTTCATTTTTTTTTGGTACCGTTGAATAGAGAATTTTACGCTGCTTACTATGATGTATCACAGGATGGGGGTTCCCATTTGACATATTAAAGTGGGGTTAGCTGGAGGTGAGGAGGTGATTGACAGAACTTCAGTAAATGCATAATTAAACGTCCCCCTGTATATCTAATTTGTTGTGTTTTTTTTTTTTAAGAAAGTTATTAAGGGTGGATCGTTTTGAAATGAAAGCACTGTATATGCGGAAAGTAATCAGGGGAAGAGGAAGCAGAAGGCTCTGATGTCTCAGTAAAACGTGGGAAGTTCCTTTGAAAGGATTGCTATTGACGTTGTCGATCCGTTTCCCGAATCAGAAACAGGGAATAAATACATACAATACTTCAGCAAATAGGCATAGCCTCTACTAAACCAAAAACCCTCGACTGATGCCGATCTTTAATAAAAGAATGGACCTGCCGATTTGGCATTACATTCAGATCAGGTGTTACATTAACTTTGAAGCTGCGTTCAGACTAAGAACGAAAATTTTAAATTCAGCTTGTTGAATTTTTGTACGACGCGACTGTTGGAATCAAGAATTGAGGACTACTGCATTACATCCACAGTCAGATGGTATGGTGGAATGATGCCATCTGACGAAAGGCTGAAGACTAGTGGTACACCAACGGTGACTTGGTTTGACCCTAAGAGACGAAAGGGTCTGTTACTGAAACGTGAAACATCCTGAGATAGGCGATATGAAGTAATGGAAGCCATCAACTATATTCTTTACAGAATACAAAAGCCATTGGGGAGGGAGGGGGGAGGGTAAAGCTCGAGTCGGATCATTAAAATGAGCGCAAGAATCGGTGCTACGTGACCTGTGAAGTGCAGTAAGACCTTTTTTTTTGAATATGATCGGGCACAGTGTATGGCTAAGGATTTGCAAATGTTTAGCAGTTTTGCGTAGTACGGAAAAATTCAATAGCTCTGTTGATCTAAACCCAGAGTTGGGCAAGCACTCAAGATAACCGATGAAGAGATTATTAGGACGATTTTCTTCCAGTTACAAAAGGCTACATCAGGAGTCAACCTATAGGGACGTTTAACCTGAACTTCAAAGATGATGCGTAGCATGTTAGAAGTGGTCTTCAGGTTTACAGGCGTGCAAGTTCTGGTGTGCTCCCTTGGTGTTATTCCTACTCTTTAACGTTATTTTGCCGACCTGGCACCGTGGGCGAGGTGTTCACGATGCGATCGTGTGGTCTCAGGTTCGAATTTTGGCATGGGCATGGTTGTTTGTGTTTGCCTTATAAAAACAAAACACTAGTGGTTCGGAACCCACGTTAAACTGTAGATCCATAATAAACAACAAAGTTGGGCGGCCGTCAGAATACGACGCGAGTTCATTCTAATTAAGGAAAAAAAAACGTAATTTTCTAAAAAAAAAGGTGATTGTAATTTCTATAAGAAGTCCAGTTACAAGAGGAGAATCTTCTGCCGATATCAACATCCGAATTTCCATATTGAAAACGCCACGAATATCAGCTGTGCTTTATTATTCCGGAATTATTTTGGTGACAAAAGCGGGAACACCGCCCGGCATCTTTGGAGACGCGCAGAATGTTAGCGAATCTTCTTGAACCATGGTCTCCCAAGTATATAAGGAGATTCCATCTAGAGAATAGTAGACATTTAAAATCGAGATACGTAGTTGTAAATAAATACAGTGAATAAATATTTCTAGTAGTCTTAAGCGATTTAGTGTGTAAGTGAAAAATATATTAGTTGACTATTTTAGTGCATCGAGTATTTTAGTTCACTCCAAAAAAAAAGTTAAAAGGATACAGTTTATAGACTAAAATTAGATTTGTCTGGGATACTTTTAAGAATATTTTGCAAAGTTAGGCGGTAGGAAAAACACCTCTTAAAATTTACCGTTATCGTATCAAGAGAACCGTTGGCGAATTTTCCTTCACCCTAGTCCCGATAGAATGCGATACACAGCGGCCCGACGCGACGTCGGCGTCATGGTAGCCTGGGGCCTCTTTTAGGGCCGGAGGCGATGAAGGCGAGTTCGTTGCGGAGGCCCTCAGGGGCCCTGAACACGATGCGGGACAATCAGAGCCTGTAGCGACGACAACGCCGCTGGCCCTTACGTAATGAAAGGCTTTTTAGGGGATGGATTGGGGCATTTTTATGTTTTCTCTATGGTGTACAGGGTGGGGTACAAAATGAGGTTTGAGAAAATAAAGCCTCCTTGTTTTTGAATATTGTTTATTTGCAAAGGTTTTGTTGTATATTAGACAATATTCCTTAAACATAATAACAATCATATGTAGGATACATTTACATTTCTGTAAAAATATACATAGAAAGGTTGTTATTGCATTTTTGGATGCTAAGGCATTAAAAATCTTCTGTTTGTCTAAATCTTTTATTATTTAAGCTACATGGAAAATACATTTTGGCTCTTTATGTAGGTAGTTATTTTTGTGGAATAAATAAATCAGATCACGGTTCCCAAATGATATTGTAATAATATATAAAACTGTAATCGTTAAAAATAATGTATTGATATTGTAAATACCCAGAAAATAGCTGATTCTCCATCATTCCAGAATGACACAAATGCACACACACCGCACGACGCTACGTCTCAAAGTTTTGCGGTCATCTTGCGGTACAGCATTCTGCCGTGTATATAAGGAACCGCATTGCTGATAGTTGTCAGTTCAGTCAAGTAAACTTTGGAATTTTGGCGCAAAATTTAAATACCTGTAAATAAATACAGTAAAAATAAATATCTCTGGTAGTCATGACTGATCGTGTTTCCGTACTGAAGTGTCAAATTAGTTAAGACTATTTTCTGTGGTTTTAATTAACATCTAAGGAAGGGAAAAATGCTACATTGGTCAGGTGTGGGGTATGAATCGGATGTCAATCAACTGGAAAAAAATTAATATATAAAAATACATTGAAACAAATCGGACCATAAATATTAGTATATTGAAAACAATCGGACTTGCGAGAACGGCTTCGTAACACATTACTTGAGGAAGGCGATGATCCGGACAGTACCAGTAGACAGACTGTAAGATTTGAAAAATGATTTTCGGAAAAATTCTAAGAAAGAGGAAAGTAGGTTTGAAAAAAGAATTCCTAAAAAATTCCGCCAACCTGGACGCGAAGTTGCAAGAAAATTTTGCCAACCTTGAAGCTAAATCGGTAGCGAATTCTGAAAAGATGGAAGACGGCTTAAACAACAAATTACCAGAAAAATTCACCCTCCTAGAAACAACATTGCATTAGGAAAATACTGCAAAACTGGAAGAAAACTATACCACACTAAAAGAAAATGAAGTCAGGTTGAAAAAATCTTAAAAGGGAATTAAAAGAAGAATTTTTGAAAAAATTCTTTTTACTGTTAAAAGAGATGCGAAATCATTAACGGAGAACAGAATCTGGGAGTTTAAAACAAAATTACAACATTGGTTGTCGACACGATCGATCAGCTGCCCTGAAGACTTTCAGCAGTGAACCACAAGAGCAAAGTTTATGCCAATACGGAACCTGTTGGGCTGATGCGCCTTAAATCGCCTCAATTTGATAATACTACATTCTGAAATGTTTATCAGCATCAGTTTGAAATGGCTGCAAAAGCAGACGGTTGGTCATCCAGGGAGAAGACCACTGCTTGTATATTGGCCTTGAGAGAAGATGCGGCTACCATGCTACAAGGAACATCCCCCAAAAAACAAGGAGGCTACGATTACCTAGTGAGGCATTTGGAGAAGTGTTCAGGCCAATGACGCTTGGAAGATGTCTACCACACGCAGTTGAAAAATTGGTGCCTTAAAAAGAAATTGGTGAAAAGTCAGGAGAGTCCTGGCAAGAACCTAAAGCCGATAAATCATGTTTGGTTCAACTAGCATACCCAGATGTCCAGGAAAAAATCATGATTTTTTGGCAGTCTAACCCTTCCTAGATGGATTCCGCAAAGGTAAAATTTGGCAGGCCTTAAGCTAGTAGAAGCATTAACATTGTCCTTTGAATTCAACGATACCAAAAACACGAATAAGGGCCAGGCTCATGTCCGGTAAGTATAGCAGGACAAGACAACTTTCCGAAATTGATGATAATAAAGCAGGCGATTGGAACACGTAGTCGCCAGGACCGGAAATTGTAGTGTTGTAAATGTGGCAAGGCAGGTGGCAAGGCAAGGCAATGTGGCAAAGCACACATCACTTATGACCAGGCTATTTGGACTTGGTCGAGGGCAAGCAGCCGGAAAGACCCGTGTACGTGCTGAAAATTCCTATAATGGTAATGAATGTCAATCATTATCCTTTGTTTTGAAAGAACGTCACGACAAGTTGCAGCTGTAGACATCAATCGGAAAAGCCATTCCGAAAGAATTAAAAGAGTTGGCATCGTCGTCGGGCACTAGTCTAAGGCCAGACCTGAAAAGGAGGCTGAGTCCTTCGTTGAGTGCACATCACCTGCACTTAACGTCGAAGTGTTCTCTGAACCAGTTTCGCTGTACCGAGTGTACCAGTGCCAGCGACCCAGCGTCCTTCTGCCCGTCGATCGAGTTAACCATGGCTCACAAACTCGACAAAAACTCTTCCTTCCAGTTGGAGGATGACGAGGACTTCTCAGGTTCTGTAATACGGACGAGGATAAGGAAATACCCCAAGATGAGGCCGAATTAAAAGCGGATCAAGCCATCCTTTAATCCATCCCTTCAAGTCAAGACCAGTTGGAGCCCCCCCCCTGCCGCCCTGAAAACGCCTACTGAGTCCATCGAGATGGCCGAACTTCCAGCACAGGAGCCTAGCTCCTGCCATGTGACTGCAGCAGGCGACCAGGACGAAGACGACGGGTTCCAACCTGTCGTCAACAGGAGGAAGAGGAGGAAGACCTCAGACCCGGTGACGATCGCAAGGAAGACTCCCACCGTGTCCCAGGCCCTGCTCACGAAACAACCTACCTAGGCTCCCTTCACTTCCAGAGCTAGGTTCAGGAACACTCTACCAAAACCCAGCTCGCTCCGCCACCAACGAAGACGAAGACTAAGATCCCATGAATCATCATCCGAGAGAAGCAGAGATACAAGGTGGTATCTACTGTCCTCAAAGCCTTAGAGTTAAACCAAGGCCGCGTCGTCAACACACGTGACGGCGTAAAAATTCACCCACAGTCGATCGAGGACTACAGAAAAACTCCAGAACCACCTAGATGATCAATAAGTGACATTCCACTTTTTTTCCTTACCAGAGGACAGGAGATTATACATCGTCCTGCGAGGACGGCTCGAGAACTGGCCAGCTAAGAGCATCCTGGAGGACCTTAAGGAGCTGGGATTCCACCCACACACCGCAGCTCGGTACTATAATAGGCACAGAGACAGCCCACGCCGCTAGTCCTCGTTCAGCTCCCGAGAGAGGAGAAATCGATCTTCTGAGTCACGGAGCTGAGAAGCATCAAAATCTGGATGGAAGCCCAGCGAAATAAATCCAGGAGGATCCAATGCCACAGGTCCCAACTCCACGGGCACGCCCAGGGCAGGTATACAGCAGCCTTTAAATGCGTGGCTAACTTCACGCAACCGCTGACTGCCCAAAACCAAGAGACCAGCCGGCCACATGCGCAAACTGCGGAAGACCGCACACAGCGAACTACCTGGGATGCCCCAGAAACCCCAAAAAAATCCTGAAGCCCGTCGGCCAGACGGGATCGCCCATTCACCTGGGGCACCCAGGACAACAGCCGCCTTGTCGCTCTCTCCGCACCTCAGCACCCAGCAGCAGCTGCCGCCAAACATCTGGCCACTACAGAACCAAATGCCATGCTCCAAGCATTCAAACATAAAACCAGTGGAGCATTAAACCAGTAGAGGCCAACTAATCTCCCGTACATTTTCCTTACAAAGGCCATCTATTTTTGTTTTTATGCCAATACCTTATTTTTTAAAAAAATATCCATTTAGCTCAGTAGGCATTAAATCTTAGGATTAACCTGTATTTATATTTTTATATAAATAAATGTCAGTTTCAGTATAGGCATTTGATCTATAGATATCGAGACGTTTTTGATTCTGTTAAGAACGTCATAGTCAATGTAGTCCAGCACAAAATCAATACAGGATACAAAACCAAATCCGGTACCACTGGTCTTAATTACCAGGAGTACTGGTAAAGAAGACGGGTGGCTCGACCGGAGTTTACCTAAATTACCAGCAGCGGAATAACGTGACTAGTAAGAACAGCTATCCTCTTCTTCGCATTGATGTTATTTTGGACACCCTAGCTGGATCAAAGGTCTTTTTCACGTTAGACGTAAAAAGTGGATACTGGCAAGCTGACTTGGCCCGTGAAGATTGGGAGAGAACGGCTTTTACGGTGGGTGCTCGATTGAACTATGATGACACGTATGAACTTCGTAACTTTTTGGGAATATTTTTTTTACCGCCGCTTTCCAACATCGCAAAACCATTGACCAGGCTGATAGAAGGAGAACGAAAATGGTCTGAAGTCAGGAAGCCTTCGATCATCTAGAAGAGGCTCGGTTACCTTAATGAAAATGTATACTGGATACTGATGCTAGCAATGTGGGAATACGAGCTGTTTGTCCCAAATCCAGGATAGCCATGAAGAAAAACTCATTGGATATTTTAGTAAAACGCTGTCCAAGCCAGAGCGCAATTATTATGTCACTCATTGAGAGTTTCTAGCTGTTGTACAAGTGATGGAGCTCTTCTACAAGTACCTCTATGGGAGGAAGTTCTTGCTGACCACCAGCTGTAAAATGGCTTTTTCAATTTAAAAATCCGGAAAGGCAAGTGGCAAGATAGAGAGGCTACACGAATTTAATTTTGAACTGCGGGCAGGAAGAATCAATGGAAATGCAGATGCTCTGTCAAGAAGATCCTGTCCAGATGACTTGAAATATTATCAGCAAGCAGAGGAGAAAGATGCTTGATCAGTTGTTGACTACCCTCATTGATAATACTTGGCAAAATCGGGATCTTTTAAAATACCAAGACGAATATCCAGATATTCTTAACCTGGCTAAAGGAAGGAAAAAAGCCAACTTGGGAAGAAGTTGTCAAGTATTCTTTATGTCATGTCGTGATGGGTATAAATGAAATTCTTGTGGGTGGAAAATAGTTGTCTGTTGTATTATTATGTATGTATGGTGAGTAATATGGGCCGCAGAAAAAGCAGAAGGCATGAATAGATATTAATTAATCTTTGACCAAATTAGTCTCTAGCCACCAAAGAGACTGGGATAGGTTTCTTCATTTATTTCTGCTGGCTTATCAATTGCCCATCCAGAAAGCACAGGTAAGTGTCCCGCTCGAGTAGTAGAAATTCGTCTACCAAATCCCAAACTCGCGAATCGAGAATGATATAGGCGTGCAAGTTCCAGTGTGCTGTTACTCCTCAACAACATTCTTTGGAGAAAACCGTTGATTGTTATTTCGAAAAGAGATTCAATTGCATGAGAAGAACCTTTTTTCGATATTGACATCCACCATCTTTTGACTCACTTCAAGACGAAATGAGCTTAAGGAGGAGGCAGTGTAACGATAAATCAGGTGATTCTTCATTATTCAGGAATGACACAAAAGTATTGCGTATACCGAGGTATACCGCACGACACTAATAACATTTATATTAAATTAAATAACATTTATATTACCTTTGTTATTTAAAATAAATTAATACGGTGCTCGAGTTTTTAGCAAATTCAGCATCTAACTACAATTTAAAGATTTTTCCTTGCGTATTTTTTAACTTCTTTAGTTTTTGATGCTAATTTATATGCCAAGAGACGTGATCGATATTTAGAGACATTCCGTACTTTTTATTTAATAAGATTAAGATTCACACATTTATTAAAATTATATTGACATTATTTATTGTTGTATTCTTTACTACACTTGGCATAGACTTTTTGTTGGTTGCATTATTTGCTGAAATAGCCAAATTGACAATAATTAAAACATCAATTAATCCGTATTCATTATAAATAGGGCAATGATTCCCCTCTATATTCCACTTTGAATATCAAAATAATTCTATTATTTAAAACATTAGTTCCCAGCAATATTTTAAAGTAAATTATTACAAATTACTATTCAGATCATTTTATCAATTAACTTATTTGTAATATTACTATCATTAATCATGTACTCCCTTTCATTGAGTCCGATTACCTTAATTCGATGTTGTAAAACTTTAGGCCTGTCAACACTGTAATTTTACCAGTTAAGAGTGAATGTCGGACTGTATACTAGTTATCTCTTTTTCATTGCTACAATTTAAAATCAAACCGCTCTTTTTTGTTACTCGTCCCATAGTTACTCCAATTCCGACGTTACTGGGTTCCGCTTTAGTTTTGAGATCATTCTTTATTTGTTTTGCGTCTTTTTGAGTACCTTTTAAATTTATGACTCGTACCTTATTTATTTGTGCAACGCATGTATAGGTCTTATATGTTGGGGTAGTTAAGGTTTCAAAAGTGTAGGACCATTTTCCTTCTTTTACCATTATTTTAAACTGAATAAAACTTACCTTCTTTTAAACTGAATAATTCTTCAGGCAGGGTTTTATGTTCAGGAATTAGTTGATCAACTTTTCAGTTTAATTCTTTTGGTTTCTTAAAGAGTTAAATTCATCGTGTAAATAATATTTGCAATCTTAATACGGCTTTTTTTCCTCGATCTATATTTAAGACTAATTTCGACTAGTTTCAAGAAAATTTACTAGTAAATTATTTTGGAAAGATATCTTGAAGGAAGAAATAAAAAATATACTCCATATCTTTAAAGATTTATTATTAAGGAATGTTTATTTTATAAAAAAGTAGGTACTCCAAATCATCATTACTCTGACACTATTATTTTATCATAAATATGTACATGATAGAATAAAATTCACAATGGTAATATAAACTATATCACTAGAATAACAATATATAATATATACACAGTAATCATAAATATACACAAAAATAAATTGACCTACGAGGTACAGGGTATGTAAAAGTATAAATAATTTATTTCGAGAAAAATGGACGAATTTAAGAGTATTCGAATATCATATAGAATATGTAAAAAGGTAACAGCCTATAGTAATAAATTAATTTGTATATACAGGGCCATCCAACGACTTTTAAAAAACTCTTTCTCAAAATATCTTTTCTTTTACCCTGGATAATATAAATAGTAATCTGAATAATTTATTATTGTTAGAGGAAAAAACAGTGTAGATTTGAAATACTGACTAAGAAAACTTAACAATTAGATTCGGATTCTAAGCGTGGCACTCCTAGTTGTTGGCAAACTTTTTCTTCAATTTGCTGAAAAAAATAAGATTTGGTTAGTTAATAAATTTTTGAGTAAATAATATTTAAAAGCATCCAAACCACAAGCTTATATAATATGCAACACTTACAGGGTGGTCTTTATTGATCGATTTTGGAAACTGTAACTTTTTTTATACAGAGTCTCATTGAAATGGTGTAAAAAATTCAAGGTGAAAAAGCAAAACAGTGTTTTTTTTAAAATTTACCCTTTCAGTGTCCCTAACTCCCTTAATATGCATTTTCCGCCCTATACTTATAAGAACTTTGTTTAAACTATTTTTAGGAGTACTATCACCCTCCGATTTTTTTACACTATTTTCATTTGGTTAGTACAGGAACTAGAACCTAGCTTGGTTATATTAAATAGATCAACGCGTGTATACTTATGTTCCAATTCTACGTGAAATTCCAAGTCATTTGATATCAAATGTTATAATACTTGGATTAAGCAGTTCTTGACTTATAGGCAGATTAAGATTTTAAAATAAGGCCATCTTGGAAAAAATTAAGAGAAAATGGAGGGTTGACGTTACATCATTTTAAGCCATCATTTAAGCAATGTTAGGATTCTAAATAAAATGGCAGGAATTTAAAAATTGGAAATGTTCCAGGCGTTTCTTGCATATCGAAAAAATTTGACACTTGGTTTTATATAAAAAATTAAGTCAATAATAAGAAAATCTCATCCATTTTTCACAAAGAGACCGACGTATACAACAGACGAGACGTCTGTTAAGTTAATAAGTAACGGAGAATTAGAAAATGTAATAAAATTGGTCATTTTGTACTAAAATAACGAAGTTAGGAACTACTTCCGGCTTACCCGAGAGTAGTGCTGACTTGAAAATACTTTAAATATAAGCCTTGTTCCCTTAAATCTGCAAATTTCCAAACTGGCTTTTGTATTACCTTTTTAAAATATTGAAGCCCACAACCTCTAAAACTTCAAAAAAAAAATGGAATTTGAAATTCCTTGGTCTAAAGTATTACATGAGGTTTCTTAAATTTTATATAAAATCTACTTCCGATTCAGTCGGAAATGCTACTGACCTTAAATTACTTAAAACGTGATTCGTCACCAAATATCTTTTAATAAATGATAACTTTTCCACTATCAATCGAGAGCGTTTCCTGAGGGCCACCCTGTATCTAATTTATTAAGACATCATGTTTATTATTCAATCCTACTGACACAGCTACCTTTCCCATAAATACTACTTATCTACAGACAAACTACATGAAATCTACAATCTACTAAAGGGCTTAAAGCAGGGTAGAAACCAAGAAGACCATATAGCCCGCCATATCCACCACCGAAAAACCAGCCCCATAAACCACGATCACAGTCTTACCCGATGCATGTCCTCGTTTCGCTTCGCTCGGGCTAGCAACTCCGTCTCAGACAAATAAGCGAGACTTTCCGATTTAATAATGGCGCCCTCTAGCTCGGGACACAGTTTCGGCACCTTCTTTTTCCTTAAGAGTGACTTGACGTTCCATATACCCGAGCTGCTACTCTCAACGGCATGCTTAGGCTCCTTAAACGACTCCATACGAGTCGTTTGAGCAGACGACAAACTTTTACCCCGATCCCCAACTGGTGATTTTAAATTGATCAAAGTGGAACTATGGATCGGAGTCTCATCCAGAGTTCTGGAATGATCGAGAGGATCCGACTCCCCGGAAATTTTGACTAGAGTAACCGATTTCCCTTTGGCCTGCCCCGCTTCTGGATGCGTATACAACGAAATAACCGTCGTCGATTTAGCATTATGGATGTGATAAGATACAGGTCTAACAATATCAGTGCTACTTCCGTTAATTGAGGATGTGGTGGACCAATCGGGAGTTTGCCCGTGAGAGGGAGAACTGTATCCGGAAGTGCTCTGGGAGTCGGGGTAGCGCACAATGACCTTTTGGCCGCCCTTACCGGTGCTCGAGGTGGGTGAATGTCGATCCTGGATGGGGGGCAATTCGGTTAAGGGTGATCCGATTTCCGCCATTGAGCCGACTGCGCTGAGGGTCTTTTCGCTGCCACTTTGCTCGCTGTTCTTGCGCCATACCGATAGGGGGCGCGATATTGGCGGATCTGATGGAGTCTCAGCCGTGTTGGGACTCTCCAGATCCTAAAATAAACAGAGACAAATAGGTTCATTATTTTTGTCATTTTAGCTAGTAAGATTGATGCTTAATATTATATGTAAACGGGTGTAGATGTCTAAAGAGCCCAGATGCAACACTGGATTGCTATATGGATCCAATCTAAGTCGAAATGTTTATGAATAATGAATTTCAGTGCTAAAGAAAACCACCTATTTTTAAATTATATGCGTAGTATTTTATATTCGTTTGGATTTGGGTTTCAGCATGTCGTGTCGTCTGGAAAATCTTTTTAATTTTTATTATTGCATAACGACAGCCCTATTCATGCGCCGAGGGTTGTTTGTGTTAGCATTTCTGGGTGTTGCCCTTCCGAGATGTTTCGGTCGCGTGGCGAGGGAAGGGCAGAAAGTAAAACCAGAGAAAAATAAACCACCGAGAAGGGACAAAGCCGGGACCGATTTTTCTTGCGCATGTGCGAGCTTATTTGGTATACCTGTCTTATTGCCGGTCCCTCCCAGTCGTCGGTTAGTCCGGTAATATTCGACGCCTACTTTAGTCTAGTCAAATATTGCCTGAATTTTTCTCTGTGTTTATTTTTTGTGTGTGTTGTCATTGTGCTCTTTATTTTATTAAAAACTTTTATAATATGCCTTATACCTGTGCTTTTCGTGGATGTCATTCAAAGACAGGGTGTGGTGTTTCTTTCTTTGCTTTTCCGCAGGAAGAAGATCGGTAAGTTCAACTTTTCTTTTAATTGTTTCCACTCAAAATAAGTTGCTTCTTTTTTTGTTTTTCGTAATTACAGGAATTCATTATTTATTTTTTATTAAATTCGTAATTACAGTAATTAGAGGTATTTATCTATGCAGTAATTAAAAAAAAATACATAAATTTAGCTTTTGAATTAAACGTGTAATTCTATGACTTTCAGTGCCAAGTTATGGCTGGCAGCTTGCTATAGAACAGACTTGTTTTCAATACCTAGAGAACAACTAACCAGGAACTATAAGCTCTGTGAGTACCATTTTGATGAGAAGTTTTATAGTGCAGGGCCCTCAAGAAAGCGTTTGTTACCTAACGTGTTACCAACATTATTTCCTAATCCCACAAAAAGGACTTGTGAAGGTGAACAGCTTGAGGACGGACCGCCAAAAAAAATCTCAAAGGAAAAGGACATAAAAATTCTATCAGGTTAGCGTTTGATGGGTTAACTTAACTATAATTTTTACCTACTAACTAATATTAATTTTATGCTTGAAACCCTATTTTGCACATAAAAATATATTCTGTATATATTATATTTCTTCTTTTTAGATATTTTAATACAGCCTGCAATTATGAAACCAGCAACGTTGGCCCAGCAAAGTATTGCCGAAAAAAATTCTCCTTATGACAGAACTAAGACGCCTGAAAAACACCCATTATTGGATATTTTTTCTGGTAAGACTCTCTTCTTTCAGTTTAGTAGGTTGGAATAAGATTTCAGTAAGAATGGATTATTGTTCAGAAAACCCTAATTAGTTTTATACCAGTTTATAACAAGGCCCAGACAAGGTCTTGTTATAAAATGGTTATACAAAACTTGTCTGGGACAGGTACCAGGATTAGGATTAGGTACCAAAATGTCTGGACCCCATATAAAATGGGTAAAATAATACCCTTTGTCTTTGTTTCCATTTCTATGAAAACCAACCTCACAATCACTTATTTATAATTCATTAAAAGTTTGAAAACCAAATACATAGGTAGTTTTACCTGAGCAGAATTTCCAAAATTAATTTTAGTTTACCATATAGTCTATTAGTTTTACTTTCTGATTTTATTCATATTAAAGATGTAAAGTTTTAAAATGTTAAAGCATTTTTTTATTATTTGCAGGCCCAAGCACTTCACAATATTGTGTGCGAGCCCCTCGGCAACCTCCTATCTATCGAAATAGATAAACCGTCCGAGAATTCTCCACCAGGCCTTCTTTCTCCGTCAGCTTCTACTCAGACTTCTTCTCAGCTGAGTAGTAACACTCCCCGAAAGCGAAAACTTCGACTGCAAATTAAAAAAATGAGAAAGTTTGTTGTAACTGCTAAAGCACGCCAAAAAGAAGATCCTGATGTAAGAGATTTTAACAAGTTATGTGACAAATTTCTAAGTAAACCTTTGGCATGTGTTATTAAAACTCATGTGGCACTAAAGGGCAAGAGACGCAAATCTCATAGATTTTCTATGGAATTAAAACAATTTGCCTTAACATTGCATTTTTTAAGCCCCAAGGCATATAAATTCATAGGTAGTTTGCTTACTCTACCAACAAAAAGAAGTTTACATAGAATTACAGAAAATATTTCTTGCCAGCCTGGTATTAATAATGCAGTTTTATATAAAGCTCTTCAAATCAAACTTAACACCCTGCTTGAGCAAGACAAGCATTGCATTTTGTGCATTGATGAAATATCTTTAAAGGCTAATATTGCTTTTAACGTTACACAAGATAAAATTGTGGGATTTGCAGATCTTGGTGAACAAACCGAAAAACCATTTATTTGTAAAAATGCGTTAGTTATTATGGCTAGAGGATTATATTCTTCCTGGAAGCAGCCTTTAGCGTATTTTTTAGTAGGTTCACAATTAAAAGCCTGCAAATTAAAAACCATTATGGGGGAGCTTATTCCTAAATTACTGAAAATTGGACTTAAAATAGAAGGTATTGCTAGTGATATGGGGTCAAATTTTATTGAACTTTCTAAATTGTTAGGTGTGACACATGAAAACCCAGAATTTCAATTCGGAGACCAAAACTTGTTTTATATTTTTGATCCATGTCATCTAGTCAAAGCAACAAGAAATAATCTATTTAATCATTCATTTCACTTTGACGAAAAAAAAACATCATGGACTTTCATAAATGATTTCTATCGTGCAGATAAACAACAGTTTTATAGATGTGCCCCAAAGTTGACAGATTCCCATATATGTCCCTCAGCATTTGAAAAAATGAAAGTAGGTCTCGCTAGCCAAGTTCTTAGCCATACTGTGGCAAGTGGGATGAATACTTATGTAACTGTAGGTGCACTCCCTGCCGATGCATTTGGAACCATAGAGGTAATTGAGAAATTCAATAACCTCTTTGATTTATTAAACTCAATATCCTTGGGAGATCCCTGTAAATTTAAAAATGTTTATGATGGATCACCATACCGAATAGAATTTTTCCATGAGATGTTACTTTTTTTAAACAAATTAAAAATTTTTAACTCTAGCAATAAAGATATCACAAATTCTGTGAAATTTCGTAATTGCTGGATGGTTACAATCAGAAGCACGATAAAAATATGGGAAAAATTATCAACATTGGGTTACAAGTATCTCAAGACTAGGAGGTTAAATACAGATTGTATCGAAAATTTCTTTGGTGCTGTAAGGCAGCAAAGTGGGAATAATGTTAATCCAACACCACTGCAATTCCAAAGAGCGTTTAAAAAGCTGTTCTGTCAGAATTACTTACATTCGGAAAGAATGAATTGTAAAAATGATTTGGATAGTATATTGATGAACGTCAAATCCATCAATATACCCGAAATTTTCAATGAAAAAAAATTTGAAGTTGCAACAGGTATTGCACTTCAAAACTATAGTTATAGGACCGACCATATTCCCACAGAAAATGCCTTTCGGTATGTTTGTGGCTATATTATGAACAGAGCATTGAAGTTTATTTCATATATATTTAAATTAGAGGAAATATTCAATTGTAATTTTGAGAAAATGTGCATAAACCAGGGAATATCTAACAATTTATTTAACATAATGAAAACTATTAATTATGAACACCCTTGTGCACATTTTCCAAAAACCTTTATCTTAAAATTATTTATAAGGTTGAAAATATTTTACACCATTAAATATAATAATAGGGTCTTAAAAACAAATAAAGATAAAAATGTTCGAAAACTAAAAATTTTGCGGAATGTATAAATGTACCTGGGTTTAATTTAATTATTGCCAATGTATTTTTGTGTTTTAATATACAATGAGCCAATATTATTTCCTCAAAAAATAAAAGTTTGTTTAGAAGATTTTTTTGTTTTACATTATTTATCCTAAATGGTAATTTTTATAGTTGGCACTATACCGGGTGACACAGGAAAAAGGGAACACGCAATAACTTTTTTATTTTTCAAGATAAACAAATGAAATTTGGTATGTCAATAGAATGGTTATAAAGGCATATTTTGACGTTTTCAATTGTTTTATCTTGAAAAATAAAAAAGTTGTTGCGTGTTCCCTTTTTCTTGTATCACCCGGTATAGTTGGACCCCAGAAAATCAACGGTAAATGCGGGTTTTGTCGCTTCTCGGTGGTTTGTTTTTCTCTGGTAAAACCCAGCCATCGAGGGTACTACCACAGATGTAAATAGCTCCGCACGGAGCTATTTACATCTGTGGTATTACTTTAAAAAAAATTATTTAATATTAAACTCAACGTTAATTTTGTATATTTTTGTTTTTTTTTGTTTTTCTTTTCCCATATTTATGGGAATCAAATTTGATTTGTGTTGAAGTGGTTTTCTGAAGATTTTCTACAGGTTAGGAAATTTAAAACTTATTAGTTTTTGTTTTTTTTTTTGACAATGTGTAAATATATTTTTAATAATGTTTATAAATTTAATATTTTATATTTACATAAAATATGGAGGAGGAAATAATTGATGCTACATGCATCAAATATTTATCTAAAATTGTTTCATGCTAAAGAGAAAATTAATATTTAAAGTGGTCGACTGAGATAATTTATTTACTGAATTTTGAGTATATTTTCGAATTTAGTTTTTTTTTTAAATTATTTGTGTGTTTCAAGAATAAGCTAAAGCCTTGTTGAATCTAATTAACATTTCGACCCTGACTGGGTGAATATTCAGGCGTAAATCATACCACAGATAAATAAATATATGTTTCGCGAATTTGTCCGCCTATCTGTGATAATACCTAGAATATTGACTCAGTACCTTCTAGTGATGGCTGGATAACTAACCCAACTTTCTTCAGTTTTAAATGAATAGTATGTATGAGGAATTAGAAAGGAACAGTAAATAAATTATCTTTATTTTTTTTTGTAACCGAAGGAAGAACTTATTACTCAGCATGATTCGATTTCTAGGGAATTGAGATCGAGGGTTTCTCTGCCGTGTTCTTTCCCCTCGTGAATTCCAGGCTGAGTACGGCATTATAATAAACTAAGTAGGTGTATTATCAAGACGGCATTTTCTTTAATACCATCCTAATTATTCAGATTTCCCTAATTTTGTCTCGTCAAGCGCATCCGAGGTAAGTAAAAGAGAGTGATTCTGTTACAAAACACAACGTAGGGAGGGTATTGGCTAGTGCGGAGCTATTTACATCTGTGGTATTGGTTTCTTATTTATTTATTTTTTTCTCGTCTCATCTCATCCATTCTTTATGGACGAACCTGGGTTTGTATATGATAAGGGGCACTGGGGATGATGGGCAAAGGGGATGATAAGGCACTGTAGTGCCCTTTCAAAATATGCTTTAAAAAGTATAATTAGCTTACGTGAGTCCAGTGGATAGATTCTCTTGAGAAACCATTGTACTCTTATTTTTACAGATATCGGTCGAAACGTTTTTCTTAAATATACGGGACGTACGAAGATTTACGAATTTTTGAATCGCATGACTTAATGAAAAAGGAGCAGCCAGGAAACAAATTAAAAATAAAAAGCGATTGGACTGATATTTTAAAAGTGAGTGACCTTAAAGATTAGATATAATTACTGCCAAGTTTTTTTACTCTTTTTGATAGTTTAAAGTGTAATTTAATAGTTGTAATTGGAATGTGCATGTGCAGAAATATTTGGACTTTCATCTATTATAAATTGTGTTGTGTGGTTATAATCCTGATCCAAATAATCTTTTGATAGAGTTGAGCTGGAAAATACTAAAAGTGAACTGAAACAACTATAAAGTACAGTGAGTTTTGTGTATTGGAAGAGCTAAATACAAAAACAAAAAAATTGAAGAAGAAAATACGTTTTAAGAGATGCACTGCGAAATTATAGAATAAAAGTGAGAATTCAAATCAGATATTAGAAACAAACATAGTAGAAAGAGATATAAGGGATGTACCGGGTGATTCAATAAGACTGTTTGTCGACCATATCTCGGGAACCGTTCATCGCATGACTAGATATCGTATGATATCTATTTATACGATTCATAATCTATCGTATGAGGGATAAAAAAAAATTGAGTTAATCGGTCATGAAGAATCGATGAAAAATATTTTCAAGATAAACTGGTTCTCTTTAAAAATAAAAAATAAATTTTTACTTATTTTGCGTAATCTAAAGAAAATGCAATTTTAAAATTAGTTAGGCAGTTACTTCTGGTGGTTATTTTTAGAACTGGAAAATATTTTCCAGCGATTCTTCATGACCGATTTACTCTTGATCATTTTTTTTGCCAGTCATACGACGAACGGTTCCCGAAATATGGCCGAGGAGTCTTATTGGGTCACTCGGTATGATTAAAACGAATGGATAAATAGTAACCTACAAAAATTAAACTTCTAAGTTATTTAAGAAAAAAAAACATGTACTTAATAATATAATTTGGAAAAGCTAAAATGTAGAAAAATTTCGATTTAGGACGACTTGACCAATAAGAAAAATAAAAAAAATATTAAGAAAATATCTGAAAATCGTGAGGGACCAACAACCAGAAGAAAGTAGTTATATAAAGGGTTTTAAACTCTGTAACAACTACGTCGGATTCACTGGAAAACAACTGGATGAGGGTGAACATATTATTTAAAAAAATGCTCTAATAATGTACTCGCTACACCAACTGTCAATCTTGACAATAATTTCTGTGGAACTTGTACAATCAAGTAAAAAAATACACTCAGGAAAAAATTCAACGAAACAATAATGGAACGACAGCGAAATAAAGAAACACCTATTAAAAGAAAAGTCTATAGACGAAAACAGGAACACTAAAATTAACCAAAAATCTGCAATTAACTACTAATAGTACCCAAGAAACACCAAAGACCACTGAAAATAAGAAGCTTTCTGCTGTTTTAAAAAATAAAACTACATCGACATCAGATCCTAGAATGAGGACCAAGTCTAGTCTACTAAAGACTAATTGAATCGTTCATTTCAAAAACGACTTAAGTCAATAATTTTGCTTTTTGACATTTCACTACCAAACATTTCTTCGACCATAGACGCACATTCTGTGTTAAAACGACACAAGTCTGACGCTTCCGTATATATAATTCGCAAGTAGATTTTCTACGTTCGCTGCAAAAACATCCTATTCCTAAGTCGTCGACTTGGGTCGTTTTAACACCGAACAGAAATGAAACAAAAACTGGTGGGGGGACATTTTGTTCGTCATAGAATGCCGTGTTTGGGATTGGCTACATTTTGTACAGTTTATTTTACAAACTCAATCACGCGTGGCTAGTCCATTATTTTAGTGTCTGTTGAACTAGAAACGTTAAAATGTCGGGCTCTAGTAAAGGTGTTAATCCTGACCCGCTTAAAAAAAGGAAACCACATCCTGAATTGTATAAAAGAAATATTATAAAACATGCAAAGGTCAAAAGGGACCAACACGTAAACTGGAAAGGTAGTTTTGTCTCCGCACGTACTACAGGTCCCGATTGCAAGTAAGTTGATTTTTTAAATACTTTTGTTGAGGATAAGTTTTACAATATTTTTTTATTTTCAGCTGTAAGATGCACTATTTTCGCACGTTACTTCAAGGCGACTTCAGTAACTGCATAACAAAACTAAACGGTTTTAATACAAAGGATGAACAGGATATTACCCCCGTGAGTACTCATTTAAATATTTTATTGACTTGTCCTCGAAAAAACAAGTTGTTTGCAAGAAAGCTTTTTGTTCAATCTATGGCATTACGATTGCCCGTGTAAAGCGTCTACTTAAACGAAAATCCCAGTCAGTAACACCACACGATAGACGTGGTAAGCACCCCAAGAAGAACACCATACCTCCAAATATCCTACAAAAAATTCATGATCATATTATGTCTTTCCCAAGGAAACAAACCCACTACTCTGGGCGTCATATGGAATATCTAGACGCACGGTTGGACATCAAGTCTATGTATTTACTTTTTAAATCGAAATTCACCGACCTGGGTATAAAGTACAAGTTTTATATTAAGTATTTTAAGGAAAACTTTTCACTTCGTTTTGGCAGGCCCCAGGTCGACACGTGTATAACATGCAAAGAACTTATGGTGAAAATTAAAAGTTCCAACTTGGGAGATCATGCAAAAAGGGCAGCTGAAGCCGAGCTAGCAGTCCACAAACGACGAAGTAAGAAGTTCCATAAAAAATATCTGAGGTCCAAGAGCTTTGTAAATCCCGGGATGACGTCGCAGCAATCACATTCGATTTCATGCAAAACTTGCCCCTCCCGAATATTCCCATTCAAGAAATATTTGACCTACGACGGCTTTGGGTGAATTCCTTCGGAATAAAAGATCTCAAAAGCGGCAAGTCGGTATTTCATGTGTATCATGAATAAGGTATAGCCAACAAAGGGGCAAATGAGATCTGCTCTATTTTACTACACTACTTCGATAATTTTCTGGATGAGAATGTTAAGGAATTGTTTTTATTTTCGAATAATTGTCCAGGGTTAAATAAAAATCACACTGTTATAAGGTCTTTTTCTGCCCTAACTGACACGGCACGCTTTAATAACATTCAGCACTATTTTCCCATCCGAGGTCACTCTTTTTTACCTAATGACCGGGACTTGACTGGAGTTATTAAAAGGAAAATTAAAAAACACGATCGTATTTACGTTCCGGATGAATATTATAGTATTATTGCTAACGCCAGTAATGATTTTAGAGTATTTATGCTTCAATCCAACCAGATTTATGATTTTGTTCAATGGTGGCCAGAATACTATAAGAAGACATGTATTTCTATTGAGTATGTTGGAAAAGGAATACCTAAGGCTCTCAAACAAGCATTTGCACCATCCACGTTTATGTATTATGAATACAAGAAGAACCGAAAGGGAGTTATATTAACCAGTAACTATATTGATGGGTTAAAAACTCATTCTTTTCCTTTGTTGAGAAATAAAGCTCAACCTATTAGTTTTCCACCTCTCAGAAAAGCCTACTCAAGAAACTGTGTGCCAATAAACCCAAAAAAAATTGAAAACATCCGACAAGTGTAGAACAGTGTTTTAGAGGAACATAAGGGCTTCTACGAAAACATCCTCCGTTGGCCAACCGATGAAGATAATATAGAAGAGGTTGAAAATGACCTTGAATTTGACTATGTGCCCTAATTTTTTTTTAATTTAATAATAATAATAATGTTTATTTCAAAAAAATAATAATACAAAGTAACCAAGAATACAATTGGAAACACAATTAACTACTAAGTTTGTGCGTGTTTCCATTCAAAATATATAGATATATCAAGTTCAGACAAAATAAAATCTAATATTATTTGAACAGTATAGTGATTACAAGCTAGCAACAATTAACATTAACCAAACAATTGCTCAATATTAATATGAATGATCCAAGTTTTTATTCTATACTTGATCCTGGCATAAGGTTTATCTCTCAAATCAAGAGGCATCATATTGTAAATTTTTGGAGCTGTATAAATTAACGATCTTTTAGTAAAAGTAAAATTTATTTTAGGAAAGGATAGAGGATTGCTACTTTGAAACCTAGTTGCCAAAGGCAATACTGGTCTACTTTTAGCTATTTTATTATTACAAAGAAGTCTTGTAACTGAATTTACATAAATGTGATGCAGCTGAAAAACTCCTGCCTCACTAAACAAATCAGTTGATGGGTACAATTTATTTTTAAATAAATAAACTTTCAGCAATGCTTTTTGAGCAACAACAAGAGGGTCAAGAACATACCTATAAGAAGCACCCCATACACTTATACCATAACCAAGTACACTAGACTCCGCTAGAGTTTTATACAATGACAAGATTGGCTTTTTTAACAAAGAATGCCTTAATATGTAAAACTTATACAACAACTTACGTATTTTACATTTTTTTGTATATTCCATTTTAGTAAGTTGTCAAAAAATACTCCCAAATATTTTACACTATTGACACAATCAATTTTAGTGATACACTGGCAAAAATTGTAATTTTGGCAATCAAAGTTATGAATTCTTAATGTAGTGTAACCTGGCAGACCAGAATTATTTTTGGCATAACACATAAACTTTGTTTTGTCAGTATTTAAAGTTAGCAGACTGAAATCAAACCAATTTTTTACCCTTGATATTAATGACTCAGCTTTATTTTTGACTCCCTCCCAACTGCTATCTTCAATTATTAAGCATGTATCATCGGCAAAACACACCACACTATCTTTTGGGACAACTGAAAAAAGACCATTGATGTACAGTGTAAATAAAAGAGGCCCAAGCACAGTACTCTGAGGCACACCATACTCCACCGCACGTCCAGAACTCACTGTTTCATTAATTTTTACCTGCTATTGCCTATTTTCTAAAAACGATTTTAATAATTGATATGGTAATCCAATCACCCAGACGTTTCAGCAAAATATGGTGGGACACAGTGTCAAAGGCTTTGGCTAAATCAATAAAAATGGCCAAGCATTTCATACTCGAGTTTAAACCGGAGACAATGTGGTTGGTTACCTTTATAAGTGCATCCTCTGTACTGCAATTTTCCCTAAAGCCATACTGCTCATTAGATAACAAATGATACTTATTTATAAAATGTGAGTCGTAATTTTAGGCATTTTTCAATTAATTTACTAACTAAACTAGTAAGAGCAATTGGTCTATAATTAGACGGTTCTTCCCTACTACCAGCCTTGAAAAGGGGGATAATAATTGTTTTTTTAAGAATATCAGGATAAATGCCAGATGAAAAAATTTGGTTTATTAAATAAGTCAAAGGTTTTAAGAGAGGTTTATAATTTAGTTTAATTATTCTATTAGAAATATTATCAACAGTGCTAGAGGTTTTATACTTTAATGAATTAATAATTTTTATAAGATCACTAGGCAGAATAGGATTTAAAAAGAAGTTACTGTTGGCCTTTATACTAGGAAAGCTGTAGTCATTAGAATTATTTATTTTGCTAGCCAAGTTAGACCCCACAGAACTATAGAATTTGTAAAACTCCTCAGCAATTAATGGATCAGTATTAAAAGAATGGCCTGCTTTACTTTTAATATGTTTAATGTTATTGTTGCCACCAGAAGAGTCTTCATTTGTACATCTTTTGATAGTCTGCCAGATCAACCTAGGATCCCCTGAGTGAGAGGAAACGAGGCCTTTAAAATAAGAAGCTCTAGCAACATTTAACACTTTAGTAAGCATTTTTCGATATTCTATACATTGGGTTTTATAATCAATATTTAAAGGATTTAATGATAAATATTTCTTTAAATAATCCCGTCTTCTTATTGAATTCAAAATGCCCCTTGTTACCCAAGGTTTTAAAATTCTGTGCTTGCATTTGACATACTTCTCAGAACTGCATAATTTATTATGGTTAGTTATTTTATTAATAAAATTTGAAGCACAAACATTTGGGTTTTTCTCACTCAAAACATCCTGCCAATCTTCAGAATTAAGTCTTAGACTAACTTGAGACTTATCCAAATGTTTAATTAGTTGGTTAACTTATTTTTATAATGCGGAACTACAATGTTTTTTTTTTAATGTTCTTACTTAAATTTTGCAATAAAATATATTTTTCTTCTAGTATTTGTTTTTGTTCCTTGCAATAATGACCTAAGTCATTTTTTATATCATTTAAAAAAAAACGGTTGATTTTTTTTGTGGGTGGTAAGTGTTTTTCAAATAGCTTAGTATACTAGGTATTTCCCCAATGCGTTTTCATTAAAAATTCATTTATTCTGTGTAGTAGACTTAAGTCGTTTTTGAAATGACCGATTCAATTGTAAAATGTACTTTCTATTTAATGCCCAAAAAAAGTTTAAAAAATGTAGAAAGACGGAAAAAGCCTAGTGTAAAAAATGTAAAAAGGTGTTTTGTGTATTTCTGTAAAATAATAGATTATTGTTAATTTTATTGAATATGGTTACCATGCGGATGAGAACTAAGGTAGGTTTTGAAAACATTTTAAATGATTTTATGTAGATTTTACCAAACAATGGATCCAAATATTATAAACTTGGTTAAAGAAAGAAAAGTAAAAGATAGGTAGAAGTTAAAAACAATGAAACTCTAATATGTCTCAAAATATTTGTAGCGCTGGTAAACACCTGGATGATCTATTAATTTTGTTATCACAGCTTAAAGTAGTTCTTGATATTATAGTAATGGCAGGAACGTTTTATATATTATTTTAAACAAATCGGAGATTCGCTTTATAGTAACGGCAATATTAACAAAATGACGTTGTCCTTATATATATCAGTCAAAGGTTCTCTTAACAATATGAGATAGAAAACCTCTGTAATATAAAAATTAGATGATCAAAATATTTATTGTATTGAGTGTCTATGAGTTTAATTACGTTTAAAAGGTGAAAGTCTAAACCATAGGATAGAGACCTATCGTCCACCTGACTTTTTTGTTAGGCAGTTTATTCCTGAAATTGACGGCATTCTTAAAAAACTGCTTCCGCAAACAGATTATTTGATTCTTTTGGGTGATACTAATTATAACCTATTCAATCTAGCTGGATATCGTGGTACATTCAGCTGCTTGATTATTTCAGACTAAACCAAGTTATTGATGAATCGACGAGAATTACTAAAACATCCTCCAAACTTATAGAGCAGATAATAGTTACGGAGGATTTGAGCATTTTATGGTCAGACACACTAGACGTCCATATATCTGATCATGATTTGGATGATTGATTTATGCAATTTCCGCTTTGGAACTGTAAAGGAGAATGTGGAATCAGTCACGTATCGAAATTTAAAAAATGTTGATTTCTTGCGCCTTTATGATTCTTTAAAGTCGATCCTCTGGCATAATATTTTTGAATTAGATAATATTTATTATCTAAATAAATTTAATGCAGAATGTAAAATTCATCATAAAACTTCGAGACAAGGCAAAATTTGAATTTAAAAAGAATAAAACTGTGGGATCACACAATGAATATAAAGAACTTAGAAAATATATTACTAAGCTTTTATGTACGTAGAGGGGAAAAAATATTTTTAGAACAATATGTTAAGAATGGAATATTTTTATTATTTCTATTAAAAAAAATTAATATTTTTTCCAAAGCAAAAAATTATTTAATCCTAAAGTGACATTAAAACTTTTTTCGTAAATAACTTATGACCAAATAATATTTCTACTGAAGTTCATAGATAATATGAAAAAACAGTTAGTGGTACGACATCTAAAGGAAATAAGTTTCTCATTGTCTCAGAGCCTGGAGCGTCTAAATATTTAACCCAAATTAAGACTAGGGCTGTTGGTTCTGAAAATTTTTAATATTTTTTTGACCTTTTATTTTAAAATATATTTGTTATCTAATAAATAATTGTATAGTAAATTCTGTATTTCCTTCTGAATGGAAACGATTTGATATTGTGCCAATACCAAAAACGAATATTGCAAAGGGTTTTAATGACTTAAGCCCCATGTTCATTCTTTCAATATTGTCTAAGATTATTAAACGAGCCCTAAAAATCAAATTGTAGGCAATGTGGTGCCTGAAATTATTTGTTGCCTTGTGTTTATTACTAAAAAACCAGAATTAGCGAACACGAAAGAAGCGTAAAACCAACGAACTACGTAGCCAATTGATCCTACCACCAATTTGATTTTATTTGATTTTTGCACTCAGATCATTGGCAGAGAATCAAATTACAAAAAAAAATACTAGAAATGGTTAATATAAAAAAGTACAAAGAAAGTATTAACAAAAACAAGACACCGATGATCTGAGTGCAAGTTACTATAATTTTATTAATTTATTACCAAAAAGATAAAACTGAAACACAAAATTTTATGAGAGAGTGTACGTCCCAAAGTTAGATCTCACAGTGTATTAAAACATTAAGTTTCTGGTTTTGAACGTATAGGCACATACATCTTCCTTATCTGCTAATCCTTAACTTATCAACATAACATTGAATCATAAAAATTAAATAAATAAACGCTCCGAAGAATAAAAACATTTGTTTCTTGGCTTATTGTTGATTCTAGTTTGCCCACAATAGCACCTACAATTAATTTGATGTTAGAAATAATTCTACGCTCCTATTATAAATGTGTTTTAATTATAACTAAAAAAACCTAGACTTAGGTAAGAGGTGTAATGTATAAAAAATACATTTTATATTTTTTTATTAAAATTTTTTTTTTAACAGATTGTACCTGAATGTTATTTTAATTGTGTCTGTGGTTACTTAAATCCATTTCAGTGCCCTGAGGATGACTTAATAAAAGTCGAAACGTCGACATTTAAGTAAACATGTTTCTGTTTTATTTCTGACCCCACCCAACAACCCTCCGCAAAATTGAAGATATTGGGTCACAAACACGAAACTGAAAATATCTTTTTGCATTGAAAAACTTTTCGTCTAGTGGGCAATACTATTCAATGGATACTATACACTATACCGATCTATACCGATCTACTTTTATGACAGATCATCCTGTGGACGTCCAATGGATTTCTTAAAGAAATTAATGAATGTCCATTTTGTCCGTCGAACTTTATATTTCCAAAAAGAGAAAACCTTTGGATCTTCCATAGAACACATTCGTGCTATCTGGGAAACGTGAATGTTGAAGAAAAAGAAGAAAAGAAAGAAGAAGGGGGTGAAGATAAATCCTAAGAAGGAGGAGAAGAAGAAAAACAATAGGATGAAAGTGTTTTTTTACTTAAAGCTACCTGTTAATCATCTATTATACTTTGCTAAAGTATTTTTGATTATTTCCCAGTTCTAATGTGAATTTTTTGATAGCTCATATCCAAATTCCTGGCATAAGTGGCTTATTGCCTTCCAGGACAATTTATTTATATAACCAATATAACCTTCTAGTCCTTTCTGATATCCGAAAAATAGATATTTACACCTTAAGAAGCTTTCATTACCATTGCATTGAAGCCTTAATAATGACTTACCGCAACTACCGTAAGAAAATTCGGCTAAATTCTTAGGAAAGAAATAATGATCTCATCATTTTAAACTAACAAATCAACCTCACAACTCTCATCTGAAGTCCATATCTACCTGAATCAACTGCAAGGCCGCCTCCAGCTCCTTACTGAACTCCGCGTCGCTACTCTTCGAGTGGCTCTGGCTCTCACTGTTACTCAGCGGTGATGTAACGCTTGGAGGCTCCTTCTTACTCACTATGGCCTTTTGAAGCTCCTTCATAAGTGAGGCATACTGTACAGGCTCTACCACCTGAGGGGACACAGCCTCGACCCGTTTTAACATCACAGTTTGAGGGGCTTGATACTGGCTTGCCTCCTCCTCTTGACTTTTGTTACTTAGAGCCGTATTAAGCCTTAGGGAAAAATGGTCAGAGGAAATGCAAAATGAGTGTGACATTTCTAGCTTACCTAGACCTATAAATCTGAGGCTCGGTTAACTTCTCCAAATATTCATATATAGGGGGATTGTTAACTACCGGATTATAGTTGCTTAAGCTGATTTGACTTGAGCTAGCTGACAAGATGATGGGCGAAGTTGACCTGCTAAAGCTCCTCATATGGCAGATCTTTCGGTCCGAGTTGCTGGTACTATCGTCAGAGGCTTCTTCTATGTGGACTACTGGGTTGTCTATTAGATGGGTAACTAAAAATGTTTGAATTAATTTAAGTTTAAGGGGTTTGAAGGGTAGTTTTACCTTCTTTTACTGTCGACCCATTTTGTAGACCTCCGGATGGCCGGCCAAGAGGGTTCTTGGGGGTGCCATTTTGTAGAATTTTGTAGCCAGACTGGTTAGGGTTGGATGATCCATTGGATGTACCGGGGTGTTCGGAATCAAACACCCAACTTTGGGCGTAGGCGTCGTATACTTGGTGTGGTGGGCCAGTTGATTTGGTGGATTTTGACTGAAAAATTTGAAAAAAATTGATATATTGCAAAAAAAGTATATAGTATTAAGTCAGACAATCAGGTTTTCCCAGCTAGTTTGGTTATATAAGAGTTAAAACTTAGAATGCTTACCCCACTTGGCTATAAAATTACCATAAATCAATCGTTAAAACAGAAAAAAAAGCGCTAACCGACACAAACTCGTAGACCATACTGGTAGAGAAAACCTTCCTTTGTCCACCAACATAGTTATTTTATCACTATAATTTCCTAGATAAAAGAACCGGGTATATGGGCAAATGGTAAACATCAATTTGTAGGAAATTGTGGTCTCTTATCGAGACACGCAACTTTTAAAGTAAAAATGAATGTTTTTATGCAGAAAATAAATTACTATAAAGACTTTAAGTTTTCAGGTTTATAGGTTAAGGCTATTTGAACGATAAGAGTGATGGAATATAGACATTTTTATAAAATATAATCAAATAAAACAGTACCTGTTTAGGAAGATCTTAACCACAAACCGGAATGTTCTATGAAAATACGAAAAATATGATTTCCTCATATAACGATACGTAAAAACCCATCGTCGTTGCAATAATATTTTATGAATATCCGCTAATTGGTTGACAAAATACTGGTTTTTGAAGTACCCGTAGCTAACACGTAATTAAATTGTATTTTTACACAGTAATAGGAATTTTGTGATAATTATAGAAGAAAATTTTTATTTCAGAGCATTAATAATAAATAAATAAATAATGGCTTTATTTATACTTTTCAATAGTGTATATAGGCGAAGTCTAGCCAAAGGCTAATCTACTTAACCTATTTAAAAAATGTAAGCAAAATTATTTTAGATAGCACAACAGAAAGAAAAACATTAACATTTATAATGGTAACACTAATACTAATATAAAAATAAACAGATATACACCCATTGGTCCATAAAAATCAAAAATTATAAAATAGGAAATCCCTACTGACAATTTAGCTATACTGTTTTGTTAAAAAAATGCAGCTTTAGTTTTTTTTTGAAACCCGCTACTAACATTTCTTTTATAGGATTCGGGACAAGGTCATTGTAAATTGCCACAGCATTATACAGAAAACTACTGTAATAATTGTGAAAAAAATCAGAAATTTGTAGATTTTTCTTTTCTATATATTTATGAAAGTTGGTGGATGCCAGAAAGTAAAAATTGCGATTTGTTAACATAATATCTGCCCTTTAAACCTAGTCATAATCTATAGGACTATCGAGCAGGATTTAAAGAGGATTTTTTTGGCCATAGATTATAAAATTTTAAATTATTTGAGGTTCTTGCAGATCTTACTATTCCTGCCTGTATCTGTTCCGATTTTTGATGTTTGATGGCCGAAATATGTCAGATTTGGAGTTTTTTATGGGCTATGGGATGATATAACATAAAGATCAATTTCTTATAACTATTTTATAAAAATTATATTTTTTTTACACTAGAAATGTATAAATTTACTATAAATATTACTTTAAATAAATACTTTGAATATTTTGTATATACAGTTTTGAATATAAGTATTTGGTAAAGGTCATTGAGTCAATGCCTTCTGAAAAAACATTATTATTGAAGCCTTAAAGGCTGGAAATCATGGCAAATTTACTTTTAAATCCTCGGAAGACATAAAATGCCTGATAATGATAACAAACAAGTTTAAAACTAAAAATAATTCTTACTAAATACAATTATTTGAAATAAACCTTAAAATTTGGATATCAATTATCTTGTAGTGAAATTAAAAAATAAAAATTAATTTGAAACAAAAAGTTTAAGTCAACTGCCTAGAAAACATAATCATTATTCCTAAAATCTTTAAGCACATTTTTTCTTAAAAACTATTTAAAAAAATAAACAAGATCTTAAAAAAAAGTTAAGTATCTGGAACGCATAATACATTATCTTAAAATATTGGAAAATTTAAAAAAATATTTGGAAGACAAAGGCTTATGTTAAACGTCTGAAATTAAATTAAAAAAATACTTCAAATACCTCAAAGACAAAAAAGTAAAGCCTGGAGTAATTTAAAATAACTCCCTTAAATGTTTAAAATAAAATAAAATTTCTTATTAAAGGCCTACTGACACAAAAAATAACTTTAAATACCTGAAAAAACTTGGATATCAAGAAATTTCAAACGAAATTTAACTTATTGTAAAATTACTCTAAATAATAATAATAATAATAATTAGTTGAAAAATTAAAAATTAAAATTAAATAAAATTGAGAAATTAAGATAAAAAATAAACTATTATTTCAAAAAACTTTTTTTACATAACAGTCGTTTTCTAAAAAAATCTATTTCTCACCTCCAAAGCTCTGGAAAATATAGAAAATAAGTCAAAATTCTTAAAATACAAAAAAATACGCCAATTGTCTGGAAAATCTAAGAAATGAGTCAAAGAAAGACAAGAAATATGTGAAAAACAATTTTCAATGCCTGTAATAAATTCTAAATTTTTTATATAAATTAAAAATAAACATAATTTATTCATGCCATGTACATGAGGGTGCTCAAACACACAGAGAAAATCTTTTCAATTCTTAATGTTATTAAGAACCAAAGAATGTAAAGCCTAAAAGGTTTAGATTACAATTATTACATATCTGAGAAATCATCATTTAAAAATTCTTCTATTGAGTAAAAACATTTTCGAAATAGATATTGTTTTATAGTAAATTTATGTTGCATGATAATAGTTTAACAGCAGTAGGCAGAGTTTGGGCCATAGAAGGAAACCCCACACTTAACCTTATGTATCCTATAAAAATCCGTATATGTTCTCTATTTCTGATGAAATGATTATATAGATTTTCGTGTGTAGAGTAATCATTAATGTGTTATTTACTATGTATCAAACTGTGGAATATATAAATACAAGGCAAATTAAAAATTTTAAGGTTTAGGATTTTACAATCTTCTTTAATGCAATCGACCCCTCACTCTTATAGCTTGCCGTTGTTTACTAAATTATTTTTTCATATGTGGTGAAGGCCTCTAGACTAGCATTACATATGAGATCTTAGACTCCACGAAAGCAGCATAATAGACGCTTAAAAGAACATTGTCAGAAACAACATCCACCAGGCCACATATGAGGCCAGCTGTCTATAAAGCTTTTTTAGGCGATTGGTCCAAGTTACCCTACTATCTATGTGCACTTCAAGAAAACGAACACATTCAAAATTACTTAGACCTTCCAAATCTCTAATTGAAAAATAAAGTTTTTCTGTTTTAAACTTGTTTAATATCATTTGGTTACAATTAAACCATTTAGTGACTAAAAATTGTGTCTCTTCCATAGCATCAACAATGTGTATATTTTAAAAGACCCTCTTTAATACTGTGTGTCATCCGCAAAAATTCCAAAAAATCGATCTCGATCAGAGCTAGAGTCACAGCTCTCCAGATAAATCGTTCATATAAATTATAATAAACCACGGCCCTAGCACTGACCCCTGCACAATATAGATGTCATTTTCCAATAACTCAGATTCTTTTATTAAAATATGTATAACAGATTATTGAATTAATACTGGTATTATCAAATTTGTATAATTTTAATTTATCAATAAAAATATATGGAAAGGCACAATCAAAAGTTTTTGTAATATCGTAAAAAAGAGCCTCAATGTATTCACCCTTATTACAACCTGTATTAAGGGTGCCTTTTTATTATTTAATTCATGGCTGCTTCTGTTGAAAGAGACTTTCGAAATGAGAATTAATAACGATTCAAAAGTTGATGGTTTACAAAATAATTTGTGATTTTTCGAATACTTTAGAGAAAATTGGCACTATTAATTAAATATATTAGTAGAAAAATTAATAGGTCACTCTGATTTAAAGATAAATGAAGTATCTGGAAGATATCAGAAATAGCCCTAAGATCCTGGAAAATATGAAAAAAGTTACAGATATTCAATACCGACGTCAATTGCCTATAACACTTACGATAAATAGAAAAGCAGGAAAAGCATGAAATAAAATAAAAAATAACTTAAGATTCCTGATATTTAATAGAAATCTTTTGTAGTAAATTCAAGCGCCTAAAAAACATGAGAAGCGACTTTAAAAGCATGGAAAACTGAAAAATTATTTAAATTCTTTGAAGAAATTAAACTGAAAATTACGTCAAATACCTTTGAAGGTATAAGAAATAAGCCCGAAATTCTGGGCAACAAGAAATTGCTAAGTTTAAATGAAAAAATACTTCAAATGTTTGAAAAACATAAAAAAGGCTCGGAATAAACTAAAAAAATATTTCAAATGCTTAAAAGCCATAAAAAACATCAGAGAGGTAATAGGTATATGGCTGTAAAAATCTCGAACAAATTAAAAAACCTATACCGTCAAGCCTAGTAGGAAAAAACAATTTTAAATACCTAGAAAAACTTGAATATTAAAAATTTGAAATTAAGTTTGGCTAATTGACGAAAATGCCTGAAACAAATAAAAAATACCTCCAAAACTTGGAAAATATGATAAGGTGTTCCAAGTCTTTGATTGACTTAAAAAAGGAAGAACAACATTATTCTACTTTAAATGACTTAGAGGCATATAAAACTGTTTCAAATTCTTAGATTAAATAATAAATTTCTTTAAATAACTTAAAAACAGAAAAATTATAAAATTCAGATTAAAAAACAACAAATCTATTAATATTTTTTTTACAATAAAAGTTATTAATGTTCCCTTAAAAAATTGTATTTTTTGACTTTAAAAGTCTAAAAAAATATGGAAAATTGCTTAAAATTCCAAAAATACAAAAAAAATTACGTCAAATGCCTCGAAGATATAAAATATTTCCAGAAGCCTAATTAAATAAAAAATAAATTTAAAAACTTTCAATACACTTTAATATTTGAATAATAAATAAATATTTTAAAAGTAAAATTAAAAAAAAAAACTAACTTTTATATTAAAATAAAACAATCCTTATATGCCATTAAGTATATGCCAGACATAAGAAATTATCGTAAAATTCTGGAAAATATGAAAGAATATTTAAAATATTTTAAATATTCTTTTATGTTTTAATGTTTAAATAGTCATATGAAATATCATAAAAATGGACTGGAGAAGCCTGGAATAAATTAAAAAACTATTTAAAATTCTTTAAAAAAATCTCTATAAAAACTGGATGCAACAAAAACTTTACATATACTTAAAAAAAAAACAAAATTAAAAATAAATAGTTGGATAAAATGCATGAAAGAAACAAAAATTATTTCCTGAAAGACATTCACATTTACTTTAAATTCCTGGAAGATAAAACAATTACGTCAAGTCCCTCGAAGAAAGAATATAAAAAATGATCCTAAAAATTCGGAAAACAAAAAAAATGCTATAGTCAAATGCAAAAATGCTTCCAATGCTTAAAAAGACATGAAAAAAGCTTAAAATATCCTGAAAAATTACTTTACATGCTTAGAAAAAAAATGTGCCTAAAAGCCGATTGTAACATAAATAACTGAACACCTGAAAGAAACTTTAAAATAAAAATATCTTGTAGTAAATTTAATTTGAAGATTCAAGGGTGTTCCAATAAGAGAATTGAGATGTCGGTAACGAATTTTATAATATACCTGCAAGTTATTTAGAGCAGTGTCTAGCTGGACACTTGGACAGTGTTACAATTATACGTGGAACACAATATCTGCCGAATGGCGACCATGACTTCTTTGGCAGCACACAATTTATCAACTTTTTTTAAAATTGACCTTTACTTCTAAATACATATCTGAAGTTTTGTCACGAATTCTAATTTCTTTTTTCAATTATTGAACGGGATTTTAGGGATTGTTTTCTTGATTCAAATTTATGTACTATTTTGCGAATGGTTGATTTTGAGAGACCATTGCGTACACCAAAATAAGCACAAATTCGCTGATATATGGCTCGCACCAAACAACCATTTTGAAAATATTTTTTAATAATGCAAACACGTTGTTCGACTGTATAGCGATCTACTGTTAAAATTGCTCTGAACTCCCCAATAAAATAAAAACCGGATAACATAGACAAAGTGTATAACATAGACAAATAAATACAATCGATACCTTTCATTGCAATACCCTTTATATAAAAAAGCCTGAAGTAATTTTGAAGTATTCATAGTTTATATTCATTTTAATTCACAAGAACTATTGATATAAGAAAGAGTTATTTGTTGTGATTTTTTTAACCTCGCAAAAGATTTTCACATAGTGTGTCATGATTTATTTCTTAATATTTTAACATCTATAGGGTTTTTATATTTATTTATTTATTTATAGTCATCATCAATTTATATAAAAGTACAAAATAAGCACGTAAGTTACTTAATACGTGGTTATGCCTATATAAAATGTATTATCGTTGATGAATATTTGAATATCCAAATAATATTCATATCCAAATATTCGATCAACGGTATTATTTAAAAAATCCGCCATTCTTTACAATGTTTGGATTCCAGCCATTTCTTAAAAATCTTTAATTAAATAATTTAAGTAGTTCAAGAATACACTACATGTATGTATATGTAGTAAATACACCTATATAACACGAATCCACTGTAAAAGCCACTCGATAATATTACTAATAATAATAAAAGGACAAGATATAAAGAATTTAATATAAGGTAGGAAAGAGACACAATTCAGAAATCAGTTGGTAATTTGCACTATAACCTATAATTTTCTGATAATAAAATTCACGCAATAATGGTCTAAATCTATAAAAATTTTCATGAATCTAATTCTTGATTTTCCTATTGAACACTTTCTCATTTTTTATATTCTTAATATCAGAAGAAATTGAATTCTAAAATTTTGCGTAGGCGTAAGAAGTGTTGTATTAAGAATATTTATATAATATATATAACATAAAAAAAGCTACTTGACAAATAGACAGCAAACAGATCAATAAAATAAAAATAACAGCTTAGGGGTTCTTATTAGCATTTCATAAGGCACAGTTCTGGCCCATGTTTTTCCCTTTGTATATTAATTAACTTCTTTAAATGGTCGTACCATGACAAGAATTATACACAAAAAACTTTTAAGACAGAAAATTAAAAATTATATTGTCGAATCTCTGCTAATAATTTTATTTGACCTTCTTTAAATAAATGACGGGCCGCTACTGAAAATTACATATAAGGGAGCTTGTAAAAATACAAGAATGCATCCATAAATTTCTAATTTGGAAAAAATAATCATAATTAACATTTGTCTTTCCGTATACAAAAATTCAATAAAGAATAAGCCCTATAAAATATAAAAAATTAGCATTTAATTGTAATTTTATAAAGACTAATAAAATATCTGCTAAATCAAGATACTCTTGCTATTTCAATAATTACGTCAATAATTGTTCTCAAAATACTTTTTTTTTAAGAATTACATTACCTAATTATCATTCACGTTGTATTCTAGGCATAATAAAACCAAAATATTCTCTTACCCTGGGGATGATATACTCGATATCCGAAACTTGGTCATGTGACCCGTGGATCTTCTTCTTGGGCCCACGTTTCCTCCTGTTATTAGTCAACGAGTGCGTGGAACAGAACGCAAACTGGCTGTCGAAAAATGACGCCACAATGACGGTCGATGTGGATATTCTTACTATAAATAAAGCTGAAACAAAATACGGATAATTGTATAGAGTTAATTAGTTTAAAATGTTTTTAATCTCGGTTTAACCCTATTCAATTATATCTGAGGGGTTTAAATGAGGTTATTGGCCGATATAATTGTTAAATAAAGGTGTTTTATAGAGAAAGTAAGTTAAAAATGACTTATTGGCATCAAGGAGTTTAGGTTACAAGCCCAATAGGAACGTTTATAAGTAAGTTTCACTATAGTTTAAAAAAGACTAAAATTATCATTGCTGGATTTCTGGCTCTTGAAACCTTTTAAAACTATTCAAAATACACGGAAAACATAAAAAATAAGTAAATTGGAAAAATATAAAAAAAATAAATAAAGTGTCTAAAAGGTGTTAAAAAATAAGTATTTAAAATAGGAGAGAAAGTAAATTAAAAAATAATTTCAAGTCCTTGAAAAATAAATTGTATTAACTCCAAAAGTTTGAAATCAAATTAAATATTACATTACATACTTGTTTATCATCTGGAATTTCCACCTTCGGGTCTGAGAACTATTAATTATGTCACAGGTTAATTAAATGCATTAAAAATAGTTTAAATATTAACCTCTATAATAAATTTCCTAATGATATGTCTGCTAAAGTATCAAGTTTTTAAAATTACTATTAAGTGCATTTTAACTGCTTCATTCAACTGAAGAGTTAGCTTTTCCAGTGTTAGCTTAGAGATAGCTTTTGATAAGTGTCAACTTATTTAATTGTTTGTCGTATTATTGTTGTATACATTGGGTTATATATTTGTTTAAAATGTTTTTTGTTACCTTTTTCACTTTTGACTTACTACAAAAATTTTGTATACCGTAGATAAATAAATAAATTAAGTCAAACTAATAAATTATTCTAAATGCCTGGAATAAACTAAAAAATTTTCCTAAGACCTAACAGAATGAAAATAAGTTTGCCTGACATGAAATTGAATATCTAGATGTATGTATAAAAAATGTCTGTAAATAAACTAAATGACCAAAATTGAATTTTAAATTAAAAAAAGCCCAATGACTCAATGACTAGAAATTGAGGTCAGAATCTTGTAAAAAAACTTTTTAAGACTTCAAATGCTAATCCTATATGCCTTGAATAAAATAGAAAAAAGTATTTCAAATGCCTGGGATAAAACTAAAATTTTCCCTGAAAGTCTTATGAAATAAAGTAGCTTTAAAAGGGCCTTTTGGCGTCAAAGAGTTGCCTCCAAGAAAGCTAAAATTACTGGTATTGTATTCCTGGCCCTTAAAAGCTTTTAAGTAATCATTCTTGAATGTGTTTGGTTTTGACTTGTCGCGCCCCTTGAGGCTGTCGCGCCTCTTCTATACGGCAGTTGCTATACAGACATTTAGATCTTAAGTTTGTTATTATTAATAAATGAAAAAATCATATGGCTGTTGTTACTTTTTAAAAAGAAAATGCCAAATTGCATATTGTTAAAGATTTTCACTGTACGTATATAAAATGTCTGAGGTATTTTTATATGATTAAGTAAGCATATTAACATGAGATTTTAAAAAATATTAAATTATTTAATAGAATATATAAACAAAATTGTAAGCATTAAAACAATCATACTATATTATTAAGATTTTCAAATAAAGTAAAAAATTAAGTTTTATTTTTAGGTTTTGACGTTTCAAGTTATGCTACCTTCAGAACACATATTAGTATTTTTTTGGATGCTTTGATTACAATTGTAATAAAGCTTGCATTATTATTTATCTAAAACAACAAATAAATAAAAATGTAACATACAAGGATTTACTGCAAAAATTTTATTTAAAATCGTTTCAACGATTCAACGACAATTATTATATTAGACATATGCAACGAAAATAAGACACTAAACCAAAACAATTTTAATTTTCGTCAAATTTGGCTAGAAATTATAATCTAATTTTTGTCAATGAGTTATATGTTACGCTAAAAAGATGTCTGCTAAAAAAACCTACATTACTTTAATAAAAATCTAGGTTTAATTAAAATTTTACTAAAAACTCAATTTTTTATTGCAATCTTAAGATTTTAAACAAAACTTAACTAAAATTAATCTTTCAGTAAATACAGCTAAACTATTATAATTAAAACAGAACAAATTACATTTATTTTATTTAAAAAAAAAATATTTATTTGCTGAAAAGTATTTAAAATTTTAAGGAAAACCTATAGTATAATACGTTTTATTAAATATTTTTTGAAAAAAATAAATAATGGCTCAAATCCTATCTTTAAATTTTAATAAAAATCAAGGTTACCAAAAGTACCCATAATTTTTAATATTTTCACCGAACATTTTTTACTACAATCCTAAAATTATGCCTCCACTGCAATGTTGAGTTATAAAATTAATTGGTTTTATATTTTTCCATCAAAACAAAATTGTTTTTAATAAAGTGTTGATCTATATTACTTCGGTTCTAACGCAAACATAACTTGGAAACTAGTTATTTAAGTTCCATAGCTCTCTTTTAAATATCTGAAACTCTCGCATTTTGTACTTCGGCAAATTATATAACAAAGTTAAATAGAATTGGGAGGTACCGCTGTCCATTTACTATTCAACAGTTTTCATTTTCATTCAATTTTCTATACGATATTAGATATCGACTTATTAAACATAAAAACCCTATTTTGTTCCAACAATTTTCTCTTAATCCAATTAGCATGTTTGTGGCAGTTTAGGTTGGGGTCCAAAATTACTCCCAAATACTTAATGTTACCCTTATATGCAAGTTTCTTTCTATTTATGAATACATTAATGCCATTAAGATCAACATTCAATACTGTTCGCATTCATAATCAAATAAACAGAACGAGGATTTAGACATAAATTATTAAAACATAGCTAATCAAATATCAGTTCCAGATCCATATATATAGAGACTGGCATATCAATAAAGTTGATTTCAGTTATATAGGTCATCGTATAGTTTGCAAATGCAGCTCAATTTTACCAAAAACAAGCCAGTAAAACTAACATATAAAATTTAACAATATTTTTACCAAAAATATAAGAATGTCATTTACCTCTTCAAAAAGATGGCAAAATAAACTTAAAAAAGCGATTTCAATTTATTATTTTTATAAAAAATCTTGCTAATAAATATAAAAAATTTCATGTAAGTAAAATATATGCTAATATATATTTTAATATTTTCAATGAAAATACAGGGTGATTTTCAACCTATGCGCATAAACTTGGGCAATGATAGCTGATGAGTAATGAAAAAAAAATGTAGTAAAATATTTTTAGTTTTGGAGATATCTCATTTGCCTCATCAATTTGCCTCATCCGTAACTAAAATGTTTATGCTAAAGTTTGGGCTTAACTGCTGGTGATGTAACAACCACTCACAAAAGTGTACTCGAAGCGGTAAATCTCTTGGAAGTAGAGCTTGTACCCTCTGCACATGAAACGGGTACAGCAACTCGTGCCTTAAAATTTGCCAACTTGTAGATTGCGATATTCCAATTCGCGCTGCAACTGTCCTAGTGCTAATTCCAAGTTGTTCTTCGATAACTTCTAAAATATCCTCCTCCAGATTTAGAATGTGCCTAGGTCTAATAGCTCGTCCATCTTGTCCAGGCCGCGGCCGCATATTGCCAGTTTCTCTACCCCGCTGAATAACACGTAAGAAAGCCCCACGTCTCGGGTGATATCTTCGGGGAAATCTTTGGGCATATAGATCAGCTGCTGCCACTGCATTCTGATGCGTTTCTCCGTAAACCAAAACCATGTCGACAAGTTCTTCGTTTATAAAAATGTGCGCCATTACATTTGACGTTTTTATTTTGTTCGTGTGAAAATAACGATCGAAAACGATCACAGCCACCAACAAACTAAGTACTGCTACAGATTCCAAACAACAAATTCCAAACATGTTTACTATCAGTTATTAATAAACAAAATAAGTTCGTCTGATACACGTTCTGTTGACATTTGTTTAACTTTATTTCGGAAACCAAAAATATTTTACTACTTTTTTTCTCATTATTACTCATTATTGATCTTCATCTACCATTTCCCAAGTTTATGCGCATAGGTTGAAAATCACCCTGTATATGAAAAACACAATAACTGGCCAAATGATTATTTTTTTATTATAATAAAAATTAAAGCTCAAGTGATTTTTTAACAATTTGAATCAAGACAATTTGATCGCAAGATGGAAATTTCAGTAAAAAATTAAACGTTCAATAAAATAAATTCAAGTATAATATTCAAATTTTAATTATAATTTGTATTTCACTTTTATAATTTCAGCAAAAAAGGAGTAAATTTTTCAATGTACTAGCAATTATAGATAAAATTGATAAAAGTAACAATAATTTATATTCATTATTCACAATTTGACTGAAAATACATTTTTATTCTATAAAATAAATCTCTATAAAAATAATTAAACAATATATAAATGCTTTTTTTTCGGGAAAACAATGACGATTCATTAAAATTTTCCAAATATTTAAGGAAAATCTCAAAATGTATTCATCAAAAATTGTTAAGAAAATAAAAAAGAATATATAAGAAATAAATTAATGTTAAGAGTAAAGTGCTAATTTAAAATATAAAATAATTAAGGTTTGCAATCTCAAAAACACTCATAGGTATTATTTAAATAAAAAGTGACTCGTCCTAAAAAAAAAATTATAAAAATGTATTATTAATTAAAAGATTTAATTAAATTAAATTATTCTCTTTTACTGCTCCTTTTTATCCTAAATACAAGGTATATAAAATTAGCATTAACCATAACCAGTTTTCAAGTGATGTAGCTGATTTCACGTACCACACCTATAAAGAATGCAGATGATTTCAGAAAATTTCTCCAGATTCTCTGTTGAAATTCAGGTAGAATATTTCTGTATGTTCCACAAAGAACAATCATATATTTAACCCACAAGTTCGAAAGCAAGAAAGCAGGAACCACAAATTTTATAGAAATATTTGTGCATAACCTAAGTGGATATGATAATAATTTTCTTACCGATTAAAGAATATTACGGATTTCTCTACAATGTCAATAAATATGATACATACCATCAATAAGAAACTTTCGAAGGAAATCTCAAAACAAATACAAAATACACCTAAAGAAAAATCCACGAAACCAAAGGTATATAACAGATATTCTTCAATTTTTTTTTATGTTCTTTCGTATCGATCGTTTACGTTCCACTTAAGTCAAATCAACGACGAAAATTTAATAAAAAGGCGCGTGGTGTGGCCCGACCGAACCGATCATAACAAACAAGACTGGGTACTACCGAAGCGTGGTGTTGGTACTACCTGATCAGCAGCCGACCTGTTGGAATTCTTCTTTGCCCACGGGCGAAATTTTCGAACGACCTTTAGAATATTTTAAATGCGACGTTTCTTCAAATCCGATTTGTATATATACATAGGTACTACCTGTGGCCGTTGAGTAATGGTCCGTTTTGGTCACGAGTGGTTTGTATTAATATTTTTCAGGGGTTGAATTGTTGAATGTTAAGAGAAAATTGAGACATTTTTGAAAAAATATGGATTTTCTTCAACGATGAAATTTTTGAAAAAAAACTTTAATTGGCCACAAAATTACTGCATTCTGACCCTAAATTAAGACTATGCCAAATTATTCTAGGTCGCTTTCCCTCTAGAACCGAGGTGCTAATAAACTTTTACCCAAAATAACAAATATTTGATGTCCTGGTGGGATGAAGAATACCAAAACCTTTTAACTAAACGTAAATATGTTTATAACTTAGACCGTAAAAATTATGTATATTAACTATACTTTAAAATCTAAGGAGAGCTGGATTTACTTTTGCAGTAGACTTAACGCTCAAAGCCCTCCATCAAAAATTTGGAATAGGGTAAGCTGCATCATGAAATCTTTGCTTAAACAGTAATATATTGCCAGTAACTAATGATATTAATAATATTTTTTTTTTAATAAAGAAGCGCCATTTTCGGCTTATCAAGCAATATTCCGAAAAAACAATCGAATAAAAACCAGTACTTAAGCCGACCAATTTCATTTAAGAATTTTACTTTCATCTTAGAAAATATAAGGATGCACGTCATGGTCCCGATAATATCACATACAGCATATTTCTAAATTATCCTAATTGAGCACAATAATTTTTAATTAAGGACGAAGAAGATATTATTGCCAAATCAGCAACTGTTTTAATCAATGAGCTGGGTAAACTTGGTGAACTCAGACCAATAACTTCACCCTCAAGCATTAATAAAACCTTTGAGCGTATTTTAAAAAGTTGTCTGGACTGCTGGTCTGAGTCTAATAGCATGTTTTCGATCCATCAGTTTAGCTTTAGTAGGGGTATTAATGACTGCTTAGCACATCTTGTTTTAGACATACAACAAATATATTCAGAAAATAGTAATTTGGGAGAAATTGTTTTTTGATATTCCAAAGGTTTATAAAATTGTTAATCTTAATATCCTATTAGAAAACTGATCATACGTAGGATTTAATGTAACGTAGAAAAGATATTAAGCGGGAAGCAGACCGCCATGCCGGTAGAAGTTTGTCAAAAGAAGTCCAAAGACAATGCCGTAAAGACAGGAGCAGAAGAAATATATCGACAATATATGTAAAGAAATAAACAGATATGAGCCATTATTTGTTAGACCAATTTAATGTAAAATACCTAATAAAACTTTATGACTTAGGGTGTAGTAAGCTTTCCCTTATCCAACTGATCTAAAATATAATCTGTGATACTCAAGAGAGCCGTACTGCAACTATGACCTTTTTTAAACCCAGACTGAGTCAAAGGTATTAATTTTTTTAAGAAAAATATTCACTTATTTGATTGTATAGTACCCGTTCTAAAATCTTTCTTATTATATTTATATTTTTATATTTTAATATATATATTTTATTTATATTTTTTTATGCACAAGCAATATTCCTGGCATATATTTATTAAATATATAGCAAATATTCAATTTTCATATCGGTCAGATATTCCAGCGGCATAGGTTTTAAAATAAATTAAACTTTTTTTATTATTTAATAAATTTTATATGTATTTGATTTTCAAAATTTCGTTTGTGAAGTATGTTTGCATTTCATTTTTGCAGTTAATATCACTTTAAAAATAATAATTATTTAGGCATATTATTATATCTTTAGTTGTTTTTTTTTCTGTTCCAATACATATGATTTATTATAATTTATTTAGCTGAAACATCAGAGCTCTTAGAAAAATCTAAGTACCGATAATCGGTGACTATTATCTGCCTTCATTATTACTTTATCATGCTCTGATTTACTATATAACGATTTATTCTAATTCACTGTTTTTACTATTTATTTATGAACTGTAACTATTAATTTACATTTTTTTTTCTTTTTTAGAAATAAAGAAACTTTTGAAAGCCAGCTCTCAGAAAAATAAAACACATAGAACAACAAAAAAATATGACTGAACATTCAATATTTTTAGTTTTTTTACTCTCAAATATTTATTGTTTTGACCTGTGTAATGTAAAGCTGATTAAGCGACTAATCAATTAAAAGTTTAAATACCTGAAGAATATGTATTTTAATAATTTGTAAGTTTAATGCACAAGAGTTTGTTTTGTTATTCTCTTCAATCTAATAATACCTTAAAACCTTTTGAGAAGAAATAATAAAATATGCTATATTTGTTACACAGTAGTTTGTTTCTCAATTTCTTTATGCACAAATGTTCTCAATTTACAATAAGTAATATTTAATTCTTTTTTTTTGCTCTACATGGTATTTATATTTTTATGAAATAAGTCCCTAGACCTAAATAAAACTTCTAACAAAAGAGTTTAAACCACACAACTGGTCTGTTTTGGATTAGGAAGAAAATCTGACAACTAATTTGGATGAAATCTTAGAAACGTGGAGAATCTATTGTGCAGATCTGTACAGGAACGAACAGACTCCACCAGAGAATCTATGGTCAAGTAATTATCCAAGATAACCAGTGATAATAACTTTCCGAATTAGGGCCAGCAAAGTCCTCTAAAAAATCTTAAAAATTAGACTGAAAGGCTTTTTAGACCGCCAAATAGCCCAAGAACAGAAAAGCTTTATAAAAGGAACTAGGAAACAAATATTAAATCTAAGACAGCTTACTAAAAAATCTAGAGAACATCAACTAATTATGATAATATATCTCGTTAATTATTAAAAGGCATTTGATTGTATCAGTTGGGTTGAACTTTGAATCATCGTACAAATATGGGTTAGCTTATAAATACCTGGTTCTCTTATATCCCTGATAAGGAACCTCTATAAATGAAGGATATCATTTATTTTTTTAAGATTTTTTTAAAGTTCTCTGAAATGAGAAGGTGATGCTAAATTTTTGGAGTTTTTTGATCAATATCTAGATGAAGTTAGTGACTTTAATGGAACAAATGTAATTGTTGGTGACTTCAATTTTATTCTGCTTAAAAATACTTTATACGGCAACAAAACTAAGGACATAATTTTTAGAAATGGATTTTCACAGATAGTCAAAACTCCAACTAGAACCGTTTCTGCTAGTAAAACTTTAATTGATTTTATAATTACCATTGACAAGCACTTATCTCATAGTGTACATATAACACCCAAAATTAGTGACCATTCCATTTTATCAATTCACCAAAATGAAAAACAAGATCAAAATATAGAACTTGCATTATATCAAAGATCATTTAAGAACTATAATTCTGTAAAAGTACAAGAAGAACTTCTTGAATTCGAGTGGAATAACAGTATCTCTGATGTAAATAGATTGGCTAATTCTTTTGTAAATGACATAAAGAGTACTTTAGATAAAATCTGTCCGAGGACTAAATGCTTACAAATATTAAAATATAGGGATAAAAAATGGATAACCGAGGAGATACGAGAACTTATGCGTGAAAGAGATAATTTATATAAGAGGACGATAATTGATAAAATTGAAAATACTTGGAATCAATATAAGGCTAAAAGAAATTTTACAGTTAACAAAATCAGAATCAAGAAGGAAAATAATTTTTTGAATGTATAGATTCTAATAAAAAGAACCCGAAGGAACTATGGAAGAATTTGAAAACACTGTTGCCGAGTAAAAGTAGCACACTACCGGATCAAATTAATTTTAATTTAGAAATACTCCAAGATGAAGAAGTTATATCCCACAGATTTAATAAATATTTTGTAGAGAGTGTGGAGGATATTATAAATAATATACCACAAAGCCGAAACAGATTAAATAATGTTGTATGTTCCCGCGTGTTTAACATTTTTTCTAAATTCAAACCTGTCACTATGTTAAAAATGAAAAATACTCTAAAAAACTTAAAAAATGTTGGTGGTGGTGAATCTGGTATATCAAAACATGTCCTCTGTGATGTCTCTCTTGTGATTGGTAATAGATTGTTAGATATTATTAATACTTCTTTGTCTAACGGTGTTTTCCCAGATGATTGGAAACTGTCTACTGTTATTCCTGTTCCCAAAGTACAAAATACAAATTTGCATTTAGAGTTAGAAGAAGATTTAGACTTAGACTTAGAATGAATTTAGACCCATTAACACGGTACCTGCCTATGAAAAGCTCCTTGAGAATTGTATTAAGGAACAACTTGTTGAGTTTTGTGAAAAAGGCAAAATAATTGTTCCTGGACAGTTAGGATTTCGTGAGCATCATTCTTGTGAATCCGTTGTCGTTAATATTTGTGATGATTTTCTCAAAGCTATCGACTGTGATTAGATATGTTAATTATGGTGTGCCTCAAGGAACTGTTTTAGGGCCATTGTTATTTCTACTGTACATTAATGATATGGTAAAAGTTTTTGAAAAGTGTAGGGTGGTATTATTTGTAGATGATACAATGGTGTAAAGTATAGGCAAAAACAGCAAATGCAAATCGACCTAAATAATGAATTGAATAGTTTATTTGTCTGGCTTTGCACTAACAAATTGTGTTTAAATACAGCTAAATCGAAGTTTTGCATATTTGACAAAAAGTCACGACTTAATCAAATGGACATGGATAGTGTGAGCATTACTGTAAATGGAGATAGCATTCTTTATGAGAGTGAAATTAAGTATTTGGGTACTATTCTAGATGCCAATTTAAACTTTTGTGCACATGCAGACTACGTCATGCGAAAATTCTTCAAAAAAGTTGGATTTATCACCAGAATGGGAAGAAACCTCTCCATGAGCACAAAGTTGCTTTTGTTTAATAGCATTGCACTTCCGCATTTGCAGTATTGCTCCACGTTGTTGTGTAATCTGCCACAATATAAAATACACCAGTTGGAAGTAATACAGAATAGAGCTATGAGACTGATTTTAAAATGTGATCGATATACACCAATTAAATGTATGTTAAGTGTCCTAAATATGATGTCTGTGACTGAACGTATAAAGTTTAATGTCTATTTGTTTATATTTAAATTGAAACATTGTTTGTTACCCACCTATATCTGTGATAAGTTAAAATCGTTTGAGAATGTACACACATACAATACTAGACATCGTCAAGATTTCGCCATAGTGGATGATAGGTGTAACACTGTTCAGTTACTTAATTCGATTTTATTTAGAGGCTCAATAGAATTTAATAAATTGCCTGTGATAATTAAGACCTGTGATAATGTAAGCCAGTTTAGGAGGCTATTGAGAAAACATCTTTTAAATAGGGATAGCTAAGAGTATTTCTATTTTTTTGTGTGTTGTACATTATATTCTTTTTATGATTTTAGTTATAAGTTTTATTATACCATTTGTGTTGTCCTAGGTTAGGTTTTATTTATACCAATAATTGTTGTGTACGTTTTCTTTTATTACGCTGATCACCACTCTATTATACCTATGTAATAAATATTATAAATATGTAATAAATGTAATGAATACCTAGTATGTAATGAACTTTTAATGGTTTATTATTATTATTGTAGTTTATTTTCTTTGTAGACTTTAGTACTGCTTTATATTATAATTATAATTATTGTAATGTATGTAGCTATTATGGTAAATAAACTTCTTTATTTATTATTAAATGTTCTCAAAATAATTTAGAGCGTAAGGAGGAACCAGTTATACCTGGTAAATTTGTGATAAAAAAGTTCTTAGATAAATGGTCTGGAGGTAGCTATCCCGGATATCCAGCAATATCCGGGAACAAAATTACCAATTTGAGAATTGCTGACCATTCCACCTTCATAGCAGTGACAGAAGAATAAATGGTAGAAGTTCTCAAACGAGTGGACCATGAAAGCAATAAAGTCGACTTATAATTTAAAAAAGAAAAGGCTACAATACTAATAGTCGATAGATATAATAAAACCAATTTGACCTAGAAGACAGTTTTAACAACTTAGGCTCTACGATAGCCAGCAATAGAATCTGTGAGGGGGAAGAAATACTAAGGAGCACAGTCATGGAAAAAAGCTCCATGAAGCTCCGGGTTACCAAAATATGGAAAGATCGTTTGATTTCCCAAAATAAAAGAATGACATTTGTTATAGCTTTCGCCTGGTCTATTTTTTATACGGTACTGAAACTGGGCTCTTCGTGTTTCTGAACAAATTCAGAGAAAATTGACAGTTTATATTTGAAATGAATTGAAAATAAAAACCAGATTATTACCGATCTGCCTGCAATGGAAAAAGTTATTATATCTGAGAATATTCCAGATAAAAGAGGAAGAGGTATATCGATGACTACTAACTAAAACACAGGGACCGTACAAAATGAAGACTGTTAGTCAAACTTATGAGTTATGCGAGAAAATCGCGATCATCAGCAAGGATAAAACGACTGGAAAGAGGAAAAGCGAGCAAGAAACAGAGATAGAGAAAGAGAGAAAGGAAGAGACAGAGTTAGAAACATTTATTGCTTTGGGTTTTCCTAGACAGTTTGTTTATAATCTTATATACAAACAGAAATATTACCATAAAAATGTGCTATAATACAAGAGGTTATAGATCACATCTTCTGGTCTACTTTAGAGTTCGGTCTGGAGCCCTTTACTTTTTATTCTTCAGACCGATGATTTTCAGAATCTTCAACTGAAATTTAAAATATTCCTATTTGAAGCCGATTTTGGTATTTATTGTACTGCAAACAATATGCAAACTGGTAAAAACGATCTTTATCGTGTTATGAATATTTTTAATAAATTTTTTTTCAAGCAATGGAGTTCTTTATTCTACTTCACATTTAAGAAAAAGTGGTATTAATCGGTTAGAATGAATAAAAATGAAAAAAAGAAATATTTTTTGCTGAAAAGCAAAAGGCAGCTATAAGGATCATATTTTTTATTTATATAGTCAGAAAGTCTTTTTAGAAAGAGATCATAAATGATAACATGAATGTGAATAGACATCTACAAAGAGAGAGTCTCAAATATTATAATTAATAGAATCCTAGAAGAAATACTTGCGAGGAGCTTAAAAAAAACATTATCCGTAACCAAAACATTCATTCATAAAATTACTACTACAGAAACCTCTGCAAAAATCTATTTACAGGAACTTATTCAGAAAACCACTAAAGGTATTTTAGCCGCTTATTTTAAGACCTTATATTTAAATGAATTAAAATTGGTGCGTAAATGTGGCTTCGATTCAACAGATGAATATTTGTTTCTAGTAACTATACTTCTATCTAGATGAATGAAATTTTTGAAAACATCTATTTATGAGCTAATCCTAGCCCTTTGTATTGCATACCAACTAAATTACTTTTGAAGAAAGAAAGTTGTAGAATTCTGAATAGAATTCTTGTGCAGAAGAGAAATTAGGTTTGGATAACATTAATGAAGACATTAATGGAGAACTATCACTTGACTTTGATCACTTGATGTGTCTACTTTACGTTGCCATATCTGTTGTGCCATATCAGTGTATATGGTATAATGAATATAGATAAGGTATAAAAACATGGTAGGTTAACAAGGAACTGAAAACAAGCAGTTAGTAAATAGTAATAAAAAAATAATTACTGGAAAAATGGGTTTAATAGACGACAAACCAAAGACGCGATACGAAATAAGATATTGATTAATAACGGCAATACTGCAAGGCGCTTTATCTCCAATGGCATATATCTATTATCTAAATAAGTTGTTTATTTATTTTTAATGTTATACATTAGGTTATCTTTCTAATTACTCTTTCAAAAAATAGAAATATATACATAAAGGGTGTTTTTTTTTGAGGCGGAGAACTTTAATTTGGCAACACTGTTTTTTATGACAGCCGACCTGACAGTTCTGGGTTATTTTTAGATTAGTTTGGTTTGGCAATTCATCATGAACAGACTCACGCCGGAGCAACGTTTCTAAATGGTTCAAATTTATTTTGAAAGACATGGTTCTATTCGAGAAACACATCGGGCATTACGTGAGTTTTATGGTGCTCATAATCGTCCTTCAGAGAGATTAATTCGAGAAACTGTTAATCGTTTTCGCAATACTTTTACTCTAGTCGACAATACGCATCCCGTAAGACGCCGTACAGTGCGCACGCAACAAGCGATAGCTGCTGTGGAGCATAGTGTTGATAATGATCCAAATGTTTCGTCGTTCTCAACAAGTGAACTTATGTCCATCCACTTTATGGAAAATTTTGCGCAAAGATCTCGGATTGCGAGCATATAAAATTCAATTTGTCCAGGAGTTAAAACCCCAGGATCATCTTTTGCGCCGTACATTAGCTGAATGGGCGGAAGGAAAGATTGCTGTTGATCCACGATTTCATATGAAAATTTTGTTTAGTGATGAAGCACACTTTTGATGTAAACAAGCAGAATTGCCAAATTTGGGGGGATGAGACTCCACGAGCTATTGGCGAAAAACCGTTACATCCAGAAAACCGTTTGGTGCGCTTTATGAGCCGATGGAATCATTGGCCTTATGTCTTCAGAAATGCTGATGGTCAGAACGTTACAGTAAACGGTGAACGATACAGAAACATGATAACCAACTTTTTTGTGCCTCAATTGGAAGCCGTTGCAGGCGTTGCAGAAATGTGGTTTCAGCAAGACGGTCCCACGTGCCATACAACTAATTTACTGCAAGAGACATTCAAGCAACGAATAATTTCAAGGAATGGACCTGGCCAGCTCGTTCGTGCGACTTGACGCCATTAGATTATTTTCTTTGAGGTTATGTTAAGTCGCATGTCTACGCTGATAAACCCGAAACACTTGAGCACTTAGAAGCCAACATACGACGTGTGATTGCCGAAATACAGCCTGCAGTACTGGAAAGAGTGTGTGAAAATTGGTCCTCTAGATTACGTCACGTACGCGCCAGCCGTGGGGGTCACATGCCCGAAATCATTTTTAAATATTAAGGCCAAAAAAAATTCTTTAATATAAAAGCAAATTCGTTCATATCAATAAAATATTTTGTGTTTAATTTCAATTTAAAGTTCTCCGCCTCTAAATAAAACATCCTTTATAAACTGATCCTACAATTTACAATAAAAATTATCATATTCAATATCATTTCAGTGTGTAACATTTAAACATAATAGCAATGTTACTAAATTTGCTAATTAAATCAAAAACTATGTTAAAAAACTATGTTGCTGGTTTCTCAACATTACACCTATACACGACTAGGTTTCTACAATAATTTTTTTTTTAACATAATTTCAATATTTAAATGTTTTCGATTAAACGTTACGTCAAAGGATTTTCTAATGCAAAGAAATATAAAAGCTATGTAACTTGTAAATATTAATCGTAACTTTCTTAAAATATTATTCTACAGTAATTCAATAAAACAAACTTTTGTTTGCTACCTAGTGTTATAGTTGTCAATTATATTTTGCCCCATTTGCCACTAATAATCATCAGAATTTAAATCTAAGAACAGCGCCTGCTTTAACGGATGTGACTTGTGCTAATTCGTCTTAACTCATCGATATCCGCGTTATCACTGTTGCCATATAAGGTAAAAAGTAGTACCATTTATCCAAAATATCTTATGTATGTACATAATTTATTATATATACTGTGACATAAGCTGGAATTCTTTATTTATAGGGGAATAAAACCAGATAGTTCCCAAAGGCCATTAAATAAACTGATGCAGGTTTATAATCCAGACGTTCATAAAGTGGTTGTAAAAGTCTCATAGTGACCCTTAAAACCGACGTAAGATTCGAGAGAGCTATTCTAGACTTAAGGGTAATAAATAAAAAATGAACTTTGGGCCCTACATAAGATTAGATGCCCCAAATAGTAAGAAAATATTCATTTATTAAGGAATAAAGTCCTAGAAATCCGGAGGCAGTGCCGTAGGCATCACGTGGTATTACCAAAAAAAATTGCCTACAGACTTTTAATTAGTCTTTAATTACATACGAGTAAAGAAATATTCATTTTGCCATGACGGATATTAAGCACGTATAAATGCATTTTACAGGCGTCTTGACTTATTTGTTAATAAGTAGGTGTAACTGGGAATTACCTTAAAAAGATTTTATTACAACATGTAAGATTTTCAAATAAGCTTGTAATAATTGAAAAGAAAACTTACCATAATCTATAATCACATGATTAGTATAAGTACGGTGCAACTGATTTAATCCTATTTGGTACAGCTCCCTCTCGGACAGCACTATAGCTACAGCGTTAACTGCTAAGATAGTTATGGCTAAGTACAGTAAGGTTTCTTGGCGTTTACGTGATAGCCCCGCTATACAGACTATCACTTTCCCCAGGATTCCTATAAGAACATTCTAGAAAAAAAAAACAGTAAGTTAAGTAAAGGGCTGACTAACTGAACAACTTAAATTATCATTAAATTATCTGGACTAAATTTTTCAAACATAGTTTACCCAATTTTTTTTACAAAATTTTATAAATATTCCTTATGAGACCTCAGACTAAGATAAAATTAAAATTCAAAATTTTTTCTAAATATTAGGTAATTTTAAAATTAAATAAAGAAGAAGATTGGTGGATGAGGCACCAATAAAACTAAAGCTTCTTTAATTTATATTTCGTTCTTTTAGCTTTTATAAAGCTATCTTTAGGTAAGTACTGGAAACCACTGGATCATGACACCAATTATGATAAACTTAAGCAATAATTATGGACAAGATTTCATTATGAAATCCTAAAAAAATTGGCAAACATTAGTAAGCAATTGGCAAGCCACAAACAAGTGTTTGTTCTGAAGATGACTTTATAAAGGTCGAAAAATAAACTAAAGAAACTTAAAGTTTATTGCGCCTCTATCCAACAATCTTTTCCCATTTTTAATCAATTCTGCATCTCAAAACATATATAAACATCGAGAATTTCATAGTTCATAGTTACATCCTTATAAGTACATTCTTTGTTTTTACTATTTGAGATGGCAACTTTATTAGTTTTAGGCATTGGCTTTGCCAATATTTATGTAAGCTGAATTATCATTTTGGTCGAGAAGGTTTTAGGAGACATAACTTAATTGATACATCCAATATTTCCTCTTACTAAATGTTACTTCTTATAGGACATTTGTTATGCGTAAATTATCAGACTGACTAAATGGCAATTTAAAGAGATATATTTTATAAGGCTAATTTTGTCTTTTCTAACAGGTTACATTATCATCGTACAGATTGGACATCTTGCGCCTGTCTAAGACATTTTCTAATATTTCTATTGTTTTATATTTGATTTTTTTTGGTCAAATACTAATTTAACTTGTATATAATCATATAGTTATCTATATATATACAGGGTATCATTGAAATGGTGTAAAAAAATTCGGGGGGTGATAGTAAGGAATTTTGGTAATTGGTTTATTTCGTTTTTTTAAAGCAATACGATGTTTTAAAAATCATGAAATTTAGATTTTTCAATTAATTATTTAATAACTACTTGTTTACTTTTGAAACCCCATAACTTTCATAAGTTTATGTTGTTTAACCAGTTAGCAGCCCATCAGAGCAAACTTTTTGCCTTCAATTTTCTCGAAAACCATCGTTCTGGGCGATGTGCAACAAGAGTACCTTTTTTGTAGGAAAAAGTATGTAGTTTTTAAAAAATGAACCCACGTTGCGAAGAAAATAACTTAAAAAAAGTTATTCACGAATTAACCCCCTACTATTATTTTTTCTATAATTATTTTTCAGTATCACCATTTGATTTTGGGTCAAAATTTATGGCAGAGGATTTTTTTTCGAAATTTTATCTCGTTTTTTAAGCCTACAATTTTAAAAAACCGTTTTTTAAATTTACCCTTTCAGTGCCCCTAACTCCCTTAATATGCATTTTCCACCCTATAGTTATAGGAACTTTTTTTAAAATTTTTAGGAGTACTATCACCCCCCGAATTTTTTTACACCATTTCAATGACACCCTGTATATATAAAAGAGTTTGTCCTGACTGACTGACTCATCATCGCAGAGCCCAAACTACAATAGCTAGAAACGTGAAATTTTGTCAACGGGTTCCTTTTGTTATGTAGGCACCGGATAAGAACGGATTTTTCGAAATTCCACCGATAAGGGGTAAAAAATGGGAAAATTGTTACCCGTGACCTCGAGAACTAAGGGGGCGTGGCTTCGGAGTTTGAACGGAGACTGCCCGCACCAAGGAGTCGCAGACATCAACTTAAAAAAAAATGAACTACAACCATGTTTTTTATAATGTAGGCCCCGGATACGAACGAACTTTTTAAAATTCCACCGATAAGCGGTGTTAGCGATATGATAAATATCGCATGGGGGCATAAAACTGATTAATAAATATGATTGAAAAAGTGCCTCTGTATTATTTATATTTTGGTAGACATAACAACAAGGCGGGTCCATACGAGACTGATACCCGAGAGGTGACTCGACTCAGTCTTACCGCTCGCGCTGCATCTAACGAATCATTTTTAAGATTATTTGTGTCTTGGTTTTATAATAATTATATTATATTAATCGCGCCCGTTGACTTCAAAAAAAAACGGCGTGGCAATTGTGGGTTGCATGTACTATCAATGAGGCGAGGCTACGGATTTTATTTTTGTGTATTGTGGGTTGCATGTACAATCATTGAGCCGTGGCTTCGGATTTTATTTTTGTGTATTGTGGGTTGCATTTACTATTATTGGAGGCCTTCTTCGACTTTTCTTTTATTTTCACGCGAGCAACGCCGCGGGCATTCAGCTAGTAGTTTATATTTAGACACACAATTTAATTTAGTTTATATATATTTTTTAGAAACCCTGTGTAGCGTTTTTATTTTCGTGGGTGGCTTATTAAAATAAGCTTTAAATTCCCAACATTTATTTAATCTTTCAGTATAAAATAAATAACAAAACAAATTAGCTAATAACACAAATTTACAAATCCTTCTCTAGGCTTACTGTATTACTGGTTAACATACAGCACAACAAAGCTGAAGCGGGTTTTCATCCGTGATTTATGGGTTTTGGAAATAGGTTACCTTGTCACGAGATGGCTCTAGGTCGAGTTGACCATTGACACTAAGTCATAATCCCAGACAGCAAATGATCATGCTATCTTCAAACTCAATTCTAGTCTTGATTGAGATAGAGGACCTGGGTGAATCGGTTTAACAGTGAATGTCAATGTAGATGTTGTGGTCGTTATTGGAGTAGATGAGTGGAGATTTCTACTTCTTGAAAGTGGAAGAATACCCAGATTGAGGAATCTCCAATAGAGTAAGTAGATATAAGCATTGATTAAGGTTAAACTTAACGGTATGCTTGAGTCTACTTATATAAAATTACATGTGTAATATGTAGAGTATCATAAACCAAGATGCCAAATGAAAATATTAGGACTTACCAATGGAACTGGTCTTTTCTCGGGAACACAAAACTGGAAATTTAAACAAAGAACCTTGAAAAAGTTGGGATTTAACTACACCACTTATAATCTACTTAAATCACAAACTAAGATACCCAAAAGGAGAGTTCTCAACTTTTCACTGGAGTAAAACCGACAAAAATTCCAAGAACTCGACCTTCTTCAAAGGCTTGTTCTTCAAGACTCCTAGAGGTCAAAGATTTTCGCGCCAGAGATGGTTTTAGTAGGGATATAGGAGAATGAGCTGGAATCTTATTGGCTAGGATATGACTTCTGACATTAGTGAAATCAAAACAATTAAAAAAAATAATATTTTGATTCATAATTTGAGTTTCATCATAAGAATTAATACTAAAATGATAACTGTTTATTTTACTAACTTTAGCACCAGAATAACTTAGAAATTGCCTCTTAAAGTTCTATAATCCAGTAATGCTTTCGCTAACATTTTGAATTTATTTCATTTTCTTATTCTTTATGTATCTGAAAAAAATAAACTGCAACAGACCGTCCTGGTTCTTTTTCTGAAGGACCGTGGGTTGAAGGTTGTATATGGCGAGGCGGAATAGTTTGCCACCCAAGATGGTCGACTGATTCTGATTGGCTGATTGTTTACGTACATCAAATATGACAAAAATGACAATAATGATATTTTAACTGTCATATTTGACGACAGTTTTATCGCCTGTCTTTTCCTATTTTCTTCTTGGGTAGGAAACCAGCCAAGCCTTATGATTTTCTTCTAATTTAAAGTTCCTAACTTATTCTATAGCATTTTGTTGTTTTTTTGCAACCAGGCCAATCATTATGCAACTACACAGAATAAAGGAGAGGTAAATTTTTCAATGATGACGTACCTTAGTGTTTTCTAATAAAGTTGAGGTACATTTTGGATGTATTTGTCTTCATCTTCCAAGGTATAATTAGAGATTCAATCCTATTATGGACATATTTATGTATCAGTCCTCAATTTTTAGAATTCAATTTAATAATGCTGGGAATTTAAATTTCCTTGTCTTTATCTAGGTTAAAATATCCTTGATGCACTAGTGTGTACTGGTCTGTATATTCCCCAGACAGTCACAGAAATCATAGACTTTTTGAATTTCTGTCAAATGTTTACAAAATTGTTGGATTAGGCCTAATAAAAAATTGTGTAAAATCGTTGGATCAATAGAAATAGTTTTTTATATTTAAACGAAAAAATTTACAGAATAAGTGATGCCAACATTAAAAAAGGTATTTTTGTGGGACCACAAATCAGAGAATTCATAAAAGAACCTAACTTTCAAGAAAAATTAAACGTTTTGAAAAAATCAGTTTGGCTGTTCTTCTGAATTTTTTGGGAAAAATGTACAAGTGACAACTATAAAGAGTTGATTACCGAGCTTCTACTGGCCTATAAAGATTTTGGTTACAATATGTCTCTTCAAATCCATTTCCTGGATTCCCATCTTGATTTTTTCCTGAGAATCCTGTGAATGATGAACACGGGAAAAGGTTATATCAGGATTTATCAAAGATGGAAAAACGCTACCAGGGTAGGTGAAACCCACGGATATTGGCGGACTGCTGTTGGGACAATTAATATGGACCACCCAGAAGGTAAATACTCTAGAAAATCTTCGATTTAAACCTTTTAAGGCAATATTTGTGTTAACATCTATTTTTTTTAAATTCATATTTTTTTATCAAATAAAATCCATGTGTGATGGAAAATTTCTAATCGTGTAGTTTTCCTAACAAGTCATATATGTTCGTGTGGCATAAAAAAAATTAAATTTTATCAACCAGTGCTATTATTGTTAATTGTTGGTTGATTTTCTCATCTTGCACTTAAACCTTTCTTGTCTGAGACATCAACTGAAAGGTCATTTTTATTATTGAGGATGTTTATTAATCTCTTGAATCTCTGAACACTAGCTAAAAATATCGTACTTTTAGAATAGGGAGAATTGCCATGGATAGAACTTTCCATCACTTGCATCATTTGCGCTGTGCTCTTTTGTTTCTATCCAAGTAAAGTGAATTCCTTCTTATTGCCGCATGGAAACCGTGGTTTTCTACAAAAATATTTCTTATATAAAATAAACAGCCATGGCCATTGTTTATTATTGGATTAATATTCGAAGTGACATTTGACTGATGGGTCTCAACCTAAGGATAAGTTTTTCACTTTTCTGTCATGAGTTCATCCCATTTGATGTTTATTATAACTGTCATTTGTCTGTTATTTACTCAAGCTGATTACTTACTGATTTTACTTAATATTCATTAAATTAATACTTCCCTAGTTTATGCCTACACTTCTTCTTTATTAAGTATAGTTTAAAGCAGCTTTAGTTACTTATCTGGTACTCACAGTCACAGTAATGTAAACCGACAGACCTGCACAATGAGGCCTTTTGACTAAATTCGGTGGCGCTCATTAATATTTTAAACTTTTTAGTTAACTTCTTCTATTTAATTTAAATTCAGATTAACTGATAAAATTTTGACCGTAACAAACTCCTCCTGAATAGAGATGAATATTGATATTGAGTGGTTGAATCTAATTTAGTTGGGTTTGGTTTGGTCATAATGACCATCCGGCCCTTAAGATTTACTTTCTAAATCACAACCCTTAACTTAATTTGCTTAGTTAAATATTTTGAAATGTGAACTTTAATTGGCTTATTTTGTCTATAAATGAGAAAGTAAATTGCATCAGATATACTGGTGGGTGGCTAACTGAATGAATTTAGATTGAATTGGGATCCCTGAGTTTGAGATTACGTAACATTGGCACCAAACGTAACAACTGAGATGGTGATATACATATATAAAAGTATTAAACTTTTTTGCTTTTTTTTACAACAGAGTGTTTTCCTTATTTAATTTTTCTAAACGCTTATGTCTTCTCAATATCTACTGTTTAAAGTAACTTACATCTCTTACTTTAAAGGCTTTAAGGGACAGTTTTCGTATGTTCTGGGGATTTGAGAGAAATTTTTATCTTCTTCAGAGGTTAGAACAAATAAAATTTTTCGTAATTTTTAGGTTCTGGGAGTAATATATTTCTTTGAGTAGTTTACCCAATTATAAAGAAAAAGCATCAACATATTATTCCTATCTTCTATTGCGTCCATTAAATATATTAAAACTCCAGTATATAAGAGATATTTCATTTATCAAGAAGAACTGAATGAAACCTTATATAATAAAATTTATATGGTTGTGTGTAATCAAAACAAAATACCTGCCTATATGTATTTTACTGTCTATTACGTCTCGGCCGAACAGGTGAATATGGCATTTTAATTCCTCTCGATTCTCGATTTTAGACTTTCACTGAACACGTTTATACCTTTGGGCAAAATTCTCGTTTACAGATTTACCCAACCTACATACCTCGTTTCTCGTGGTATTTCTTACTATATGGTATTCTACAATAACCCTGTATATTCGAAGATGTAGGTTGTTGGATGCTGATAAAATATGCGTATTATCGTAATGTACAACAATTTTCACATCATTATCCGTATGTGTTTTATGTAAAGTGTGTACTTTATGTAAATTTTAACGTGGTTTTTATCTGGGTATTGTAATAGAAATGGCATCAGGAAGGTTAAGAGTAAGAATTATTATAATGCGGTGATTTTAATTGGATGGGTTTTACTATTGCAGTAAGGAATAAGCACGTATTAACCAAAAAATTATCTTGCACAAAAAAACTATTGTTTTTAAAATTTTATTTACCAAAAATTTCCCAATAGGCAATTCCTAATAATAATGCTTAATACATCAGGAAGTAATTATATTAATTGTAGAATATATATAGGAGTAAGGGGCATTTTGTAGGCATTTTATAAAAAGCGAATGATTTTTCTCAAAAATCGATTAATTCTTAATACTCATAATTCTTAATGTGTTTTTTTGTAAATGCTGAAATAGGTTCTAATTAAATTTTTTGAGGAATATGCATACGCATTTTTAAATTTGTACTTGAGTGATTATGGAATAATGGGTATTTATCCAATTTTTAGAAAAAAAATCAGAAAAAATTAAACCTTTAAAAATTAACGAGTGTATCAGTTGCACGCTTTGTTTGATTAATAAATAAAACACACTTCTTGTATTCAGCGTATACTAAATTGAAAAATTACTGCCTAGCGCTTTCGGCCGTAGGCTATCATCAGGGCTTAAGACATTGTTAAAGCAACGACACTATTTAAAAAAACGGTATACAACATAATTATTTGCCTATGGTTTTTTAATTACTAAAAACCATAGTACTGTGTACACAAGTGTAATCAGACCTTAAAGAGAAGTTAGCCAACCTAACAACTTAGAAAACTAAATATTATATTAGACATAAGTGACGTAAGTTGTTGTTCGCTTTGGTTATCTAGACGTTATTAAAACGTATTTTTTTGATAAAATACTAAAAGTGTTTTTCATTATTAAACCCATCTTTAAAAAATAAGAGTAGTAATCTGGTTATCTGTGAGTTTTATAAACCGAGAAAAATAAGTCGAATAAGTACAGGTAAAAATAGAAAACTGTTTTTTTTGTTGAAAGAAAGTAAATGTTAAGTGAGTGTTAGGATAGCTTAAGCTTTACCAAGTTATCACTTTGGGGAAAATCCTTAAGTTTAAAGCCTGGCCACAATGGAGACTAGAGGACCATTTTCTCGAGTTTGAAACCATTTTTAGGGACCTAAAGGAACAGGGGACACAAATGAAAGTGACCTAGTGTGTCACTTACTTCTATCATTACGATCAAAATTTAACACAGTAATGACTGCTGTTGAGATAGTAGCAGATGCTAATATAGATTTTGTCAAATCCAGGTTGTTGGATGAAGAAATTAAACATAATTCTAAAGAACATACTGACCAGGAGACAGCGTTTAAAGCCAATACGTCTAGAGGTTGTTATATATCTGGAAGTATCCATCACATTCAGATTTAGGGCTAAAAAAGAAAATCAACAAGTAGAAAAGCAACTAGAGGAAGTTTCAGGCAGCACTACCGAGAAGAAAGTCATAGCTCTAACAGTAAGTTTAGAGAAACATAAACAGGAGCCACACCATGACATAAGGAGATAAGAAGTGAATGCAGCAAATGACCATGATGTTGTATTGTATGCAGAACATATATGTCTGAGAAAAGTAATAAATTGTCACATTGACTCAGGGCCAGGAACCATTTTGTCTAAGACAGCTTAGAAAAATACACGTATAATGTTTAATAAACTATCTAATTATGTTAAAACATATATTGCAAATGGACAAATATTTAGGACAAAGTTACACATTGACATATGTAGTTCTATTATAGAAACTAACTTTGACGTAGAAAATTTTTTTCAAGTAATTATTGATGATTTCTTACATTTTCTAGTTATAAAAATATTACATACTAAAAATGAAGCAGAAGCTAATTTAAAGGAAAATGAAACTTGAAATACAGTATAATAGTAAAGTTGGGAGATTTAGACTAGATAATAGAGGAGATTTTAGATACTGTAGACTAAAAGGTATCATAGTAAAGTATACTGTACTCTACAGCTCTCAATCAAATGGAAAATATGAAAGAATTAATAGGACACTTAATAGAGTCAGAACCATAATTGAGTGATTCAGGCATTCCAAAAAGCTTATGGGGAGAAGCATTAAACTTTTCAGCCTATGAACTAAATAGGCCACCGACATCAGCCTTCCCAGAAATCAGATACCATATACTGTGATGACGCGCAAGTTGGAACAAATTCAGTTAACATTCAGGCATATGTTCGAAAAAAAAACGTTCGGACACGGTAATAGGATCTTGTTCTTCTATTTCAGATGAATTCATGTATACAGGGTGGACCAAAAATGAGCTACGGTTATCAACTTAATTTTTTTAAATAGAAACACCCATTTTTTATTTTATTTTTTAATTCTGTGTAAAATTTTAAGTATATTTACCATGTCCTATACCTAACCTCAATATTTATTAACAAATTTGCAATAAATTTTTTTATAAATAATCAAGAATTTTTGGAAGAGTTTATAAAAAAAAATTAAAATAAATGTTCAAATTATTGACCATTAACTTCCTGATAGTAACCAAGTCGATATTCAAATTCTTGTAATACTTCACTTATTGTTTGAAGCCAGATTTGTTCTATTACGGCTTTAATTTTATTTTTTAATTCTTCTAAGCTTTCAAATTTATCAAAATCAACTTTGGATTTTAGATAACCCCATCGATAAAAAACCAATGGGGTTAAATCTGGCGACCTTGCTGGCCATTTAATAAAACTCCCCCTTCTAATCCATCTATTTGGGAAAATGTTGGTAAGGTAATCTCGTACTGTTCGCGAATAGTGTGGGGGGAAGCGCTATCCTGTTGGTACCATATCAAATCTGCCGGTACAAATGGGTTTTCACTATTTGGATACAGTGCAATTAAACTAGGTACTATCTGATTTTAAACAACTCTAAATACTTTTCATAGGTAAGTGCGCCCTCAATAAAATAGGGACCCACAATTGACGTGCTCACAATTCCTGCCCATACGTTTAACTTCTTGGGAAATTGTGTGTTACTTTCCATACTCCAGTGTGGATTTTCTGGCGCCCAATAACGAAAATTTGCCTATTTACAGAACCATTAAAAAAAAATTGTCTTGTCGGAAAAAAAAACAATCTTACTTCAAAATTGTGGGTTTGCATTACATTTATTTATTCATCATTATTTCGCAAAATTCTATTCTGCGCATATGGTCATTTTTAATAAACTCCTGAATTAAATGAATTTTATATGGATGCCATTTATTCCTATGCAAATATTTTAGAACACATGATTTACTAAGCGACTGATCTGCAGCAACTTGTCGAGTTGATTTATGTGGATTTTCTTATAAATTGAGCAAAATATCTAATTGTCTGTTTTCTGGAAGCATGGTCCAGGTCATATTTGTCTCTAACATGACCAAAACTAAACTTTTTTTCAATTTTGCTTACTACCGAAGATGTAATAAGCCTCTCCGGGTACTTATTGTTAAACAGATCACAAACTTCGGCCTGTGTTCGACTCAGCATATCCTACCATCATCAAGATTTCAATTTTTTGTATTTCAGTTAAACGCGCCTTAGTTTTAAACTTTGCAACTGCACTTGACACTTACTGACATTTGCGTAAAGTAATACATACTGTTTCTATGCGATTAAATAGTGACAATGTGTCAACAATCAAATATACTCGTTAAAAAACCATAAAAAAACATGTTTGAATATGCTCAAATGACCCAAACAGTTGCAAATTTATTAATAATGTTAGTATTAGGTATAAGACATAGCATTCCAAATATACTTCAAATTCTATGCAAATTCAAAAATTAAATAAAAAATAGGTGTTTAAATTTAAAAAATTGAAGTTAATGGTCGCTGCTTATTTTTGGTTCACCCTGTATACATGAATTCATCATCAAAAAAATCGCAATCGCAACAAAAAATGAAAATCGACGTGTACAAGCGTTTTTTTTTCGAACACACCCCTGAATTTTAAATGAATTTGTTCCAACTCGCGCGTCCTCACTGATGTTGTATATAAAGAAATTATTTAAATAAGTATTTTTGGGTGCAGATACTGGGCTACTAACATGCCTAAAGGGAATAAGCAGGAGGAAAAAGCATTGAAAACTATAATGGTTGGATATTGGGGAGAAGGATACAGACCATAGTCACTAGAGGAGAAATCAGAAATTAAACATGAACCATTAAATGCAAGAAACTATGTATCTAAACTATTATTAGACCCATCTGAAATAGAAGATCAAGATCCTACCGAAGAAAATATGATCGAGGAGTACGAAAATGTAAAAGAAAATTAAGACGAGTATACAGATCAAAATGGAGACACTGAGAGCTATGAAGAGGATTATGGAAATGAAGCTTTATCCCCAGAAACGAGAATAAGAGCAGGAAGAAATATAACCAGAATAGGAAATCTAAATGAATATGAGATTTATGTAGCATACTGCTTATTATCTGAGTTTAATAAAGAGGCAACGTATATACAGAAGCTATAGAATCAGAAAAGTGGAAACAAGCCATTAATAGTAAACTGGAATCGCATGAAAATCTGGAGACATGAACACCCATAGACCTGCTACTAGAAAAAGAATCCATAGACACTCAATGATTATTTAAATTAAAAGATTATGGTAAAAAAAGCCAGACTTAATGTTTTCAAGTTCCTTTTGATTCAGATGAATTTAGCTACTCACCCGTTTGTAGGCTTTGACTATAAGAATGCTATTGTCAATGTCTGTGCAGTGTAGTTGAACTTTGAGCCAAATTGATCTACAAACAGTATTCCTAAATGGAAAGAACTCCTAAACTTAAATAGCAAGATTCATTATTTTAAACTAAATCGAGCCCTTTAAGCCCTCTACTGTATAGGAATTAGATACAAAGTCACAAAATTAGTGCAAGATTTATATGACATATTTCATGTCAAAAATATACCCGATGCAACATCATTTGTAGAAATAGAGGGAGATATTTAAATTAGGAAATTGATTAAAAGATACCCAAACAAAAATTCTAAGGCTTTTAAAGGAATTTGGTATGACTGACTGTCATTCCATAGAAACACCCGTAAAACAGATTTTTCAGGTGGATAAAACTCAACTGACATTCCTTATGGAAAACCCATATGTAGCCTTATGTGTATTTATCAATTTAACTAGATATATTATACAGTGATTCAGTTTTGGATAGACCATTTTTATAACTGTGGAAATAGGATATTAAGATATCTGGGTGTTACAAGCGAACCAGGAGAGGAGGCAGTAGTTTAGAGTAGAAAAAGCATCAGTGGATTTGTTGGTATTCAGGCAGGCAATATGGTTGCCTAACACTCCAGAGTATGTGTCAGCTGGTATTTCAGAACTAGTTAATTTGAAAGGGATTTTATCAGAGTTTGACGAGTACAATCCAGTAACTTTAAAAATTAAACATTTTATGAAAAAGAACTGTTCAAATGTTACAATAATGTTATATTTATATTTTTAGTTTCAATTTTGGCATAAAACTAGTCAATAGTCAATTAAAATGTTATTTTAAAGGACATTTAAATTGAGGGGACGTGTTAAATATTGTGTTTACATAAGTGTAATCAGACCTTAAAGATATAAGTCACATAAATAGTTGTTCATTAATCTAGAGATTCATTAAAACGCATTATATCAATAAAATATCAAAAGTATTTTCACTTGTAACAACCACTTTCCACTTAATTCCTATTGATTCCACTTAATTTCTAATAAACCATGTACAGTTTTATAGAAAATCTAGAAAAATGTACAATCAAATTATTTACGGAATATATACAGTAATGGCCAAAAGTAATGGATAGACAAATGGTTTTTAAAAAAAATCATAGGAAATAAAATTTTGTAATAAAGATATTTAAGTATATTATGGGCAACATAAACATGGATAAAAATAATAAAACATTCTTTAGAAACAATCACCTAATTTGGTAAACAATAAGAAATAACTAAATACACGCTGGACAAAAGTAGATAGACAAATTTAAAAAATAAGTGTTTTTTTTTTAATTACAAACTAAACCATCTACAATATTAGTATTTTGTAAAATACCTATTATTGTCTATTACAGCCTGACATCTACGTGGCATTGATTTAATAAGTTTGTCTATGAGTTTAAAACCAATATTTTCCATTTCTGTTGCAACCGTTCGAATAATTCATCTTTATTTGAATAGTTTATATCCCTAATATCACGATCTACAATTTCCCATAAATTTTTGATGGGATTAAGATTGGGTGACTGGGATGGCCATTTTAAAACTGGTATTTTTTCTTCTTCGAAAAATTGCTTCATAATTTTGGAGGGATGCTTCGGGTCATTATCTTGCTGGAATTGGAATCTCAATGGTAAATTGTCTTCGACATAGGGCAACATAACATCTCTGAGAATATCCCTGTACATAAACCTGTCCATTATGCCCTCTATGCGGTGTAACGGACCCATTCCATAACCTGAGAAGCAACCCCAAACCATCACTGATCCACCTCCATGCTTAACTGTGGGTGTTGTGTACTTGGGATTCAAGCGCTGGCCAGAAGGATGTCTAACATATTGAATTCCATCGGAATTAAACAAATTAAACTTCGATTCGTCGCTTTAGTAAACACGTTTCCATTCATGCTTTGTCCAGTGTATATGCTCGCTATAATCGGGCTAAGCGATTCTTTTTTGAAAGCAATGGTTTTTTTGCTGGCCTACGTGCAAATAGATTCTCTTCTACCAACCTTCATCTTACAGTCCTTGAGGATACATTACAAATCCCTAGAGCCTATAATTCTATCTGAATTTGACGAGAAGTCATGAAAGGGTTATTCTGGCTAATTTGTTTTAATTTGTGTACAGCTCCAATGTCCATTTTTCTTGGTCGACCAGATTTATTTCTTGGCTCTAATGATCCTGTCCTTTCATATCTTCTGATAATAAAATTGCCCAAACAGCTTTTCTTTTAACATCAAATCTACGAGCAATATCAATTTGACGATCACCTGCGCGATATTCTTTAATAATGAGTTGTCTTAAATCGAGAGAGAATCTAATTCCGCGTGGCATCTTGCACCTTGAGTTAAAGAGAAGCAATACTATACTAATTTTATTTTATAAATATCTAGACAAAAAAATCATTCCAAAATTGTTTTTGTCTATCTACTTTTGACCAGCTATATTTATATTATTGCTTTATCTGATAGCAAGCAAAATATTTCACTGAAATTTATTGGTATCTTTTTATAGACCGCCTTACAAATAACAATAATTTAAAATCTAGGGGACCTGTGGGTTAATCTTTAAACAATTATATGAAAATAATACTTTGTCTATCTACTTTTGGCCACTATTGTATATGGTTTGATTGGTTCCTGTTAATTTTTTAGAAAAACATTGTGTTTCTCCCAAAAATCCAGTTTTTATCAATATCTTGTATATTTTTTTGTAAAAGACTAAAATAAGTTTCTTAACAAACGACTCAAAAAATGTAAAGAGGAATTTACAAATTCGTTTATTCTTTAGTTATATTCATTTGCAAAATTTTTAAAATAAAAAATCATCCTCCTCACAAAAACCCTATTTTTTTCAACACCGTGTATGGGTAATAGCATTTTGTGACTTTTTGGGAAAAAAAATCATATTTATCGACAAAATCAATTTTTCCTCAACACTTTGTATACTGTTCGAAGGAAGAGGAATCTAATCAAATTACTTGAAAAATGTTTATACTTATTTTAAAATTAATATTTGTTCTTTTAAATTTTTATTTACATCCTGTATATTATTTCAAAAAAAAACTTTAAAAAAAAAAATTTCAAGTTGTTTATACAATATGTATACAAATTTTTTAAATGTATACAAAGTTTTTTTTTTGTATAGCTTTTTGAATTATGAGCCTCTCTTTAAATTTATAGAAATTATCGATATAAATTAAAATCGCTTGAAAAATGTTTATAGTCATTTTCAAATTTATATTTAGAGAAGTTCTTGAGGACATTTTGGAGAATTTTGAATTAAGAAATCATCTATGTACCTCAGAAATCAATGTTTTTCCTATGAGAAACACTTTCACAAACATCGGAATACGTATACCGATATTCAAATTTGTACTTTAAATAGTTTTTGAGTTATGCGCCTTTTGTTAAATTTTAGAACATTAAAAACAAATAAAAATTATTTCAAACACCCTGAGTATTTCTTGAAATACTTAAAAAGGTATTTCATTAAATAGTTTTTCAAAACGGTAAAAGTTGTATCTAGAAAATTATGCGAACATAATAAATAAAATAGAATTAGGATAATTGAATAGGATTCTAATATGAATTAAAAACTGCCCTTATATGTAGGGAGTTCTATTTAAAATAACGAAGTTTACCCATAGCTTTGCTATAACTGTCATTTCGAAAATATTTAAGCCGACTTTTGCCATAAAATTAAGTATATTGTCAAGTTTTTCTTAATTATAGTTTTCCTACAATCGATCGATGTGGTTCCTGGATACTCACCCTGTATAGTATTGACCTCTGAAAAAGAATATTTCTTCGTCTTGGTAAAAGCAACTTATTGATCTACCTAATTATTGTTTAGTGTGACTAAACCTGTATGGTATGTTAATTTCTAAGAATTAAAGAAGACATTTCTAAAATCTGCAATATAAATAATACCAATTTAAAATTTATATGGATTGAAGGATATTAAGGCCTTAAAAAACCTAAAATTTTAAAGCAATTTATTTCTTTCTTCATTGAATACAGGTCTATTTATACATAAAAAAAACACTTCCTAACTTTTAATAGACCAGCTGAAATGGATGTTTTAAGAGTTCTAATGCCATGCTCATGCCATAACAAAGTAGTATCATCAGCAAATAATATGAAGCGTCCACTTCCTTTAAGGTTTCTTAAATCATCGGCTTAGTGGTACGTTAGAGTAACAATACAATAGATTCAAGCTGTTAAGCTTGGTAATTTTAATTCACCAAATATCTGAGTTCGATTTTCCGATGCTAATTATATAATATTACTATTTAGGATGCTGATAAACCAATAGCAATCGTAACATAGATCTATGTTTTAATATTTATCAACAACAATCTGTGATCAACATAGTATAGTACTATCTTTTCCGTTAATGAGCTAAAGAGGATGTAAACACAAAAATTTTAACTTATAGTTGGAAAAGTGTTTGAAGTGTAGAATTTTAAGAAAAATAATTTTTGTCTCAAAAAATATTTCACTTGCGATCTTTATCAGGAGTAATTTTCGAAGATATATAAATTAACTACAATTTCTAAATGATCCAGGCAGAAAAATTTGTATTATTAAGCTTTTACACTTAAGATTCTTTAACTAGAATCCTTGTGAGAATATTTTCATTATTTTCCCTTGTAAAAATATTAAAAAAACAATTGCTTACCCATGCTCCAGCTATCACGATGCTGTAACTGTACGGCACCAAAAGGCGTATCGACACTAGAAAAAAAATGGCAGCCATCAGCTGAAATGCGCCGCACACCACGTAAATTATGCCCCATAGTATCTGCAGTGCTGTCCAGAGTGGCTTACATCCTAAAACCATGCCGATCTAAAACAAGAAAATCCTATTTTAAAGATAATTTATTATAAAAAATTTATATGGTACAGAAGTTAAATCCCTTAAGGCTACATTAACCCTTAAAATGGAAAAACAACCCCTGCGGATAGATACATCGGCCAGACTCTTTGTTATACAAACTGACTGGGGCACCGAGTTTGATGTACCCTCTTTGAACGAATTTTTTGTGCTCTAGCTTTCCAGAGTCTTAAGTGCTTTTAGGTTTTTATATTTTTTTAATGATTAGATTTTTGCACGGATCTTTGAACTTCTTCTAACAAAGTAATTCAAATAAATTATCATAGCATTACGGTAACACCATTCAAATACCATTATTTAATATTAACAGGCGTTATTTAGCGCAAATTATGTTCCGAGCCATCGGGTTTCGAGATCGGCCGCGGATGTGAGGACGATCAATAAACAAGAGGAATACGGAACCAACAGATTCACAATAAAATTATAATTGAAACTGCCGCTGATTAAGAGGGGCATGCACCTATCGGATTTTTTTACAAAGCAGGTCTGATATGAGATGATTCGTAACACTGATTCTAGGAAGGTGCTCAGTTAAATCTACATATATTTTTTTTAAGAGTATTCGAAGTATATGTTCTTTAGAGTCCTTGAAAGTTTCACTTTCTTTAAATTTTGGGGTGTGAATATTTTTAGGATTTTATGGAAATATTTAAGAATATACCAAGAATAAAACTAAACTTAATGAATCCATTAATTCGTAGACTTTCTACAATGGCAAAATATACCTAAAATTTAAGGATTTTATCATTGTTATTCCGTATATACTCCCATCATTAGCCTCTTAGACTATCCAGATTTAAAAGTAAATATTTTAAGAGGTTCATTAGGAACATATAGGACATATTTAGAAAAGAATTTATAAGGAATATGACAAAAAAATAATTATAACAAAACTTTAATATTCAATTTTATTCAAGGATTTCGGTTAGTTGCGTTAGATTCATTTTTCGGAATTTAAGAATTTTGTTATCATAATTCCAACATAGGGTCTATACGTTACAAAATACCCATATTTAAAAAAGAATATAATAACTTTTTTTGGAAATATTATAGGAATATATCACAAGTAAAAACATTCGTATAGCTTGAATAATAAATGTCAATAAAAAATTTTTATTTACCGCATACTTACAAGAAATATTCTTGAAATTTAATGTAGGGTAAATATTTTTAGAAAGGAATTAATAAGAAATATGCTAAAAATATAAGCATTCTTGTTTAGTTATTAAATATCGATTAAAAATAAATATGTATTTCTTGCGTATCTATAAGGGATAATCCTAGAATTTAATCACTACAATTTAATGTAGGATGAATATTTTTTGGAAGAAATTTACTAGGCATATGCCAAAACTAAAATTATTCATATTATTTAAATATTTAATTTTATTTAAGCAATTTGTTTGAGGAATATTTATAGTAAATATTCCCGGAATCTAAAGATTTTTGTTGGCAGAATTCCAACGTATAGGTTTCCAAAATAGCCATACTTAGAAAAGAATATTCCTAGATATTTTAAGAAAAATGCAAAAAATAAAAGCATTTATATTGTAGTATTAAATATCAGTACAAAATATTTATTTCTTTTACACCTATAAGGACTAATCCTGAATAATATAGCATCAATATTTTCAGATGGGTTCATTTAAATTTTATTTAAGCAATTTATTTATCAGAATTATTCGTGGAATTTAAGGATTCTAATGTCGTAATTCCTCCGTATAGGTTCCCAATATAGCCTTATTTAAAGAATTATTTTTTTATATCGTATATAATAATTTATTTATTTCCTGCATATCTACGAAGGAATATTCCTGAAATTTAATGTTTCCATGTAGGTAGTAATAGTACTCAGCCAGATTTGGATATTTGTAGGAATGAATTTATATGGATAATGCAAAAAATTAAATTATTTACGTTACTTGAATATTAAATTTTAATTAAGCAACTTGTTTAGGTATATGATATTTTTCCTAAAGTATTTTATTAGCATAGTTCCAATGTAAAGGCTTCTCAAAATAGCATAAAAACATTCATATTGCTTGAATATTATATATAGCAATAAAGAAATAAATAGAATATTATTATATTAAAAATATTTATTCCTCGTACAACGGAAAGAAATATTGCTGGGGTTTTATCTTCGTAATTACAACGTATAGGTTTTTAAAATAGCCAAATTTGCGCGTAAATATGAAAATATTTAAGACATACGCTAAGACTAACTCTGCTCATATTGTCTTAATATTAAATTGTATTCAACTTATCAATCGATAATAAAAAGGTAATTTAAAAAACGCTAAACACTTAACACCAATAATCATAGTTATAGTACTTGATTAAAAACGCTGACTGGACACTTACTGAAAATAAACATCACTTTGGGAAAGCAGTCGTACCTGTATATTAGTCCTAAGGTTTATTTATCATTACCAAATTCATTTTCAAGAATTAATTCGTTATTTTTAATAATAATAATAACATAATAATAATAAACGACTTTTATTTGTAAAACTAATTACATAATATTGGTATTATAATATGTTTCTTAAGCTATCAGTAGGCGAAGTTTAGCCTAGGGCTATTCAAACTCAACCCTCTAACAGATTTCATTAAATGCTAAATAACACACATGTGCCAAATAATTATGCACTTGAAACGCACTTTAAATAATGTAGTATTAACTTATAGTTAACAGTAATTATAGAAAAAAAAATGTACAAAAAAGGAAATATAAAGAAAAAATATTCTTTAATTTTTTTACTTTAAAAAAATTTAAGAACTGGCTAATAAATTCAAATTCAATCCAAAAAACAATATAAGCAATATTATAGACTATTAAAATCAATAAACCAAAAAAAAGTATAATATCTATTGTCGTTGTACATTTACGTTTAAAATTTAATAATTGTTTATTTAATAATTTACTACTGACAAAGTTAACCTTTTGTGAATTTCGTTTATGCAATTTAATTATATACAATTACCATGAAATTAAAAAAAAATATATTAATGAATAAACACTATTATATATTTATTCATAGAATATATGTGCAAGAAATGATCTTAGTTATTAAATGATTTAAGTTTAGGAATCTTATCAATATGGTTATTTTAGAATCCAATAAATAAATTCAAAATAAATAGATTCAAAAATAGCCATATTTTGAATTGACTATTTGTAATGCTTTTTCAAGAAATATTAAGGAATATGCCAAAAACCAGACTAATCATAATACTTAAATAATAAATGTCATGAAAAAATTCCGCATACTTTTATTGATATTTCTGGAATTTATGATTTTTTGTAGGTAACTTCCTAACCTGTTTACGCATATTCTTATTGTCCTAATAATATTTTTTTAACATCTTGAGGAAATATGCCCAGAACAGGATTGTATGTTCATAACGTATATATTTTAAAAATAATAAATTTTTTAAAGTGACAATTTTTAAAGTCTTTTTGGGAATATTTTAAGCATATGGGGAGAATTAGATAAATCATAAATTTTATTGAAACCATTTCTTCGTGGCAGACTTTTCATGTAAATATTGTTACAGTTTAAATACATTTTAAAGAATATGCCGAGCATAAGACTATTCTAAGAATATTAAATTTAAGGAATTTAATGTATAGTAAAAATGAAATAAAAATATTTTTAGTATTTTCAATATTCACACATTTTAAATTGCATTTCTTTTATGAAAACTCTATAACAAATCATTTTTTATATTCATTGCATATTATGGGAATGTTCGAAATAGTAAATAATATACTCGAAAATAATTTTTGAAATATCCAAAGAATATTTCATATCCAGAAAAACTTCATTTAATGTTTAAAATATTCAAGGCTCTAAAATAATATGATTATAAATGGGCATTTGAGACTTTGGAAGACTATTGCTTAAGCAATCGAAGGGTTTTATACTAAACATTCATTCAATATTTCAGAAATAGAATCACCTATTTCACCAAATTAACTTGAAAATTCCTTGAATATCATACTTTATATAAATTATTTAATCTTGTAAGTTGAGTAAAAAGTAATATTTTTCATTTTTTATGACCATTTCATGAACAATCTGAGAATATTTGAAATATATATATTTATGTTATTGTTGTGACGAAATAAATAAATATGTCTTTATTTGGGATCAAATGCACATTACATTAAATTTGCCTAAAAAGGCGAAGATTAGCTAAAGCTGCTTTTATCTTTTAACATTAATAATAATAATAGTTATATAATAACATAAAATTTAAACAAGAGCAAATTGAAATAAAATAAAAAAACTAATTGTGCAATTGTTCCTCTAAGAACAAAGTTTTATATTCATTTTTAAAGCGGGATATTAAAATAACAAAATTAGGTCTAAGTCGATTATAAATTCTTAAGGCATTTTACGCATAACTACACATACACGCTATAGCACAGCTATAGCGACCGCAATGTCAGAGTCTTACGTCGTATATCTCTATCATGGATAGCATTTCTTAAAATTAATTTCTCTAATAGATATTTTGGCCTTTGGTTTTTATCCAGTCGATTAAGTTAATACAAAAATGTAAGAAAATGAAACTTAAAAACGAACGACATTTTTAGTCATTGCAATCAATAGATATAATACATATAGACACATGATCAAATTTTCTTAAATTGCACACAAAATGACAACACGTATTTTGTACACGTGGCAATCTCTGCTCGATTATTTTATCTAGACAGGGATAATAAACGATATAACAGTAATTTAAAATGGATGAAAACTAATGATACTGAGAGTTTTTTTCTTATCTTAAAATTTAAAATATGTTTGTTAACATAGAGCAAAACGCGTACGCAAATAACACCTCTGCAAAATAGCACTAATAAGTCCTGGGAATGTCGTAGCATCTTGACGCTCTCAGATAAAAGTCAGGGGGTTATTATCAAATTGAACGTATATGTTTTTTTCAATATTAGCACAACGATTTTTATTGGAAAAAAGTAATATCTTAGTTTAACTGACATTAATATTTAAGATGATCTCCCAGAAAACGAACCTTATCGTCAATGTTATATATAAAATATAGCATTCTAGTTTGGAATAATAAGACTAATTAGAAAGATCATTTTCAAAATTGCGAATGCTAATAACTTTTTATCTAGGTTTTCCAATTTTTATATTTAAAACACAGAATGGCATTTTGTTATGAGCTGAACTTACTGTACTGTAGTGGAAGAATTGTTTCTTTAATAAAGAAAGTGATATGGTATCAAAAAATAAAATAATTTGGAAATGTTCAAAAGGAAATTTCCATGACTCCAAAAAAACTGCCATAATAGTCTTTTGCAGATTAGAATATCAAGAGAAACTAGGGATGTCGGCTTTAAAATTTGTTTCTAGTTTCCTGGAATATTTATTGCTTTTAGAATACATACATGACATTTTTTTTTCGTTCCTTGGCCTTATGGTTGGCACATTTAGTCACTTGTTCCAATATAGGAACTCATTCATAAGAAAACAGATTGCTAATATAGTATTTAAACAGTTATTATACTATTGGGTAGTATAACATTGTATTCTTCTTGTAAATTCCAAAAAAGAGTATAAAAAAAGGAACAGTGCAAGAAAGATTAATAATGGGGATCTTAGACAGGATTACACGCTTCTCGTCATGGAGTCAATGCAGGATATTTTTTCAAAGAAAAAATACAGTGTGGCTCGGATAGGTAGGTAAATAATAGGGAACGAACAAAGGGCTCTCGAAGTAACTAAAATTATTTACTAGTGCATATACATCCAAGTTTTGGAAAATTTCAAAAATTTTAGGAAAATAGACTCTGTTCCATCGTCCGCAATTACGTTCGCTACAAGTGAAGTATGCCACATAGGAAGCAAGCCAAGCTCTTTCAATTTATTATGCAGAAACATTACTGCATCAATATTATTCTTACATTCAAACAAAATATGGTTCAAGTGATCAGTTGACTGATTATCACAATCACATATATATGAGTCATTTATTCCTAATTTATGTATATATTTATCGTAGATGGAGTTCGTAGGTTTAGGAGCAAGAAATCAAAAACTTTCTTTTTTGAAAAGGTACCGACGTTTCGACGTTTATTTACGTCTTTTTAAAAGCTGTAGTTAAGGAACACAACATTTTTTTTTTAAGCTCGTAACTGATTATTAATTATAAAACATCAAAATTATAGACATACATTTTTTTTATATCATAAAAAATAAAATAAAATAAAATAATAATACAAATTTCTTTTTTACTTAATTTATAGGCCATAAAAATTGACAAAAATAATAAATAAATAAAATTGAATACAACATTAAAATCACAATACCTACAAAACTGACAAACTCAAGATTTTATAAAAATTACCTGTTAATTGTAAAAAAGTTTTTTGTCGATTGCATATATACTAATGGCAACAAAACAAGATATTTAGATGGACACATATGTAATTATACTTTGAACAAACATAATATAAATCACACATAACAGACAATAACTTTTTTTTTGTTTTTTTTTTATACTTCACATTACTAACATATCACTTCTACGATATACATACATATATATTTACAAATAAACGAACGCCGTCAAGAGCCACAGATGAACTAAAATATTACAACTAATCTAAAATATCTTTAAAGTATGCATATAATTTGCTTTATTATGTGCTAATCCTGTCACGAAAATAAACAAAACAATAAACCAATTTATAGATTTTATATATACACATTAAAATGGTCTAAGGAACACTTAGAAAAATAGTTTTTTTCGCCTTATACATTTTTATATATTTATATTTTCATACGGAATAGATACTATCTTTATTATTAAGATACCAACGAAGTAAAATAAATATTTGGGTACAAAAAATCATGCCAGAACAGAGTTTTTTGCTACTTGCACATTTTGTCGAAATAACGCAGATTATAATTTTTAAATTTTAACGCAATATCGCATTTTCTGTGGTTCCAACCGAACAATTGTGATTTAGTTTTTATTCAATAAAAATGGAAAGACGACATTTAACTCGAGAGGAAATGCTAAGAGCAGTCGGAATGCTTGAGGCAGGAACAAGTCAAAGAGACGTTGCAAGAGCTTTGGATACATCTCCCAGTGTAATTAACCGTTTGTGGACAAGATATAGAGAGACAAATGATGTTAGAGAACGGCATCAAGGCCCGTCTCGGGTTACCACACCTGCCCAAGACCGTTTTATAACTGTGCAAGCTCAAAGAAATCCCACGGTAACAGCCTCTGTTTTGGTTCAGCAGGTCTCACGAGTGCATAACGTCGAGGTTTCAGGTCAAACTATTAGAAACCGTTTGCATGAAAGAGGACTTCATGCCAGAAGACCCCTAAGGGTTCCTCGGTTACCTTTAGGAAATCGAGGTGCAAGATTAACGTGGTGCCAAGAACATGTTAATTGGAATCAAGAAAGATGGGCCACAGTTCTTTTTACGGATGAGTCTCGATTTTCATTATATCCTGATTCTGGTAGAATTCGTGTCTGGAGAGAGGAAGGAAATGAAAGTCGTTTGCGTCATGCCCGGGAAGTAGTAAGGCAACGTGGTGGATCACTAATGTTTTGGGGTGGCATTAGACTTGACGGAACAACGAACCTCATTTTTGTGGAAAATACAATGACTGGAATAAGTTATAGGGATAATATACTACTGCCTATAATTGTTCCATATTTACGCGAAATGGGCCCAAATTCGTTGTTGCAACAAGATAATGCCCCACCACATCGAGTACGAATCGCTATTGAGGAAAGTCAAATCAATCTTCTACCCTGGCCCTCTACCTCACCGGACCTTAATCCAATTGAGCATGTTTGGGATAGGTTAAAAAGGCAACTTCTTCAATGATTTGATGTTATGTTTGTTCAAAGTATAATCGCATAGGTGTCCATCTACATATATTATTCTGTTGCCATTAGTATATATGCAATCGACAAAAAAGCTTCTTCAAAGTAAATAGGTAATTTTTATAAAATCTTTAGTTTGTCAGTTTTATAGATATTGTGATTTTAATGTTCTATTCTATTTTATTAATTTAATATTTTTGGCCATTTTTATTGCCCATCAATTAAGTAAAAAAAAATATTGCTTTTTATAATATTAAAAAAAAACTATTTATGTCTATAATTTTCATGTTTTAAAATTAATATTTAGTTAAGTGCTTACAAAAAATGTTTTGCTTCTTAATTACAGGCTTGAAAAAGACGTAAATAAACGTCGAAACTTTTTCAAAAAAGAAGTTTTTGATTTCTTGGTCCTAAACTTGTGAACTCCATCTAGACTACTTACTAAGGACGCTACTTTTAGTCAATATGAAAATATTTATTAAAATTACCATGACCCACTAGAAATCTCAAGAAAGGTGTTGTAATCCATAATATCTTGGACTGCTAAGGGACGTTTTTATCAAAGTGTATATATTTGAAGTATTTGCTAAATATTCAATTATTCGATATTTCTTTTCCAAGTTTCTGAAGATCTCTTTCAAGTAATTGGAATTATTTCATTAAAATGTACTTTGCAAAGAATCCGACCTATCTTAATTGCTTCCTTGGCCTCTTTATATGCCAGTTCATTTTCTTTTAACCTTAATTTTCAGAATAATAAAGGCACAACCTGTACCATCACTAGTCTTTTATTTATCTGTGTATATTTATAAATAATTTTGAAACTTATTTAAAGTATCCTTAAGAATAGTTTGATTCGCTTTATGATAGTTCGTCAATAAAGGAAATATTATTGTAGGGTCAAAAAAATTAACCCCAAAAGGTAATTCCTACATCCACAGTATATTTGATTCATAAATGAATTGATGGAGATTTTTTGTTTCAGTATAAGCTTCAGCTAATGGAGGACTGTTTTCATTCAACCAATATTTATTAGTTAAATTACACATACCAAGTTTATGAATTTTGTCTATTAGTGGGTTATTCCGATATGGCATATTTTTAATCATAAGTTTCTTTGCTAGTTTTCTATTCTTATCTCTAATAGTAGCTCATGAGTCTATGCCAGCAATGCTTTAATCGGACTGGATCGTAAAGCGCCTGTGACTAGCCTCAAAGCTCTAAATTGTATACGTTCAACCTTTAGTAGTTTCGTTTTAGGAGCAGAACCATAAAACATTGGAGCCGTTATAATGTAATTATAAAGATTATACTGCTAGACTTATAAGATAAGCAGTATTATTATATACAGACTATCCAGAATCCACGTACCTCCTACTCTAAAATCTGAACTCTTGAAGATTTGGTAAATGAGGGAAATTTTTTTTTTAACTTTTAACGTTCTGAAGCTAATTTATTTATTTTATTTATTCAACTCTTTATTACAAAGGTTCAAAAGAACATAGTATGCAATAATAATAGAACCACTAAAATTAATTGTTGTATACTGTCATACAACTAATTTGGATTCCTACTACCGAAAACTAATTTTAAATAACCAAAATTCTGCCCGTCTATGGCCACCAATATCCCGAAGAATGTATGCAGCGGCGTAAAGGAAAGTCAAGTTCACGGTCGAGGTTGCGAATGTGCCTTGTCGTAATACTTTAGGAGATTTTTCGAGGGCACTTGCCTGAAAAATCTTTAATTGGAGAAAATCAATTAATTGCCTTAAATTTTAATTACTATATTAATTACGCTTCCATGGTAGTAAAATCCTTTCAAGATTTAATAGATTACACTAATGAAACCGTCATTTTTGTTTTGTAATTTCAGGAAATAGTGTTTAAATTTACAAGATTACGTATAGTTTACGCATAACTAAACAGGGCAGAAGTTATAATAACTACAAAGTAGAATCTAGGAAATAATATCTTTTTATTACCGCAGTTATTAGATTTCCAACTTGAAAAGCAATAAACTTAGTAAATGGCTGTAGATCTAGCTTTGGAGGTCTATAGCAAGATTATATAAAGAGATTTTTATGGTAAAGTGAGGCAAAACTTCATATATAAAATTAGAAAACGAATAGAGAAGCTGATTGGTTAGATGCATAACTGAAATGCATATGAACGACTATTTTCTATTTAAAATTAAAAAAAAAAAGAACAGAGTAATAACAAAATTACAAATCTTAATAAAAACATCGAATATTATAGTAGAAAATTACTAATAAATTATTTAAGACTAAAATAAAATAAAAGTGATATCATTTTAATTGCCTGGAAAAAAAGAAAAATTTATTTATAGCAGAATCTTTTTTTTAATATGCTACTTCAATTGAAAAACGACCAAAATGCCTGATAAAAAATATTTAATTTTTTTACAAAAATTCCAATATTGTAAAAATTTGAAAATATTTTCTTGAATAAATTTTCTTAAATTTTTAAATGAGCATCAAATATTATGGATGTACAACAAAATGCGGTAACTATTTTAACTAACATGACAACTTTTATATTTCTGTATATCAAATAAATTTATCGGTGAACAACCTTAAGGCATCATTATATTTTTAATCTGCCAACAAAAGCAGGCACCAAAAAATACACAAAGCTTACAAAAAATCTAAATGAGCTTCTAATTTTCAAAACCAGTTTACCAAAATACCAACTAAACTTCAAAAACTCTAAATGAGCATCTAATTTTCAAATTCGTAATAGAAATTCCTTCATATTGTTCGGACAGTGATTCGGAGATTGAAGAATTAGAAACAAAAAAAAGCGTGGCGAGAGTAATCAGTGGCTCTTTGTAGAAGCTCGCTGAAGAAGGAAAGAAAAGGTTTTATCGCTGTAACAAAGTAAAACGTCGTGGCCCTCAGTGTGCGGCACAAATTTATTTACTGTTTGAAGCTACATCAAATGCTGTTTTGCTCTATCGTGTAGCTGCCCATAACCACGAGTCGATTGGAATTCGTTCTGATTACGGAATAAGTTAGGAAGTTAAGACAGAAATAAATAAACTATTTGATTTACATTTGAAGCCTAAAGCTATTTTAAAAAGTCTTAGTAAGATGAAGGGAGTAAAATTACCATCAATGAAACAATTGAACAATTATCTATCAAGTTGTAGACGTGTTAAATACGGTTCCTCAACTATAAGTCTAGGAGAACTGGAGCGATGGATATTAAATCATACAGCAGTTCCCGAGGACATTCACCAAGTGTTTGTACTTTCTTATTATATATTCGAGGATGAACCAATGTTCTTTCGCTTTGCATTGTCTACAAAACATTTACTGGGGTTAGCAGAATGTCATGCAAATATTATCCATGCTGATGTGACATACAAGTTGATTTGGCAAGGGTTCCCGGTATTAGTTGTAGGAACTACAGATAAACATAGAAAATTTCATCCGATATATCTAGGAGTTTCGACAAAGGAGCGTCAGGAAGATTTTACCATGTTATTTAATACAATATAATAAAAGAACAGATTTTGTTTGTATACGAACATTCTCTACAACCATCGGTATTAGTTTGTGATGCCGCAAAGAGCATCCAAAATGCTTTTACAGAAGTATTTGGTCCTGAACCCATTGTGAGAATGTGTTGGGCACATGCAAAAACAAAAATGCAAACCAGGGTTGAACAAACATGCTCAGACAAAAACGCCCGAAAAAATATATTACAAGACATTGATGCTTTACAGTCCGTTACTTCTCCTGAACATTTTAGTAGCGCATCACAGCTTTTTATGAGGAAATGGAAAACCCAAACTAATTTTATACAAAGAAGAGTGGTTAACTCAAAATCGCAATTGGTACCTAGGTGCTGCCCCAGGATCACCAGCCACAAACAACGCACTGAAATCGTTTAATAGAACCATAAAAGATAGCAATACATTACGCGAAAGATTTCCTTTGTCTCGTTTTCTGGTTATCGCATCGGAGATGGTTCACGAATGGTCCTGCAGAACTACAGAGGAGTATTTTTCAATTACTACGCTTATTAAACTTCTTAATTGGACAAAAGCATATCAATAGGCAAAATTAGACAAAAAAATAAAGGTGTTAGATGCTGACACAAAGAACAATATCTATATAGTACCAGGAGGTCAAGTATTGGATGTTCAGGCTAAAAAACCTTGGGAAACTTTTAATGAATTCAAAGAATTTTTTTTTCTACTTGGAGAGTAACAATTCCCAAAGAAAAAGATGACTGGATGAATGGTAGCTGCAATTGTCCACAGTTTTTTAAGATGTATATGTGCAAACATCTTCTGGGCCTAGCAATTAGATTAAAATATACAGTTCCGCCTGTAGAGGAAAAAATATCCATATTAGACAAAAAAGAAAGCGTGGATGTCCATCAAAATCCAAACCTGCTTTGGTAATTCAGTGATGTTTTTAATTTATTGAAGTCTTATTAATAATTTGTTTAATGTTCCCTCTTTTTTGTTTTGTGGTTCAAATACTGTTTTAAAAATGGCATTTTTTGTTCTTTTTGTTTTATAAATAGAAGACAATAAAGCATATTTGTGATGCCTATTTTTGTTTTATTTTATGCTCACTAGCTTTTGTCATATTATAAAGTATGAAGTTCAAACAGTTTTTAGAAGCTTTATTATTTAAATAGCTATGCAGATTAGTATAAAATAGTTGACAATATTAACTTTATTGGATGCTTAAGATTAGATGCTCAATAAGTATTTTTGTTGCTCCACCCAGTTTTTAAACATGCTAAAAAGTATAAAAACTGATGTTCGATTAAATACTACCCAATACTGAAAATGACTCCTGAAAAGAATGTCTAAAACAAACAAAAAAAATTATTAATCTTATAAATTTTAAGTCTGAAATGCCTATGACTTATAATTTCATATTTAAAATTCGGAAAAAGCAGCAAGGATTTAAAAACTGAACGTTATTTAACGCTGTATTAAAAATAATTAAAAAACAAAAATAAATATGAAAATAGGAAACTGCTAGTAAAATAATGAAACTAAAAACTTTTATTTTTTAACAGAGAAATTAATTTAATTATTCAAATGTTTGCTATAGATTTAAAATAATTTAAATTGTATGAATAATGAGCTCTACTACATAGAACAGATACAAAATTACTTTATCTTGCTAAAAAAATAGGAAATAATTTACATTTTCGCGGCAAATTGATTTTAACTCTTTGAAAAGGACAAAATATAGTTAAGCACTTGAGAAAAAAAATATTGAATGTGATAAAAGAACAAGAAACCTCTCAATCGCCTGGACAAAATAATTTATCCCAAAAGTGAAAGAAAAAATAGAAAAACTCCAGTTCTATGGAAAAAGTGTGTGGTACAAATACTAAATACTAATATGTTATAAAAAAATATAAAATCTTTTCAATTAGCTTGAAAAGAATAGAAAATTACGCTTGGAAAAATTACTTATATTTTTATTCAAAGCTTATAAGGAAAATGAAAGGTATCCCAATTAATTAAAACTATATTATAAACAATTTAAAAGTAACAAAAATATTAAAATAGGAAATTTCTATAAAACTAGTTAAGATTGAGAGAAAACTGTAAAGTTTTTTTTTCCCAAAAACTTCAGAGGTACCTGGTAAAAAGGAATAATAAATTTATCTCGTAAGAAAATTGAAAGAAATTTCCAGTTATATAAAAAAAATTACTTTTAAGTGGAAAAAACACTGAATTTTAACATCTATTAAAAAAAATTGTATTGCTTAAAAAATGACTGCTATAGAGGAATTAAAATTTTCTGGAAAATTAGTTTATTTGCCGGAAAAAATATAAGAAAATCACCAGATAAATTTTACTAGTTTGAGAGTTTTTTTGACTTAAGTACCTGGAACACCTAGAAAATACATTTAAGCACCTTAGAAAAAAACTTTGTGAATGTATTAAATAATTTAGATATTCACTCAATGGCTTGGAAGAAAAAAGGAAATAATTGCATGAAAATTATTTAATTAGATAAGTAAAAACACAAAATGTTCCTTTAGATCCCGATCCTTTTTTGGTTCAACCTCCATAAATTTAGCTAGATTCTTTATCTCCCTAAATGTCGAAATTGCTCTTAAGATGGTCAATAATTTAAAGAACTAGTTGGTCAGTATATCGGAGAAAGCAAGCATATTTACTAAATCAGGAGTTTAGTCTTTAAAGTGAGGGTAACATAGTACTACAGGAATTGTATGCGTCTCTTATTTTAATTTTATATTGTGTATCTTACTTTAATTTTATTTACACAGTTTTGAAAAAAAAATAACTTTTTTTGTTAGTATAAGTTTAGTTTTAAATATACAATAAATACTCATTATTATAACAGACATTGACCAATCTAGTAATAGAATCTCTACACATATGAAAGAACGTGTAGTGTTTTTTCTGTAAAATATAAAAATATCAAGGTCAGTTATCTTTACTAGCTAATCTAATACTAATCATTTACTAGCCTTTACTTTTCTCTCTTATAATTTTTCTCCAGAGGTGGGGACTAAAGTACTTCATTAAGGCTCTAAAGGTTAAAAGCTTGACCTTCTGGAAAAAATTGAAATAGCGATGGCTAAAAACAGTCTAAATCTCACTTTTAAAAATTAAATTTAATGTTTTTTATCATTGCCCCTTCCATCATATATAAGTATATAAGTCATATATGGACTCTCTTCATAAGTTTTATACTCTCACTAATCTTTTAGTACCAGGTTCGATTCTCGATGACCCTACGTTATTGAGTTCTACTTTTTTATTTAATTGTTATAATTATAAACTAAAAATTTTTGTTTATTTATATAGTGTTAACGTTTATTATATGTTACGAGATCGTGACTGTGTGTAATCTTTGTTTTCATTAATTTTGTATGTTGGTATCTTTGCGAATAATGGATGAATTTTCGTATAATCAGTAATATGTTAATAATACTCAGGACTACTCTATTTTTTTAGAGAAGAGCAATTAGGTTATTTATGTCATTCATATTCGACTTTCAATGATGGAGTACATATTTCAGCTACATAATATGGTCCTTATCCTTGATAGTAAATATCAATTGCAATTACGCTCAACTGGTTCATTTTTTGCCAGTTAAATTAATAAAATATGAAGTTGGTATAGAAGGATTACTACTAAACCCTTTTATACTAACTTACATCTGTACTCAGATAAGTAACGAACAAAAAATATTCAAATATAAAATTTAAATCGATATTTAAAAGTATTAAACTACTTTAAAATAGCGATTCAAATTTCCTGGAAAGTGATATTTAAAAAACTAGAAAAAAATACAAATGACTGCCTGCAAAAAATACAAAATCTTTTCAAATACTTAATTTTAAAAAAATCTTTATAATTCGTTTAATTTATTAAATAAATTGCAGAAAAAAAACTAGAATTTACATATCCGAATACAAAATACTTAAAAAAAAAAAAAAGAAGTATTTAGGAAAAATGACTTTGATGCCCTGAAAATAATTACAATAGAAAATAGGGAAATATTTCTTTAAATCTTCTAAATTTTATAACAGTATATAAATATTGCAATTAAGTTTTTCCTATTTTGTCACAAACTTCATTTGCCAAGGCGGAAAACCATAGAAATCTCTAGAAATGTTAAAAAAAATTTTACTAAAAAAAAATACTTATAAATTAAATTTAACTTTAACTTAACTTGATGCATAACTAAAATGGATGTAAATAGCAATTATTTATTTAGAATTAATAAACAAACAGGATATGCTGTAAACTTATAAATACAGTGATAATATATCTATCTAAGACCTATTTCACTTTGTTTGATATTATACACGGATAAAAAAAATATTAAAATTGGATTTTAACATTAAACTAATAAAAAATAAGGAAAAACTGTTTTTTGTCCCAAAAAAATATATTTTTGGGAATTAATTTTGATTATTTAAATATTTGCAATAGATTCCAGTTATTGAATTTTTTATAAAAAAAACACGAAATTCAAGAAAAGTAACTAAAAAACTAGGAAATAATTTTTCAATTTTACGGAAAATTGACTTGAACTGCAAAAAAAAGTATAAAATGCTTTCAAGCATTGAAAAAAACCTTAAATGTGTAAAACGATCTGAAAGCCTTTCTATTGATCGGAAAAAGAGAAAACAATAATTTAAAAACATTATATAAATAACAAAACATATATTTAAAATTTAACGTAATTCATTAGAAAAAAAGATTTGAATACCTCAGAAAATTAAAAAATTAGTTTAACTGTCTGGAAAGAATTGGTAAATACTTATCCTACTAAAACTATAGCAAATAATTGCAAGTTTCTAAAAAAAACAACAATATCCCTTCAAGTGTTTAGAAACAGTTCTGAAAACTGAAACAGAAAGTATCTGTCAATATATTAATATGTTAAAGGAAAGAACATAAATTATAGAAAAAAAAAAACAAAAAAATATTTATCCCACTACAACATCTTAAAAGAAATTAATTGCATGTTTGAAGCAAAATTGGGAAATATTTCTTTAAAAATTAGAGAAAATGCCTGAAAACAGATATTTAAATATTAGAAATGACTTTAGAAAAACAGAGAAGAAATATAAAAAGGATAGCCAATTTCTTTATTATAGATAATGTGATTTTTTTAATGTTATAGCTTCTTCAATTATAGATGCTTATTTAATTTTAAGATTAGAAAAATGAGGAATTAAAATAATTATTATTTTATTATTTTAATAAAAATTACATTGTCCAAGGCGGCAAGCCATAGAAATCTTTTAAACTGTTTATAAAAAATTAGGTATTTAGCAGAAAATAGCATTTCTTTTTATTTAGCAGACAATAACATTCAAACTTTGACGATCCATTAAAATGAAGTTACTAATAAAATTCCAATTTATTTAACTTCATGCATAATTTAATTGGATATGAATGATAATTTAATATTTAAAATTAAGCAACAGGGAAGAGCTATATCTAATAAAGAAGTAAAATTTTTGTATAAATGATCTAAAACAAACAAATATTTAAATAGGCAATTGCCATTAAATTAATAAAAAATTAAACAAACCTGTTAATTTTCCAGAAGATAAGTCATTTTAATTATTTAAAAGTTTTCAATAAGGTATAAGTAATAGAAAAATTCTAGAAAAAAATACGAAAGTATTTGATCCCACTAGAAAAATAAAGAATAATTTGTCATGGAAAGTTAGAAAATAGAAAATACCTTTAAGCACTTTAAAATTATTTACAATGTATTAAACGATTGTCAAATATTTATTCCACTGGAAATATAGAAAATAGTGTCTCAGAAAAACACAAAATTAGAAAAGATATCCTTCAATGTATTAAAGGAAATAGCATAAATGGCATGGAAAAAACAAGAAATTATTTATCCCACTGTAAACTGTCAAAAGAAAATTATTGCATGTGACTAAGAAAATATTTTATTAAACATCAAAGAAAATATCTGATAAATGACATTCTATCCAGGGAAAATACAAAAATTAATTTCTTTGTTAAATATAAAATGAACTTTAACATCGTTAACATTAAAACTGAGAGATTATAAAAGCTATAGAAATCTCTTAAAGTAGTTAAAGAAAAAGACTTTTCATAAAAATTAAGTGACTAATACAATTCCGCTTTACTGAATTTGATGCATAACTTAAATGCATAGCTTTCATAATCACACTTTTACTTCTTTAATTTCGATTCTTTTCTATTACATTTTAAAATAATTCAACAGACTTTTAACAATTAATTTTTATAATTACTGTGGTTTATTAAAAACACATCGGTCACTTTACCACTGACCAACGTCCATGGCAATAATTCAAATAATGTTATTATTTAATTAAATCTTGTTAATGGCGGTAACCACCGTTCTGATAATTATTAAAATAGATAACAGTTACTATTATAACGGACATTGCAAAGCAATTAGAAAATACATGCACCAATTTCTCAGGCTTTTATGCAATAACCGTTCATTTTTCTGCAGAAAAACTTCAGCAAACATGCATTTACTGTTAAGTAATTGGGATTGTTTAATATGAATATTAATTTTTTTATTACTTAAAACGGTTTAAAAAGCCGATACAGTATTATATAATTTATTCAAGCATGTAGTTCCGTTTCAAACAAACAATATTTAAATTTTTCTCTAATAGTATTCCCTTATACCTCCATACGGGGCTCCGAAAACTTGGAACACGTCCAATTTCATTTTATTCATTTCCCAAACAAAAAAAAAAAGGCCATAAAACAAGACAAAAAAGCAGTTTTCGATTATAATCTTCAGGGAAGGCAGTAGCACGGCTGGCAGAAAATATGAGCATTCTCAATCGACCGAAGAAAAAAAGAAAAACAGGTCAGAATGGCATTTTAAAAGGCCTTTTAGATCCAGCACGGCGATTTTCACGTGATTTATCGACTATTAGCGCTGCCGATTGTAAATATGGCTTCTGGTGGCTAATTAATCTGATCAGGAGCGACCGTACAGGGTGTTTCTAAGACCTTTTTATCTTCCGATCTTTCAATATCAGACCGCGCTTGCTTAATATTTCATTTCGATTTTTTCCATTATTTTTTCCTCTTTAGAAACCTTAGGGATTCTATATGATGCATTACTTTATCCTACTATTCCCTAAGAAGCAGTCAACAAACATCAATTTCCGTTGTCTAGTTATCCTCGTGTCGTGTGCAACGTTCAATTATTCTATCCATCCTACCGGTAACAGCAAATTCAGGAAGGCTAATACAGGGCAAATTACAGTTTAGTAGGTCAATGGGTCATCGTAGGTCATAACGGCCCTATATTTCTTTCCCCTTTTGGTCCTTTTTGTCGTTCGGCCCATCCGCTTTTCCACGAGAAAATTAAATGAAAAACGATTATGGAGTCCTTTGGAACTTTTGCATTTTTATTAAAGTAGAGGGCTAGACAAGAAATTTTATTAAAAGGAGTGGACATTTTAACGATTTTGGCTGGTGCAGGATTGGGCTTTAGCGTCAAAAGGGTCGTTTGTTAGGTTGGGATTAAAGCAAAATCCTTTAAGCCTCAAAAAACTATGAGGAAAAATCTGATTTTTTAGATTTTTAATACCATTAAATTACTGATTATTTCAGAAAATGCTAAAATAAATATCCAATCAAATTTTTGGATTTTATAATACTTTTCTGCTTTTTAACTTTTTTTGACAACATTCTTTCTTATTTCAACCATTTCTTCTAACAATTCATTACTTCAAAAAATGCTCAAACAGATGTTTAATTGAAAAGCATGTGTACTAATCTTAAATGTTCACTTTTAAAAAAAAAAAAATGCTCAAATGTATTTAATCGAATTAGATGAAAAAATACGCAGACTAATTTTTTATTTTAACTGGTCTTTGAGTTTTAAATACCTAGTAAATAAAAGTAAAATCACTTTTAAAGAAAATATTTATTTTTCAATGTTATTTTAATAAATGCTTCGATAGATGTTCGATGTACATAAATGATTAAAGAATATAGATACCAATTAAAATTTTGGTTTTTACTAGTCTTATTATAAGCATTTTTTTAATTCCTAGAAAAAATATCATTTATGTTTTTCAACACTAAATTATTATTTTAAAAAATGCTGCAATATATGTTTAGTCTAACTGTATGAAAAATTGATCTATATACATTTTTAAATTTTTAATTTTGACTAGTTATGAAACAATTGCAAGAAAATATCACTTTGTAAACTAAAACTCAATTTAAAAAAAATTTATTTCAAAAATGAAGAATATATGTATGAATATATTTTGACTAGTATTTAAGTTAGCCCATTTTGCCCCAGTGATGCATTTACGCAACACCTAATTTATTTTTTTTTTGTCGCAGCTAATTATTTTTTATTTGAATTATCTAGTTTATTTTAAGAGAACTACAATGCAACTTTAGCAAAAACCTGGAAATGTTTGTTCTTTTACCAAATCAATGTCAAATACGGCAAGACGAATTGTAGTAAAAAATTTTCTTTTTTTCTCGCTGTATATTAAACTCTAAAAAAAATAGTTTCGGGTTTCTTTTTTTAAAGCAAACACTATTTTCTTGAAATATGAACATAAATCCTTACAGTACATATGTTATTACGAATCAGTTATCTTTATTGGCGATAAAAAAAAATGCAACAAAATCTGCTGTTGCGAAAACGCATCACTGGTATAAACCATTAAACAACATGTGACTTTTCCACGTTTGAGCCTGTCAAGAAAGGAATAATAGTCGGGAACTAAAGTGCTTAGATTTGCAGTCTAGTGAAAGAATTTGTGTTTTACGGTTCGTGTCGTCGTGAAACAAGTTTAAAATGGCTTATAGGCGGTTTCTTACTCAAAAAAAATTAGTAGACCTACTCAGCGGCATATGACAAATTATCAAACGTCTTAATAGTTCGTTGGAACGACAATTAGGTGGTGACTGTTGCTAGTAATACTTTTGGCGTTGAGCCTATTAGTCGTGTGAAAAGATTTGATAGGAAAAAAAGAGTTGATAAGTCTGTTTCTCAACCCAATGTTATATCTCAATATAACAAGTTTATGGGGGGAGTGGATTTGCACGATAATGGCATCCCTAATTACAGGTGTAATGTACTGGGAAAAAAGTGGTGGTGGCCTATATTCATCAATGCATATAACATTTTCAATGATACATCAATGTAGCAACTTGATTTCAAATCCTATATAGTACTTCGTCATATAAAAACAGAGAAAATCACGGTAATTAGAAATCTTGCAACAGGAATCAACGAATTACGTTTCGACAATATAGGCTATGTGTTGACCCATAGTCCTGACAAGGCACGAAGGAGGTGTCGAATATGTCACAGTCAAACTGGATACATGTGCCAAAAGTGTCAAGCGCACCTACATACTACTTGCTTTGCTGAGTATCACACGGCGCCATAAGACGTAGTACCAAATATTATATCGTATCCATCCCACTGATGCGTTTTCGCAACATTATGAAATGTAAAATATGTTTTGTTCTACACTTTTTTTGTGAAATATTTGTTTATTTTTAATAAAATCAGTTAATACTAGACTATTTGTAGTTGATTTTTTTCACCAATAAATTTTTTTTAAATGCAAATAGAATAATAGTTTTGATTAATTGTCCCAGTGATGCGTTTTCGCAACAGAATTTTTTTTCAAAAATATTGAAAAAAAAATTTTTTTTGTTTCGAAATATTGTTTTTAGGGGTAAATAAATAAAAAAAAAATCTATATAAGTGTTAAATTTTCTTATTATTTTTACCCTTGGGCATAAATAGGTTAGAAGCATTTCTTTTTAACTCCAAGGGTAAAAATTTTTTTTCCCCTTTTTTAAATACAATTTTTTCTCAACATTATTTCAGAATTCGCCGAAATATACACATCAAAATGGTCTAAAGAACACTTAGAAAAATAGTTTTTTTCGCCTTATAAATTTTTATATATTTATATTTTCATACGGAATAGATACTACCTTTAATATTAAGATACCAACGAAATAAAATAAATATTTGGGTACAAAAAATCATGCCAGAACAGCGTTTTTTGCACATTTTGTCGAAATAACGCAGATTATAATTTTTAAATTCTAACGCAATATCGTATTTTCTGTGGTTCCAACCGAACAATTGTGATTTAGTTTTTATTCTATAAAAATGGAAAGACGACATTTAACTCGAGAGGAAATGCTAAGAGCAGTCGGAATGCTTGAGGCAGGAACAAGTCAAAGAGACGTTGCAAGAGCTTTGGATACATCTCTCAGTGTAATTAACCATTTGTAGACAAGATATAGAGAGACAAATGGTGTTAGAGAACGGCATCAAGGCCCGTCGCGAGTTACCACACCTGCCCAAGACCGTTTTATAACTTTGCAAGCTCAAAGAAATCCCACGGTAACAGCTTCTGTTTTGGTTCAGCAGCTCTCACGAGTGCATAACATCGAGGTTTCAGGTCAAACTATTAGAAACCGTTTGCATGAGAGAGGACTTCATGCCAGAAGACCTCTAAGGGTTCCTCGGTTAACTTTAGGAAATCGAGGTGCAAGATTAATGTGGTGCCAAGAACATGTTAATTGGAATCAAGAAAGATGGGCCACAGTTCTTTTTACGGATGAGTCTCTATTTTCATTTTATCCTGATTCTGGTAGAATTCGTGTCTGGAGAGAGGAAGGAAATGAAAGTCGTTTGCGTCATGCTCAGGAAGTAGTAAGGCAACATGGTGGATCACTAATGTTTTGGGGTGGCATTAGACTTGACGGAAAAACGAACCTCATTTTTGTGGAAAATACAATGACTGGAATAAGTTATAGGGATAATATACTACTGCCTGTAATTGTTCCATATTTACGCGAAATGGGCCTAAATTCGTTGTTGCAACAAGATAATGCCCCACCACATCGAGCACGGCTTGTACGAATCGCTATTGAAGAAAATCAAATCAATCTTCTACCCTGGCCCTCTACCTCACCGGACCTTAATCCAATTGAGCATGTTTGGGATTGGTTAAAAAGGCAACTTCTTCAACGATTTTACTTTTTTCAAAGCGCTCTTGAGCTTCGTCTTGCTGTGACACATGTTTGGAAGGAGTTGCCCCAAGAATTAATTAATAATTTAATTTTAAGTATGCCTAGGCGATGCCAAAGTGTTATTAATAATAGAGGTGGACCATCTGGTTACTAGTTTAATTTGTACTTGGTGAATTTTTATTTTTATAATTTTTTTTAATAAACGGCAATAAATGGGATTTTGTTCTTTATTTTTATTTAGGCCCTAAATTATGAGTAAATTATAATCTACCAAAAAAAGTTAATAATTATATTGTTATTTTATTCGAATATTGTAAATAAATTGCAATAATTAACTTTTTTCCAATCTTCTCAAAAATATTAACATATTTGTATGTGTTCCCTAGACCATTTTGATGTGTATATATATTTATTTGAATAGGATAAAGAATACGTACACCTATTTTATTTTGTGATTTTGACTGGCTTTTAACTTCTAAATTGGGATTAAAAAAATTAAAAAAAAAAACGTTTATTTTTGGACGTTGTTGTAATATTAGAAAAAAATGCCTAACTGCTAAAGAATGAAAACTAGATGTAGAATGACAGAACATGTATGTATTCTAATTAATATTTTAAAATTCGACTAGTTTTTCAATAAGATTTCTTTTAATTCCTAGGAAAGAAATCACTTTTTTTATTTTTTTTTCAACACTATTTTATTATTTAAAAAAAAAGGTTAAAATGTATATCCAATTCAATTGCGTAAAGAGCATATGTACGAATTTTAAACTTTGAATGTTGACTAGTTTTTGAGTTATATCTTTTCATCTTTAACACTATTTCCATTTCAAATTTTTGGTTTTGACCGGTTTTTTGAGTCATAAGAATATTGGAATACCTAGAAAAAACGTCTTTCAGCATATACGTGTTGAATCAAATTAAATGAAAAATACGTACACGATGGTGGATTTAAAAAAGATCGCTTTCCAAAAATTATCTTTTTCAACTTTATTTTAATATTTCAACAAATGCAAAGAAAGATTTAATTAAATTGAATAAAAAAATGTGTAAAAATTTTTAATTTTAATTGGTTTTTAACTTATAATAATTGTTTTAAAACCTCTAAAAAAATCCTTAATTAAAAAACTTTTTTGCAAACCTAGTTCCAAAAAAAATTTCAACAAGTAAGCAGAAATAAAAATTGGAGAAAGAATACATATAGCAATTTTGAATTTTAAATAATTTTTGGGTTTTAAATATTTGGTGAATTAAGAAACATCACTTTTTCAAAAAAGCATATTTTTTAACTGTATTTAAACATTTTAAAAAATGCTTAAAAATATATTTTAAAAATGCTGAAACGTGTCCAATCGAATTGGGTGAAGATTTTTGAAGAAACAACATTTTTTTCAACGTTATTTAATTATGATTATAAAGGAAAAGAAAGAATAAAAACAAGTGCGATGAGTCAATGGTTATGGCGCTAGATTTATTAATAAGCTGATTAAAAGTTACTGATAAAAAAATGGGGTAATTTTACATTTTATTTTACATTCAATTATGTGTATAAATACACAAAATTTGAAAAACTTAATTATTACTGTATATCTACTTAAGCAAGTGTAAAATTTCACATAAGATGTATTTATACGATTTTATATGTAATGACCCTTTATTTGTAAGTAAACTTACATAAAAATTACACGCTACTATGTAAAAGTACATACTACATTTTAAAAATGCATTAAATATGTAAATTTACGATTGGAATACTGCCGTAATATTGGAAAAACTAGTAAGTCAATATTTGAGATATTGAATAATGCTCTAGGTTTACGTTTATGTTTCGCCTTTTATTTTAATTAATACAAAGGCAAAAATAAAAATGGTTTTTCCTGTTTTTTTGTATGTTCTTCTCAAATATTGGTATAAAATTATTCTAATATGATTGAAATGGGAAAATTTGATACTTACTAGTTTTTGCAAATTTTTATAAACAAGTAATTATTATATTATAGGAATTTAGTACACAGTAACTAGGGTTGCTAGGTTTTAATTAAGATTATTTGAAACAAAACACAATGGGCACATTATATTGAAAAAATAACAACTGCATTTGCTAGTTTTTTAAATGAGGTTTTAATATCATGACTGTTGGAAAATAATAAAGTTAATACAACTTACTACGTTTTAATTATGTATCAAATTTTACTAAACATAAAAAACATCTTTTAAGAAACCTAGTATGTTTATTTACTAAAATACAATAATAATTCACAAATAAAGTTAATGAAATAAAAAATATAATGATCTATCAAGTGATATATTTTATACAAAGAAAAATAAGTCAAATGTCATTAAAAATATTATAATATTATAATATATAGTCATTAAAAAACAAATAATTAAAACTCAACAGTGGTTAAAAATAAAATATTTTCACTACGCTTAATATTAAAAGAAAAACGTGTTTTTTTTGTTCTAGATTTTTGCAATAGATCTAAAAAAATTATTTTTCAGATGTATTGCACCAATCTAGAGCATTATCATTCGTTGGCAAAAATTGCTAAAATAATTTTTGCCTTTCATCTTGAAAGGCGGGGCATAATGATTGCAAAATTTTGTCTTTTTTAGCAGTATTTATTTCCAAAGGCTCAGAAACAGGACTTTCCGGCAAATTCAAATTAAATTTTTTTTAAGAAATCACATTCCTGAAACTCATCAGAAAAAGATTGTTTATAATAAAATTGTTTTGATCCTTTTCTAAACTGAATAATTTTAATAGACTCTAATAAAGGAATATTATAATTTTTTCTTTGCTTACAACCATCTTGAAATGAAAAAAAATCTGAATGGTTTAGAATTAAGCATTTTGTTTTTCGAGACGACTTTTCAATTATTTTTACGAGTTACTCAAAGTAATAAATGTTCAGATTTCTTTTCATTTCAGCACTTATATACCCATGAACAGAATCCGCTGCCATAAATGAATGTCCTGGCTCAAAGTATTTTATTGTGATTTATTCTGGACCCCACGAAGCATTTACAAACAAAGCAAGTGATGAATAAAGTGTCCAGTTCTTGTTTTGCGCTGAGCAATTGTCCACCCAAAAGACAAAATCGGCTACAACTGCATCATAACTTTTAATAATATTATAATAGGCTGAAGTTACGTCTGCCGCAGATCTTCCCCTTGTAGCTTCATGCCATACTATACATATATTTTCATCCAATTTTAGAGATGCAAAAGTTTTGTTTAAACGTTTTTTTTGTAAAAACAACAAGCCTAAAAAATATAATACGTTTCAAATACATGCACATTTTATAGCCAAGTTTTTTTTACTTACCCTGAAATAAAAAATGATTGTTTTGTAGACATTTTTGGAAGTAAAAGTACTTTTTGCATATCAACGCTAAATATCTTTCTGTTTTCATCCAGAGACTTTTCCTTATCAGTTTAATATTCTTTTCTAGCATCTGTATATCTAGTTTTGTGATTTGCCATTTTGCTGCAGGTTTCACAATTCTCGACAGGGCAGGTTTTATTTTCTAAGAGGTGGCTATTATATTTTAAACAGGCATCACACTCATTTTGAGAAGGGCGGCTGAATCCAATATTTTGTTAGTCGAATATTTTTCGGTAGAGATCGTAAGCTTTTTTCTTAAATCTGCTGCAATAATCATCCCACAGAAATTTAATAGTTAGTTCTGGAGAAAGGTAACGCCTATTTGGTGAATGTTGAAGATTATAGTGAGAAACAACTGGACGGAATGATTCAATGTGGGTTACCACTAATTTTTCTGTTTCCTCTTTTTTGCTTTGTAATAATCCTCTTGAGAATAATCCCCTTTCATCTTCTAACTTAGCAAGGCCCTCGGAGTTATTTGATTTTGATGAGAAATGACTGGTTATTATAACGCCTGTTTTTAGCCCCAAAGTATGTAAAAACATAGGCTTGCATACTGGTAGCATATCATTTTCATTAACAAGTGGTAGAAAATATTTTAAAGAAAATTGCTTGGGTTTTGTAGCTTCTTCACTTCGGTACTTTATTTTATTTTGAGTAATATAGGCTTCTAAAAAATGTCTTCTGCCAGAAAAGTTTAGTTTCCAAAATTGTTTCCTAATTTCGTCTCTTGAATTTTCATTTATTTTAAGAAAACACTTCTTTCTGCAAGTATTAGTGCACGGAGCTAGTAAGATATGCTTTTCGAGATGGGACGGTTTTTTCTTTTTACCTTTTTCTTTTAATCCGAGTACAACTTTGTTTGTAATATCTTTTAGCACTAATTCACAAATGTTGTCAATATCTTCGGTCTTTGGTGAATTTGATACCGCTACGGCATCGGTATCGTTAACGGCAATGGTTATCGGATGTATTTTCAGGGATTTCTCTTAGGTTATCAAGATAAAAATATTGTCTAACTTTTTTAGTTCGTTCAAGACTGGGATCATAGTCTGGGTCCTTATCGCTATCATCAAAATCAGAATAAATTGGACGGTTATCATCATCATCTAATGGCAAATCTTGATCTGGAGATGTGGATTTCGCCCTAAGAACAAACAAAAAGTTTAAAATATAATAAAAGGTACACCTTTTTGTAAAATTACTTACCTCTCCAAGCTCATTTGCACAATTTTTCGTGCACGGGATCCCATTATAATAAAATACCTCTCGTTTATTACCACAAAATCCAAAATCACAACAGCAAAACTACTAAAAACACGTGGACGCGACCGTGCACCATCACACCTTCACTACTACTACACTCTCCTCTATGAACAATTTTTGACTAACAAAAAATTTCGAAAACACTGTAACTCAAACATACTCATAAAAGCTGCTCTTCTGCGTATTAGAACTCTGGGAAAAAAATTGAAAAGACCTAGTAACTTGAGTTACTGAATTTTGCACAGCACAAATATAATTTTTTTGTATACTTACTAGAAAGATGCATGGTAAAATAGGCATTTTTTACAGATAAATTGGGCAGGAAAAAAGTCATATAAGATAACTTTTGGCGTCAAGTTCAAAAATCGATAATAAATTAAAACCTAGTAACTCTAGTTACTAGTTTGTTCCATATCACGGCAGAATAGTTAGTCGGACCAATCAGATTAGCGCAAATCGTACCACGCGGTGTGTCAGTTCTAGAAATTTGATTTTGTCTTTTTTTGTGCTATAACCCTACGACAGGTAAAATTAGTTAATTAGTAACAGGTTAGATTATAATAATAATTGTAGCATTATAAATTTGAGTAGGTCTAGGTTATACTTTAATTATGTTTGAGTGCAATAAATGTAAAATATCTTTTAAAAGTAATAGAAGCTATAAAAGACACTTTTATTATCATAGAAATGAAAAACGAGTAAAGTTTGTATGTTTTCATAAAGATTGTGATTTAAAATTTTGTCCATATAAGGCATTTAAGAGTCACATTAGTAGAAATAAAAATTTTCATCTAGGTGTTTTAGGTAGTATATTACGTGACGAATTAATTTATAATGTTCGCTAGAAAATTGTGAATATGAAAACAGAAATTAAAAAATTCTGTATACCCATGTTTATGAACACCTTACTGAAGGAAAAACGTTAAAATATTCTTTGTACTTAAATTGTAAATTAAATAAACTATTTATTAATTCATTAACATTAAAAACTCTATAAAATATTTTTAAGACATTCCGTTTCAAACAAGTATTTTTTGAAACCTAAAAATGAAGAGTTAATGGTACCAATGAATGCGAGCTATTTGACGATTCAGATGATACAACAATTGAATCATTAGAAACGTCTAATAAAATTTTAATTAATTGACTTTTTGTTTTATTTTTTTTGCATTAATGCAGATTCAACTTAATCCCTTATTGTGAATATTCCTGTTTAAGTAAAAGAATTTTACAATAAATGATGGATTACTAAATCTATTCAAAAAATTTACAATGATAAACAATTCATAAGAAATAAGTAAAAATTAATCTCAATACGTCTTCAATTTAGTCGTATCACGATATCAAAGTTGATTTATTTATGCATTTTATGACTTTGATACTCTCATTTTACGTTGAAATTATGGCCGAGTAGACAAACATTATATCCCACTTATTTTTGGTGCAGATAGTGGGTAAGTGTATACAAAATACAGGGTGTCCATTTATAAACTGACATATTTTAACTGCTTATAAGTCGAGAACGAAAAATGACAACAATGTGCGGTTTTCACAGAACTTCATCAATATTTTTGAAGTTTTTTTTGACAGTGTTGCCAAGTTTCAAAATTTACCTGAAATAGGAGGAAAAAAATTCATGATTTTCAAAGGCCGATTTCTCAAAAAATTTAAATGAAAGCCTGTTAAATCCCCTTTCCAAATTGTATAAATTGTCTTAAATTCATAATTTTTTTTTTACAGAGCCCCTTTTAGTAAATGACACCTTTTTGAAAATTTTCCTACAATAAGCACCTATTAAATAACATTCTCGGTATCAAGTGACAACAATAACAATTGTAGCTTGTCAAGGAGGCTGTGAGTTGCACAATTTGTTTTGTGGGCTTCAACTACTGTCAAATCTTTTTAACGTCATTCGTTGGGCAGTCCCAATAATTTGATTTCTATATTTATTTTTGTATTTTTTTAAGATTTTGAAAGGTTTAAATGTTTACCACCCGGGAAAAGGCGCGTTGCGTGTTATTATTTAGTGAATGCAAATCAGTTACGCAGACGAGAAGATTTAGGCTGATTTTTGAAAGGGCTCCACCTTCACGCAATTCTATACTTCATTGGGTATGCCAATTTTCCCAGGAGGGAACAGTTAAAAGAAAACTACTTACTTTTGGAAACAGATGGATAGGGCGAGCAGGTCCAATCGAGTGGGCACCTTATTCTCCCGATCTAACCATTCCAGATTTTTGTATATGGGGATATGTAAAAGACCGTTGCTACAATCCAACCCAAAGAAATTTGGATGAACTGTGCAACAACATAGTAAACGTTTTCAACCAAATTACCCCGCGAATGCTACAAAACGCCTGCGGCAACTTATTTCTCCGTCTACATTTGTGTTCCGAGCAAAATGGGGGTCATATTCAGCAGCTAATTTATTAGTTATAAATTAAAATTAATTTCTTCAATTGTTTGTAGTTAAAATTGTTGTAAATAGTTGTCATTCAATTCATAGAATAGATACTTTTTATAGGCATGGCAATAGCGCAAATTATTTAATTATGATCATGCTAAAGCGATACATAGGCAATTACCAGAAAATGTTCATCAATCACCAAATATGTATTCTACGAAAATGTTCAAAAAGGTGTCATTTACTAAAATTGGCTCTGTAAAGAAAATAATGAATTTATGACAATTTATACATTTTCGGAAAGGGGATTTAACAGGCTTTCATCTGAAATTAAAAAGTACAGGGTGATACATTTAAAATTTTTGAGAAATTGGCCTTTGAAAATCATCAATTTTTTTCCTCTTATTTCAGGTAAATTTTGAAACTTGGCAACACTGTCAAAAAAAACTTTAAAAATATTGATGAAGTTCTGTGAAAACCGCACATTGTTGTCATTTTTCGTTCTCGACTTATAAGCAGTTAAAATGTGTCAGTTTATAAATGGACACCCGGTATTACAGTATCTTAAGTCACTGTAAAAAAACATTAATGACTTGAAAAATTACAATGTAATTTTACATTTTGAGATAAAAAAAATTTACGCACTAAATCATAATAAATATACACAAATAAATGTACAATTATTGCTAAAAATACGTACGCACAATATGGTACATTTACATAATGTATTTATGGACTTAATGTATTTTTCCATTTATATTGGTAAATTTACATTTTAATTATTTACATGAAAATGTATAATTACATCAAAAGTGTAGAGTTTCAATCGAGAATTTATTTTACACACATTTCTGTAGCACTAAAAAAAACAATGATTTAGTGGGTATTTTCACGTTTTTTTTTTATCAATGTAGGTTAATCTTAAAAACTACCTCATATTAAAAAGATAAAAATAAGCAATTTTGTACTGCAATACCTCATATTGACAAAAGGCTTTTATGAAATTTAAATTATTAATGTTTGGCCAAGTTAAGAAATCTTTTAGAAAACATAAAAGATAAACTGAAGACTAATAAAAAGTTCAGAATCCATGAAACTAATTATAACCATAAGAAGTACATAGGACAAGCTAGAAGGTCAATTAATAACATTAAAAAACATGTAGATCATGTAAAATTTTTGAAGTTTGGCTGAACATGTTTTAAATACTGGTCTGTCTTTATTGAATTATTCACTCAATTAGTTATATCTTTAGTATATAATGCCACTTGTAAGTAGTTTTGGTCTATTCAATTGGTCAAATAACATATGTGTGCTAATTTTAAATTCGGATATTTGTACGGTCAATTAAATGTTATATCGCGATTTCTTAGAATGCAAAATTAGTCCCAATTCGTTTTTACATCAGTATTACGATTTATTAACATCAATATTATGGCACGTAGAACCAAATCTATGTCTATTAATGTCAGATATTAAAGCATCTATTAACGTTTTCAAGACAACTTAGAATTGAATTAAAATACTAATCATAGTTAAAAAGAAGAATGGAATTCTTTCTACAGTGACCGCCTAAAGTTCCGCACAACTTCGATAAAAATAGGAGACATGATTTTTTGAGAAAACGCTCGGACCCGTGGATTTTTATTTTGAGTTGCGCATTATTTCACATAAATTTTTGTATACAGGGTGGAACAAAAAACAGATATGACGTCATCGGTCATTTTTTTAAATGGAATGCTATATTTTTTATTGCATTTCTGAAATATAGGCGAAATTCCAAGCAAGTTTCGTAAAACACACCTTATCTCAAAACTCAACTGTTTCGGAAATATTTACATTTAAATAACAAGAAAATAAATAAGTACGTCTATTTACAAATTAAGGTAAATTCAAGGATAAATTATGGCTAATTTAACTGAAACCCAACAAATTGAAATTTTGATGATGCTAGGGTACGGGGATCAAGTGCGCACGCAAAAAGAAGTAAGTGAACTGTTTAATGCCAAATACTCAAACCATCCTATTTCTCAGTCAACAGTTAGTAGAATAGAGCACAAATGAATAACTTCAGGTCATGTTAGGGATCAGGACGTCCAAACATTTCTGAAGAAACAAAATTAAACGTTCTGGTCTCCGTCCAAGAAAATCCAAACAATGCAACTTCACAAATTTCAGTTGATAATAATATAGCCGGAACGTCAGTAAGACGCATCTTAAAATCAAATGAATACCACTCTTATAAAATAAGACTAATACATGAATTAAATGAGGACGATCCTGATCGAAGAAACCAATTTTGCGAGCAAATGATGAACATTTGCAATAATAACCGTCAGTTTGTGTTACGAGTTTTGTTATCGGATGAAGCAACTTTTTGTTTAAATGGTGTCGTAAATCGGCAAAATTGTCGGTACTGGTCAGTGTCAAATCTACACCGGGCAACTGAGGCTCATACATAGTACCGTAAATCTATTAATGTTTGGGCTGGTATCGTGGAAAATAAAGTAATAGGGCCATACTTTTTCGAAGAAAACTTAACAGGACCACGCTATTTGAATTTTCTTCAAAAAGATCTCATCCCTGCTTTGGCTGCCTTATAACCAGACGAACAAGACCAGACAGTGTTCCCAGGAAGATGGATAGGACGAAGAGGGCTAATAGAGTGGCCGGCCAGATCACCAGACCTAAATCCTTGCGACTATTTTCTATGGGGGTACCTGAAAAGTAAAGTTTATATTGGGAAGCCAAACAATGTAGAAGATTTGAAAAATAGAATTAGATATGAAATTATACGTATATCACCCAAAATAATTGATTGTGTTTTACATGAGTTTGCAAACCGTCTTGCTTTCTGCCAAGAAGTAAATGAGGATCAGTTTGAACACTTGATACATTAATAAGAGTTTTCACAGTTTATAACATTTTATCCTCCATTTTATCTTAATTTGTAAATAGACGTACCTACTTGCTTTTTTGTTGGTTAAATGAAAATATTTCTGAAACAGTTGAGTATTGATATAAGGTGTGTTAACTTGCTTGGAATTTTACCTATATTTTATAAATACAATAAAAAATATAGCATTCCAATAAAAAAAATTACGAATGACGTCATATCTTTTTTTTTGTTCCATCCTGTATACAAAAATTTATGTGAAATAATGCGCAACTTAAAATAAAAATCGACGGATCCGAGCATTTTCTCAAAAAATCATGTCTCTAATTTTTATCGAAGTTATGCTGAACTTTAGGCGGTCACTGTATATATAAAATCAATACTAAATAAACTGTGATGCCATTTTTAATCATCATCTTTTTAGGTGAAAAAATATGAGAAATGCGCAAGGAGTGTCTCATTGTTATTGATGAATCACGTGTGTTGGAATTAGATGATACTGGGAGCAGCTTTATATGTAATCAAGACAAGAAACCTTTTTTAAATAATTACACATTTTTGCAAATATAAGAATTTTCATTAAAAATAAATCAGGTTTTTCCAAGTGAAAAACCTTTAACATGCCTATAGACACATGATGTACATTCCCTCGGCTCATTTAGAAAATAAGTCAACGAGTATAGAAGAAGTGGCTAATAGGGTAATATTAAGCGAATAGGCTATTAACGCGAGACGGTATGTTGGGAGAAAAAGTGGCAAATTTATAAGTCATTAATAAAAAGTGCTCCCTGCCACAGCATTGGCTTCTTATTTATTTTGTCTATAATTTAAAAGTGGTATGCGACAGCGCCAAGAGATCCTTGCCGTGGGTAATTAGTACGCGAGTCTAACGTACCGTGACACCCTGCTCCCATATACAGGATGTAATGAATTCGCTTTAAAAAGTTCTACGAAAAAAATCCTTGAAATGTAAGTTAATAAAATATAAGAAATGAAAAAAGTAAGAGCAAATATCAACTAGATCTGAATAATTTCTTAATCAATAATTATCAATAAATTAAATTAAATTTCAATTGAATAATATGCTAGAAAGAAAAAAACTAAAAGATAGACTCAGTCTCGAACAATTTTTTTTCCAAAAATCAGATCCGTATTTAAACAAATAAAACTGATGATCTAAGGCCAAAGACGATACGTTTGATTTTAAATTTTATACTTGGCATAATTACGAAGGATATGCATAATATGTACCAGCGTCAAAGTTCGCAGGCAAACAAGGTTGCATTCAGCATATTTCGAAGAATTTTGGTAAATTAGTCAACATTGGATTTAATAGTCCACATCTTGACGTTTGTGCTTAATGTATGTGACTAAAATGCATGATCAAAAACAAAGAGGCTGAAGTAAAGTTCGAATTAAGGGCCGAGTTAGCAATACACCAGAAAAAAGCGAACGTTTTTTGCCATCTTCTGACGCCAAAGGCACCAAATACGGTTACTTTTTGTTTCGATTTTAAGCATATTCAACTCCTGCCCAGGATGGCTACTAATAATATACTCACCAGATTAGTCTTTTAGTTACTTTAGGTTTTGCTGTGTTTTATGACGACGAGGGAAACAAAAGAATAATTGTCTATAGTTATTATCGTTGACAGTTCTATGAGTATTTTGATGATGTTTGGCTACGATAATGGAGTTAGAATGCATCAAGAAGTTTGAGTATTTTAATCAAAAATACCCCAATCGCCCGCCAATATCGCAATCGACAGTTAGCAAGATTAAGCAGAAGTGTAGTCAATTCAGTTATGTAAGAGATGTTCCTAGATAGAGTTAATGAAAATAGGCAGTTTGAAGTTTTATTGGCGGTTCAAGATAATCAGCATGTAGCATCTAAGTAGGTAGGAAAGGACATGAATACTGGAAAAACAAGTGTTCTTAAAATACTACATACGAATAAATACCACCCTTATAAGATGCAACTTCATCAAGAACTCTTCGAAGGAAACTTTGAAAGGCGCCTTAAATTTTGTGAGCTTTTGTAAAAGATGTGCTAGCAGAATCCAAATTTAGTGAAAAATATACTATTTTCCGATGAAGACACCTTCTGTTTCAATGGTCGCGTAAATACCCAGAAGTATCGGCACTGGTCCGATGTAAATCCGCACTGGATAAGAAAAGGACATACACAATTCAATCAAAAAATAAACGTGTAGGCTGGCGTTGTTGGTGAAATTCTTTGAAAAAAATTTAACACACTTTCCCAAAAAGGTGGATTAGAAAGAACGGTGTTATTGAGTGGCCACCAAGATCACCGACATAACACAACTAGACTTTGTTCTACTGGGATCCCTTAAAGGAGTGGCCCTTTAATTAAGAGGCCATTATTTAAAAGCCAACTGGCAAATCCGAATCCGTTAAGAAATACGTCGAATAACGTCCGAAATGGTTCAAAATGTGCAGCAGGAGTTTTTAGATCGAATAGGCTATTATCAGTTGAATAACGGAGAATATTACGAGCATTTTCTGAAAAAAAGTATATTTAAGCTTACGAAACTATGAATCTATCATGAACTTTGTGTCCAATAGAATAAAACGTTTTAAAATTTATTTTATTTTTCCTTTTCTTTATTTCAATTTTCAAATTTTGAATGAGAATAACTCCCAGACGATTATACTTATTATACTTGGACTTGAAAAATGTTTAGAATTTTAAGGGCAATCCACAAATGCAATAAAAAAATTGGGTTGCAATTTAAAAAAGAAAATTTAAGCAAAGCTCTGCTTCAACTAGTCTGCGCTGTATCGTTCGACAGGAAACATTAGAGCCCCCAGCTTCAGCCAGAATTTGCTTTGCTGACAGAAAAGGATTTGCCTGGGAGATCCTTTTAATTTTTCTATCCAGTTTCTTTGAAGTTTTTCTCGGTCTACCCGTCTGTTTTCGGTTAACTACTTTTCCTCTAATTCGATAGTTCTGAATGGTCCTCGACGCAACAGATTTTGAAACCCTTAGTTCTTGTTTTATTACGTATTGTGGTGTTCCCATCTTATACGATGCAATAATTCTTTTTTTAAAATCAATAGAAAAACTTTTACCATGAGGCATTTTTAAACAAAATATAGATTTGATACCGACCAAAACCGATGTTTATCTACTAATGGTATGAACAATATCGATCAAGTCGCTTTATTTTTGTCTGTGAAAAAATGCATAAAAACATACAACAATTTACTAATCTCTTGCTATTCATCACAAGAAGCAAAGAATGTTTAAATACGATTAAAAAAGGTATGTACTGATACTATAAAATTGTTCCTAATTATACGAGGTACAGGCACAAAGTTTTTTAGGAATATTATAGCGTCGCTTAATTTTTGTCCGATACTGTATATAACAAAAACCATGAAAAATTAAAGCAAAAATATTATTTGTAATCTTTGTTGTTTTTTGATAGTTTTTGTTTATTTAAGAATGAGAAATAAACATTTGATATAAAAAAAAATAGTTTTTTTATCGAGTAATATAAATTTAATTTACATTTTTAATTTTTTTTTTTTGGATTTTAAGTTTCTATTTGCTTTTACAAACTTTTTTTAATAATAATATATAATAATATACAATAGTGGTACTTTTTTTAAAACGCTTAAAATAGAAGTATTTGGATCTGATGTAATTGACTATAGTGATCCTAAGAAAAAAAGTTGATGGTGAACTCTAAAAGACAAAACGTCGTATCATCAATTTCAAATTACCATCATGAAGGGCGAAAAAAGTGGCTATGAAAAAGTTTATTTTTACTTTGTTCTACGACTTTACATGACAGAAAATAATTTAAAAGATTTTTTAATTTATTCGGATATCTCCGGAAATACTCGTAAGTTTTAAATTTTTACAAAACATTTTAGGAAGTATTAAATTACGCTATTTTACCCTAATTTTACTGATCTTTTATCTTTTAATTTTTTACACTTAAATTTGGGACACCCTGTTGTTTTATTTGATAGTCGTAGAAAAAGTATAGTCTATAACATGTGCGAAATAGAAAATTCTACACTCGTAGAGCTTTCTACTCGTGTAGAATTTTGCTTATTTCGCAGTTGTTATAGAATATACAATTTTTTCAATTGTAAACCGTCTTGAAGAGCTGGAAAGTGACCAAGAAGGTAATACTTTAAGCAAAGCTGCCGTGTTTAGTTCTTCACTAAAACAAAGTGATTTCATAATACTTCTAGATGTAGCGACTTATTGCTTATCGCATACCCTTGCATTTAGTAAAAGCTTACGGAGCATTGATCAAGATTTGTCAACAGCTATTTCGTTTGGTCGACAATATTAAAGCAGTTTTTGAAAATATGAGGATACAAGTTGACACGGAATTTCAATCCTTATACAGACAGGCTAATAAATTAGAAATTAAAACGACAAATTCTATGCCACATGCATGCTCCCGGCAAACCCAAAGAAGTAATTTGAAGGGTACAGGGAAAAAACCAGATATGTCACTTTTTATTGAAAATCTCGGTAGAGGCGCCATTGAATTCTTCGAATGAAGACGGTTATTTTAGAGTACTAAAACCGGGAAACAACCACCGTGGTCTTGCGTAAATTAGTATCTAAAATATAGCGTACCGAATAAAAACCAGCTTAGTCCAAACGTCCAGGGAAAAAACCAGCGATGTCATGTAAACAAACCGGCTGATGCAATATCGTGTATACGCAAAAGTGTGACTTCTTGTTTGTCTGTTTGATTAATAATAAACCATTATGGCTAATAGTGATTCAAAGGGATCCGTTGAGAACAAAATTATGCCTTCAAAAGAAAAGAAAGAGAACCGGTCAGATGTCAGAGCTCTCTAAAATGTTGAAGTTATCCACTCATGAAGCTGGACAGCCTTGTAATGGCTCAAGATTAAAGTGCTTTGAGGTACTTAATGAGGCGCAAAGAGCAGAAATATTGAGACATTTTAATACTCTGGGCTCTCACGATGAGCAAAACTATTATTTAGCTGGTTTAATTACAGTCTTACCTGTCCAGCATAGAAGACCTCGTCAAAACGAGAATACTGCCAGTTTCCATGATGCAAGTTATGCGTATCGAGTTTGAGTTCGCGATAGTGATATTCCGGTGTGTGCCAAAGCTTTTTGTTCCATTCATGTGAATACAAAAAATAAAATAAATTATATAAAGGAAAGCCTCAAACGAAGTGGTGCAGCTTCAAGGACAGACGTGGAAAGCATAGTGAAACTCATAGGAAGCTGGACGACTTAACAAAAGGTTTGGTATGTGACGACATCAAAAGTCTTAAGGGTCGTCAGAGCCACTATAGTCTAAAAGATACAAAAAAGACCTATTTACCAGAAGAACTTACAATCAAAAAGATGTTTAACCTCTTTAAGGAAAGCATTTAAATGCTAAAGTCTTGTATGAAACGTACAGAACAATCTTTAATGAAAAAATCAATATTGCTTTTGGATACCCTAGAAATGACACATGCGCAACGAGTGATGAATTTCAAATTAAGCTTAAAAGTTTGACTGATACTGATGAAAGTAGAGAATTAACCGTTATGAACGAGTTGCATAAAAGAAAGGCTGACGCGTTTTATTCAAGGAAAGGCAAGCCAAAAAAGCTGCAAAAAAAGAAACAAAAAGGAAGCCATCTGCATAGATTTTGCAAAAAATATTTCAATTCATAAAATTGCCACTAACGACGTGTATTATAAACGCCAATTGTCTATGTACGCCTTTAATGTACATGTCCTCTCTTTGGGTCGATCTATTTTTTATACCTATCATGAAGGAGAGGCTAAAAAAGGATCAAACGAAGTTGCATCTTTTCTTCTCCATTTTATCAATAATTATTTAGACGACGATGTTGAAGAACTGCAAATCTTTTGTGACTCTGCTGGAGGACAAAATAAAAACGCTATCATTTTTCGATTTATTCATTTTGTAGTAAACAACAAAATTCATAATCTGAATGAAATAAAAATCACATTCCATATAAGAGGACACTCCTATTTGGAATGTGACAAAAATGTAGGATTGTGGGATTTGAAGAGCCCCTTTGAGGTCCCGGAAGAGTTCATTCCCGCTCCAAACCATCGCCGTTTGTTGTAGTGAGTGTGTCACAAAATATGATACTGGATTGGAAATAATTTTTAGACACAATATATTTACAAAAATGCCCATTTAAAATTCAGATTTTGAAGGAAATAGTGGCATCATCTGACCATAGCCGCCTTATCTACTACCGTTCAACATACAATGGACCAGTTTTGTCTGGATTAATATGAAAACGCTTTGACCGAAATTCAGCTTTAAGATGCGGAGAATTTTTGCTGCCCGTTCCGGTATACGATGGTAAGTTATAAGAAAATTTTAAATAAAAATGAGATGTATTAATTTTCGTAATTTTTTTACAGGTTCATTACCAATTCTAAAGGCTAAGTTTAACGACCTAATGAGCCTCATGAGGTTTTGTAGTCCAAAAACCGTGACATTTTTTCAAAACCTGGCTCATCTCTGACTTAATTTTTAATATGTTGATAAATAAACATTAAATATACCAAAAAATTAAATCTTGTTTTTTATTTCAAAAATAAAAGCAGCTGGTTTTTGTCGGTTTCAGGTGACATTGCTGCTTTCTGCAAAACCCTGAGTGATGCAGATTTTTTTGCAATAAAGCCATATTTAGTTTTTCTAAACCAAAAAACCATAGTCATAATACTTTAATGGTATATGCTGCCTAAGAGCTCTTAAAGGCTTGATTCCTGTACAGATTTACAAATATAGTGACATATATTAGAAGCTTCTGCAATATATGAGAACGATATGCTCGGATCAGCTACTGACCTAAGTTCCGAGCTAAAAATTTGAAGGCAAAAGTGGCAATGACAAATAACTGTTGTTAAAGTATTGCTCCACATATTTGCAATTCGACCCGGAATAACAGCAGCTGCGGAAAGAAAGCTTTTTAGTTTTCAGGAGATTAAAAACATCTCTTCGTAGTACAATGGTGAGATAAGATTAAATAGACTGGCAATCACTAATTTAAATTCATGTCTGGAAATTAGTATCGACGAAGTGATTAATCGCTTTCGCAAAATGAACAAGCACACTTTTATTCAATAATTAAATAAATAATATATAAATGAATTTTATCAAAAAATAATAAATGCACTAATCTTTTTTACTTAATTTTCTTGTAACCCCTCCTCTTTAGTTCATCCTAGATCCACCACTGGTAAAACTATAAGCACTACCATGTTCAAACGCGTTTTTCTCGATTTGGCATTTTTAGACTTATACTCGTTTTCTTAGCCATTATAGAAATTTGATCAGAAAGTTGATATGGACAAAGTCATAGTAAAAAAAGAGATTTCACGAGACATAATTTTCTTTTAACCCCTTAATACCAGACGAACTGCTTACTGCTACCCTAAAACGAATACATAAATATTTCTACTCCTAGTCATGATATATTGATTCACTTTCGAGAGAATCAAATAATGATTTTTCTCTAATAGGTTTCGCTTATTAATCAAACGAAAGTGAAAACTTCGAAAGATGTTTCACATGTTAATATTTAAGTCACCGACGGTGTAACGAGAGCGCAACAAAGTAAAAGACACTCGCCGGTAAACGAAAATAAAAGCTCGATCCGTCGAAGAATATTTATGGCACTGTTATTAATTATTTAAAACGCCAGCGGTGCAGAACTAATTTTGAATAAATATTTATAAAACAGGTGGGTAATGGCAATAGACGCGGTCGGCCGTCCACATTGGCAAAAATAGATCATCCCGTATTCGTTATTTATTATCGATTTTAGTGCGAGTTTTGTTCGATATTTGAATAATTGGGTTATTTTATTTATGTCTGCTTATTTTTCTTTATTTTTTTAAATTTAAATTATCATGCGAGGAGACTAGTACATACACATTTTCGGTGATATACAAAAGTTCTTTATTAATTGTTATATCGCCGTTTCAATTTGAAGTATCAAGAAAATTAGTAATAAATTGATGTTTTTTTATTGTAATTATAGTACAATATTAATGTTTATATAATTTGTTAATATATTTTTAACGATCTAATTACTTTTCAATTTTTTTTCCAATATTCCTATTTACTTATGGATACAAATATTAAAAATATATTATGATATTATCACAGACCAGCAATTTTTATATTGATGTAACAATTTTTATTTTATTCCTATATTAAGTAATTAAAATATAGTTGATTACCAAATTGGCTGATTTAATTAAGGAACTTTGACGGTATTAAACTGTTGACATGGCAATCAAACTAATAACTACAACATTTTTTCCTTCAGTTTAATTCCTTGGATATTATTTTAGTACAATAAGGTTTTAAGATCAAAAGGTCCATTTTGTTTGAAATTTTATTTCACTATCGATTTTATGTACTTTAAAAACTTGCATTTTATATTTGAATTTCTTTTTACAATAATCTCCGATCACGACATTTTCAAAAAAGTGGGACAGAATACAACACGTGTGATTATAATTATAGTGATGATGACTTGGAACAGTGGTTTTTTTAACACGATTACAATGCCAATGCTCCTAAGCTTTTATTGTTTAAGTTAGCAAAATATCATTTTTTATTACCTATCTATTTACTAATATAATAGAATAGAATAGTTAATACTTTTGTTAAAACGTATGAGAGAAAAAGTTATAGGGTATTATATTTTCTTGTCATCCGTATATGCTATATCGTTTTATCCTTGGCGATTGTCCTTTGTTTGTCAAATTAGGTCGCCTAGATAGACATCTATCGCGGGAAATTCTGTGACCCCGTTTTATGCACAAGCACTTTTCCCAACGTCTGGAATGAAGCAAAAATCTGCCGTGTCTTTGAGTAAGGATAAGGAAGTATAGTGAAAAGCTATTACTTAATCTCTATTTTATCCATCAGCATCAGCAGCAAAAAATTTTTTTTCAATGTACAGGCCTTTGATAGACTGTACCTTGGTATTCTCTCCAAAAGATTTTAAAGAATTACCTTTCATAAACGTCTAGTAGAGTTTTTCATATCATACTTCGAAGGGTTCAGATCATCTATCTATATTGCCCCAAGTGCTGCACACTAGTGGAGCAAGCTTCAAACTCCATTTTTGTCTATGACTTTTATCAGTAACATTTTTAAACACAATAAGCTTTTAGAGTATGCCGATGACATGAAGGTTTTTTATCTTTTTAAGAATCGTCATGATTGGAGGCAAGTGCAAACAGATTTTGATGGGGCTTATAAATGGTGTAATTATAACTCCCACTTGAGCTTGTAAGAAGATGGCAATTTGTTTGCTCAAAGATGAGATTGACTTATTATTTTTTAAATAATAAATACTACACTTCTAAATTGTGACTCTGTTCGTGACCTGGAGGTCTGTGTTGATAAAAAGCTTACCTTTATTGCTCATATAGACACCTTCATAAAATCTTTAAACACTATTTCTAGGCTTCATTATAAGACCAACAGAACTATTTTCTAATACCTTAAGCAGAACAATTTTGTTTAACTCCCTAGTAAAATCACGCCTTCTGTATGCATCTTTATTATAGTTTCCTAGTTATGCTGTGATATTAACAGACTCGAATCAGTTCCACAAAAATTCTACAACTTGTTAATTTTAGGATGAATAGTGCATAGCCTGAGAAGGGATTCAGTCAGCAGCTAGTGCTTGGAATATTTAATGCACTACCTCTCCATCAATCTGGTGTTTCTAAGGGTTTAGTGTTTTTATTAAAAACGTGTGATAATTAAATTGATACTTCAGATCTATTATCAGTTTTGAATTTTGCTGCGTGCTGCATCTATACTAGAAGAAACAAAGCATTTTAATACTTATAGCACTAATTTGCCCAAGGAAGGGCCTATATATTATCTCAAAAAATTGGCAAAAAACAACCTTGATAATCTTGTGCAACTCTTATGGGGCGCTGTACCATCGTCACCACATGAAATTGAAGTACAAAGTGAGCATAATTACTCAAAAGTTCCTAACGCCTATTTGCAACTCAATCCTAAAGTGTGTCTCAAGATGTAGGCAATGATGTTGCTCAAATTGAGATAGAATACCTTTATTCAGTTAATAAAGAAGCTCTAAGTTCATTTCAAGAACAAAAATCTTCAAAAATCAAGATTGCAAATTTTACACGTTCTTCAGACCTTGACACTGTGAAACTGGATAGTACGTCAATATCCTCCAACTCTGATTTCTCTAGCTTGAAAACTAACACAGGCCTTAGTGACAAATACTCTTTTTTTTAAATAATAAACGGAGCTTAATTTATTTTATTATATTTCATGTTCCATACTTATTAATTGGCAGCAACCCCGCTTGCATTATGACATATTTAACCTATTGTGACTTACCAAAACTACCCTGTAGGAAATTGGCAATGAAAATAGGCCTTTAGAAATTACTATTTTTTTTGTTAGAGTTAATATTTTGCTTTTATTGATTTATGTATAAAACAAATTCGAAAAAAAAATATGGTAAATGTTTTAATTTGAACAGTATTTGTGTTATATTTAGTCATTATTAATTAATTTATTCACAATCAGATTTATTTAAAAAAATAGGTACAATTTCGGTTTTTGTTATAAGAATTTATACCTTGTTTTTCATAATATGTGGATATATATTTATACTTTTACGGATATACTTTTCTAAATAGAGAGATTAAAAATGATGTTTTTATAAAACTACCAAAAACGGTTTAGGGATAAGGAGGATAGAGTACGTAAGCTGAAAAAGTCCTCACCGGAATCACAAAATTCATAATATCAGAAATGTTGTTTAAAATATGAGTATTGAATATATCTTAAAAGTAATCGATAATAATAAAGTGTATATTTTAATTTACGTGGATTACCTAAGTTGAAAATGTAATAAAATTCTTAAATAGTAACTTTAAGATGAATAATTTGGGTAGGGTTAAGCAGTTTTTAGGAAAAAATAGAATACAAAAATTATCTGAAGGTATAATCATTATAAACCGAACAAGATATTTGACAAATGTTCTTAATAAATTTGAGTGTACCGATAGAAAGTCCTCTTTATGATACATCTTTAAAGTGTTTAATTGTATAGTTTTATGAGCCTCTCGGAAACTGTCAACAGTTAGTCTTCAACTAAAGCCGAATATATAGCTTTAAGTCAATGCGCTAGTAAAGCTTGTTTGCTCAGATATTTGTTTAATTATTTGAAAGTTTGTGACAACGTTGTTCAGGTGTTTGTGTCCTCGTACAATCAAACTGCTATAAAAGTAACCAATAATCCTGAATTTCATAAAAGACTTCTAAAGCATGTGCACATAAGATTGCGAGAGATCCTTATTAAGAGATAAGATTATCATTTTGCGAGACAATATTAAAGACAATGTGGTTATGATAATATTTGTCAGGACGCATGAGCAATAAGCCGAATTATTTACTAAACATGTAAGTTTTATATAGGTTCAAAAGCTTTGTAAAAATTTAGGTACAGAATAATTTGTTTTGCCGTTATTAAGTTACATAAACTAATAAAAATAACTCATGGTGTTTCAATAAACTTCTGACCTCTGTAAAAAACATAAGCTGTGAGTAATTTCAAAACTGTTTTTTCAGAATTACATTGTTAGATATTTAAATATTCAATGTACTACCTACTTTACCAATTAGTGAGTTTGATCTTGTTATTTGTTACATTTCTATATAAAAAATCTGTCTACAAACAAAACATCTTTTTTATTTCTTCTTCCTTTTTGTGTTTTAAAATCTCACCAGATAAAAAAAAGTAAAATGAACAAAATCGAACAAAAATACATAAAGTTTCTCATAACATGAAAAAGTAAAAGAGTAGATAGTTTGAATGTACATATGTTTTTACTTATTTTCAAAATAAATTTTTATCAGTAAATGGACGTTTTATTTCAATATGAAGGAGATTATAGAATTTAAAAGCAGGTTCTATACCATAATACAATATTGCAACATAGAGTCGCCCAAAGAAAAGAAAACTATTAATAGTAATTTGTTATTTAATATTACTCTAAGCTGAAAATCTGTAATTCATTTTTCGAATTTTGTTAGCAGCTTCTACAATAATTCGAAAATGCTCTGACCAATTTTAGAAAATAATCCATAATAAAGTTATTGAGTTATTGATCAGCAGAACATAAGGAAAAAGAAATGAAGTTTGTTTTATTAGTACTAACGCTTAACCAGTTTAGATTCAACCCGTTTTTTATAACTCGCATATCAGCTTGTACTTCAGAATATACTGCAACTCTACTGCTGTGTCATCTGCGTATGATATAATAAAATACTTCTCCACGAATTAAAACTTTGCCAACGCCATTAATATAAATTAAGAAAAGAAGCAGCCTCAAAACCAAGGAACGTCACTTACAACAGTTCTATCCGAATTAACAGCATTATTCAAAACCACACTGTTTGAATTCATGTTTTTTAAATATGATTTCGAAAGTTCTAGAGCAGTTTCCCTAATAAATTTTTTTCCAAAAGAATTCCATGTGAAATAGTATCAAATGCTTGGGCTAGGTCCATAAAACCACATATACTCTTTTGTCTTAATTAAAAAGGTTTAAAAATGTACTGACCAGTTCAAAGTTTGTATCGTTTATAGTTTTTTGAGGTTAAAAGCTAAATTTATTGGTTAGAAAGCGTTGAGTTGGACTGGATTGGGTTAGACACATACCAGCCCTTACACTCTTAAATTTTATATATCAAATGAGCGATCTTTACCATTTTTAATTAATAAAAAAAATTAAACAGTTAGTGCGTTTTAAAATAATTTAATTGTTTAAAGATTTTTATATTAGTAACATAAACATTGAACAATAGGAAATTTAGTTAATATGTAATGAAATTTCAAGTAAAAATCCTTATCATTGATTTTGTTAATAAACGCCCTTGATGATTAATCTAAAGTGACTTCTAAGCTTTATGGACTTTTGTCAAGCATGGCAATACTACCAAAACTAGGTAGCCAGGCACTATATTATCTTCCACAATTTTATCATTTTCAAACTTCAAACACATTATTTTAATTTAAATCTTCCTAATTGCATTAAATAAAAAATCAAAGACATACTCTATAAGCCAAATGAGGCGATTAATAATGAACATGACGGTACAGCTGGATAAATTGAAAAACAGTCGATTAACTTAATTAGCTCAACCTTATTTACGTCATTAATCCGAACATAAAATTGCAGCATCAAGTAGAATTAAGTGATCAAGACTTAATTCAACATTTTAAACGCGTTTAATTAATTTTTTTCTAGTTAAAATAAAAAATAAGTGAAAAAGTAGCCGCTCCTCTGCTTCCTTATTTCCATAACCCCACAAATTCCAATTTGTACATGCCCGACCGATTTATCTTAACGAATCATTTTTCTTGTTTAGGAATTTTAAGTTCGCGTATTCGCGGCTTCTTCCTTCTCAATTCCCAATTATAGCTTCGCCTGCGGCGAGATTCCTATGATTGTTATTTCGCCATAATTTGTCTTAATCCCCGGTTTTAACTAGCTAAACTATCGGTTAACGTTTTCAGCGTTAAATTGAAACAGCTCGGGTTTAAGGCCCTCCGGTTGGAAAACAGTCTGGTTGTATAGACAATAGGGAATATTTTAAGCCATTTATTGTCTTAAAGAATATTGTTGTTCTTTAGATATCTGTTCTTTAGATAAGTGGGATTTTCATTCTTAAGGAAGCATATTATAAAACACTAAATGCATTTTATACTGTCTTTTTATTGATGGATTTTATCTCTTTATTTGTTATAAGTACTATGAACTAATAAATGGATTATAAAGTCGTTTTCTATTATTTATTCTTATTTTTAATATTTTTTCAGGCAGTTGAAATTAATTTTTATTATTACTCGAAAATTGTGTACTAATGCTGGAAAATGCTGAGAAATTAAAAAAAAAATTTACAACCACAAAAAAAACTTTTAATTAAATTGACATTGTTCAAATATTTTATTTTACCATTTTCTATAAATAGAGTTAACAAAGGAGAAAAACCACATCCACTTCTTACAAGAGGCCAGCGATAAGGATGTTATTCCGGTGGGTTTTGATTGAAATCTATGATGTCAAAAACAAGATCAGTGCAGTAACGAACTGATGCGATCCCAACTTGGCAACTTGAACACCATCGTTGGAGGAAGGCATAGCTGGCAAATGACTGTGAACAATAGTACCAAAAAATTATAGAACTTTCTATACATTAAAAATATGAGCCAATATTTGTCAAGATTGTCCTGTCAAAAGTTGAAAGGAAATTTTGAAACACAAACACCAGTCGAACTTTCAAAAACTGAAAACTCCACCCACGAGCAAGACGGACCCAATCCGTCCAGCATTCATTGGAATTGAATGCTGGACTTTTTATTGTCAGATTGTTTCGAATCTATCACATCTACCTTAAAATATCTTAAAGTTTAGAAGACATTTGCATGGTCAACCTGGTGTATTATCGTAGATACGACGAGCCTATGGAAAGTTCTTCGGCCAATCTATTTTAGAATTAAAAATAGGACTTACAAAGACAAACCGCTAAAAGGTATATCACTTCCTTCAGTAGCAGTACAGTGCATTCTACCAGTGTTACGTCCTTCCTTAGACTTTTCCTCATAATATAAGTGATTCTCTATTGGGCACATTTGTACAAAAACTTTCAACATCAAAGCTTATTAGTTTATCGGTAGGTCTAGCGTAAGTGGCCTGATAGCGTAAGTAAGCACGTATTAAAAATCCCGATTTGGTAAAGAATATGGGCTACGAGTTTTTCAAAAACTACGGCCATACAGATTTTTTAAAGTATGCCTCGATTCGGCCTTCAAGAATGAATAATGATAGGGCTATTGTGACCAATATTAGAGCGTTACAATATTGTAATGGGCAAATTTCATTCAACTTAAAATTTTCTGACGAAGACTTCACCCCCTTCCCCTAAGACAAAAAAATTTTGACTTTAACAATGTAATATCATTTTTAAAGTAATTTTTTTATCATTTACACGTCTAGATTTTATCTTCTATTAAAGCATTGTGCCCATCATTTTTACGCAGACGACACGCAGTTATATTATTCATTTTTACCAGGAGATTTTAAAATGGCTGAGTTTAAAATTAATCAGGATTTATAAGCTATTTGTGATGTTTCTTCAAAGCATTTATTAAAATTAAATCCTTCGAAGTCATCTATAATATTCATAGGTAATCGAACTAATGTAAATAATATTTTAAATGGTATAAACATTAAATTGGGGGACGAAAGAATTCCAGTTGTTGACAAATGTAAGAGTTTGGGCCTTATAGTAGATAATAATAATCGTTTTAAACATCACGTGTCTAATATTCTTAAAAAGGCATATCTTACTTTAAAATTAATTTATTTGCATAGACACTATTTAAGTAAAGATATTAAGAAGCTTTTATGTGATTCATTGGTCCTTTCACAATGTAATTACTGTGATGTAGTGTATGGCTGGTGTCTTGATTATGAGGATAGAGGTAGACTGCAAAAGCTCCAAAACTCTTGCATTCGACTAATATTTGGCATTCGCGGGAGAAACCGCATTTCCCATAAACTTCACGAACTTGGATGGCTAAATATGCATAATCGAAGAATTGCTCATTCTTTAACATTTTTATATAAAATTTTAATATATCGTAATCCGCCCTATCTCTATCAAAAAATAACTTTTAGAAATGATGTACACCATTTAAATTTAAGAAGAAATACTATTCTCATTCCGAGACATAAAACACAGTTATTTAAACGATCAGTTTCTTACAATTTTGCTTATCAAATAAATTCTTTAAATTTGGATCTGGACCGATTATCAATTTCTTGTAATACTTTTCGTAATAGGATGATTGTACATCTAATGAATCAGCAGGGTATATAATTTAAGTTCTTCTTTTTTAACTTTTTGAATGGTTGTTTTCTTGAGTAATTTATTACAAGTTTTGGTATTGGGATCATTTTATTTATTTATTTATTGTCTGTAATAATTTTTCTTTTTTTTGTTATTTAACAAAAAATGTAATCTGTTTTTTGGGTATTTGCAATGTGTATTGTTTTGCTTGATGTTAAACTGTCAAATTTAGAATTTAGAACTTTTATATGTAGGTTTATTAGGTATATGATTAAAGAAAAAGCTGTATTTAATCAGTTATTAGTTAAGCGTTACTGTTAATGAGCGTTACTGAAATTACCATTTTTTTTTAATGAAGTGTGGGGCCACAATGTTAAAGACCAGAATCTGCCATGGCAGAATTCTGAATTTGTAGGCCCTTTATTTGCGTAAATTTATTACTAGATTTTGTAAACTTGTATTTTTTTTGTTTCTTCTATGCAAATAAAAATATTTATTATTATTATTAATATTTCCGCCTCTTTACCAATCGCCTCTTCCAATTACGAAAAAAAAGTATGATAATTTACAGAGCATTAAGGCTACAATTCCTAAAGATTGTTGGAGTTTTTATGAGCAGTTGCCTTACAAGTAAAAATATTTTGCCAAGAAAAGTTTTGTCAGCTTTTATTTTTCATTTTTTTAATTTAATTTTATTTGTATTAGGTTGCTACGTAAAAAATACTTTTATAAAAAGATGTTGATTTTAAATTTAGAAAAACACCAGATCACAAACTATTTGAAGTACCTGATAATGTGATGATATTATTAGAATGTTAATAGGTATTTAATTATGTTAGGAAATAGGTTTAGGGTATTAGTACACAAATTTGTATGATGTTTAATACTCCTTTGCAGAAAATATTGAATATTCTCTTATTTTATTTTCTGTAATAAATACACAAAATTTATTTGTGTTTTTTTTGTAGTTTTTTAAGAATGCAATAATTCCTCGTATCTGTATTATTTAGACACAGTACCTCGTAAATGTAGTTTATTTAAAAAAAAAAAGAAAATTATAATTTTTTTCTAGACTGATGTCATTATGTTCCTGCTAAATAAATAAATGTATGAAAAAAATCATTACTTGTCGTTTATTACAAAAATTAAACAGTTTTATTGCTCTCCTGAAAAATTTCCAAAATGTTACTTACAAGGTCCTGTTTTTTTACCTTCGATATTAGAATATTCATCAGTTTCCTGGAACGCAATGTATCACAGAGAGGTTCGTCACTGTTTTACATATGTAAGAAAAACTTAGTATTAAAAATTGAATTTCCTTATATCAAGATGGAAATGTTTAGATGTGTTTGTTTCTTGTTAATAAATATCTAAACGATATAATTAATTCCTTCTTTTACAGCTAATGTTGATTTAATTACACTACGGTTCAGACCAATTTTTTGCTTCCACTGGCTATCTCAAATTAGTATAAAAATTCAACGTTAATATGTGTCTCCCTATAACCTTTAAACTGTAAATACAACAGAAAATATTTTTTTGGAATATTTTCTTTAGTGGACATATTTTGGGAAAATTCAGGTTTAAAAGCCATAACAAGTAAAAAACATTAAAAACCAGGAAGTTGTTATAAAACAAATACAAATCATTTCACCGCACTGAATCGAATGAAAAAATTACCACAGTCGATATATGTTACATTAAAAGCCTAAAGCATTTAGTTGTCTTACAAGTAAAAATCTGGGTTAACTATAGTCAATTCACCTGCGAAATGTGGGTCGTAACAGTGCTATTACACTTGTCTCGTCGATTACTGTTGCTTGTTCAGCCATTTTTTATGGTTCATCGGTTTCAAAGGACAAGCCTACCGGCCGGACTTGCTTTGCCTTTCGATTATTATTCATTACTACTTTAATTATTGGAAATATTTCATTTATAATAATTATTGTTTATAAGAAATAATAACTTGTTCACTTAGAAAATCTGTACTGTTAAAAATGCATAAAAAACAACAGGTGTTTCGTTTCAAGTAGTTTAATTCACAAATTTCACCAAAAACATTTAGGTTATATTACCTGTTTTAAGAAAAATATTTTTTTATCAGTAAAAGCATCTAAAAAATAGGTAATTTTTATTCTATTTTAATTGGACCAAACTAGACAGGATTAAATTGAAAAAATAATTAGTATGCAAGGAATTTATAATGTTTCTTAAAAAAATATTCATAAAATAATGTAACATAATTAAAGATTTCCTTTCAAAGTAAAATACCTTCACAATTAATTTTATAAACAATGATTATAAATGAACGTGACTCTTAGAGTCAGATTTTATGTAAATTAGTCAAACATTGTTATCGTACTTGAATAGGACCTACCGCCAGAATATCAATACGCATTTTTTGTTTGTAATTCTCGGTAAATATAAGTTATCATATATTCAGTAGTCGCGATGTTCATGGTTTTGTCCTCGTATTAAAGTTATTTAAATTGAAAATAATTTGTCGGAAATTGACCAAAAAAAGATTAAAAATAAAGATTAATTGTGATTTTAATTTCATGAACTGTTTTTGCCCTCGGGGGAACCTGTAACCCCTAGAGGGCGCGTCCCCAGGTGGCGGATAGGGGAATGCCTTCCAGATATGGGTGGTAGGAGGGAAATCAAATACCTCCCGCGGACCAAACAGGTGTAGGTGTCTGACTCCAGAGGAGCGACCCAAAACAGCGTCTGACCCAAAGTGGGCGGCTGAAACCAAAACTGGCCAACCCGCTAGGCAAGCGTGACCTTTTAATGCCAAAACCCTTCCAATGTTGAGTTCTAAAACAGATATACCCCAGGCCAGTAGAGTGAAAAACTCAGAATCTCGCACTGATAAGTCAGAGGCCGCCTCATGAATTCTGGGGGAGGCAAAAACTCAATAAACCCAAACATCAACCCCGCTTCAAAGATCGAAATCAAAATTGCTACGTATAACACCCGCACTATAAGATCAAAGGAACACCTTGAGATCCTGGAAAACGAACTAGAGCATATCAAATGGGATATAATTGGCCTAAGTGAAACTTGACGTCAAGGAGAGAGTGTGACCACCCTTACGCCTGGACACCTATTATATTAGAAGAACGCTGACACAAACTCACATATTGGTGGAGTGCCGATCATGATAAACAAAAAACTAAAACACCTAGTCACTAAAACGGAGGCTGCTTCAAACAGAGTAATAAACATTATATTAAAGATCAATAAAAGATACGCCATGCAAGTAACCCAAGTATATGCCCCTAAGAGCTCCTCTCCAGACCAAGAATTCGAACAATTTTATGAAGACATCGAGACAGCTCAAAGGTCGGAAAACGCCAAGTTTCAAATCATTATGGGAGATTTTAACGCGAAAATCGGCCAGAAAAACGAAGACGATCCATCAAATATAGGATCATATAGTATAGGAAACTGAAACGACAGAGGAGAAGTGCTACTAGAATACCTCCAACATCAAAATCTATACTGTTTGAACACCTTTTACAAAAAACCCCCCAGAGAAAGTGGACTTGGAGAAGCCCGGACGGACAAATAAAAAACGAAATAGACTATATAATTTCCAACAGACGAGACATATGCCAAGATGTGTCTGTCTTAAACTCTTTCGATACAGGCAGCGACCACCGATTGGTCCGAACAGGATTGCTAATCAACACTAAAGCTGAAAGGAAAAAGATGGTTCAAAAAGGAAACTATCCAACCACTGAAACATTGATGTTAAAGGTAGACGAATACCAAACTATTCTAGAAGTCAAACTGCACAACTTAAATTACCTGAAGAAAATGGAACTGGACAAGCTATCAACAACCATAACGAGTAGTATCCGGGTAGCAACAAAAAAAATTTGCTGTAAGTACAAAGCAAAAAAACCATCCAAACTAAGCCCAAACACACTGAAGCTAATAGACCAAAGAAAAAGAACTGCCAGAGACTCAAATGAATACAGAGAGATATGTAAAACAATAAACAAAGAATGTCGAAAGGACCTAAGATCTCATAATAATCAGCTAATAGAAAGAGCTACTGAAAAAAACTCAAACATGAAAGTACTCAGGTCAAATATGTCTGGAGGAAGGAAAACACTTTTTAAAATTAAAAATAAATATGGGGAAACGGTTACAGATAGACAAGGTGTAACAAATGTCATTCAAGACTTCTACAAGGACTTGTATACATCAACCCTGCCTAAGCCAAACATCGCCTGTTAAGAAATTCGAAACGTTGGATCCGAAGATATACCAGAAGTAAACAGAAGCGAACTAAGAAAGGCCCTGAAATAAATGAAAAATAGGAAAGCACCTGGAGAAGACCGCGGTACAGCTGAGATGCTAAAAATGGGAGGAGCAGCGCTTGAGCATGCCCTTTGTCTCCTTTTAAACAAATGTATTAGCGAAGAGAAAATACCGGAATCTTGTATTTTCCTCTTCGAGGTTGTTTTAATCTTCAAAAAAGGGGACAACACCAATATTGCAAACTATCGACCGATCAGTCTTCTTTTACACTTGTACAAGCTTCTCACAAAAGTTTTGACCAACCGGCTGCCAAATAAACTTGACTTCTATCAACCAGTCGAGCAAGCAGGATTCAAGAAGGAATTTAGTACAAATGACCATCTACAAACCGTCCGTACTCTAATAAAGAAATGCTCCGAGTATAACATAATTCTGCACATGGCGTTCGTCGATTACGAAAAGGCGTTCGATTCTGTCGAGACCTAGGCTGTCCTGAACGCAATGGACGAGGCAAGAATTGACACAAGATACTCCAAACTTATAAAACACATCTACGACAATGCAACACTACAAGTGACCATCAACGAAGAAGCATCAACAAATAAAATCAAGATAGAAAGGGGGGTCCGCCAAGGAGTTACCATATCCCCTAAGCTCTTCACGATGGCGCTGGAAAGCTCGTTTAAAAAGCTGCCATGGAGAAATAAAGGTATCAACGTAGATGGAGCTCGACTAAGTCACCTTCGATTTGCTGATGATATTGTTGTCATTAGTGATGACATCAACAAGCTAAAAGATATGTTGGAAGAACTGCAAGAAACATCAAAACAAATTGGACCAAAATAATGACCAACGAACAAACAGTAATGCTGGGACCGAACTGTTCTCACCGACCAAAGAACTGTCAACAATAGATCAGATCTTATCCTGGTAGATAAGCGACTAAGGAGAACCACACTGATTGGCGTTGCTATACCTAATAACAATAACCTCCAAGGAAAATACAACGAAAAGATCATCAAATATCGAGATCTTGAAGCGCAAATCAGACGGCAATGGGAGATGGAGCATGTTCAAACAATTCCGATAATAATCTCGTCAACTGGACTTATACCAAAAACCCTTGTAGAGAACCTCAAACAACTGGGACTAAGTGAGCACCACTACAAAAACATGCAAAAAGCGGTGCTACTGGGGACAGCACGGGTTGTCAGAAAATTCATGGGTACAGAAGACCGAACACCATCCAGGGCCCGACAACCTGGAAAGGCTCCCCTCAGAGCTTAATCCTTTTGATATCTTAGATATCTGGGATAAGTGAATGTTCCCCGTAAAACGTGAGTGTGATTGCCGCAAGGCAAAAATCTATAATAATAATAATAATAATAATAATAATAATAAAAACGTTAGTAAGTTTTTTTCTATGTTTAAAATTTAGATATTATTTATTAGAAGAAACCATGTCCATTTGCATCTCATATAATCACACACTCTGTATACCAAAACCAAAATGATACTATTTTCCAATAAAAATTCACGTAAAATTTTGTTGGAAAATAGTATCATTTTGGTTTTCTTGGAGTTCATGACTAAGTTATGTTCTTTAGAGTAGTTAGAGAAATTAAGTTTATCATTCAAATTGTTCTCAACTAAATCAGCGTCATGATTAAAATAATATATAGCCTGTATATTGTCGGTATACTGGTGATTTCTGATGAATATAAAATAATTGGGATCTTGATTAAATTATAGATGGTTCTCCTCTATATTATATTTGAACTACTAGTTGTGAAGCTCTACCCTTTCGCCATGTATCTAGAATAAAATCCGATTAACATAGCAGCTTCAGCAGATGAGCTGAAGAGTTTTACATTATAACCAATTCCTCTATTGATGGTATTGGCAACCCTTCTCGATATCTCATCATGAAAAGTGAGATTGTAGGCAAATCTCGATTGGACCTGTTGCCAGTAATAAACGAAACTATCCCTTAAAAGTTATTACTTAACTTAGTTATTACCTTTGTTGATACACCTCTACTGTACCTCCACCCCGGTTTACTCAGAACATAATTCATGCCTTAGTCTCAGAGTGTGTCTATATATTATATATGATTACGAAGAAGCTTAAATGCGTTCTATCATATTTGTACCAAAGAAAACAAGAAAGATTCAGATTAAGTGCAGAAAATACAGTTATTAGTTTAGGAATACTTCAATGGATACTATATTTTTAATATACACATTCGGTTTACGAAGGACTTCCTTTTTCCTAACTATAGTGGAACACAAATTGTACGTAAAGATTGATTTGCTATGAATTTCTGTTTTATGTTAATGCCTATGTATTTCCGTACCCAAGAGAGAATTGTTCCCGGTGTGAATATAGATCATATCACAAAACTAGGCTTATTGTATAGCAAAACAGCAAATTCTGGTGGTGACACCACAACTTATTAATCACAGCTTAAATGAGGAACAAACAAACTTTACAAAGATAAAGGTCTATAAAAGTCTATTAATTAACCCAGACAATGCAAAAATAGAAAACAAGATTAAACTAAATTAAAATGCAAAGATTTTGGAGACATAAGTTTTAATAATTTTGTGTAATATGTTCTGGGAAATCTGTAGTTTATCTTGAAGGATACACTAAACGTTACATTTATAAGTAAAAATATTTCACCGTTTCCAACGTACATAAAATGTTTAAAGTTTAAGTTACTTTTTAGGCAGAAAACAGAAAAGGTAAAATGGGAATAACCCTGACATATTTTATATTATTAATACAGAAAGTAATTAAAAGTCAAAGACTACTAGTACGCAGAGCCATTTTGTCCTAAAAATTATTCCGTATAAACCGATAAATAACAATAATTAATACAAAAAGCAATCAGAGCATAATATGATGCAGTTTTTTTATTTTTAGCGATCATGTTCAATTTGCTAATGCACCGCACGTCAACCGTAATCATCATTATTCTTAGCATGTATAAAGGTCTTACGAAAATATATTTTTTTGACAACGCTCGACGATACGTTATGTAATTTTATAAATGCCGTAATGGGCAAATATCATTAGATTTATTTCGCCACATTTATGTACATGTAACACACTAGGTATGTGCTGATTGCACTTTTTATTATTTAAAATTATGCGATGTGACGGGTTTTATTGCCTTAATTGGAACGCTTTTGTCAATTGGTTATTAATTTTTATAACTGGACGGGGTGTACGTGATGAGCGTTTCGTTAGGACTAGGCAGGAAACGGATTTAATTAGTTATTCATTTATCTTTTTCTTAATATACTATTATCATAAAAAACATCATGTTTATTTCCTGGTTTTGGGAGTAAAAGAGAAATTAGATTCCATGCCTTTTACCTAGGTACTAAAGGCATAGAAACGTCCCAACTTCTTGAACTTTGGAATGACAACCAAACACTGATAGCACCAGAATAAGCTTCGAAGGTACCACTGAAGACGTGAAGATCAGGTTCGCAGACCGTCAAACTCCATCTACAAGTCAACACGGAGATCTACGGTGACCTTAATTCCTGATAAGCAGTAGTAATTATAAAGAAGTATGATATCAGAGGATTAAATACAATGTGGATATTAACAGATGTAGACAAATTCAATTTATTTTATTTAGATCTCTATCTCAGTTTGATGCATCATTAAAAATTAAATTAAAAAAATTGTTTTTGTATGTAATTGGATACCCTCGACAAAAAAAAACCTCAATTAAGACTAAAAAAAATGGTCGGAAATGAATGCGCCAAATATGTCGTAGTAAAATGTCGGTCGTTATTAAGATACAAGGTGTTGAAATACAATTTTCATTTCAAATTATTTTCTGTAGCTTAAGTTGTTTTTGAGATATCAACCTAAAAACTGGAGACGGGTGTTCTGCGTGTAGGAGAAATATGATTTTATTATATTTTTTGACATAAAGTATAGATCACGCTAGTTACTAGCAACTGATGGAATAATGATTTTGAAAAAAAGAAGGTATTCATTTGCTTCGGTTAAACAATGCGTTTTCAAAATACTTGCAATTCGTTGCTTAGTTTATACAAAAATAGGTTAACACTAAATAGAGATAACACTTTAACCAATGAAAAACATCACTTTAACAAATGCGCAAAATGTCCACCATTTACCTCCAGGCATTTTCGTAATCCTTGCACCAAATAGTGCCTTACTTGGAATAAAGTTCCTTGTTTATTCCTAATAACATTGGTGGAATCATGCATTTTTTGCAATAGTTGCTCTTGTGCATAGATTTCTTCTGTAAAAACAAAAGACTTAATATAACCCCAAAAGAAAAATCGAAAGGATTAAGACCCGCGTACGTGAAGGCCATGGGAACCAAAAACATTCAAAAACAATGCGAGCTGCAACTGAATATGGGATGGAGCTAGTTATGCAGCTACGTTCCCATGGTTATTGTCCACCTATTGCTCGGAAGTCCATTTTAACTGTTTCCACAGAAACCATCAAATCAGCAGATAATACGTAGATTACCAAACCTATAGATACATATGTCAATTCTCTAGTTTTCTATATTCTTCTTGTTGTTGTTAATATTCTTACTTGTTCATCTGTTAATCTGTTAATAATTTTCAATAAAATACATTTTTTGAAAAGAAGTTGTTTCGGTCAGTATCGTAAATTTAAAAAAACATCATCGAGTAGATCGGGCAAATTATCTTGTAAGAACTGCAAATACTGGTTACTAGTTCAATGTGTTAAGAAGTTTTACTTTAAAAATATTTATTGGATGACCTGGAACTAAAGTGGGGTCGCTGTCACTTCCAGATGGCGGCTTTACTACCAATGAGCGGGAGTCACTGGAGGTCATGGTGCGCACTCACTTCCCAGACTCCAACTCATCTCGCGATCCTCTTAGCTGTTCTCGGGCTCCGATTCGCTTAGAGTTCGAGACTGCTAGAAGAATAATTACCTACGAGAGGGTGAAATGGGCAATCAAGACATTCCCCCCCTTCAAATCTCCGGGCATGGATGGATTATATCCATCCATGGGCATGATATCGGGCAAATCCACGGACCTGGCCCTACACCACCTCGTGAGGAAGGCGGAGGGTGCTCTGAGTAGTGGCAAGGCCTGTCTGGGTGCGTTTCTAGGCAGTGAAGAGGCGTTCGACAACACCTCTTTCGCATTAATCTGCCAAGCACTCGAGAGCTGCGGCTCAGAACCCTATTTAATTAGCTACAGGCCATGCTCTCGAAACGTCATGTATCTGCCCAGCTCAACAACGAGATTGTCGAAACGTTGGCGGCTAGGGGCTGCTCGCAGGGAGGAGTATTATTGTCCTCTACCTTGTGGTCGAAAGCCTGATAAATCTTTTAAACAATGCTGGCCTATACACACAGGCCTACACTGATGATCTGGTAATCCTTTGCCCGGGCAAAGACGCCATCTCAATGCGGGGCCCCATGATAAGAGCCCTGCGTATGGTGGACATATGGTGCCTCTCGGGGGGTCTCAGAATTAACCCCAAAAAATCAAAGCTCCTACTATTCACGAGGAGACGTAACTTTGGCATGCCCCCTGTTATATCTTTAGTTGGCGTGCAGCTGCATTACTCCAGGACGGTTCGATTTCTGGAAAACGTTAGATCTTAAACTCTCCTGGTACGATCATGCAGACACCAGAATGAAGAAGGCCACCTGCGCGCTATGGGTCTGTAGGCGGGCTTTCGGCAATACCTGGGGGTCTGTCTCCTAAGATCCTCCACGGGATCTACTCGCGCATTGTGAGACCTCTTCTCACATACGGGGCTATCGTTTGGTGGCCAACAACTGGGGGAGCACGCCACTGTCTTCCAGGCCGAAGTATTCGTTGTATTAAAATGCGGACAGAAAATCCTAAGCTGCGGACACCGCAATACAGTCGTATCAATATGCTTGGACAGCAGAGCTGCCATTAAGGCTATCACGGCCGCTCCAAGCTTGTACTAGAGTGCATAAAAGTCCTGAAAAAACTGATGCAGGTTGGCTGCAGGGTCCAGCTCATCTGGATACCTGGTCACGCAGGCCATACAGGTAATGAGGAAGCGCACTCTCTTGCCAGACTGAGATCCGCGAATGTGCCGATGGGGCCGGAACCCATAGTTGGTATCGCCAAATGCGTTGCGGTCGCGTTAATGAAGGGTCTGCTGGACAAGTGGATCGACCGAAGATGGACTGAGTCCCCTGGTATGAGACAGGCCAAAGCGCACATAGGTGGGCCCTCTGCCTGTCTCACCAAAAATCTACTACGCCTAAAAAGACGCGAAATTTGGTTAGTGACAGGTCTTTTAACCGGTCACTGGCACTTAAGAAGTCATCTCCATACTATCGGTATTGCGGACAACCCGGAATGCCGATGGTGCTGTGAGGAGAATGAAACCGTTGACCATGTAGTCGGGGAGTGTCCAGCACTCACGCGCGCCAGTTCAAATACTTGGGTAACACTTTCAATGTACCGAGTGACTTTAAGTCCTTCAGACTAGAGAGCCTTATCGGTTTCTCTAAAGCCGTTGGGCTCTGGTAACCTCCGGTGGGGCATGACGGGTCCATCAGAAGACCTATATGCATAAATGCCTTGGCAGCCCACTGTTTCGACAATTCATTCATTCATTCAATGTTTTTTGTGCGATTACTGATGATCTTATAAATTTGACAGTGATCAGGTATAAGCTAATTAATCTATTTTCTGATGCCTATCATTATTTAACATTATTTCTGTAGCTTCCTAAGGTTCAGCATCTCTCACAGAATCATACAACTCAAAGAATCAAAGAGCAATTATTGATGTCCTTACAAACTTTATACAGGATCAGAGGTTATTTTAAAAGTTCTATACAAGTCAAGAAATTAACTATCTGATGCTTTCTTTAAAAATATCTTTTTTGTTTTAATATTGATAGCAGTGAAATTTAGGTTTATTATCAAGGTTCTTTCCAACTCAAGAGTCACCTTCTATGCCAACATCAAAAATTTTATATTCTTTTAGAAAATTTTATATAACCTTGATAATCACTCACAGCTTTAGCATATGCAAATATACAAGAGATAGCTTAATATAGGATAGATAACTATAGGATCAGATCAAAAAAATTAATAAATTAAGCAGGAACATGATAAAATACAGTCATCAACTAAAATTATCAATTATGAGGCTGATTCTAAAAAGACAGCAAAAGCATGGTCAGGATCTGGTAATCCAGTTCAATAATAAAACCACCAATTATACTATGCCAAATGATAATAGGAAATTCCTGCTGAAAATGATATTCCACGTATGATTATTTCTTCAATTAAACACACCTCGTCTGGTGAGGCTCGCTTCGTACGTAGAAAGGATTTTGTTGAAACGTGTGAGATCGTCATTGTAATTTTGTATCAAAAATTGACAAAAGTGAATCCTGGCAGGTAAATCAATCGGTAATAAATATTAAACGGGATTCAAATAATAAAGGTATAGTTTTTTCCAGATGAGTAGTATCCAAGACTACGTTAACTTTTTTCCCTAGTATCCGTGTTTTTGCTTGTGCAACAGAACGTTTAAGTTCAAATATTTCGAAAATTTTGTTGAACCTAAATAATTGTAGTATACCTTTTTTTTACTAAAATTCATGATTCTGTCAGTTCCTTTAATAAAAAGTAATAAAACTGTGCTACTAAGAAAGTTATGGCACGAACCAGTGTGGTAGCGCCCTCTACACTATGTATCAAAAGATTATATTCCTCATCTTCAAAAACCATATTGATACATCCCGAAATTCCGCGTTTTTATGTCGATATCTCAAAAACAGCTCAAGCTATAGAGAAAAAACAGATTCGAAAATTAAATTTTAACACCCTGCATCTTATTTATGATCAACATTTTACCAAGGCATAGTGGGCTCAACAACAATAATTTTACGAGTTTAACCTAGAATTGCTTTTTGGAAAATTCATTACCGACCACCCTGTATTTTGGCTAATATAATATTTTTGAATATACTTCCCCTTTGATTGGCAACGTTGCATTATTATGAGTGCTATCTTTTATTGTCAGTGGCATAGACTTCATATTTCGACAACAATTTTCAACTTTTCCGGCCCATTTCCATTAAAGTTTAAAGAATTTATTTATACTCTACCGTCCTGGTTTTAGTTCTAATTGACCCCTCGTCGCTCGGTAAATTATAAACGTGACCTTTGCCCCGAATACCGCGAATCTTGAATTAAACATGCGTTTATACTCTCCCCGAGCTTTTGACTCATCTTTTTTATTATTCAACTTAAGGTAAAAAAAAACACACGGATTTTAATCACGGTTCAGGATGCTCGGTTTGTAATACCCGATGGGCGTGCACGATCACGTACATGATCTTTACTTCTTGTCGTTTTCTTTTGCAAATATTGGGCGGTACGGTTGCAATTTTACATTGGAAAAAGTGAAAATTAAATCTTTAGCTTAGTTGTTTCTCAGATGAACAAATCATTGTAGTGGAGATGTTAAATTGGATAAATATTCAAAAAGTCCACATTTGATCAACTTTTTTTGGCATGAAAACCCCTCTAAACCCCAAAAATTATAGACGATCATTATGAATGAATGCTTCACGTTAGCATTTGGTATTACCGTATGAAAAATTAAATTTTAAGAATGTTCAAGCTTTACTAGAGACGTGAAATGCAGTGTAAACTCAAGAAATTGACACGCCATTCTGTTTTGGTGCTAAAAACATAACTTAACCCCAGGAATCATTGGTTATAGTAATAAATTGACATTTTAGCTCGTATTTGGTATCACTATCGATGCGAAATGTGATAAAAGCCTATAAGAAGTTGCCACTTTTTTTCATGAAAACCCACCTAGGAGTCCCAGGAATTATGGACCATCGTTTTATATTATTGCTTCTCGTCTGTATTTGACAGACAATATAAGACTATTCAAGTTCTACTTGTAGAGTTGCGAAAAGAAGTTAGAAGTCCAAGTTATTGACATTTGACTCAGGCTTTGGCATAAGGCTTAGGAATCATTGATGATGGTAAAGAGTTATTATTTTACGTCTGTAAGTGGTATAACTACAAATGAAAAATAATAGATCGTTATGTGAATTAATGTAGAAGCCCAGAAAATTGACATTTGGATCCATTTTTAGGGATGAAAACTTAACTGAAGTTCAGGAATCATGAACGGTCAAAGCGAATTATTGCTTTACATATGTATTTGGCATCACTTGACAAAAAAAAATATTTAAGAGTATTCAACCTGTAGTAAAGTAGTAAGTTTCAAGAAAATCCAATTCAAAAATTGATATTTGACCCGCTTTTTGGCATGAAAACTCATCTGAGGCCCAGAAAATATTGACGATAACAATAATTAAATGATTCACGTCTATAGTTGGTTTAACTATATACGAAAAATAATACTTTAAGAAGACTCAATGTATAATTGACACGTGAGTGGCGATAGAATTCCAAGGAATGTATATTTCACCTACTTTTAGGACTAACAACCCTTCTGATATTCAGGAATCATGGATCGTAATGAGTTATGATTTATGTCTGTAGTAAGAAAAATAACATTTTAAGAAGATTCAAGTCGCGGTGGAGACTTAAAATGACGTAGAAATCGTACTTTTACGCATAAAAACTCATCTATTGAGACCCATCAATCATTGACGATCACAATTAATTGATACATCTCCTCTGTAGTTCATTTAAATACATTGTATAAATATAAATTTAAATCGAGACGTGAAATGCGGTAAAATCCCAAGAAATGGATGTTTGACCCACTTTTTTTGGCAATTTTGAAAAAGCACGACATTCTCATGCCATTAAGTCTCTAGGAAGAGTGGGATCACCCCTAAAATGTTAAATTGAAAGAAAAATCATGTGATACATTATTTTAAAGATCTTTCAATACTAAATACAACTGCCAAATTTGAAGTGCCTTGCTATCTGTTCTGATTCTTCGAAATTGTGAAAAAACTAAAAAATTAGTGTCGGAGCAAGGTGCAATTAAAAACGGGGTACCACAGGGCTCAATTTTGGGATCACTTTTGTTTTCTGTCTATACGTACGTTAAGCATCGAAAAGTTCGACAATATGCCAAAAAATTTATCGAAGAGGACCTAAAAAATCTTGTTAAATACTCAGAAAAAAACACAATTAACTTAAAAACAAATTAACCCAAATAAATCTTTGGTATTATTTTTTGGAAAGGACAAAAATCATGTAAAAAATTAGATGCAAATAACTATGCAGGTGAATCAGTTAACCAGTTCAAACTGTGCACGTAATTTAGGTCTTTTGATGGATACTGATCTACGTTTTGAAGAGCATGTTAACTTGTATATTAAGAAAGCATATAATTCCCTAAGGTTTCCAGATCGGCACATCGGCACTTGTAGTAGCAAAAACTCTGTGTAGCAAAAATTGCAACTCTCTAATAGCCTTGTTCTAAGTATTTTAACTTTTGTGACGTAGTTTATGGGCCGTGTATAGATCAGAGTCAACAGTTCGGAATTCAAAAAGTTCAGAAATCCTGTTTGCGATTTATTTATGATATTAAAAAAAGATTACCAAGAAGATACCTGAACTATCTGGTATTTTATTACAAAATTATTATCACCAAAACACCGCCTTACCTTTTAAACAAAATTAAGTGTAGGACAGATGTGCACAACAAAAATGTAAAGTTTAGAAATTTAATAACTCCACCAGAACATACCACCATCTATTTTTTTTCTTATTTTTTTTTTGGTAACTGTTTTTATTCTTTATTTTATTTTATTTTTGTTGTTTATTTTAATTTTGTTTTTATTTTTCGTATCTTTGTACCAGTAAAACAAAAAAATATTAATAATTACTTAAAAGGCACTACTTTTCAACTATTATAATTTGTTACTGCGTACTGTTGACATACATGTAATTATGTTCTATTGTTGCCGTTTATTTTTTTTTTTATTTTAGTCTCTAGTTTTGAATATTGTATTGTTCTTTACACATCTTATTGTATTAATTGTATTAATAACTATTTTAAAGTATTCATAGGATGTAGAATATATCTATGTACTAGTAATGTAGGGACTGGACCCGAACTTTTTTAAATTGTTTTTCAGTTCCTTTTTGTGTTATTCTAATTTAACTAAGTTTATTAATTATTTATATTTGCAACTCTTTATATTGAATTATTGTAAATAAATTTATTACAATTATCATTATTATTATTAAACACAGATATTTTAAGTAATTTATCTATTTTGATCTTAAAGCCGTTAATTTTATTTTATAAAAAGGTGCCTAATACAGAAAATACAGAAATAACCCCTAAAATGTATTAAATTAGCCTAGTTACTGTAATTTTAATTTTTTCTCATATTACTAAATGCCTAAAAGTGACCAATGCCTTTTTTAATAATGGCAGAATGTTAAGATTCTGAGAAGATTACTCTCGATTCGCATTCATAATAAATTTAAAAAAAAAACAAGGAATAACTGCAAGTAGAAAGTAGATAGATAAGGAATAGCTACCCTTATGTTATTTAAATAAAATAAGTTTATTAAATTAGGTGAATATATTATTTGAGCCCCGGCTACTTTCATACAAAAATAAAGGTTTGGTTCAAAACGAAGTTTGACATTTTCTAAAATTTCAGGTTTTATTATCTGATACTCATTGGCGTAAATTTTCCAGGTTGGCTAGCGTAAACTTTAAAATTAAATGCCCCCATAAAAAAATCAAGTGGCGTCAAATCAGACGAACTAGCTGGCCATTCCATTAAGGTCTACCTCCTTCCAATCCAACGATCATGAAATATCTCATTCAGATATTGCCTCGCATTAGCAGCATACTGTAGAGGTACTCCATCTTACTGGAAAACGACTTGATTTTCACTATAAACGTTTTCGCCTCCAGTTCAAATTCAAATTTTCAAATTCAAATTCAAATATATTACATAAAGTTATATACAAAAGTGTTATTGTTACATAGGAAAAATAGGTACAAATAAAAATAGATAACAACCCTATTTCATGAGACAAGAAAAATAACGTTAAATACCTATATACCTAATGTAAAAATCCAAGAAGAGGAATCGGCCTAAGGCCATCTAATGACGTACCTTGTGTGCAGATGTCCTCTTCCAAAATGGCACAGATATTAAGAGGTTAAGAACGGCAACAGCCCGGCCGCTATGCAGGCGGAAAACAGGCGAGAGAACAAAAAGGTAGTAAAAATTACGACTAATATGCACTAAAATAACCCAATATCCACACACTCAGAACAACTTTAATCAACTTTTCAAAAAATGTTTGATTTTTCAATAAAAATTGTTTGGTTTTGACTTTGAAAATTTTTGGATAATTATAATATTTTTTCAATTTAGCAGGCAGTGTGTTAAAAAGAACTGGTCCATAATAGGTTACAAATCTTTGGGTCACATTTGTACGTTTAAATGGAATAAACATATTTATCTCTTTTGTTGCTCTTGTGAGTTGATAGAATCACTATTAATTGGTGATAATGTAGTATGGACATAGTTTAAAGTGGAATGGATATAAATATTTCTGACACTTGGTAAATTTAGATTATTATATAGTTCACCAGTTGAAAATCTATATGGTCTTTTAAATATTATTTTTAGTGCAGAATTCTGAGTGATTAACAACTTCTTTATAGTATTGTTATACGCGCAACCCCATATAATAATACAGTACCTTAAATTGGATTCTATTAGTGCTTAGTTATATAAAGTTTTTAACATTTTTACATTTACATTACGTACCTGATACAATTTACAGAAAATATTCCTAATTTTTTTATTAACGAATGCAATATGTTCCTCCCATTTAAGATACTGATCCAGTATAACCCCCAGATATTTAATTTTTTCAACTTTTTTTATTTTGATCCAATTACATGCATCATTATGCGATAAGCAGTCATTATTATGAATAACAATCTCTGTGGGTGGTGGTTGATCTACTGACGTTGCGGAAAAACTCATATAATAAGTTTTATTAAAGTTTAAACTTAAAAGACTATTGTTGAGCCACTCATACATTTTACTAAGGCCAATTTCGGCTTTTTTAAAGACTCTATTCCAAGAATTATCAGAAAACAATAATGCAGTATCATCTGCGTACGAAATAACTTCGCAGTCATCCAATAAGCTTTCTATACTATTATTATACATAAGGAAGAGTACTGGTCCCAGCACTGTCCCTTGTGGAACTCCGGTTTTAATGTATTTAGGAGAGCTCATTGTGTTATTAATCTTAACAAAATGTTTTCTATCTGATAAATAATTTTTAATAAGTTAAGAGGCCCGTTTTGAATACCAATTTTTTCTAAACGGTTAAAGAGAATTTCATGTGAAACGGTATCGAAGGCTTTCGAAAGATCCATAAAAACTGCTAGACTTTTTTGTCTGTTTTGTAGATTAATGTTAATATTATTAACTAAATCAAATACGGAGAAAGCCGTATTTTATCTCGAAAACCATATTGCTTCTGATATAAAAGATTATTCTTTTCCAGGAAATTCATTATTCTAGACTTTAAACATTTTTCAAATATCTTAGCAAAGTTATTTATGAGAGAAATGGGTCTATAATTAGTAGTTTCATCACGATTATCTGATTTATATATAGGAAATACCAGAGAGACTTTCCAATCAGAGGGTAAGTTAAACGTTGAAAATGACAAATTTATTAAGTAAGCTAAAGGTTTTAAAATATGAACATGTATTTTTTTAATTAAATTTGTTGAAATTTTATCTTCCCCTGGTGCTGAGTTATTTTTAATGTTTCAATGTGCATTATAAGTTCATTTATATTAACTGGAAAAAGAAACATGGAGTTAGGATTAATTTTAATTTTTTCTTTAAAACTCGATGAATTTTTATTGATATTTTTTTGAATTTTTGAACCTACATTTGTAAAAAACTCATTAAAGGTATTACTAATTGTTACTTCATCTGCTATTATGTCATTATTTACTTTTATTTTAAAATTATTTTGAGGCGCTTTTTTTTGATGGTTGGTAATCTCATTAATAAATTTCCATGTTTTTTTGTAGTCATTTTTGGATTCATCTGTTTTTAGTTTACAATAATTATTTTTTGCCAATTTCATTACCTTAGTTAAATTATTCCTAATTTTTTTATATTTTATTTCATCGGCAAAATTATGGATTATGTTTAAAGATTTTTTCATGCATCTCTCTGTTTTATAGAATTAATAATACCCTGGGTTACCCAAGGCTTACGTTTTCTTCTTGCTATTTAGTGTTATTTTTATTATTTTTGGATTGCCCGCATGTTTCAAGAGATCTTGATACATGTTATCACTTTAATTCCCAGGTAGAAAAAACGGCCCAACAATGGAGTCTCCAAAGATTCCCACCCAAACATTTAGCTTCTCAGGGAACAGGGTATGAACTTCGCAAAACTGTCCAGGAATGGCATCTGACAGTACCGGCACTTATACGTAAGTAAAAAACGTACATTTATCTGAGTAAAAACGTACATTAATCCATCAAAAACTGTGTGGAACATTATTAACAAACATAGGGGTGTTTTCAGTTCATCATTGTCGAAACATAACATCACAGCAGACCAGTTTAATGAATATTTCTTTCAATTTGCCATACATAGTAGAGGCCTTTTATAAGCTGGAATTTGATACTGTCGTGTTTTGCGACTTAAGCAAGGCATTTGACTGTGTGAACCATGGGATTCGCTTGCAAAAACTCCAGAAATACAACTTTAGTTCTCATTGTGTAAGGATAATTCAAGTAGATCTTGAAAATTTGATACAGTTTGTGTTAAACTCTCAGGAAAAAGTGTTGGTAATATAAGGGACCCTCAGGGTTCTTTCTGTCCTGGAGCCCATACTTTTTTTAATTTATATCAATAGCCTTACAAGTACTAAAACAAATGCAAAATACACACTCTTCGCCGACGATACCACTGTTTATTTTGCAGCTGATACTCTGGGAGACTCCTAATGGGAACCTAATGGTAATGTCTTTACATGTATGATAAGAAAATAACACAATATTTTCTAATGTGTTTGGGTTGGCATAGTTCAGTACTAACAAAAAACTTTTAAACATTTTTAGGTTAATGCGAATTTATATAATATTTGTTATAATGAATTATTGTATATAATTTTAACTAATTATTTTTCAGGAAAATTAAATAATAAATGTATTAAAGAACATTGTTTTATTTCCATTTTAAAATGGATGATATGTTGTAAACTAATTATTTACACGTACATTAATTCATTTAGATATGTAAAATGAGGCTGAAGAGTTTTATTTTATCCTGATCAATACCTGATGCTAATATAAACACCTATCCAAAAAGTCACCTTTTTGATTACGCGTTTGCTTTGGATATCGCGATTAAATAATAAAATTATCAGATTTCTTTTTACATTAAATTTGAATTTTCCCGCCTTAATTTAGCCACGCCTTTCTACCATTTTGATTAGTTCAATTAGGTACGTCAAACTATCAAATTAGTTATAATAGTTTCCGTTGCGTATGAGAGAGGACGCTAGCAGATTTGTCAGAAGAATTTCGATCAGTTTGTATGCAACCACCACTTCTATATATATTTCTGTTTTGTGCTGTACACCATCTTGACATAAGACATAAGTGTGACCTAGTGCCGACTTATTACAAACTAGTCAGACTGGATCAGAATACTGGGAGAATACCAAACTTCCCAATAGTTTTAAGTCTCTTCCATTACAGCGATTTAAATATAGGATCAAGGCTGTTTTAATGGAAAATGCTTCTTAACCCTTATGTGACTGGGAAAAAAAATACCTTCTAAGGACGGCGTGGGTACCCAAGTACCTACTATGTATTTTATATAGAGCCGTGGCTTTTTCTGTGAATTTATACCCTTAACTATAAACATGCACATCTGTGTGGGTTTTTCCTTATGTCTGGCGCCTCGGACTGTTTATGTTTTTGCACAAGATCAGTTCATATTCGTCAGTAACGCGTTTTACCTACTTGAGTAGAGTTTGAATTACGTTAAATCTAAAGTATTTTTTATACGTAAATATGTCGAAGAGTGAGGCTGGTCCTAGTCGAAGCGATAGTGCAAGAGGAAAATATATTTATTATTTTTACATAATAGGTAAAATAAAGTTAATACAGAGTACAAAAGGAGGTAAATTAAATAATAATAGGAATATTATAATAGGTTAACCTATTCGGAATTAGAAGAAGCCTTAGATCACCTAAGTGATGAAGAAGAAGAGCCATTTATTGCTTCTGATGAAGAGGAGTATATTCCACAACTGTCAGATGGAGAGGGCGAGGATTCTGATGTTGAAAACGGTCCTGTTGTAGAACTAGAAGATTCGGAGTCTATTGATGATGATGACGTTCATCCAGATTTAGATTCACAATTCCATTGGACTAGTAAAGATGGCACTCAGTGGAATGACTCACCTACACCACAACGACAAACGGTAGGTCGAAATATTTTGCGTGAAAAAAGTGGTGCACCAGCCTTAAGTCGTTTATATACGCCCAAAGACATTTTCAAAACTATTATATCACCAGAAATGTGTACCCTGATTCTAAAATATAGCAATAAAAAAGGGAATAGAGTTACGGAGGAATATAACCAAAGGTTATTGGCAATAACTAAGCCGCCGAAAATATTTTCTCCAAAAGTATTTATTTCATTTACTGATGTAGAACTAGATGCATTTTTCGGAATTCTAATTACTGCTGGTTTACATAGGTTCAATAAAGAACATATTTCTGAAATGTGGAAGATGGATTCACTCCCTTTGTTTCGCGCAGCTATGGCTCGTGATCGCTTCAAAATGTTTCTAAGATTTATTCGGTTTGATGACCAGAATACGCGTATAGAACGTGCAAAAACAGATAAAACAGCTCCAATTCGAGATATCTGGATTATGCTGAATTCAAATTTGGCAAAAAATTATCGGCCAACAGAGTGTATTACAGTAGATGAACAATTATTTTCATATAGAGGACACACTAAGTTTACCCAGTACATTCCCTCGAAATCAGCGAAATATGGAATAAAGGTTTTTTGGGCTTGTGATGCGATAAATTCCTATCTTCTAAAGAGTCAACTATATACCGGAAAACCACCAGGTGGTGAACGTCAGGCAAATATTGGTGAGAGAACAGTATTGGACTTAGTTGCACATTATAAGGGATCAGGAAGAAATTTCACAACAGACAATTTTTTTACAAGTTTGCAACTTGCTCGTACTTTAAATTCATGGAATATGACTTTAGTAGGAACAGTTAGAAAAAATAAAACGTTTTTACCTTCCAATATGCAAGCACAAAAAGATAGAGCCATAAATTCAACCATTTTTGCATTCAACAAAGATACTACATTGTGCTCTTATGTTCCAAAAAAAAACAAGGCAGTGATTTTTTTATCAACTATGCACACAACAGGCGAAGTAGATAATACTTCTGTTGCAAAGCCTGAAATTAACAGATATTATAACAAAACTAAAGACCAAATGCTATGTGAATATACTGTCAAACGTAGAACAAATCGATGGCCATTAGCATTTTTTTTCAACATAATTGACGTTGCTAGTTTAGCTTCTTATTGTATATACAAGGAACCTAATCCTTCTTTCAAAGCTACTGATCAACGTCGGCGATTTTTAAAAGATCTTGGTAATGAGCTGTGTTTGTCAAGTATCCAAATAAGATCCCAAATTCCAAAAGTTGTTGGTAATCATTTTACTCGTCAGGCTATAGAAATGGTACTTCACCGACGAATGCCTGTTCCTTTAGATAATCCAGTTATAAAACAAGCAGTTTATGAACGAGATGCATCTGGACGTGTAAAGGTGGTTGGTAGTTGCCAAATATGCCAAGAGCGAATCCATAAACAAAGAAAAACTCGTAAAGCCTGTAAATCGTGCTCCAAACCAGTTTGTAATGAGCATTCAGTGGCTCAAACTATTTGTCAAAACTGTAATTCATGAGTAATGTTTTTTAGTGTTTTTAAGTGTTTGTTTGCTATGTTGCATTAATTTGTGCCTCACTGTAATTTTCTATGACTTCCTATTACTGTGTATATAATAAAACATATGAATTTAACTCTTAAAAATTTTATTAGTATTATAAACATAGTAGAGGTACCCGGGTAACCATCCAGTAAACTATGGGTGAAAATTTTTTACACCTTATTTATTTTGAAAATAAAAAAAAATAATTTCAAATTTTAACAATAACTTAAAAAAACCAAATTAAGAAATGTCACAAAAGTACAAGCTTTATCGAAGGTGAGTCAAAAAGATATTCATATCTGAAAACTGAAAAGGTACCCGGATACCTTTCCAGTCACATAAGGGTTAAAGGCATTTTTAATTTTAGTATATAGTCCACTATTTACCTGTTTTTAAGTTTCTAAATAATGTTATTGTAATAGTAGCTTTGCATGGCTTTTATTGTATATTACATACAAATGTATTTTAAAGTAATTGTGCAAAATTCTGACGTGTGTTAGATATTTCTTGTATATTAACATGAATTTGAAAAAAGAAAAACTCATCTCAACTCTCTCTGCAGTGGAATAAACCATTGTTAATACAGTCACTACACGTAAAACTCATATGTAAAGAAATATTAGTAAATATTTGAAACTGTTTAAATGTTCATTTTATAAAAAGTACCAGTAGTTTTTTGCAAGAAAATAATTCACATTCTTCAGATGTACATTGTACTGGCGTTTGCATTTTATTTGTCTTATTTTTATGTATGGTATTTGACGTAGTATTTTTGACTATTTTTAAGTTTAAATCATTTGGGAGTGTTCCCTTTGCGTACAAGTAACAAATAAACAGCAAAAAAATCTTTAAAAGGTATTTAGGTCTTAATAATATATGACACTCATAATACTTATGATTTTAGGAGTGATTTTAGTCCCTCGTAAAGGATTGCAGGTATCAGGAGAGCCTCTTAATTAATGAGTTACCCCTTCAAAAATAAGATTGACTTGCCCTGAGTCCAAACCATCTTTCTAATTTCCGCTCTTTTTAGAATTTTTAATAACTCTTATATTATAGAATTTTTAAGATCTTCAAAAATAAGGTATCAATCGTTGTTTCCATTTAAGATTTTAGGGGTGATCACACTCCTTCATAAGCGGTTTCTAGCTTGAGGGTGCCTTGTTCATTAAACATTGTCGTCCTCGAAAATAACATCGACGTGTCCGAGGTTTAAAACAAAAGGTGACACCCTGTATATATAATATATGAAAAACTAATGGGAAAATTCTCAGGTTTCTCAAAGAATAAGAAATTTACTAGTACCTCACACATGTAGGAAATATGCCGCGGAAGATTTAAATTCAATAAAGTGAGATCAATCAATAATATAATAAGCCAGTCGTTGTAAGCTCGGAGTAACAAAGCTCAAGCAGAAACTTAATATTATAATCAGGCTCAATCTGCAAATGCGACTTCTCAGAACTTAATGAACAAAACAGTTTCAAAACACTCGATTACACCTATCTGTATCCTCTCTCGGACCCTGCTCAACTATTATCAACAGATTATACCCTTTAATTGCGAAACATTGTTAGCTGATACTAATTACAAAAAAAAAAGCTACTCTGTGAGAGAAGATATGCGCCGCACAAAGCTCCATCTCTCCTATCTTATTCTAGCCCCTTATGTCCGATAATCACCTGTGTCATGTAATATCTTTTTCATTACCCGCGCGCTCTGATTTTCTTTTTCTTCCAACCGGAGAAGATTAAGTGGAAAATACACTGTATCATCATTACTTGAATATGCGTTTTGCTTATTTTTCCCCGGCTTATTGTCGACCTTGATTGGTTTTCGTTAGAAAAAATAATTGCGATTTAACGTGTGGTTGATAATGAGATGTATTAGATGAGATGCGAAGGTCATATTTGCATATGAAAAATTCAAATGGATACACTGATATAAATGGCAAAAAAGTTTTGGCTTTTTTAGATAGGTCTCAAAAGGAGATAAATTTGTCGAATATCTAATCAAATTATTGCTCACAAATGGTTGTAAAAATTTTATTAAAAGCCAACTATAAAATCATGTTATAAGCCATTAACAATGGTATTTTTAAAAAATCAATTTTCTTTTAATCTCAAAACCATTAAATAAGCATATTTCAATGCATGATCACGAAAAAACTATTACAGATTAAGTTTAACTGCACCAGAGCGAATTAAAAAATTAGCAGTGATCTCATATGTTTTCGTTATACTATAATCGGTTCTCATTGTTTCATTTCGAAAACTGTTAAATTAAAAGGAAACATAATTTGGTTTTAATATTTTGCTCAGTTAATAGCTAATTAAATGAACGTTAAATTTATAAAAAAATTTGAAGTATTATCATCAAGGTCGATAAGGTAAAGCTTCAAACAACAAACGTGGGATATTCATTTGAATTTTTTTTAAATTTCGCTGGCGAGAGAAATAAAAAGAAGACCAGATATTAAAAGTAATATGCCTAGAATTTATTAGAGTAATTTTTCTCTCTATTTTATTTTCCGTGTGCCTGAAACTAATAAATTTATGAAAAAGTATTTTTTTATTAGGTTCTCATTCATGTCATTAGAAAGGAAGAAAAAAAGGCAATATGCCAAACATGATGTCTAAAAATGCTGCAATATGGTTTTTAATCTGTACAACCTTCTAAGCAAAAAAAATGAAATGAATTTCCGTTTTATTTCCTTTGACATTAATCGTTAGGGAAAAATTAAACGAAAATTTGCACAGTTTGGCAGCACCACCTCAAGTTCTACTATTCTATAAATATCTGACAATTATCAACGTAATTTTTAAATATAAAAAAAATATTAACAACTTACCGATTCTTCGTATATAATCCGTGTTGGTCTTGGTAAAATTACATGGTAACCGCACTCACGATTGATTCTGAAAAACAAAGCAGTTACGTGGTTAATCGCTTGGTCGTTTAAAAGACAAATAAAGATAATCAAAAAATTACCATTTGAGAAAATCACTGTAGAACGTCTTACGTACATGTTATCGCTTATAGTATACATTACGCACCCGAAGATAATACTGTTTAATGTTTCTATTTATGGGAAATCAACAAAAGAATTAAGTACGACCTCGTTATCAGATTACGAAGCAAGTTAGGTAAATATATAAAACTAATAAATATACCGGTCTGGTCATACCAAAAGTTCCTAATGGGAGGGACAGGGATACTATTACTTGCCATTATTTCCGAATGTTTTATTCACAAAAACAAAAAAAGAAAGAAGATTTTTTGCGTTATCGAGGTAAAAAAAGATTTTAACCGAGAATTATTCCTTTTTTATAGTTCATCCTCAAGAGTCTAGAATTTATAAAATACTGTACCCCTTACAGGCAGGTAATAAAATAAAAAATGTATTATGAGTTATCAGATACTTGAACATATTTTGGTTCTCAGCTGTCCGAAATGAATAAAATTCTATTTTGGGTTCCAACCCTCTTTTTGGCAATAGCCTCTGAGCTCTGTTATCTTTTAAAATTCTCTGGAGTAGCCCAGCATGTTTTCACCCTTCCTAAAGGCTGGGCTGCCTAAAAGTTGCTTGGAGAGTTCCAGCTTTAGCACTTATTCCTAGAAGTTCTTATGCTCAAGTTCCAACCAGTGTCTGGTATCCCTTTTCCAGGTTTTATCGCTGACACAGCATGATGGTTCTGGGCCTATGAATCTGTAGCTGGCCCCCTCATTTTGAGTTGGATTACGCTTCTTGTAACATCATGGTTGCCTATATACTGTGATAGGATTATCTCTAGCCTGTTTTGCTCTTTGGGGAGGTCCGCGAGATCCTTCCAACAATTTTGTACAGTCTTTAATATAGGCTTAAACTGTCCTAAGGCGTTTGTTGCTGCATGGTCTCCTGTAATGATTGCAAAGGTTTTCCCCTTGGCGCCACTTCTTTTATCAGTTGGACACAGGTATGAATTCCTATGCTTCCTATTCCTATGATCATGTTTGCCTGTCTGTTGCAAGTCTGTTGTTACCAGGCCCAGATTCCTGATTTTTGCTCCTGAAATTTCTTCAGTCCGTACTACTATAGTCGGTGTCGTTGACATCGCTCCTGCTATACCCAAACAGGCTGTTCTTTATATTTTGTTGAGTATCTGAATAATAGCCCTCCTTTCAATTATTATTAACAGATCTTGCTGCAGATGCCACCATTAGTGGTGCGTAGGTAAAGATGAGTTTCTCCATTGTTGTGTATGCGCAGTAAATTTTTGGTGACAGTGTTGGTGATGGTGCCCATGATCTGCCGAACATTCTCTCATAGTACATAAGAGTTTTCGTGGTCTTGTTTGTATTATTTATTACGCGCTTCTTGTAGCGTGAGTTTTTTATACTAGATATCTGCCAAAGGGCACTAGGTTTCTTATGGGCTATAGTTTCTTCCTTTTTGTCAAGATAACTAGGCAAATTTTTGCAAGGTTTATCCTTAGTTATTATTCCCTTCACCAGTGCTCAACAACGTTCCGAGCACTTTGCATTTTTTTATACATGGTTGTTCCCCCGTGCCAATAGAACAATATCGTCTGCGTATCACACAGTGAAGATATGCTGTCTCTTCAGTCGTGTTAGCAGACTGCATGATACAAGGCTTACAGCAACAATGAGAGTACTCCTCCCTGCGGTATTCCCCTGCACACATTGGCTTTTACCGTGGTGTTGTTAAGATTCGCTGTCACCTTCCTATGGTTTAATATTTAATTTTTATCATAGGATGTATACCTCGTGCAACATTAGCATGGTTAATTGACACAAGTTTGCTGCCTTTAACTCTCTCATCTATAGATTATTTAATTTACCTTTCTCCAATGTAGCCTTTAAAAAAGAGTATGATATAATACAATCCATTGCAATCAATAATAACTTCCCTCTATCAAGTTTCAAAAAAGTTTTTCAATAAGTACAAACTTTCGTACCACATTGTGGGGAAAAGGGAGCGTAATAAAAAAAATTTCAGATGTTTATCTTACTTTGGAGGTATTTCCCAAGGGGTGGCAAAATTCTTAAAACTTTTTAACATCGCAATCGCTTTTAAAACTTCTAATTCCTTAAAAAGAAATATCGTTAAACCATTGGATAAGCCAGATCCATTTCGAAATCAGGAGTCTATGTGCCCTACAATTTATGTGGGACAGTCCGGGAGGAAAATTTCAACAAGGGTACAAAAACATCTAGGTCTGGAACAAGTTTAAAGACACCGATACTGTCGAGACCAAGTCAGCGTTTGCCAATCATTTATTGTCAAAGGTCATAATTTTTCTGACTCCAATCATGTGGCAGTGGTTCATGACAGCCAGAAGGGCAAAAAGCTGGATCTTCCAGAGAAGCTAGAGATTATAAGAGCGAAAAAGAGTCCAGTTTCGACTTGCGTTAACGATTTGTTCAATTTTGAGCCGAGACTCATTTTTAATAACATCATCTAGTCTCCTCCTTTCTTTTCAAGCTAACTATCGCATGAACGGTGTAGCCTAGCTGTCAACGCAGCAAACCTTAACAGTTTTGCTGTGAGGTTGTAGGTTCGAATCGTTCCTTTTTACTTTTTTATCATTTTCTTGTATTCGAGTTCTGTTTTTGTTTTTTATATATTTGTGACGTCAGTTTTTTAAACTTATATTTTACCGTTCAGTGTGTGTATACATTTGACCCAGTCTGGCGTGTTTTTAACCTTCTTAGGATATACTTTTTTCGTTTTACTTTAAGGTCTCTTTGTAATTTTATTTGGTTTTGTTTGCATTATAGGTTTGATGATGCTCTTAGGAGCGAAACACGTGTCACCACTTTAACAAATAAAAGAATTTTTTGAGAGCGAGACTTTGTGTTGTTCTCTTTTGATTTATGGTTGATTGAGTCATATAACGTGTTGAAAAATGCTGCGTCAATGTCTAAGAAGGCTCCTAGAGCGATATCTTGGTTGTTTAAAGATTAGTCGTCCCTCTGGGTTATCTCGTGCATCGCTGATTTACAAGATTTACCTGTTTAGTAGACATATTGGTGTCGATGTAGAGGGCTAGCCCTAGAAATGCCTTTAGTACATAACTCATCAGGCTATTAAGTTGGTGGCCTTCGCTTATTTTTGCATTTGGTTGTTTAGGAATAGCAACAAAGATGGAGGTTAGTCAGTCGCTTTGAATCCCGCCAATCTCATAAATATTATTAAAAAGTCTGCATAGGGTTTCAGTGTTAATTAGTTTAAGCACCTCAACGTGTATGTTGTCTAGGCCAGGTGCCTTTTTGGTTTTTAGTGCTGATAGTGCACATGACTTTTGCTTCTAGTAAGAGTGCTCCCGTGGCTCCATTTGGGCATTTCCCAAACTTTACGTATCCCCTGGGGTTCCTGCAGTATCTGTATTTTTGGTAGTTTTTGAGGAATTTGCCTTCTTAAAAGTGTTCGATATCTCTTTTAATTTCTTTTTGAAGTGCAAACAGTCTATTTTTTGTGTAATTTTTCTGTTTATTTAATAACATTATGTTCTTCACCTCTCTATCTCTACGCCGAATGTTTCTGTAGATTTCATTATATTTGATTGTATTACTATTTGATTACCCATATCCAGATTCTCATTAGTCATCCACTTTTTCTTAGCTTGCCTCTTTTTGTATCTAAGGACTGTCTCTGTAGCTTCTTATACGTTTACTTTTATGTTACTTAACTGTTTCTCGATATTTTCCTCGACAGCTGGATTATCTTAGATACTCTTAATTAAATCATCCATTTTAGTTTGTCAAAGTCAAAAGTCACAACATGCTTCATTGTCAAAAGATTAACATCTCATTGACAAAGCTAAAATTAAATTATAAAATAATATAGATAGGTCAAATTTTGGAGTAGAAATAAAAATTAACATAAAATTGACATATATATAGCACTTGACACAAACAAAAAATAAAACAAATAATAACACAAATAAGGTGGTTACATAAATCTTAACATTACTTATGAGTCGATCATTAAAAAATTCATCTAAGGTGTAATAAGCTTTACTAATTAAAAGTTTTTTACACTGACATTGGAACTTTTTAAAGGTATTTAGGTTTCTAAGTTGTGAGGGCAAATAGTTATACATTTTTTTGCATCATAGATAAATGATTTACAAGGGCATTTGTTGGTATGGGTAAAGGTATATGTTGCTCTTGACGAGTATTATATTGCCTTGAATATTATATTGACTTAAAGAAATAACCATGGCAGCTACCCCAAAAAGGAAGACCATATCTCAAGTTACTCTCAATTAGGACAAAATACGCCATTCTAACTAAACTTTGATCTAACTCTCTAGAAATAACTCTTAAAGCGTAACAATTTGAAGACAGTTCCTTAGATAGAGCGCTTATGTGATAATCAGAATAGCATTTTGATACCAAGAAATTTTGAACTTTCTGTATTGTTTAATTTATTTCTGTCAAGAATAATGCCAATAAGGTCACACCCGAAGGTAAGCACATTGATCTTAGATATGTTATAAGTTAAGAAATTGTTATCAAACCAAGCCTTGATCTTTAGCAGATTAATTATATTCTGTAATGCCCGAGAGTCAGAGTAATTCCACAAGATGCTTGAATCATCGGCAAAAAGTGTAAAATAGCCCATAATTTCCAGTTGGCAAATGTAATTAATGAACAAAAGAAATAAGACAATTCCCAACACTGACCCCTGCGACACTCTACAACTTACAGATTAAAACTGAGACAGAAAAAGACACACTCTGCATCCTTCCCGTAAAATATGACCCAAACCAATTCAAGGATACACCTCTAAGCCCATATATCTCCAGCTTCTGAAGTAGTATTTCATGACTGACAGAGTCAAACGCCTTAGTCAAATCACAGAGGACCGCTCCAGAAACCTCACCTCCATTTAGACCCATGTACAGCTGATCCAAAAGGGAAGACAGAGCGTCATCTTTGAATTCAGTACTTTTTATTCTACACTTTTTTAAGAAGTCTGGAAAATGTCCATCTGAAAATGAGTTATTTATAACATTTACCAAAGCATTAATAGCAGAAGTACTCAATTCTTGAAATATACGAAGAGACATCCCACAGACTTCTTTTTTATTTTGGAAATTAAAACTCTCATTTCATTTACATCTGTTAGATATAAGAAGAATGTATCCCGGACTCTCTTGTGTGACAAATATTTGAAGGGGTCTTTGGTTGGCACAATTTTAGAAGCTAGATTTTTTTCGACTGTGCAAAAGAAATCATTGAGCTTATCCGACGTAATAGTACTGGCATCAGGTACATGGGATTTTCCATAACCTTGTCTAATGATGTCATTTATAATTGACCAGGTTTCTTGACACACATTTCTTGAAGCTGACAATCTTGATGTACAATAATTTCTTATTGCTGACTTTATGATGTTGCTATAAATAATAGTCCTATATTTATGATAGGAATCCTATACTAGTAAATTTGTTACATTCTTTAGTGTTGCTAAGTGCATTAATATTGTATTTTTTTGGTTTTTGTTGCACAGGTTACTAGTTTTTTCCTTAGACCTAAAGTTGGCCATTAATGGGTTGTGATCTGATGCGATGTCGGCTCCGGGATAAGCTGTCACTCTCTTAATGTTATTTTGGAATCTTTTATTTGATCAGGAGTTAATCAATTTAAATACGAATTAATTGTCTCTCCTTATCTTGAGGGAATTTCTATGTGTATAATCTTCTAGATGGTAAACTTAATTTTTTTTGTTCTTATGATATAACTCCTGCAGTTGCTTGTAAAATGGTTTAGCTTTATCGGCTGTGGGTGCATAAACTTATATTATGTTTATGTTTATGTTCATGACATCCCCGCTGTCTACAGCAATAGTAGCCTATCAGTAGGGTACGAAGTTTTTGACGTGTTTCGTGAGTGAGTCATTTATCAATACTACCTCTTTATTTCTATGATGAGTATCAGTCTCTTCACCTCCCTGGACTGGTAGCCATTCTTATAGCTCTTCTTTCCATAATAAAGTCTGTGAACACATTGTGTCTTAGGGATACCCCTTTGGTTCTTTTAGGGTTTATATACCTTTATCCCAATCTGCCTAACGTAAAATAAGTTTTTCTCTTAGGCAGTTAAGGAAAGAAGAAAATATTTCTGTCATTTTGTACTTCTTTAAATATTATTTATGAAAAACAAATTGTTGTTATTATAACCATATTTTAATTTTTAATAGCTTGGATTATGATTTTGTCATCAACTGATAAAAAAAATGTAAATAGCAATTTTGTTCTCAACTGTCCGGAATTAACCCTTTCGGCCCCAATGGGACAAATAAATCCCAACATACATTTCATAACATCTGCTGGGCGCTATCTGTCCCGTTTTTAATGGAAATTGTCATTAGCGGGTATTTTAAGGTTTAACAATTTTTCGACAGGCAGCGATACGCTTTTTGGAGTCATTCTGATTGTAAACGCCAAAAATCGAGCACGTTGTTGGTTTTTGACACTGTTTTTTTACAAATTTGATAGTTTTTGTGTAGTTTTTGAAACAATCTGTTTAGGTAAGTTCAGCATATATAATAGCAAAGTATTTTAATGGTTTTTTTTGTTTTGGTTTTTGCATTTTGGGTGTTAAATGTGGCTATGGGATATATGTGTCCCAGTGGGTTTTCTGATAGGGTGATTTATATCCCAATGGTATTTTACAGTATGCCAAGAAAGAAGTTGACTAGGGCAGAGCTTCAAGATCTTGCTGACAATTTAGTAAAGTTGTCATCCGGAGAAGAGGTGTAATCCCCATATGAAGAGTCTTCCTCAAAAGAAGACCCATTCCATAATAGTGAAGAGTCCGACGAGTTGTATCAGCCCTCGGATACTTCGGACGATGATAGTGGAGCCATTGAAAGTGATGCAAACGAGAACCTAACCCAACCCAACGACGGCGTTATTTCTGCTGAAAATTCAGATCAAGAGGCTGAAACTCCTGTTACAACTGGTAATATAATTTGGTCATTGCCTACAAATACCTATGTCTCAAGACTTAGCATTCCAAATGAAAGTCAATGTATCATACATCCTTCAATTGCTGTAAATGCCTCCCCGCTGGACAGATTCACTAAAATTTGTCCTCGAAGTTTATTTACTTTTATCGCTGAGTCTACAAACCAGCGAATCAAAATTTACAAAGAAAATAAAAAAAAGCAGGCGACTTTCACTGATGCAGGGAAGATTATGATTACTATTGGCTACACATTAGTTATGTGTTTCAATAAGGTGCCAAAACTTTGCAATTACTGGTCATCGCATCCATTTTTGGGAAACATCCAAAAACAGGTGTTTGTTTTTACTATCCAAGCTTTATTTCAATAATCCAGTCAAGCCAGAAGGGGCCAGTAAGATTTACTATGTACAAGAGCTTCTATCTTGCGTCAAATATACGTTTCAGAAATATCGATCCGACAGTACAAGTCAAAGTATTGACGAGAGCATGGTGGGCTTCAAAGGAAGATCTTTACTGAAATAATATATGCCACAAAAACCTGTGAAAAGAAGCATAAAATTATGCTCTAGATGTGATGCCAAAACCGGATATACATATAATGCAAATGTATATTGCGGCAAGGACGACGTTGAAAGGAGCGGAACTTTCGGCGAAACTGTTGTAAAAAAATTATGTGAAACTATACAAAATCCAAACGTAGTTCTGGCCTTTGATCGATTTTTTACATCAGTCCGTTTGATGGATTCCCTCCAATACCCAGCTGTGGGAACAGCCATTACAGGAAAAGACATGCCAAAAAAATTCATTGAAAAACGAAAAATTTCTATGGGTGAATGCGAGTTTTTATCAAATCAAACAAACTCTATTGCGATCAAATGGCAAGATACAAAGCAGGTTATTCTTTTGAGTAACTGTCATACCCCTGATATGACTTGTGTGAAGAGAAAAGACAAGACTGGGCAGAGAGTTGACGTACCATGTACCACTGCTACTGCATACTACAATGAAATCATGGGTGGTGTGGATCTGGCTGATCAGATGAGTGGTGTGTATGACTTTGGCAAAAAATCATGCAAATGGTGGAAAAAAGTATTTTATCGACTTTTGATGATTGCTGTTGTTAACAGCTGGGTAATATATAATGACTTACGTCGTACCCAAAAAAAGATACCCTTACAGGAATTTTTATTTACCTTATCAGAGGACCTAATCGAAGAAGGACAACAGCAAACTTCAGTCAAACTTCGAAGAAACAGTTGTGGAAGGCCATCAAAGAGATAAAAAGTAATGAAAAATGTGGGTGATCACCTTCCAATAGAAACATCGAAACGGCGAAGATGTGCTCGTTGCGCTCTTCAGAAAAAAGAACGTAGAACCACTACTATTTGTGCAATGTGCGATGTAGGGTTGTGCAAGCATTGTTTTGCGCTTTATCATTCGTCCTAAAATACTTACCTTTGCGGGTTATCTTTTTGTGAATAAAAAAAATAAAAATTTTGAAATACAAAAATGTGCTTTTGGCCCCTAGGGATATTTATAACCCACCTAAAAATCCCGCTGGGATACATTTGTCCCACAATTCTTTGCTCTCCCTGTATATATATTTTTTATTTTCACTAGTATATATTGTCAAATGATCTCTTAAAATACCATAACTCGCAAAAACATCCTTAAAAATAAAATTGGGTCTCAAAGGGTTAATAACAATTTCTTTTTCTTCCAGGCAAATGAAAACATAGAAAATGTTTTTATTATCTAAATATTTTGATTTACAACATCTTGAATCATAGTTTTTTCATCAACTTAATAACCATATATAATAGCATATTCGCTCACAAGTGGCTAGAATTAATGACATAATTGCTCTACCAGGCAGTTAAAAAGAACAAAAATGTTTTAATTTTATTCGCTACATATACACGTACTTGAATATATTTGATTTCTCAACTGCCTGAAATAATAGAGTGATGCTTTCTTAATTCCTTTAATAAATTCTACTTATTATTTTAAAATATTCTTTAGATATCAACAGACACTTTTTTTAACATAGCATCCCAAGATATTTTGATCCTCACCTGCCTTGGATGATAAAATTAAGTTCGTCTAGAGGCAATTCTCTAGAAAAAGAACATAATACTAACTTTCTTGCTGAAAATTAAACTTATTTTGGCCAATAAGTACCTAAAAGCAATAATTAAAACACCGCTTATCTTCCAGGCAATTGGAAAAAGGGAAAACGTTTGCATTGTAATCTTTGGACATCAGGCACTTAAACGTATTTGATTTCTCAGCTGCCTGGACTAAGAAAAAAATATACACATTTGGCCAGTGACGTACAGAAATAAACATACTCAACCAGAAGTGACTTATCACAATTTAATTTTAAGTTACATACATATTCGCATGACCCTTAAAAAACGCTCGATGTCTGGCACTGATAAACTGCAGGAATTTCGTTCAACATAATTTTGAAGAGGCCGTTTATCTGAGAGGTGCATCTACAGCCCGTGTGTTGCTTTCTTATTTAATTATACGGTTACGAATTTTTGTTGGCATCCGCGAAAAAAAACTGGTTTTCGCATGATTATTATGGAATTAAACGGTTATGGCTTTCAGGAAGACGTTTGCAGGATTAAATAATAAATTAGTTTTAACGTTAAGTATTATGAGAGAAAGAAATTAAGCATTTTAGCTGCAAGAACATCAATGTAATAGTTTTTTTTTTTAGGAAGGTTAATGCGGATCCAAGTATTTTCCTTTTTCAAATTTCTGCAATTGATAAAATTGGTTTCTTCTTAGGAATCTGAAGATACTTTTGATATGCTACTGAATTACAATAATTACTTTCCATCTTCTTTCTATCTGAATCTCTATCTTCTTGCTATCCGAAAAGCGACACACCCTTAAGACTAATCTAAATATAAAATAATATCCTAAATAAATCATACATTCAAGGTATTTTTAAAAGTAATACATGAAGGCATTAATAAAAAATGAGAGGAAAGAATAAACTATGACAAAGTAAATGACAATTAGTCAACATGGGTTCAGAAACCAACTAGGTACCAGAAAGGCATTGTTTTCACTAAATGTGTTAACATGAAGGTGGCTAGGCATGAATATTAATACGCAAGTTACATTACAACTTCGAAAAAGCCTTCGATAGGGAAAGACACGAAAAATTAGTCAACTTAACTCATACCTAATACCTTTTATATATGGTATAATCACAAGACCCCTTAACAGTCAGAGCAGTTCCTCTAGTTATTCACCCACTGCTTGCTACGAATAGTTGTCTCCATCTATTTATAAGTTGCTGTCATGAAATTGCAATGTTTTTGGATCAGTTTAACTGAGATTTTTCACTTTTAAAAAAGCCTCTTGAAACAATGCTTAATCTTTTTTATCAAATTATATTTATTGAAATTTATTTATATTAAAAAATGTTCGACCAGAAAGGCCTTAGTATGGTTTTCAATTGAACTTAAAAATAATATTATCGAAAAGAAAAAAATGCACAAAAAATATAAGCAAAGACGATCAGTTATCGACTACCAGCAATCTTCTAGGTTAACGAAGCTATTTAAGAATCTGACACAGGAATGCTATACATAATATGTTCAATACACTAAAGCAGCTATTGGCTCTACATAGCTAAATTTTAGTCATTTCAAGAAACATATGTCAAGAAACATAGCTCTTTGCCCAATACATTAAAATATTTAGACAAGACAAATAATACTGGCCAAGAGATTGCTCACATGTTTGCTGACTTTTCTACACTATAATCCGAAACCTCTACCGTCACCTTAACTTAAAATAGCAGATATACAGTGTGTGTCAGCCAAATGGAATAAATTAGCTAATAAATAGACGGGAGCGTGTTATGTTTATACAGGGAGTATCAGATAACGGAGGCCAATACCAAATTGCTTAGTTTAAACATAACACCTTGAAAATTAATTAATTTTTAGATTCCTCAGCTCATTTTAGACATATTTTGTATACAATGTCCTATACCTATCTTTGACTGTTTCGGAAATATTAAGTAAAATTCAAAAAATGACATTTAGAAAAGAAAATTATTTATTTGATTTGACCGAAAATTGTTACAACATATTCAAAAACTTATACATAATACAAATCTAAACAATAATGTCAATGTAGGAGATGTTCAAAATGCTCGCCACAAACGTCTTGGCAACACCCTACCCGTAAATAGAAATTTCTTCTAACGCTACTCAACATCTCAGGTGTGATCGATCTCATTGTCAGGGTTATTCGTCTTCGTAAGTCAGCTAAGTCAGTAGGTTTAGTTTTGTATACAATAGTTTTCACATATCCCCATAAGTCTAATGGCCTCAGATCGGGAGACCGTGCTGGCCTCCCTATCCACCGATCTGGAAATATTTGGTTGAGGTACTGCCGAACATTTATTTGGTAGTGGGGTGGTGCTCCATCTTGTTGAACCCATATCATATTCGCTGGAACTTGTGGGTTTCCTGGATACAAGTTGGCCAACGTTGGCACTACATTATTTTAAAGCAATTCTAAATAATTCTCGCCATTTAAATTGCCCTCAATAAAAAAGGGACCTATGATCTGATCTTCAATAATTCCTGCCCACACGTTAACCTTTTCAGGGTATTGAGTATTGTCTTCTCTTATCCAGCGAGAATTTTCCCTGGACCAATAGCGGCAATTGGTATAATTTTATAGGGATGCATTTTATTTTTTTTAATATTCTAATAACTAATGAATAGCTAATATCGAGTACTGGGGCTGCTTTCCGAGTAGATGTGTGTAGGTGTTCCTCAAACTCAAGCATAACAGCTGATTTTGTATCCTGACTTATTGCATTGACAGCTGCTTTTTTTACCTGCCTAACATGGCCCAGCTCACGGAATTGCTTTTCTATTTTACTAATTGTCCTTTGGGTTAAAGGCGGCAAATTTGAAAATTTTTTGTGAAATAAGCGAGCAACTTCCATTTGTGTCCGTGTATTACCTCCATAGCCAATCATCTGTAGAATTGTTATTTTGTGCATTTCTGTTAAATGAACCATTTTTCTGGCTTGTAGTTAATGAAATTCAAACGACTATAGCACTGACGACTACTTCTGTCATGCAACATGAGTCAACATTAAGTCTGGCATTTTAAACCAAAGTAAACAACAATTTTTAGTTGTTTTTATTCTCATATCAATAAAAAGAAATGCTGAAATAGTTTTTGCTTGCTTTATCATTACCAAGACCTAAAGGGGCAAGAAGTATTAAGTGAGTTGTAGAGAATCTTGAAAAATAAATAATTTTCTTTTCTAAATGTTATTTTTTGAATTTTACTTAATATTTCAGAAACAGTCAAAGATAGGTATAGGACATTGTATACAAAATATGTCTAAAATGATCTGAGAAATCTAAAAATTAATTAACATACAGGGTGTTATGTTTAAACTAAGCAAGTTGGTATTGACCACCGTTATCTGATACACCCTGTATAAGAAGTTTTTATGAAAAAAAATGCGCAACTATAAAAACCAATCGACGTGTTCGAGCGTTTTTTCTAACACGCTCCCATCTATTTATTAGCTAATTTATTCCAATTGGCTGACACACACTGTATGTACTAAACTCGCATCTATAAATATTAAAAAAGGTCCTGTACCAGACTTTGCTTTAGTCTCTCCATATCCTTATACCACATTCTCCCTTCACACTGGAGTGTTCCCGAGCTACAGGAAAAAGAGTTTCCTAAAACCTATCCATAAGTCGAGGCGACAAATACTCTGCTACCAACTATTATCACCATCAGTATACTTAGTGCAGTATCCAAGGTATTTAAAAACCTTGACTTTAAAGGTCTTGGCCTCTTTAAAATCCCAATTAGCAGTTTGGCTTTAGACCACGCAATTCTACGGAGTGGAAGTTGCTTATTCAGATGGACTTCTCGTCGGATGCCTTGGAGCAGGGATACAATATACACTGATTTCTCCAAGGCGTTCGACATCGTATCGGACTGTTGCATAAACTAAAAATATTATCGATAAGCCTTTATCGCTTTGGATCAAAAGTTACTTGTCTAATCGTAGACTCATTGTTGAAATTAGTACTTTTACGGATTTGTATCATCAAACCCTGATGATTCTGACCAATTACAATAACTTGGTAGTTTGATGAGAATGAAATAGTTTGGAACTTAATCCAGCTAAATATAAAATTATTACTTCGTTTTGTTTCAGAAGCTATTGATGTTAACAACATGATCATCTTAAAGGCACTTCTTTTTTAAAGATTTGGGTGTCACTCTTGTTACAGGTTTACAGTTTTCACATCACTTAGAAAACGTTATCAATAAGAGTTTTCAGATGCTTGGTTTTATTATGTGTGTTCAACAAATACTTCTGCTTTAAAAACACTCTACTCTTCTTATCCGTCCTCACTTGAAATATGGTCTCCTTTCTATGTGATACATATTGATGCTCTTGAACTTGTTCAACAGATTTTTTTAAATAAAAAGCATATAAACTGAATGTCTTGGATAATTACAATGATGCGGATATTCTTAACATGCCAAATATTGCCTCTATCACTACCCGCCATAAAAGGAGGGATCTTATTACTTTTACAATATTCTACAAAGAACTACAAAATTCTATAAAAATTTTTGCAGAGGCACTACTATCTCTGGATTAAAAAATAGTGATAAATAGAAAATAAATAAACAAAAAAGGTTTGCGGATGATACAGTGATTAAAGCAAGTTTCGCAGAAGAATTTAAAAGTCTATCAAATAAAACCACTACATTTTGTATGGATTAAAAATAAACATAAAAAAGACTAAAAAAAAACAAAGACCCCAAACATAAATTTATTTATAGACATGTAGGAAGAATTTAAAAATACAAATACCTGGGTACTTGAATTATAAAAAAGGGGCCAAATAACAGAAATAAGAACTAGAATAGAAACAGTCAGAAATGCAATTGAAAAATGGAAAACTTTTTTTTTTGAGACCTCACAATAGAACTGAAGAGTCAGAACGTTAAGAAAGAAAAATATTTTCATGTTCTTTAGATATATACTTTTGCTGCTTAAAATTAATAGAAATAATATGTTTTTTCTATTAAATTGAAGAAAAAAAAATATTGTTATGAAAAAAAAACGTAAATAGGTTATGTAGAGTACAATGCCTTTAGTTTTTCTAGTGTCTAGTTGGTAGTTCATCTTATTTGAGATCCTTATTTGGTTCCTAAATTAGGTTATTTAGGTTATTTTATTGTTATTCCTGATCAATTTTCTAGAATTTGACTAGCAGTATTTTTTTTAAATGATTGGCTAAAATAATGTAGAAAACTCAAATAATGTAGAAAAGATTTTCGAATTGTTGTATGGGTCTTATTTAACCGCGTTTCGTGATTTTAATCAGTTTTATTGTTTACTTTAAAAACCATTAAATGGCAGGCAACATGAGTCTGGAATAAGTGTGTTCCAGAAAGAAGTGTGGTCCTGGATTACGTTACAACTAATTTTAAAAAGTAAGGAAGGATATTTTAGTGAAGACCTTTAACAAGAGGTTAGGCCAAGATGGAGACCGAGAATTTAACGGAACTGTTATTAAAGAAGTTTCACGAGCAGAAAGCAGAACTAGAGAAACGAGACCGCAAACAACGAAAAGAATAAGAAAAACGATATAGTAAAAAAAAAGAAAAAATAAAGAAAACGAAATAAGAAACAGAACAATTTATTAAAGAGAGTTAAATCTGCCCTGAAGAAAGAAAATAAAGGCCTGATTAAGACCATGAAAGAAGACTTGAAGCAGGACGCACGAGACAGAAAACAAAAGGAACGTTATAACTTAGAGAAGATATGAAGCTTAATTAGACACAATCGAAGTCACAAAAAATCAATTCAAGCAAAGAACCAAAGAGTACCTGTCAAAGGAAATCACTGGGATAACGAAGAAAAAGCAACCAATCTTAAGCTATGGCTGAGAGGGGAAGCTATAGAAATACTAAGAATGATGCCTTATTCTGAGAATCAGCTTAATTTCGACATGCTGATACGTACCTTAGAGATAAGAAACGGTAAAGCATACCTACAACAGGTATACCAGGCCCAACTGAAATCTAGAAGGCAACAACCCGAGGAAGATCTTCAACAGTTTGAGGCCGATGTTGCTCGATCAATAAATCTGGCTTATCTTCTATTGGAATTGTAATAACGAGAAGCACCTAGCATTTGACAAATCCAAGGAACCAGGAAAACTTTCTGAGTACTACCAAGCCCCACGAATTAATCGAACCCAGCCACTGGTGCATAATACCTATGTTATACCTATGGTACTATGCACCAGTGGCTGGGTGCCACCAAGCAACAAAAAAAAATTAAAGTGGCAGTCATATTCTGAAAAGAACTTGGTACCTAGTACCCAAAATAATATGCAGCTATGAATGTGAAATGGTGCTCGATACAGAATCAAGTCATACCATCGTGAAGCCAAGCCATCGTAGCTCACTGTACAATTTCACCATCACCAAATTGAATCCTGAAATCAACAGATGGAAAAAGGATCTCGATTACTCGACTACATGCAGCTAAAGTCACCATTGGCTTAATAGCATTCTAACAGTCAGTACTAGTGGCAGAAATGAAGGATGATATCATATTAGGATCATTTTATTACGAATACCCCGTAGTTTAAAATAGATGTATATAATGGATGCCATTTAAGCAGACCTATTCATCTATGATTGCAAAAGAGACCAGAGTATTGAATTGCGATGTCTGGTTGAAGGAAATCATTAATCTTGCACGATAATGACCTGTATAACATCAAATCAACAGTGCTGCGATAAAACAAGAACTTTGAAGGACTCTGAAAGCTAAACAAGATGAAGTTTCCTTAATGCTTTAAGAAATGAGAACACAGGGAGCTATAGAACTATCCGAGAGTCCTCGGACATCTAGTTGAACTGGTAAAGAAAAAGGACGAATCTGCCAGATTTTGTATGGACTATCGGCGACTAAATGATATCACAAAGAAGAACAATTAGACATGCTATCAGGTTCACAACGCTGGATCTCTTCAGTGGATACTAGCAGGTAAAAAATGCAGCCATAAGAGAAAAAAACTGCATTCTCGACTAGAGCAGTACTCTTTATGTTCAAGTAATCATTGAAAGGCTAATGGAAACCAAGTTATGTAAAATCAAGAAATCATTAGTTTATATCAATGATCTCATAATGCTGGAAAAGATATGCTAAGATCAGTCACTGTGTTCCAGAATGAGTGTGTTCTCGAATTACGTTACAATATTTTCATTCTGTTTTTCAGAAATCAGACACTTGTAGGACAACTGCCTGGAATTCATAAAAAAAACATGCTTTCTTCTAATCAAATGAGAAAAAAAATGTTTTATTGTTGTTATCAAAAAATAAATGCGTAAGTTGCTGCCCTATTGCCTAGAATCAATAAAATTATGTTCGTTATTCAAACAACTAAAGAAATCGAAAAAAATTCAGTATGTTTCTTGAAAATCAAACATTTTATTTTAGTAAACTGCCTGGAATTCATTAAAAATAATATTAGATATCAGAACATACTTTATTGCTCAACTGCCTAAAATTAATAAAATTATATTATCTTTCCAAGAGTTGAAGATAGAAAAATAATATTGAGTATGTTCGTTAGAATCGTTGGAAATCAGGCACTTAATTTGTAGGTCATTGTCTTTTCAGGTAGCTAAAGACAAAGAAAAAGATTAATATTCAATATGTTGGAAATCAGGTACACTACTCTGGTGGAATTCGTAAAAATATATTTTCTACTACACAGAAAAAACAGATTATATTTTCATTATTAATTTCTTTAGATATTATTAAGTTCTTTAGAACGTAATTTGTTGCTGAATTGCCTGAAATTAATAAAATTATGTTTCTTTTCAAGCAGCCAAGGAAAGAGAAAATATACCCGATATGTTCTTCAGATATTAGGCTTTTCCCTCAGAGGCAAATTGGCTTATTTTAAATTGTTATATGGTCATTTCGTTTGCATTCACCAGTAATTTTAATTATTTATTTATAAGCTATTAAGGCTTACAATATCAATTATTCATGCCACATTTACGAGCCTTTCTTGCCAATTTAATTCAATAAATTCTATGCATTTTGAAAAATCATTCAAACAATTATTGTAAATTGATTTAAAAATGGGAAATTTCTCTGTTATATCTAAGAAATTGTCGTAACGCTTCAACGATTATGGTAGTTCGTAATGTTGCGGAACTAGGTGCTGCAATTCTGCATGTCCGGTTGCACTTTAAAAAAATAACATAACAATAGAATATTATATGTAATTTATTAAATAATTGGTGTTATTCTGCCGCTGACCTTGGCCTTCAATTTAAAATACAGATGAAATTATGGCGAGGGCAAAAAGGGGGACTTCATGTAATCTGATGAGAAAATAGAAGTTTTTTTTTTAATTTTCACATTATATGATCCCAGTTATTACGTCAAAAATGTCATATTACGTTTGTTAATGTAATTGTTTTATAGAATAACCCCTAGCAGCCGAATAACCGTCTAATATTACACACAGAAATAGATTTTCCAAGTAATCCACCTGATTTCAATGAATACCAAAATTAGCTCTTATTGATTTACCTGCTAACCTTTAAGAAAAACCTTCACCAACCGTACACAGTTACAATGATTGTAAATAAACCATTTATACAACACGTTTTACAAATTTAACCTGAGGCTCGGTTAATATTTGTTTTATTTCGCGCAAATGCCGAATTGCGTTGGAATTGCAGAAACCTAAAAGCATTAGATTACACACTAGATTTATAGTTTATTATGTTTTTTGGTGGCAAATTTATATTGCGCATTATAAATGCCTGTTTTACTATTTTAGCCTGTAGCAAAGGTCAATCAATAAATGTTTTATAAGAGTATTTTCATCGTTTTATACCCATTTTGAAAGACGAAATAAAAGTTACGACCTCAGGAACTCTATTATCGTGCCTAGAGCATTACATTGATCAATTAAATGAAATTTAGTTTGTCTGAAAAAAATTAGTCTTCTTTTTGATTTTTAAGCAGTTCTTATTGCCTTGTTTTCTGTTTTCTCCACAATTAATTATAACGTCTCCTTTTAATGCTTCTTACATGATTTTAATTTGTTGCGCTCCTTCGATTCATTTTTCCTTGTTCTTCTTTTGGTTTGTCAAATTTCACTAATAGGGAATTGTCTTGCGGTAGAGGAAAACAATAATATTCAGACTATTTTAGACGTGATTCAAAGGCAAAAATAGAAAATACAATTTTAAGATATTTCGTATAGTTAAAGGAATAAAAAGCGTTAGAATTAATAGGCCTGATAAGATACTCACATTTTCAACTGCTTGACTTCAATAAAATAAGATTCTTGCATTGTTATATTTTAGGAGTCAAAATATTAGTTTTTCTTCCAAGTAGTTAAAAAAGAAAAAAACAATATTTTTTTTCTTTCCATTAAAAAAAAAAATATAGAAACTTAAATACAATTTTTTGATCAACTGTCTGGAATCATAAAATAATGTGTCCCTTACAAGCAATTGAAAAATGAAAAAGATTCTCAATTTATTTTTTAAATATCGGGCACTTAAACATAATTTGTATGTATACGGCCTAGTATATAAAAATTATGTTTTCTTTTCAGGCAGTTAAATAAAATGAAAATACACTCGTTACGTTCTTTGAATAATACATATTTAAACATATTTTCTTGCTCAATTCTTGGACTTAATTGAAATTATGTTTGTTTTCCAGCAGTTAAAAGAAAATATATTTTTATTATGTTCTTTGGATATCAAGCACCTAAATATAATTTCTTGCTCAACTGCCTGGGATAGTAATAACGAGGTGACCAAAGATAGAATAGATTATGACAGAGCGCAGATACTTGAGGTCCTAAACACTCTTAACTTGCCTGAAATAACTGACTTCAAAGTCTCTCGAGTTGGAAAAAAGGGTGAAAGGTCTAGGCCAATCAAAGTTATATTTGCTGAACCTGGATCTGCTCTTGCTTGCCTAAAACGCAAACTGAGGCTTTATACCACAACTGTACGCATTAAACCTGATCTGACCCCAACTCAACTAGCCCATTTAAAGCAATTATACTTAGAACTAAATGAGAGAAAGGCCAATGGTGAGAATAATATCGGCATTAAATATAAAAATGGTAATCCGTTTATCACCAAGATTAGCTCCTCTTCAAGTGATGGTCAGTCAAAAAACGGAGTTTAAACCCCCTGAAAATATATTATTAGAATGTTGGTGGTATGAAAACGAAGATCTCAGATTTTAAACAAGCTGTGGCCCTGACTGTATATGATGTTATTATTTTAACTGAAAGCTGGCTTTCGATCAATATAAATAATAATAATAATAATAATAATAATACATCGTTTATTTGCCCAATTTACAATCAAATATTATATCTTAACTAGATACAAAGATAATAAATATCATATGCTTTAAAATTAAAAAAACATCTTAACCATAATATAGGCAAAAAGGAGGCTAAAGGCAATTTAAAAAAGATTCGTGTTTAACCTCCTTCATTAAATAAGTTATAATTTCTTTTCTGTTTCTTTTGTTGCATCCAAAATAAATTACTAGGTATCCCCCAACAAGTGCCAAACATCCAATAAGCTTTAACATACCCAATACATACATATTTAATAAACGCGACGATCGCCAGATATACCCATTTTACCGCAATAAATATTTTTTGTATTTATGTTTAAATACGCTTGTTGATACATTTTTAAAGTCCTCCGGAATCTGGTTGTAAATTAAATAAATATTATAAGAAAATGACCGCTGATAAAACATAGTGGTATGCAAAGGCGGAGAAATTAGACCTCTATGCCGGAGATTCAAAGAATGTACGTCAGTTCTATAGCGTATTTTATTTAATAGATACGAGGGGCGATTTAAAGTTATTACTTGGTGAAATACAGTAGCAGCATGCAGATTTCTACGATCCTCCATAGAAAGCCATTTGGTTTGTCGTAGCATGTAACTTACAGGATGTCCACGACGAATGCCGTAAATTAATCGCAGGCATGACTTTTGCACTCGCTGAATTCGACCTTTGTCGATAGAGTCTAAGCATGGACCATATACGACGTCGGCAAAATTAAAATGACTCAAAACCAGAGCGTCGCATAAAGTAATTTTTTGAGATGTTGAAAGCAGGTGTCTATGCGGAAACAGTTGTTTTAAATTAGAATAAGCAGATTGAATGCACTTACTTATATGCTGTTTATACCTCATATTGGTGTCAATGTGAAGTCCCAAATTGCGGGAACAAGTAGAATGCAAAAGCTTGTTTGAGGAAGCTTCCAAAGCCATACTCTGATGCAATACTTCGCGATTTTTGCCGAAAATCAAGAAGGTAGATTTAGACGCGTTTATTTGCAGATTGTGTTTTTCTGAAAAATCTATTAAGGCTTTTAGATCATCGTTTATTTTCTTGGCAGCTATTTCTTTACTTTCAGGAAAAAAAGAAAAGTAGAGTTGCGTGTCATCAGCATATAAATGAGCACTGCAATATTTTAAACAACTGGTGAGATTACTAGTATAAATACAAAATAAAACAGGTCCCAATATGGAACCTTGTGGAACTCCACATAACTGAAATGCAGTAGATGAAATGCCCTTATTCGTTTCAACGTATTGATTTCTATCGGTTAAATAACTTTTAATAATATCAATTGCGTCAGAGTCAAACCCATTATAGCCTAAGATCGCGTAGAGTAATGTATGATTGATACGATCAAACGCTTTGCTGTAGTCGATAAGTACTAAAGCAGTGGCCTTACCCTGATCAGTAGCTTCAATAATATCATCTGTGATCTTTAAAAGTGCCGTGGTACAGCTATGACCCGATCTAAACCCTGACTGAAATGCCGGTAAAATATTATATTTATCTAGGTACTCCCTAATTTGGACATTTAATATCTTTTCCATGACTTTAGAAAGAACTCCGAAATCAACATCAGAGGCTATTCAACATATAGAAAAGATAGGTGTGTGCTGACAAGTGAAAAGCAGTATGGTGGAGGAGTCGTGATGTTTATCAGGAGCTCACTTTGTCCCAGGCTAGTGAGGACTGATTTTGAATCTATTGAACATTTGTTTGTTTGTTGCAATTATGGAGGTACCCAACTTATTTTTGCAGGAGTTTATATCCCTCCTAATTCTGGCCTTGATGTTTATCAACACCACTGTGATGCTATAGAGCAAATTTGTTACAATAATCCATCATCCAAATTAATTCTGTGTGGAGACTACAACCTGCCACATGTCACATGGGGCAGCCATGAAGATCGATTAACTGCAATTGGTCAGCCTGTAAGCCATGCAACCTGTTTAGTAGAGTCCTTTACATTTTTAGATCTTAAGCAATTAATTTCTGTTCCTAATGGACGTAATGTTTACTTAGATTTAGTTTTCAGTCATTTTAAAGAAACCAGTTTTATGCGAGCTATTGATTATCTGTTGCCTGAGAGTATGCACCATATTCCTTATGTTGGTGAGATAGCTGTTATGCATCCCCCTCAATTGAAAGTAGAGCATACTTACCTTGATTTCAAAAATGCCAATTATATTGGATTTAACAGCTTTCTTTCCAGTATACAATGGGGTAGTCTTTTTCAGGATAAATGTATTCAACTCTGTAGTGACACTTTTTATGAAATCATTAATCTGGGTCTAGCTATGCTTGTTCCAACTAAAGTGTACAGAAGCTCCAATTTTCCTTCTTACTTTACCTCTGAATTGAGGACAAAAATAATATTGAAAAAGCAAGCACACCAACAATATAGAATAAGCGACTACCAGAAGGATTTTCAATTATTTGCTGCAATGTGGTCTGAATGAAGCAATATTACTGATAACCCTAAAAAGTTCTGGTCATTTGTTAACCAGCAAAGAAAATCTCACAATCTACCTACCTGTATGTTTTATAATAACAAAAGTGCAGATAATAGTAAAGATATAGCTGATTTATTCGCTAATTTTTTTTCTAATGTTTATTGCAACAGTAATGTAAGAACTCCCAATTTTAGTTTAGAGAATAGGCTTGATTTTTCTATTTGTGATATTGGCTTGTCTGAGGTATTTGATAAACTCTCTAAATTACCTAATAAACTTTCCTGTGGACCTGATAAGATACCTGAGTACATGTTAAGCATACTTAAATATAGTATATCACTTCCTTTGTTTTTGTTGTTTAATAGATCTATATCAGAGGGTGAGCTTCCAAATATATGGAAATTAAGCTATATAATCCCTGTGTATAAGTCTGATGAGAGGGATTGCATTGAGAACTATAGAAGCATCTCAAGGCAGTCTGCTGTTCCCAAGATTTTGGATGATATTATTTGTGATCAGCTTAGGTGGGCGTGCAAGGGGGTGTTTGATGAGAGGCAGCATGAGTTCGTTAGTGGTAGATCTACCTCTACTAATCTTGTTTTATATGAGGTTGCCTTGCTGGAGGCCTTCGAGAATGGTTATCAAGTGGATTTAATTTATACTGACTTCTCGAAGGCCTTCGACAATCATGAGTTATTACTAGCAAAACTTAGTTCCCTTGGCTTTAGTGAAAGATCCCTAAGGTGGTTTAGAAGCATACTGCTGGGTCGTGAGCAGCGTGTTAGGATTGGAGATTCTGAATCTGGAAGTATCTTGGTGACTTCTGGAGTTCCTTAAGGGGGACACTGTTCCCCATTACTTTTTGATTTATTTCTGACTGACCTTGTAAAGTGTTTAACTGACTGTGATTACTTAGCATATGCAGATGATTTGAAACTTTTCCGTGTTATTAAGTCACAGCGGGACTCTGATATCTTACAACACAATCTTACTTCTTTTGTAAAGTGGGCTAATATGAATGATCTCTCTTTAAATATAAATAAGTGCTACTCAATTGGATTCTCTAGACTTAAAAATAAAATTAATAATATATACACTATTGATGACATAGTACTTAGTTCTGTTGACTCAATAAAGGATTTAGGAGTAGTCTTTGATACTCAGCTCAAATTTGGGGAACACTGTGATCTTGTGGAGGGGAAGGCCTCTCAGATGTTAGGTTTTGTTTTACAAACTTGTCGTGACATGTCTATATCTACTTTGAAGATACTTTATTGTTCATTAGTTAGAAGTCATTTAGAGTATGCCTCGATCATTTGGTCTCCTTTTTATAATTGTCACAAAATGCAACTTGAAAGAATCGAAAAGAGGTTTACCCGGTACTGTTCCTACAAGTTGAATATGCAGGATAACCTACTTGACATGGAGGCAATATTGGGACTTCAATCGTTGGAATCTAGAAGGATTTAAAGTGACCTCAGCTTTATGTATAAGGTTATTTATGGGCTTATTGATTGCCCTGCTCTCATCAACAGCTTTAATTTAAAGATCCCTGCACGCACCCTAAGGAGACATGAACTGTTTGCTTTACCAATCTGTCACTCCAACTATTTTCTTCTCCAATCTGTCGTAGTCTTGCCTATTTAAACTCTCACCCTGAACTTGATCCATTTGCAAGCTCACTCTCTGGATTTATTGGTCAACTGGGTCAAATATTTTAATTTATTGTTTTCTTATTGTGTTTATTTCTTGTGTATATGTTTTGAAGACTGTCTAATTATGTTGGTGATAGTACTTTTATTATGTTAACTATACATCGTTTACTTTATTTAATATTGTAACCAAATCTTTTGTAAAATGGGGTTTCCCGTATGTTGATTGAATAAATAAATAAATAGATAAACAAAATTTATTATTTTTCATGACAGATTTACAAAAAATATAAACGGAAAATAATAATAGAACATGAAATATAAAAGGCCGTGTCAATGCAGCCTTTAGGCGATGCCAGAAACTGTTTAGACCTGATTAAAATACCTATTAACAAATATAAGAACGACGCTTTAAAGTGAAAAAAAAACTTATATAAAAATGTTATATAATGTAAATAATAAATACAAGCAGCATGAAACAAGCACAACAACACATATTTAATGCATTAAAGGTAAAGGAGCGGAAAAGGGGAGGAAAAGGAGTGGAAGGAAAGCATGCAATTTGCACTTCTTGAATTCTACGAGAGTCGACTTAATCTAAGCATGGTCCATACACGGTATCACCATGAATAAGGCCTAAGGATTTCGAAGTGTTAGTTAATAAAGGGTGTTTTTTTTAGAGGCGGAGAACTTGCATTTGGCAACACTGTTTTTTATGACAGCCGACCTGATAGTTCTGGGTTATTTTTAAATTAGTTTGGTTAGGCAATTCATCATGAACAGACTCACGCCGGAGCAACGTTTCAAAATTGTTAAAATTTATTTTGAAAGACATAGTTCTACTCGAGAAACATATCGGGCATTACATGAGTTTTATGGTGCTCATAATCGTCCTTCAGGGAGATTAATTCGAGAAACTGTTGATCGTTTTTGCAATACTTTTACTCTAGTCGACAATATGCATCCCGTAAGACGCCATACAGTGCGCATGCAACAAGCGATAGCTGCTGTGCAGCATAGTGTTGATAATGATCCAAATTTGACACATTTGGATTCGTCGTCGTTCTCAACAAGTGAACTTATGTCCATCCACTTTATGGAAAATTTTGCGCAAAGATCTCGGATTGCGAGCATTTAAAGTTAACTTTTCCAGGAGTTGAAACCCCAGGATCATCTTTTGCTCCATACATTAGCTGAATGGGCGGAAGGAAAGATTGCTGTCGATCCAAGATTTCATATGAAAATTTTGTTCAGTGATGAAACACACTTTTGGTTAAATGGGTATGCAATCAGGCAGAATTGCCGAATTTGGGGGGATGAGAATCCACGAGCTATTGGCGAAAAACCGTTACATCCAGAAAAACTAACCGTTTGGTGCGCTTTATGGGCCGGTGGCATCATTGGTCCTGATGTCTTCAGAAATGTTGATGGTCAGAACGTTACAGTAAACGGTGAGCGATACAGAAACATGATAACCAACTTTTTTGTGCCTCAATTGGAAGCCGTTGTTGGCGTTGCAGAAATGTAATTTCAGCAGGACGGTGCCACGTGCCATACAGCGTGCCAAACAATTAATTTACTGCAAGAGATATTCGAGCAACGAATAATTTCAAGGAATGGACCTGTAAACTGGCCAGCTCATTCGTGCGACTTGACGCCATTAGATTATTTTCTTTAAGTCGCATGTCTACGCTGATAAACCCGAAACACTTGAGCACTTGGAAGCCAACATACGACGCGTGATTGCCTAAATACAGCCTGCAGTACTGGAAAGAGTGTGTGAAAATTGGATCTCTAGATTACGCCACGTACGCGCCAGCCGTGGGAGTCACAGGCCCGAAATTATATTCAAATATTAATGCCAAAAAAATTCTTTAATATAAAAGCAAATTCGTTCATATTTAATATAAACATTAAAATATTTTGTGTTTAATTTCAATTTAAAGTTCTCCGCCTCTAAAAAAAACACCCTTTATAATAGGGGTGTCATTTATTTTCATTTCGAGTGTCTAGCTTATTCTGGATATGTGGCTTTTATATCCTCCAAATAAGGTAACTGGCGATTTTAAAAGGTTTATTTTTAAGTGATGTTCTTGGAAAACTAAATAAAATTTTTCAGATCGGTATTAATATTTTGATTTGCAGATGTTATATTATTAGCGTTCAAGTGAAAATAAAGCTAATTATCGTGGCCGTACAAACGGTAATTACAAATTTTTTTAAATCGGCAAGTATAAATCGTATAAAGAAGTGATCCTAATATACTTCCTTGCGGGACACCCCTAAACAGAGGTGTAGTACTAGATTTGGAACTTTCCAAAACGGTTTGCTGTTGGCGATTACTCAAAAAAAAAATTTAACTGCATAATTAGAAAAGACTATATGATGCAAGAAAGACAACAGAATTTCACGATTTATGAGGTCAAAAGCCTTTGTATAGTCTAGCAAAACAAGAGCACTAAATTTATTCTCATCTTAAGTTTGACAGATATCATCAGTTAAATTGCTGTAGCACAGCTATATACTTTTCGAAAGCCTGACTGCCTTAACGCAAAATCTTCTTTTCATTTAAAAAAAAACACGAACTTCTATAGCTATAATTTTTTCTAACACTTTAGAAAATGTTGGAAGAATGCTTATTGAGCGCAGATCTTTGAATTTCTTAGTTTGCGATATTTTAGGCAAAGGTGTGCCGAAAGCATGCTTCCACATATCTTGAAAATATGATTCAGTTCATACATTCGTTTATTATATGAAGTAAAAAACCAATCATAAATGGACAACAAAATGGAATCATTGTAATATTAAGGTAGTGGCATCCGTATGTTTTGATTTTTATGGATAAAATAATTTCCCTTAACTCTTCTTTTTTCACCACTCTCAAACTAAAAATACTTTTTAATAAAAGTCAAGTAGATTTTGATCTGGTTGTTAAGGATTAGTGCCAATCGATGAAAAAAGTTATTTATTTCGTTAATATTAGACACATGTTTTGAAATACATCTTTGCTTATTTTGTGTAGTAATAATTTTTTATGTCAGCCCATGTTTGCTTACAAGATAAATTAGCGTTAAATTTAGTTCTTAAAAAAGCCTTTTTTTTATTTTGCGAAGAGCTGCTCTTGTAAGATTTTGTAATTATTTGTAATATGTATAGGGTGTTCTAAATTCGAGGGTGACCATCGAAATCTCGGAAACCGTAAAAGTTACAGGGTCGGTTAAATAGAGGCAAAGTTGCGCAATTTGAGGCTTAATAAAATGACGTTTAAAAAATTTTAAAATTCCGAATACTTTCGGAGTTATCCGAAAAAAACCGAAATTTGTCAAAATCGTTTTTACCTTCTACCGACTTTATTTAAAGATATATCGGAAAATTAAAAACAGTTTTTCATTGCCACTTCTTATGTATTACAACATGTCGCAAAAAAAAATTAGCAGATTAAAATGAGGTATCGCACTTGCATGTCCGATTACTCCTAGTACTTCCCCTAAGAACTCTATGACTGCAAGAGAGAAAGATATATATCAATGGAATTTCCAAATAAATTGATTTTATTTAAACTGAAGCTATAAACTACTCTGTATTTGATATAGTTTTTTTAAACTAATTCAATAAAAATGTATCGTTTCCTAACCTATTATTTTGATTTTTTAATCTTTATATAGTATGACAAAATGACATTAGCCAGTTGAACTTAATAAAATGAAACGATACACTTTCATTGAATTGGTTTAAAAAAAGCTATATCAAATACAGATTATTTTATAGCTTCAGTTTATATAAAATCAATTTATTTGGAAATCTCATTGATATATATTTCTCTCTTGTACTCATGGAGTTCTTATGGGAAGTACTAGAAGGAGTAATCGGACATGCATACCTCATTTTGAAGGCAATTAAAAATACTTCTTAAAAATTAGAAAATCCAATATAGTGTCCATAAGAAAAAGAAAGATGATGATGATCGAAAAAAAACGAAACGTCAGATTCATTTTTTTTTTGCGTCATGTTGTAATACATAAAAAGTGGCAATGAAAAAGTGTTTTTAGTTTTCCGATATCTCTTTAAATAAAGTCGGTAGAAGGCAAAAACCATTTTGAAAAATTTCGTTTTTTTTTTTTTTAATTTTAAAATTTTTTAAACGTCGTTTTATTAAGCTCCAAATTGCGCAAGTTTGCCTCCATTTAACCGACTCTGTAACTCTTACGGTTTCCGAGATTTCAATGGTCACCCTTGAATTTGGGACAACCTGTATAGTTATCTGATTTTTTTGTGCTAAGTTTTTTTAAGTGTTAAATTTTTTTAAAGCTTTGTCTTTTATATTTTGAAGATTTCTTCTATTTTCCGTAATCTAGGGAGCATGTTTATAGTGTCTATTTCGTTATTTTCGATACCTTAAAGGGAACGTGCCTATCAAAAAGTTGTTTTAGTTTAGTGTAAACAAATTTTACTTTGTCGTCTATATCATTCATACTGTAAATAGTATGCCAAGGTTTTTTATTCGAGATCCCTTTGAAAATTGTCAAGATTTATGTTATTGAAAGAACGAAAAGATAAGCACACTGGTCGTTGTTGTTAACTTGAAATTTAATTTTTAAATATATCGGAATATGGTCAGACAGGTAGACGTTTTGGACCCCAGCGTCTTCAATATACTTAATATAACGACAATAAGTATTATCGAAGTATTAGTAGGTTAGTGGATTATTTTTGAGCAAGATCAAAAGTATTTTTTTAAGTAATTATAAACATTTAGTGGAATCGATGAAGTTTAGACAATTTATATATTGAAGTCGCCAGTGCATATCATATTTTCACATACCGTATGTAGATTGGCTAAAACATTTTCTATGCGTGAAAAAAAACATCTCAATTACTATTTGGTGGCCTGTAGATATTTCTTATTATGACGTGATTATTGCCTGAAGTGACCTTTATTCAAATATATACAACAAAATCAAGCGTTACTGTACACAAAACTTGAAATTTAAAATTTGATTTTACGTAAAAAGCGACACCACCTCTCCCGAAGTTACACTCTTTCTGAGTGTAATTAGGTTTCAGTTACTGCTAAAATATCTACAAAAAAATCAAGAATATAGTCTTAAAAATTTTAGAAACTTGCCCGTAAAGATCGTATATTAGTATGGACATTTAAGGGAAGTAAAAGGTATTTAAAGAAGTTGATATGAATCAATCAAAATAAGAAAAAAGAAATTCAGTTAAAAGTAAAGAGATGCTCGCCTCACGACCGTTGCTGCCTAGAATACAACAAAGTAACTAATTTATTACAAATAAATACCGAAAATCGCAATAATATATTAAATAGAAAAAGTACTTACTATGTTCTTTGGATATTAGGTATTTGAATATCATTTCTTTATAATGATGTTCCTTGCAAGCAATTCAAGAAAAAGAAAATTGTATTTATTGTGTTGGGATACTAGATATTTACACATCATTTCTTGCTCAGTTGCGTGGCGTCATAAAGTACGGTTTTTCTTTCAGGCAGTTGATAAAAAAAATATCTTCTCAATATCTTTTTTTTTGGAAATTAGATATTTGGGTATAATCTCCTGGTCAACTGCCTGGAATCATAAAATAATGACAAAAAAAACAAGCAGTTAAAATAAAGCAGGAGAAAATATTTTAAACTTATTCTTTGGATAATAGGCACCTTAAACTACTGTAACGACACTCAACTACCTGTAATAATGAAACGATATGTTTCTTGCAACCACATGAAGAAAGAGAAACTGTTTTTAATTTATTCTTTGGACATCAGGCATCTTAAATATAATTTCTTGCTAAACGACCTGGAATCATAAAATGATACTTTTTGCAACCACTTAAAGAAACAGAACTATCCTCAATTAAATCTTTGAATATCAGATACCTTAAATATCATTTTTTGCTCAACTACGTGGAATCATAAAATTATGTTTCTTGTAACCACGAAGGAACATAGGAAGAGACAGAGAAAGAAACAGAACTATCCTTAATTAATTCTTTGGATATCAAGCACGATGAAGATAGTTTCTCGCAAGCAATTGACGAAAAGAAAATAATTCTCCATTTATTATTTGAATATCAGGCACCTTAAACCTAGTTTCTTGCTCAACCAGGTGGAATCATAAAATCACGTTTCTTGAAAGCAATTAGTGAAAAAAAATTATTCTCAATTTGATCTTTGGATATTACACATTTGAACATAATTTGTATTTTAAAATCCCTAGAATTAAAAAAAAAACTATATTTACTCTGCAAGCACCTGAAGAAAGAGAAAAAATATATTTTCATTATATTCTTTGAAAATTAGACACTTAAACATGATCTTTTGCTGAACTGCCTGGAATCATAAAATTATGTTTCTTGCAAGCCGTTGAATTGGAAAATTGAGTTGAAAAGAAAAAGGAAATACGCTCAAGTTACTCTTTGGATATTAGGCACCTTAAACATAATTTTTTATATATATAATTTTTTAAATATAACTTCTCGCTTAACTGCCTAGATTAATAAAACGATCTGTTTTATGTAATCCGTTTAAGAAAGAAAAACTATTCTCAATTCATTCTTTGGATTTCAGGCACCTTAAATATAATTTTTTGCTAAATGACCTGAAATCATAAAATGATATTTCTTGTAACCAGTTAGAGAAACAGAAACTATTCTCAATGTTTTCTTTGGATATCATGCACCTTAAACATAGTTTCCTGTTCAACTGCCTGAAATCATAAAATGATGATTTTTGCAAGCAGCTGAAGAAAGAAAATATATTTTTAATATATTGCTTAGATCTTAAGTATCTTAAATATCATTTCTTACTCAACTACCTGGAATAATTATTATTGATGTGTATCTTGCAAGCACTTGAAGAAAGAGAAACTATTTTCAGTTAATTTTTTTTATATTAGGCACGTTAAACATAATTTCTTTCTCAACTCTCTGGAATCAAAAAATGATGTATGATGTTCCTTGTAAGCAGTTAGAGAAAAAGAAATTATTCCCAGTTTATTCTTTGAATATCAGACATTTAAACATAAGTTGTTTTTTAAACTACCTAGATTTTAAAAAACAATGTTTACTCTACCAGCTCCTGAAGAAAGAGAAAGAAAATTCGACAGTTAATCATCATCTCTTGCTGAACTGCCTGGAATCATAAAATTATGTTTCTTACAAACCGTTGAAAAAAGAGAAACTATTCTCAGCTTCCCATTAGGCACGTTAACCTAATTTCATGCTCAACTATCTGGAGTCAAAAATGATACTTCTTGTAAGCAGTGAGCGAAAAAGAAATAATTCTCAATTTATTATTTGTATATCAAGCATTGGAATATAATTTGTTTTTTTAGTTAAAGACGACGAAAATATACGTATTGTGTTACTGTGATTATCTGGGATAAAAAAAATTGTTCTCTTTCCATCCAGTTAACTAAAGAGAAATGATTACATAATTTATAGCTTAACTGCAAAAAAAAAGAATTATATTTACTTCCAGATAGTTGAAGAAAAAGAAAACGTTTTTATTAGTTAAACACCTTTGACTTTCCAATCAATTAAAGAAAAAAAGGGTAATTTAATAGATCGTTCTCTATTTCGACTGCTTTCCAAGTAGTTTTACAATTATTTTGATATTAAATTCCCTGATGAAGTTTTTCAAAATGTCTTATTTTGAGTGGCTAAAGCCACTTTTTTGTTTACAAATCAATCAAACCAGATGCATTCAAAGCAATTTATTTTTAAAAGCTTAGCAAAGCGCTTCCAGCGTATGAGGCATCATCAGTGCTAACTGATTTTATATGCGTAAAAAACATTATAGTTAAACGTGAACGAATGGAATATACTCACTTGTCAGTTAAGCCCAGGAGTTTTTCATGGTGGCAAAGACAAGCACGTTAGTGTCCTTTGTGTTTTGTTTACATTTTATTGTAGTTCTTAGATGACGGGAAATAGGTTAACCTATAGTCAACTTCACTTTAAAATTAATGCTATGCGAACCTGTCAGAGTGGTAGTAGCGAGAGATCGATCTAGATGTCATTATCATATGATGTGCCGTAGTACAAGTTGGTGATAAATTGGTGACACAATTTAGACTACAACAGTTAATTTTTGTTCAAGTAAGGATTGTTCAAGTAAGGACAATTTGTCAATGCTTATAAAATTCTTTTAGTCGTGCAGTCTCTTATGTAATGGTAAGTAAGGTCTGTTGAGGTTTACTTGTATATTTAAACAAGAGGGATTTTTGATGAGCTCATTGGTGATATAAATATCTACAGCGAGTTAACATCACAGCTGTGTGGTGTTAGAGTCTGATGATGATGAGTGAAATCATTTAAATGTATAACTCTTGACAAAAAATTGGCATTTTCATTTGTAGAGAAAAGTCTTCCCAACCCGCTATACAATGTATTATAGCAACTCCACTTCAAGAATGGACTTCTACTTACAAATATCTTCAAGAATCTAGTCGTAACCTGTTGGAGAATTTTAGAATAAGACTTTGGACTGAAATTATGGTTATTAGATTTTATATGTTCACCAAATACAGAAGTGTCTACTTAAGTATTCCGAATAGTAATCCTCTAAATACCACTCTTTGATAATGTGTCAAGTTTATCCTTGGTATTGTGTGAACCCAAGTGGTTTTTAGTTTTATAAGAAATTTGTAATTCTGATTCGTGTGTAATGAAGCTATTGTTAATTTTCTTATATATATGAGAATGATTGAACGGTAGAGATCAGAATCTATCTTTTTACCATCAGGAAGATCTGTTTTTTTAAATTAGCTAATTTGATTTTTTTGATTAAACTAATAATTAGGTTGGAGTCATAGTTGTCATTATAAACAATTTGTTTAAGAATATTTATTTCGTTTTGAAAATTAGAATGAGATAGAGAAATATTTAAAAGACGCTGAATGTAATAATTAAAAGCAGCCATTTTGTATTGGTGAGGTTGGAAACATTTGAAATTATGTGTTTCTATTCGGGAGGGTTTTCGGCATATTGAAAATTCTAAAATATTTAGTTGTTTATGTATAGTTAAGTCTAAAAAATTCAAATTGTTATTTGTTTCTATTTCTAGTGTGAAAGAAATCTTAGGATTTATTTGGTTTAGCTTCTTTAACCTTTCAGGGGTCGCGCGCGGACTTTCGTTCCATTTTAAAATGTTTTTGGTTATTGACTAAAAGTTACTGCGCACCTCGAGCTGCGGTTCTCAGTACCTTAATGAAATAGCATTATTACTTATTAGTATACCGCTAAACATAGAGAAATGAATATTAAATAAACATACTTTTAATTACTCTATGCGCTAAACTCGGGAGCGTTCAGTTGTAGTGCGTTAGAGAGATATTTATATTTGCGGAGTATCAGTCCGCAGCGACTAGCGGCGTGTCGAAAATCGTTTTTAGTAAATGATTATTTAATTGCTAAAAGGTATGTAAATATTACCTATTTTCTATCTATTTACTAACAGTTTACTTTTGCTTAACGTTTAGAATGGCTTTGTATGAAAAGGAGCAAGACAGACTGGAAAAATTAATGCAGGAATGCTTGCAAAATGACTTTGAAGAAGAATTGCCTCTGGATGAATCTGATGATGAAGAAGAACGCGTCGTCGAAACAGAGATTTATGATCCTGATAGTGAACAGGATATTTCGGATACTGAAACTGAAGTAAATGAATACAATGAAGGTCCCTTTTTTATAGGCAAAGACAAGACCACAAAATGGCGAAAGCATTGTCCTTCAAAAACTGTCCGAACACCCGCCGAAAATTTGGTTACGCATTTGCCTGGTCCCAAAGACGATTTAAAAAATCAAAAATCCCCAATAAAAATATGGCAGCACTTTTTTTCTGAAGAGATAGTAAATACCATTGTCCAGTATACAAACCAGCATATTGAATCCGTCCGTGGCAATTATTCACGCGAAAGAGATGGTAAACCCCCAGATTATGTTGAATTGCTTGCTTTGATAGGTCTCCTTTATTTAGGTGGATTGTTAAAAACCAGTCATTTAAGTGCTGAAGATTTGTGGAAAACCGATGGCACTGGTGTTGAAATTTTTAGACTTACAATGTTCTTACAAAGATTTCGCTTTTTATTAAGACATTTACGTTTTGACCATATGGAGCCACGTGAAACTCGTAGAGCCATAGACAAGTTGGCGCCAATAAGGGCTGTTTTTGATAACTTCGTGCAAAAATGTAAATCTGGATTTACTCCATTTCACTATGTTACTGTGGATGAAAAACTAGAAGCCTTTCGCGGTCGGTGCAGTCTTCTCCAATACATACCAAGCAAACTGAATAAATATGGACTAAAAGTGTTCGCTATGTGTGACTCAAAGGTGTTTTATACATGTAGTATGGAAGTTTATGTGGGTAAACAACCTGAAGGCCCTTTTCAAGCTAGCAACTCTCCAGATGCTGTTGTACAAAGATTGTGCGAAACAATTAGAGGTACTGGTAGGAATGTAACAACTGATAACTGGTTTACCAGTTACAGCCTTATAGAGAATTTAAAGCAAAATTTTAGACTAACTTTAATAGAAACAGTAAGAAAAAATAAAAGAGAACTTGCGATCGAATTTTCACAACCCATAAATTGTCGAGAAAAATCATGAATGTTTGGATTTAATGAAACCTGTACACTTGTATCCTATATACCCAAGAGGAGTAAAAATATTTTGCTAATGTCCAGTTTACACAAGGATGATGCTTGGGATTCTGAAAATGGAGAACCGGAGATCGTTACAATGTACGATCAAACTAAAGAAGGAGTCGATACGGTGGATAAGTTATGTTCAGTTTATAATTGTGCCCGCGCTACTCGAAGATGGCTAATGGTCATATTTTATAGTATGTTAAATGTTGCCGGAATAAATTCATTAGTTGTGTACAAAGCTAATGATCCAGATACGTAAACTTTCATTCAAGCTTATTGAAGCTCAACTTAAAGCTCGTGTAGAGATTCCAAATATATCAAAAATTACCAAACTTAGAATCAACGAGATTCTTGAAACAGAGACTTCAGAAAATCTAGTTGAAAATGTATGTTGTGTGCGGACTGTGTGCGGAAATGTATGCGGACGTTTTATTTTATGCGACAGAAAAAAAATCGTCCTACCCGATATTTTTGCAAAAAATGCAATGCAGCTGTATGCTTAGAGCATGCTATCACCACATGTCCAGATTGCTTTGAAACAGCTGAGTGGGAAAATTGACCTTTTAGTTTTAGGTTTTTTTAATCTCGTTTGTTTTTTTTCTCTTGTATAATTACTTGCCAATTATGTTAAAATAAAAAACAAACAGTTGAAATAAATGTTACTAATGTTAAAATGTATTTTTTATTCAAACCAAAAATATTTTTAGTATTTATTTTAAAACAAATGATCTCTTTAGCTACAAGTAGTTGCTGCGGACTCTGAGCCCACAGCGACCACTATTTTTTTGAAAATGGGCGCGACCGCTGAAAGGTTAAGAGTAACTGCGCTCCCACTATGTCACAATTCAAGAAACAGAGATAATCGTCAATATACCAATTTAAAACCTCTTTATTGTTATCAGTCAATATAAAATTTGATTCCAAGTAATCCATGAAGACCTCCGCCAAAAATGGAGATAAGCAACTGACTTCTGGCCACACAAGCCATCTGGCTGTTAGTAAAACGTATTATTGAAAAGAAAAAAATCTTGAGAAAGGCAGTGGTTAAGTAATATTATTAGGGTAATTTATATTAGTAATTTATTTTGTCCTGTAAGGAAAAGATTAGTTACATTTAAAGAAACTAATAGATAATTATTAGGCAATTGTGAGTCTCTTAGTTTATTTACAAGATCAGTAGAGTTTTTAACACCAAATTCAGGGCAGAAAGCTGTTAAATGATTTATCAATTTAGGGACAAAATTGGATAAAAAGGAAATGGGGGTGTTGGTGAAACTAACTACTGGTATTATTGGAATGCCGATTTTATGTAACTTGGGTAAACCGTAAAGACGTGGGGTTGTAGGGTTGATATATTAGAGGGTATATGGCATTTTTTTCCAGGCCAGTTAATTAGACCCCAAGGGTCTGGAATTATTAAGAATACGATTCGGAAAACGGATTTTTATTTCCTTCTTTAGACACTTGAACATAATATAATTCTTATTCCAACTGTCTGAAATAAATAAAATTAAGTTTTTCCTTCAGAAAATTTCTATATATTTTGACAAAGATGAACTGTGATAGTCAGTGATGGTCTGCGTCTCCATAATTAAATAAGTTTAAATTAATAAACGAAATTCGTGAACAAGTAACCATTTAAGAATTAACAGGCGTGAAAGTGCAAAACGGTTTCATTACAAAACTCAATCGTGCAAATAATTCACCTAAAGACTTTTTGTCAAATACCGCAAACTTTTAAAGTGACATAAGCACCTCTCTCTGAATGAAAAAAAACGTTTTATTTTTAAGTCAATATACATGAAAGGCATCACTTATGCAACGTTACACTACAAAATATTCAAGTTGTTAAAATAAAAATAATGTTAAAACCTCCTGACGAGTTGTACTTAGGGTCTTCGACCCATTTGGGGGACCACTACACGCAGCCGAGGAATGGCATGATAAAAATGGCATTTACCGGTACCCAAATGAGTGATGATGACCATTATGGCTATATTTAAAAGTTCTGTTGACGCATTAAGTGGGTTTATTTGTTGCTTTTGGTGCTTTTCGATGATTCTTAAGTAGCTAAATAAATAAAAATATTTATGAAGAAACTAAAAAAGAGAGAGAGAGCAATCAGAATTTAGGAAGAAGGCTACATTAAGATGAGGACTAGTTATCAAAACTATTGTTGAAGGAATCAGTCAAGAAATAGTGAAAAACAGAATTTAAGGAGAATTAAAAACAAATATGATTCGACAAGAAGAAAGAGGTAAAGGCATGAAGATATTAAAAGTATGTATACACATAAAAAAAAGAATATCTAAGACGATGAAAGAACTAATAATTAAGGCGCTGTTAATGCACGAGAGACGCATTATAAATAATATTAAAATAAGCTAAATAAAGCGAAGAGAAAATAGATGTTACTAGATATACAGAAATACATAGGAGAACGATAGAAAAGAAAAACCTTAAGTCAAGATGAATATAGTCAAATTATTAGAACTACATATAAAGTAAGCAAAGAACAATTTTGAAAGTAAGATGGAAAGAGAAAAAATGTATACTAAGAGGAAGACAGATAAAAAATGAAAAAAGGCAACAATATTCATATAGATACTGCTAAGGACTCCATAAAACTAATAAAAAAACAATAAAAATAATTTAAACAGAAATTTAAAAAAAACAAAATGAAAGCAAACAGTATTAGACAGAAAGCCAGAAGAGGAAAAATAAGAATAGGGAAAGTGTGAAACGTACTAAGAATAATTTTAAAATAAATTAAATGAAGCAATAAAAAAAATGTGAAAATTCATGCCAAGACGAATATAGTCAAGTAATTGGCATTACATTCAAATAATTGGTAACCAAGTTATTCATAAAGAATAATTCTAAAAGAAATCGAGAGAAGCAAAGAGAAACTAGTTATAAAAAATAAAATTAAAACAGCAATAATGAAGAAGGCAGATGACTACAAGAAAAAAGATAAAGAAATAGAACAATCTATTATGGAAGTTGGAGGAAGTCGAAAAGTTTAAAAAGTATTTTTTTAAATTTTGCTTATTTTTGGGCAACATTATAATTATATAATTAATTAATTATAGAAGGAGCATAGACGGTCATAACAGAATGATGATTCTTGTTTAAACAGAGTCAATCTGCGTAAGAAAAATACAATTTTCTCATGATTCAGATCATAACAGCAAGTCAAATTACCATTTACTACCACTTACTCATTAGAAAAAAAGGAAAATTTTATTCGAAATTTTCATAAAACCTTCATGCACAGTTGATATAACACAATTTTTCTCAAATTTGCCATATTTACATAAATTTGTCGCTTTCAATAGTTTCTACTATACACTTTTGATAAACCCACTTTTAAAAACAGTATTTCAGAAAGAACTAGACACAACAAAAATACTGCGATTATTAATGGTTTCCCGATTAATTCAATACATAATTTATTTTTTAAATTTTACAATAAATTTAAATTATCTAAGCAACATAGTAAACAATAAACCGAATACATACATTTTAAAATTCCATTATCTATGTTATTTTGTTATAGTATTCCTATATTTAGCTAAATTTTTTAAAAGCCAAAATTTTTCCAACACTTTTTATAATCATTTGATTAATCATTAAGGATCATCAAAATGGAAAGATGGTTTCCGTTTGAAAAAAAATTTCCACATAACAGACTAATAGAACAACTACTATTAAAGGACTCTAAAAAACTAGCAATAGAGAGAATTTGAACAGAAGTAAAAAGAACAAAATAAAGCAAACAGGAATAGACAGAAATCCATAAGGAGGAGAGAGAAAAAGGGATGAGAATCAAAATATTAAAAGCATAAATAAGAATTTTAAAAAGTATCCAAGATGAAGATAGGCCAATAATAAAGTTGCTGGTGATAAACAAGAAACTCACTAAGAATAATTTTAAAATAAATTAAATGAAGGAAAAAGAAATAAATTTGACTAGATAGACGGCAATGAAAGGAACAGGAGTAATAAAAATAAACATGGGAGAAGTCATGTCAATATAAAAAATTAAATGAAATTGCTAACAAAACCAACGAGTTAAGCACAAAAGAGATACTTTAAATAAATCGAAAGAAGGGAAGTGAAAATAAATATAACAATAAAGTAAAAATAATAATAATAAGAAGAAGACACAATAAAAACTTTAAGTCACAGGTCTCACATATATTGAATACACAGTCAAAAGATGACACGTGTTTCGCGTGTGCTAGGCATCATCAGATCTTTCGTAAGGAAGAAACAGAAATAATAAGTCTTATAAACACGTATTATTTAAATCTAACTTACACTAAAATTAATAACTAATAAGTAACATACTACCATTTACTCATTAGAGAAAATAAAGAAACTTCTTTCGAAATTTGCAGAAAACCTTCATGCGCAGATAATATTATGCAATTCTGCTGAAATTTGAAATATTTGCATAAATTTGCTACTTTCAATTTTTTTCCATAGACTTTTGAAGTTCCAGCTTCAAAAACATCATTTCAGAAAGAACTAGACACAATAAAACATATTGTGATTATTATTGGTTATTAACCACAGATAATTTCATCAAAAAATTATCTTTTAAAATTTACAATAAATTTCAATTATCTTATAACATAGTATACAAATCGTGTTTTCGTTCGTTACTTATAGGAAACCGCATAGAGGCAAAATTTTGCAACGTCGCGCGTTGACGAGTACTTGCGACAGAGCACCGCCCCGGCCGGCCCGAGGACGGGATTAGTAAACATCTGACTTTCGTGGGAGCTGTGTCGTTTGGCGACAAAATGTCCCAAAATATTACGCGAAAATCCAGGCATTTTTTAAATATTTATTCTAATGCGGTTTTTACAGACATGACAATATGTAAAACCCGCATAGAATTTTAATCTTAAAATGTTTATTATGCAGTATTTTGCATAATGAAAATTAAAGCGTTATTCTAATAAAAAATAAAATATCAACTCTGATAAAAATATAATAAAAAATCAGAAATAAAACTCTAATAAACAAACTTAACAACATATCATTTTTTAAATAAAAGGCTTAAATAAACCGCCTTCTTTCGCTAAACAAAAACTTAACCTATCGTAAAAGCTCCAAAAGAGTTTCAGGTAAAATGGAATTGGCACCGTCGACAATTTTATTTCGCAACTCCTCTAAATTTGTTGGCCTACTAAATTCATGCTTGTAAATGGTCTGGTTAAGGTAACCCCACAGATAAAAGTCATTTGGAGACAAATCTGGAGATCTAGGAGGCCAGTTAATATCGCCAGTCCCACTAATAAGACGGTTAGGAAAAGTATTTGTTAAAAATTCTTTTACCCTAGCCGCGTTATGAGCAGGACAGCCATCTTGCTGAAAATAAACCGACCCCAGGTCTACATCAGGTAGGATTTGAATGGCAGGAAGAACTTGGTTTTGCAGCAACTCAAGGTACTTTTGGGCGTTTAAAGTGCCATCAATAAAAAATGGCCCTATAACATTGTCGCCCAAAATACCTGCCCAAACATTTAATTTCTGAGGACACTGGGTACGAAACTGAAAACTTTTGTGCTCGTTTTCCTGAGACCAATAACGAACAATGGAAGGATTGTGTTTGCCATGTAATGGAAAAGAAGATTCATCAGAAAACAAAATATTTTTAAAAAAATATTCGTTTTCATTTGCCTTTTCCATCATGGTTTCACAAAATTCCATTCTTCGCCACTGGTCTTCAGGAAATATTTCCTGAGTTTTTGAATACTTGAAACATTTATACTCATATTTTTTCCAGATACGAGCAACAGTTTTATTGCTCATTCCCAGTTCCTCTCCAACACTACTAGTGGACCGTGTCGAATCAAGTTCTAGGGTACTGCAAACCATTTCTTCCCGCCGTTCTATATCCTGGACCGCTTCAACAGGTGGTTCTTGACGTTTTGTGTGGCATTTTTTACAATCTTGAAGACAAAATTTGTAACCACATTTAAAACCGTTTTTGCACAAGGAATCGGTCTATTCTCAAATGTCACTGAAAACAAATCTCTACATTGTGCTGCCGAATTGCCCCCTAAAACCATTTAATTAGTTGAACTCTTTCGGAAGGGGTATAAACAACCATAGTGAAAAAACACGAAAATAACGCTCAAAAATTATTAATGCAACGTGCAATAACACAGCAAAGTGAGGTCTGCTGACTCCCAGTTCAAAAAATAAAAACGAAAAATTCCGCCGCCTGCAAGCCGCAACCAAGCGGTGTTGCCATTATTTTGGGTAATACGTAGCTCACGATAACACGATCTGTATAATACACAAGTCACACAATATAAAATTTCATTGTCTAAGTTATTTTGGTATCCCTATAATTGGCTACATTTTTTAAAAACCAACACTTTATAATCATTTGATTAACACTAAGGAAGATAACTAACTCGGAGTTCATTCGTTAAGATTGAAATGCGATTTATGTGGGCCAATCTGGGCATCAAATTCACACTAGGATATGGGAACACTCAAGCCTCTATAACAAACATAGAGATTGTGACGTCACAAAATCAACTTTTGCGAACCATCTACTATCTGCACGATAATCTATTACAATACATGAGAATGTGAAAATATTACATGAGCGTCCTAAAAGTAAGAAATTGAACTTTTTAAAAATAATTTGAAATAACAAAGGCCAAGAAAAGTCCAGTGCTCAACTATGTGAACGACATTTTTAATTTTAAACCTAGCTCACTTAATTTTTAATAATTTGATCAGGTCTTCAGATTCTCCTTAAATTAAAATAAAGCAAACGCACTACACAAAGTCAATTTCACACAAGGCTTAATTCCACCTACTTATAACATAGAGGTACATACAGGGTGTCCCAGCTAAAACGAAACAGAGCTATTTTCGGTATGAAAAAAAAATGTTTTTTCAAAAATCTCGGACACGTCGATTTTATTTTTGAGGGGGACAACTTTTCCTTACCAGGGCACCCTCATACCAGCAACCCCCTTCGAGGGGGTGGAATCACCCCTAAAATCCTAAATGGAAAGAGGGGTCGTATGATACCTTATTTTAAAGGTCTTTTAATTCTGAATATAACTACCAAATTTGAAGTGGCTAAAATTATTTCACTGGATAAAACTGCTTGTCAAAATTGCGGAAACAGCGAAAATGAAAAATGTATTATGGACTCTTTTTTGGATAATATTTTTAAAAGAACAAGGAAATCTTTACGAGGGGTTGAAAGCACCCCTTAAATCTTAACCAGAAAGAGGGATCGTGTTATACCTTATGTTGAAAGCGTTTTCACTTTAAATTTAAATGGTGACTTCTGAGTGACTGATGGATTTCTTCTGGATATGAAAGCCAAATAAAATTCTGGAAAAAATGCTTTAAATAAACCTTTATGCCTGAAACTCTTTCTTACAATTTTTTTTATTGAATCATTAAAACATGTTTAAAAATTTATTAGTATTGTTAATATTATTATTATTACACCTTATCAGCATATCATAAATAAACAAAATACCAAATAAAATGCAAACACAAGTATCTGAAGAATTTATTTAGCTTGCTAAATATCATTGGTACTTTTTCATAAAGCAGCATTTATTTAAATAGTTTTAAATTATTACCCAGTCTTTTACGTGTTGAAACACTGTTAGCAATGGTTTATTCTACTGCAGAGAGGGTTGAGATGATAGAGTTTTTCTTTCGGCATAACAATTGTGCCAATAGAACGGTACAAGAATTTAATGACCTTCATCCAGAAAAACGATTCAACAGAAAATACGTTCTAGAAATAGTTGCTAAATTTAGGGAATCTGGCAGTGTCTTAAATAAAAAGCGTGAGGTTCAAAATGCTGTTGTTGTCAATGAAGCAATGCAAATAACTGTCCTAGGTCAACTTCATGCCAAGCCAGGAATAAGTGTTAGAAAATTGGCGACGAGTACAGGAGTAAGCAAAAGTAGTGTTCATAGGATACTTAAGCATAATAAATTCCATGCTTACAAAATTCATCTGGTGCAAGAACTGAATGAGGACGATTTTGACAGACGAGTGCAATTTTGTGAATCGCTTAGTGATATGATAACTGTTAATCCGCGTCTTATTTACAACATTTGCTTTTCAGATGAATGTACTTTTTTTCTTAATGGCAACGTAAATCGTCATAACTGCCGCTACTGGTCAAATGCAAATCCGGGCCAGTTTCGTGAAGTTCATACCCAGTTCCCTGAGAAGTTAAATGTTTGGGCGGGAATCTTGGGCGGCTCCATTATTGGTCCATTTTTTCTGCCCGGAAATTTGAATGGAGAAATGTACCGAGATCTCTTGGAAAATGCCGTATATCCAAGAATAGTAGAAATAATGGAAGGCGGAAATCATTCTGATGATGATCAAGTCGTTTTCCAACAAGACGGAGCGCCTCCGCATTATGCTGCTGGTGTGAGGCAATATCTTGATGAGATATTTCCTGATCGTTGGATTGGAAGGAGAGGACCTTTTATGGAATGGCCAGCTAGGTCACCCGATTTAACCCCATTAGATTTTTTTTATGGGTGCATTTAAAAACAAAAGTTTACGCTACCCAACCAGGCACCCTAGAAGACTTACGCCAGAGAATTATAAATAAGTGTCAGATGATAACACCTGAAGTTCTACAAAACGTCAGGCATCGTTTTGAGCACAACCTGTATTTCTGCATGGAAGTAGGCGGGGCACAATTTGAACATTTAATAAATTGTACGTAATTTAAATAAACTTGTTTTATTTAAAAGACACAAAAGGAAAAGGGTAGGTATTTCTTATCTCTCCACTTTTACTGGCAGTAAAGATATTTCTTGCTATTTTTATATCCACAAGATATCCATCAGTCACTCAGAAGTCACAATTTAAATTCAGAGTAAAAAGGCCTTCAAAATAAGGAATGACACGACCCCTTTTTCTATTTAAGATTTAAGGGGTGCTTTCTACCCCTCGTAAGGGGTTCCAGGTATTAGGGTGGCCTCTTAATTAATAAGTGACCCCTTTGAAATTAGGACTTCCTTATTCTTTTAAAAATATTATCCAAAACAGAGTTCAAAATACCTTTTTCATTTTCGCTGTTTCTACAATTTTGACAAGCTGTCATATCCGGATAAAAAATTTTAGCCACTTCAAATTTGGCAGTTATATTCAGAATTAAAAGACCTTTAAAATAAGGTATCACACGACCCCTCTTTCTATTTAAGATTTTAGGGGTGATCCCACCCCCTCGAAGAGGGTTACTGGTATGAGGGTGCCTTGGTAAGGAAAAGTTGTCCCCCTCGAAAATAAAATCGACGTGTTCGAGATTTTTGTAAAAAAAATTTTTTTTCATACCAAAAATACCTCTGTTTCGTTTTCGCTGGGACATCCTGTACGTAGTTCAATTGCTACATTCGACAAAACTTTTTTAAATTTTCATATATTCTTTATTATATTTTTTGCTTTTCAACCTAACCTCATTTTGTTTTTTTGAAATTTTTAATATGGGATAACTAGTCTCCATTCTATTTCATTAACTTTTAATTTCTGCACTAGGCTTGTGAGATGTAGTGTTGTTTATCTGTTTTTCTTTTTATTAGTGAATACATAAGGTTAGTTATTAGTTTGTAATTTTAGCATTAATTAGGTTTAATTAATTATTAAGTGTTCGTAAGACTTATTATTTCTGTTTTTTTCTTACAGAAGATTTAATGATGAGTACAGGCGAAACATGTGTTATCTTTTGACTTTGTATTCAATATATGTGAGACCTGTGACTTAAGACTTTGATTAATTACTGTTTAATTTAAGCCAGTCTCCAGGACTCTTCCTTCAAAAAAGACAGACGATAGATAAATAAAATAAAAACGACGAAGGTAAACTATATAGAAAATATGTTAAGGAAATTTGAATATGTAGAAGAGGTGCATATTTTTTTTCGTAAATGTTCCATCATAGGCGATCATAATGGAATAATGATTCTTATTTGAAAAGGGTCAAACTCTGCCAGAAAAATATAATTTTCTCTTGATTCGAGACATAATAGAGAAGTGAAAATTAGAAACCAAAAAAAGTGGAAAAAGTAATGTTTTACTAATTTTTTTGGCATACTTGACCCAAGGATAATCCATTTTCGGCATAATTATCCCAAGTTCATGGGTGATCATAATGGAATGATTTTTGCTTAAAGAGTCCAAATGCGTCAGCAAGGTACAATATTCTCATGATCCAGAACGTGGTGTAAAAGTGAAATGAGGTAGAATCCAAAAAAGTAGAAAAGAAAAATACAAAACATCAATTCGTCTTAAGATTAGCATCGAATCATTAAACTACGATACAATTTGTATAAATGAGACTTGGCTTAACGGAAATATATCCGATTTCGAATTTATAGATCTAGATAAATATGATGTTTTCCCCCGAGATCGCGAATCTAGTGCTTCTTTAAAAAAGGACGGGGGTGGTGTGCTAATAGCGGTTAAAAAAGATTTGGGAGCAGTCGCCGTGTGTCATTTTTTCAGTGAAGCTGAGGATGTGTGGATTAATTTTAGTGTGGGGAATGTTTGCATTTTTGTTTGTTGTGTTTACCTCCCTCCGAAGGACACTAATGCTTATTCATATTTTTCAACTAAATTAGAATCATTAAATCAACGAATAAATAAAAATAATGTAATTTTGGTTTGCGGTGATATGAACTGTTCAACTGTACGATGGGAAAAGGAAAACAATAATTTATTTTTAACCCCTTTTCAAGTATCTAAGGAATACTTCGATATCATCGAAAATCTTTCATTTGCAGGTCTAATACAATTTAATTACCTAAAAAATGATTGTAATAATACATTAAATCTAATATTATGTAATGAAGAATGTGTTTCAAATTTGTTGCATTGTGATAGCCCCTTGATTGTGGAGAACCCTAAGTATCTAGCCATTGAATTTAACTTTCAGGTTAACAATATAAAAATTTTAAAACATAAATCACTTTCTTACTTTAATTTTAACCAGGCAGATTATGTGGAAATAAATAATGTATTAAAAAACAAACCTTGGTCAAATATTTTTAATAATTCCTTAAATTATAAATTAAACACTTTTTATAATATTTTAAATGAAATTGTTGAAGAGAAGGTACCCATCGTGCGGAAAAATGCACGTTTTCCGGTTTACTTTACACAGGCCACAATAAAGGTTGTAAAAGAAAAAAATAAATTCCACAAAAAATGGAAAATTTACAATAATATTTCTGACTACAATACTTAGGCTTTTGTGGAGTAGATCTAAAAAACTAGATAGAACAAGATTTAAGGAATTATGTACAATCCTTAGAAAGTGATATTCCGCATGATAGTAAAAAATTCTGGAAAATGGTTTCTATAAATAAAAAAAGCTCAGGTATCCCAGCTAAAATGAAATATATGGATAGGGAGTACTCGAACAATTAAGATATCTCTAACATATAGCATTAAAAACACTTGATCCCAAAAAGGGCACAGGCCCAGATAATTTTCCATCCTTCTTTGTTAAGAGTTGTGCAGTGGGTCTCGCCCCTCCCCTGACCTTAATTTTTATTCAATCACTGTCGTGCGGTGTTTTTTCCGGATAAATGGAAACGTTCATATGTCATTCCAATATTTAAAAATAATGAAAAACACGTAATTATAACAATTACCGACCAATAAGTAAGCTTTGTACTTTTGCCAAGGTTTTTGAAAAAATAATTTATAAATATATTTTTAATGTTGTCAAACGTTTGCTAATTTCTGAGCAACATGGATTTCTACCAAATAAATCCATTGAATCTAACCTTCTTAAATATACGGAATACATTAGAGAAAACAAGGATAGCGGAGTTCAGGTGGATGCTATCTACACCGATTTTAGTAAAGCTTTTGACAAAATTGATCATACCATAATGAAATATAAATTAAAAAGAGTCGGTGTGGATGGCATTTTTCTGGAGTGGTGCGAATCCTATTTAAGAGGTTGTACTTTTTCTGTATTGGTAAATGAGGTTGAATCTATGAATATAAAAGTTACCTCTGGGGTACCGCAAGAATCCCATCTAGGACCTCTGCTCTTTTTTATTTATCTTGATAATGTAAAACTTTGTTTTTCAAACTCTATAGTTCTTGGATTCGCCGATGACTTAAAAATTTACAAACAAATTAAAACTCCGCACGATTGTGAATTGCTGCAAAAGGACTTAGATCAATTTCATAAATACTGTCTTAAAAATAACTTGTTTATAAATTCAAATAAAGGTAATGTTATCAGTTTCACTAGAAATAAAAATCCAATTCAATACAATTACAGAATTGGTAACAGTGCCTTCAATAGAGAAAACGAGGTTAGAGTTCTGGGCTTGACACTTGACAATAAACTTACATTCAAAAAACATATAGATTTAACAATTCCAAAGAGTTTTAAAATGTTGGGCTTCATAAATAGACAATCTAACTTATTTTCAAATCCAAATACATACTTAACACTTTATTATGCTTATGTACACAGCAAGCTTAATTTTGCTTCAATAATCTGGAGTCCTTATTATCAAGTTTATAAAGACGCAATCGAAAGGGTACAAAAAAGGTTTTTAAAGTCATTTTTATTTAAATATAGTAACCAGCTTCAGCTTACTAGTATAGCATCTGTGAGAAATCATTATAATATTTTAACTCTTCAGGATCGAAGGATTTTATCTGATATTATGTTTCTTTATAAAATATTAACAGGTAAAGTAGAGTCTCCTAATTTCTTAAGCAAAATCTCATTTAATATAGCGCCGAGAGCATTTAGGGTAAACCATTTGTTCAAGGTCCCATTTAGACACTTTGCATGCTCAAAATATTTAAGTTTAAGAAAACATTTCTTTTTTATATGTTTATATAAGTTCCAAAGTAGGTAAAATTTTCTTGATGAATTTTTTTGGTTTTTTAGTTAGTATTTCTTAGTTTTTAGTTAACTTAATATACATTTTGATGTGGATACTGTTGTAGGTTTACCTGTTTGTATCCTTAAAACATTATAAATAAATAAATAAATAAATTATATTTCCATATTTTGGCATAATTGTCTCAATAATCATAAACGATCCTAATGGAATGAGTTTCGTTTGAAGAGATTTATACTACCCCAAAAACAACACAATTTCTATATTATTTAGAAGGTAGTGGAGAAATATAACTCGATAGATACCAAAAAAAGTGAAAAAAAGGTCAAAATTTATTTATTTTCCGGCATCATAAATCAAGAATGAAGAATTATTGTCATGACATGATGATCTTAAATAATTGCGGAGGGTCAGACTACGTGAAAAATACAATTGAGTTAAAACCATAAAAAAGGGATAAAATAAATGAAAATCATAGAAATAGAAAATGATGGTTCTCGTTTGTAGAAAGTCAATAGTTCGAAAATATAGTTTTTAGATATACTTAGACGTAGTAGAGAAGTGAAATGCTGTAGAAACTAAAAAGTTTTAAAAAAGTACAAAATATCCATAATTTTCCGTTATTTCTGCAAAATTGTCCTAAGACGATCACAACGAAATCATAATTATTACTTCTAGGAAGTAAAACTATGTCAAAAAAGACTTAAAGAAACTATTGGAAAGAAATGAGAAACACTAACATGTAGATAAGTAGATGATAAATCTCTCTTTCTCCATACGTCCTTCATGGTTATTTATAAACGTGATCCGTTAACATTTCTCTGGGTGCAAGGAAGTAAAAATCAATCAACGCGACCAGTGAACCTGGGCAAAATAAAAGCAACTACCTCGACCGTTTTGAGTACAAAACAAAACAAAAAAATCTGAGACGAAAATCCGGAATTCTTCAATAAAGTACGTGACTATTGAGAAGAAAAGATGTTCACTTTACTTTATTGAATAGCGCGGAACCGAATAGGCACTACCGTGCGAAATTCTTTGAAATGATGACCACAGGTATTTTCGATTTTGCCATTCTAAGAAAAAAGGGCTCGATTAAAAGACCCTATATATATCCTTATGGTTATTTTATGGCATAACCAGATGCACCTCAACACGTACATACGTTAAGATACCGCACGAAAAAAGGTGAACAAGAGGCGATGTAGAGACAGTGCCGTAATTAAGATTAAATGGCCAATTAAGTAGTACCATCTGAAGTTAGCGCTAAAGACATTGCCGTAAATTTTCAACGGAAGTTGTGTCGAGCTCGGCTAGAGAAACGAAGGAAGAAGCGAAATTTAAAATAGACCGAGGTGATCGTTGAAAATGAAAACGGATACCGGAGGTCAGCACCTTATAAGAAACATCAAACAGTATATTTAGGAAATAAGAGATAAACTAGTTTAATGTAAAATTAGAATGGAACTTCTAGCTTTAGATGATAGAAGCTATACATCTAATGATGTCTGACATAAATTAAATATTGCGGAAGGATGTATGGATATACTACACCTAGCGATTCTTATATCGATGGTTGAGATATTTTGCAAAGATGGATATACAAAGTATTTATGGAAAATCTTACATCTATCTAAGTGATTTACAAATCTTAAAGAAAAAACAACTTTTTGACAAACTTGGAAAAGTAACAAGGCTACTTTAATTTCCTGGAGAAATATTAAGAAAATCAACTTCCAGGAAGAAATAAACTATAACTTTAGCTCCCTGGCTTATACCTACATACAACTCCATTAAGTAAATGGAAAAGTTCCATTAAGTAAATGAAAACAATATTTTGAAAAGTTTATACCAAATTAATAATGAAAACTGACTGGATTTAACAATTTAACAAATTCCGAGTTATGCCTGGAAAAAAAGACCTGAATAATTATTAAGTGTAGTTGTACGAAAAAAATTTAAAAAAATTGCCACATGAAATGACCTAATTATGAAAAACTTTAATTTATTGGATATATTACCAAGAAAATCACTTTAACTTAATTGAAGAAATTCTGCAACTACAAAAGCCTGCCTTTAATAACAAACATAATTTTATAAAAAAAAATATTCAAAAATTGCAAATGACTAGTTTTATTGAAGAAATTCTAAAGCTGCAAAAACCGTATGTGAACATAATTATAAACATAATTCTCATTTTCTTCTTTTACATTAACAAGACTATAACTAATAACGCAAGAAATTTTATATAGAGCTGTAGAAAATGAAAGGAAATAAACACAAAATTCTCGTGGTTCAGAGCCAGTATAGGCTTATTCAAATATTAATACTATAATGTATCTAAAATAAAATTTCAGTTAAAAAATAATTTTAGTTATTTTTATTTTTAAGTACATAAATGATAAACAAAAATATATAAATACGAGTAGATATAAAATGAAAATGGAAAATGGACAAGGGCACAAAATTAAAATTGTTGAAAATGTTAACTAGGCCCATCTAAATAAACATAATAAAATGCATTAAACTATAATACAATTTAAATAAAATACTAACTATGTTTCTACTCCAAAACAAAGTTGGGTGCTTGTTGTAATCAGTTCTATTAAATTATAAATTTTTGTCCCTGAATTATCTAAAAAAAGTAACTAGCAAAAATAAATAAATCAGGGATCAAATTTGAGTTACCCAAATAAAATATAAAATAAAAATGAAAGAAATAAGCTCTGACATTACCTAACTAAACAAAAACCAATAGTTATAATGCTTAAATTAAGATTTTCAACCCTATTGAAGAAATTCTAAACTGCAAAATCCTGGAGTTAATAAATATAGTTGTATGGAAAAAGGGGGTCAAAAAAATTCAAAATTTTCAAAGTTGAATAAGTCCTGGGCTAAATAATCAAAAATTTTTATTTTCTAGATAAAATAATAAGAAAATCAACTACCTGGAAGAAGTAAACCACAAACAATCAAGGGCTAAGACATTAAAAAATTTATTCATTGATTTCCTGGATAAAATATAAGATTTTCTTAAATAGGAAAAATTCAAGAAAATCTTAAAAACTCTAATTTCCTGAAAAAAATATAAAGATGCAACGGCCTCGATGAAGCAAACTATGACGTATCTACCTAGAAAAAACTTAATCCAAATCACATTTATTTTATGGAAAACCAAGACTTTAAGTACCTAATAAAAGATTAAACAAAAACTTGATTTCTTGAAAAAGATCTAGAATTCTTGGACTATTATTCGAGATATTTCTGATAAAATTAATTCAGACCAATTAAAAAAAAAAACATTAATTTAAATAATTGATAACTAATACAGGTTTATATAAAAATCGCATGTCCTACTGACCTGGTTCATTCGAGCGACAAAAATCGCTATATACTCGAACAACGTTTATTGCCGATTTATTTATTAAAAACCCGCAGACTGGTTCGATATTATAAACACCATCGGAGCACACAGTTTCTGTTAGCGTTAAAGGAAATATTTTAGTATTCGTTTTACAAATATTTTGCAAAACATTTATTTATATAGTTTATGCGCTCCTTGGCATCGGTTCAATGTGGTCTTTTTTTTTTTGCTTTAGAAACGTGCGAGGCAAATGGTGCTCGTCTAGCCACTTCTGACTAATTGAAAAGTACGATTTCGGATACAAGAAACTAAATACTGTAGATAAAATCGTGCAGTTCAATAATTAGCTTGAAAAGACAGTTTTTCCATTCAATTAATAAAAGGTATGGTTTTTTTTCCCAGGAAATCAGTGCCTCATTTTTCAAGCAAATGATTTATTTCCACTTGGAAAATTGGTTGAACAATATTTTAACCATCGACGTAGAAATATATCTTTTTAAGCTCTATTTCTTTCATCTCTCCCCAGTCGAGCTTCTAATTTTTCAAAGACCTAAGGTCGAAACAGACCAGGAGAAAATGGCATAAGGTGCGGTGTCATACAGGGTTCAGCTTTAGGATCTACACGGTGAAATGTGTATTATGAGGGAATCCTGAGTTTATCAGTATTGAGAGGTGTAACTCTGCTCGGATACGCGAACGACTTGGGTATCCTAGTAAAACTAGAGAAAAGGAGATGATGGAGTCACAACAAATCACCCCTTTAATAACATTAGAGAATGGATAAAGAATCACTGAAAATCAGGAAGTTCTCAGGTATCTGGGCTTCTATCTAGATAAAAATCTCACTTTTACAAACCATATAAAAATCGTTGCTATGAAAGCCAACAAGACCTTAAAAAACTTAAGCCACCTAATGCTAGCAACGTACGGACCACGCGAATGATGCCGAAAAAATACTGGCCTCGGTTGTAGAATTCATTATGCTGTACGATGCATCTATATAGTAAAAAGCCATAGAAAAAGACTAATTAGTGTGAGGTGCAATTCAAATAATTTAACATTAACAAAGGCACTAATAGTAGCAAGAACTCCTACAATTCACTTACTACCACGATAGAACGACTGGAGAGTGGAGAAAAAGAGGCCAGAAACGTTGCCAATGAAGAACTAATATCCCAGTGACGCAAGTACCAACTAGTCATGGAAGTTTCCATGCCTGCCTAAACCGCTTTAACATAACTCAAATTGAAAAATGTTCTGATTGTCACCGATAGGGCCGAACTACGGTTATCTACTGCCCTAGATGGGCAGAGCGTAAAAAGACAAGTTTCAGAACAAACAACTGGTACAGTGGAACTTGAGACAATAGTCGCAAAAATTATTGCTTCTCTGGTTATCTGGAAGGAAATATCCATATTTCCAAGAGATATGTTAATTATTAACGGAAGAGAAATAGCAGAATCATATAAATACCCAGCCAACTTCTATGACCACCTTCTTGAAGTAATACATCCAGTAGTTCCAAGAAGGAATCCTATTTTGGTCTTTTAAGTATAGTCTTAATATTTGTTGTCCATATGCACAACTTGGCAACTTTTAAGTTAGTACCGACGGTATCGATCGCCTTTGTTAAGTTCAAAAATACCCTTAGATATATGGCTTCTATAATCTAAGCCTATATCATGTAAGTTTTCTTTAAGATGAAATAAAATATAGCTTGAAAAAACTGCAGTTGCCATTAATTGCATGAAAAAACTATTAAAAAATTGGGAAATTTTATAAGAAATTAGTCATAAGAACTAAAATTCTTTGCATCAAAAAAATATAAAATAAAATCTAATGTCGGGAAGAAATAAACCATGCCTTACATTAATTGCATGGATAACTTTTTCTATTCAATTAATGGAATTTATGGTTTATTTTGTTAGGAAATCAGTGTTTCGTTTTTTCTAAGCAGATATATTTATTTTTATCGGAAAATTTGCTTGCTAGGGATTGAAAAATTATTGCAGCATTATCAACAAAGATTTTGAGCCATATAGCAATCGGCATCGAATGACTTTGTTAGAACAAAACAATCTTATAGGTATAGGACCCTTTTGTTATTCAAAGCTATAGGTTTTTAACTTTTATTGGATACAAAAAGCAGTTTTTCCATTTAATTAAATATTGTGTCTTACTTTATTAGGAAATGAATGTCTTATTTTTTTAAGTAGATGATTTATTTTCACTTAAAATAATTTTTCTTTACTAGGGATTAAGAAATATTGTTTTCTTACGAGTTTTGCAATTCAACTGATTTTTAATAAAAAAAATTCAGTATTAAATTTTTCATAAAATTTTAATTATCGATTTAGGAATCATTAAATAGTATCTCCTATTTACTTCCACCGCATTAGTTAAAAATTATTGCATCATCGTCTGCAAAACTTGCTAAGTATAACTCCAATATTTGTCCTCCAAGCCAACAACTTTGGAAACTTTTGAGTAAACATTTTCTAGCTATGTCTTATACTTTGTAAGGCAAATCGGTTTTAGCTCAGGACGTTTCATAATTTGTACACTTTCAGGGTAAGGCAAATTGATTTTTAGTCAAAATCTTTTGCTACCGGCCGGTTTTTTACATTAATAATGGCATTGCCCCCTTTATAAGGAACCAACAAATACTTAATTTTTTCCAGTCCGAACTAATAACCAAATTATCTTTAGACTACCTTAATTTTTGGTAACAGAAATAAATCAAGTCTGATATATTTATAATTAAATAGCGACCTACTATAAATTAGCTTCAATGCCCCCAATATTTAAACTTACACTTGACAAACATAATTGTCACTTAGAATATCAAAAATTTTTGTACATCAATACTTAAGTATAAGCAAAAAGTTACACTAATGATCTCATACCCCATTTATAAAAGGCAATCCTTTTCATTTTAATAATTCATATTTTCTTTTTAATAGTCATTTAGCTATTACAAGAATCTCATGATTAGCAGTATGGATTGGTCTTGAAATAAATTTATTGAGAATCACACCACTTATAGAAAGAAAAATAAAAAATATCTCAAAAGCAATAACTAAATACTTTATAATTCAATCAATAGCATCTGCCTTACTACTTTTCTCAGTCATAATTTTTAATACCACATTGGTTGGATGCTAGGGGCATTTTTCTCATTCCATACAATTTGACTAATCTATTTTCTAATCTTATCTTTATTCTCTTCTAATATCTTATTATTAACCAAAAATTCAATATCTTTCATTTTAATCAAATTAATAGAATTTTCTTTACCTATATAATAAATTTTCAATTTTTTATAATAAATTTCAATTCTATATAATCACTCGCAGAATTACTTCCATTTTTAGGTTTTATCCCTAAATGATTAATTATTAACTTCCTTATTTTAAATAATTTTTATATATTAAGAATTATTTTAATTCTCTTCGCCCTTTTAACAATATACATATACTTTCGGCTAACTTTTTCTACTTTTTATTATTTTACCAAAAATCTATTCTATCAACTTATATCAAAACTAGTTATTTAATTTTTTTCATTAATTTTATTAGAATAATAGGCGGAATAATCCAAATTATATCTTTTAACTTTATTTAAAAAATTTAAGTTAAGGAAACTATTGACCTTCACAGTCAAAAATAGAATTTGTATTCTTAAACTTTATCTTAAATTTTATTTATTCTTAAATTTTTAAACTATAAAATTTAAATGTATCCTTAAATTTGCAATTTAATATCCTTTTTAGACTATACAGGGTGTCCCGGTTCATGTGGGAAATCTCTCGGATCCAGGTAGAACATCGAAAAATAATACGGAACGTTCCTAAAAAAAATTCCTACAGGCCTTCTTTACGAAGATACAGCCTCCTAAAGGACGCTGCTGGAAATGGGTTTTTCATAAATTACTTTTAAACTACCCGGTAGATTTTAATAAAAATTTTAGATGATGAACACTATTAGGGACCTCTTAAAATGACATCCTCAAAATACATTTACCTTGTTTACTTTACCAGGGGCGGACTAGGTTGTACACCTTAATGCGTATATTTTTAACACCCTGTATGTTAAAGTCAAAAAAAAATTAATTTGGATACCTTGAACCCTAGGCTAAAAAAAGATACTCTTGTTCATTATCGATAAAATGAACCGTTTTGGAGAAAAAAAATAATAAACGAGCCAATGTTTTTTTTTTAATCTTTTTTAAATGAGATACATACGCCAGTTATTCAAAGACCAGAAAATTTCGATGTAAGTCATTTAATTTAAAAAAAAAAACATGTTCCTAAAAATACAGTGGTGTCCTAAAAAATACTTACAAAATATTTCTTATTTATTATACGTTTATTTCTTTTTTGTTATTCTTAAGATAAAAACTAAACATAAAAAAACTAAAAAAATAATGTAAACCAATTGTATTGTACCTGACTTATTTATCGGAATTTTTGCATTTTTGAACGCATTATTGTTACAAACGTTGCTATACTCCAAATTTAGCAAATACCTATCATTTAAACCTAATCGTTGTCAACATATTCATCGTTTATTTGATAATATTTTTTTTAATCTTGTATTTTTTGGTAACTTTTAATTTAAATTACGTCAAAATATGGAGTTTTACTTTCATTGAGTATGCAGATATGCATCTTGTGTATGGTCTGGCGTTTTGCAATGTATTGGTAGCAAAAAGATTGTACGAAGAAAGATTTCCCAATCGCATTATTCCGGATAAGAAAACATTTTAACGTGTTGATCAACGTCTAAGGGAAACTGGTAGGTTTCTGTTTTCCACTTACTGAGGTAATACTATTAAATTTCCTTAATGCAATTTTAGGATGTTTTGAAAAAAAAAAGAAAAATGGTGGTCGGAGGAGAACAGCACGTACAGGGTCTTTCCCCATATATTGACCCTCCCCCTACAGGGGTAATGCGAAAAGTTAAAAAAAAAATTAATACAAAACTTTTACTTTAAATTTTTGAATCCGATGTCAAAAATTTTTTTTTTCGTTTAGAAACGTCAAATTTTGACAGATGATCAGTTTTTTCTTATGGAACACCCTGTATATGACTTCATAGTTAAAAAGAGCCAAATTTTCTGATTTCAAATATATATAGTTTTACTATGTTTTATTAAACCGTTTCGGAAATATCGGGCTCCAAACTTTAAAAAAATTATATATTGAAGGTAAGCGCTGCATTGTTATTGTTTTGCGTTTTTTTTTTTTTAAGATAAATGAATTGAGTAGAAACAATAAAAACAGAAGACTTATTATTACTAAGGTGACATTTAGCATCTTTTTGTTGACAAGGATACATTATTTTAACAATTGTTAAACTTTAATTTAGATGTAATTATAACTATAACTGCTCTATATGACCACCACCATTATCAATACAGTTTATATAATACTACTCAATTTTATGTATTGTATTCCTTATAAATTGTCTATGATTTTGATTGATATCATCTATCGCGGTAATAATTTTTCTGCGGAGCTCCTCGACATTTTCAGTTCTGTGTTCGTAAACTTTATTTTGCAGGTAACCCCATAGAAATGAATCAAGAGGTGTCAGGTCTGGACTGTTTGGTGGCCAACGAATTGGCCCAGTTCATCCAATCCACAGGTTATATCTTTCATTTAAAAATCTCAAAACAGGTAACACATTATGCGGTGGGGCACTATCTTGATGCCAAACTATTTGCTCGTATTGCCTTATGGGTAGATCTTCATATTTAGCTTCAATTTGATAAGTAAGCATCTCTAGGTATCTCTCTCCCGTCAAGTTGCCGTTATAAAAAATAGGTTCTATGACCTGGTCATTTAAAATTCCACACCATACATGTAGAGATTGCCGCCCTTGAAACTTAATTTCCCTTGTTATTCGGGGGTTTGTTCTTGATCAAAAGCGAACATTTTTTCGATTGTAAATGCCCGCGGTTGTAAAGGTGCACTCGTCGGTCCACAAATTTTTTTTTTAAAGTTATTATCTTCTTCTTTTAGCACTAGCATCTTTTGACAAAATTCCACCCGTTTATTTCTTTGCTCTACACTTAAAGTTTGAACAGGTAATATTCGATAAGCAAAATATTTATACTTTTTTAAAGTTGAATAAATTTTTTTGGCCGATCGATCAAAGTAAATTCTGGCATCTTCTATGGAATGATTTTGGTGTTCTAAAAAGAAATTCAACATTTTTGATGGGCAATTTAAGGGAGACAAAGGCCCGAACATGATAGCGTAGATCTAAATGTATTCAAAAATTAGTAAAAACTTACCTACCTTCGAAATATAGCAAAATATGTAATTCTTCTTCTGGATCGACAAGAACTGTCGGACGTTTTCTTCGTAGAGTTTTCCTGATGCAAAATGCTCGTTCTATATTTTTAAACGTATTTTTTGCCGGAATGGCACGTAAAGGAAAGGTTCGACGATATTCCTCTCTGGCGGCATTTGCGTTATTATTATTTTTATAAAATATACGGACGATGTCACATTTTTCTTCATCACTGTATGGGATTTTTTAACATTTATGGGTCAATAAACAAGAAATGACAATGTCATCTGAATGATTTGTATTTTAATAAATGTCAAACAATAACAATGCAGCGCAAGTAAAACCCAAAAAAGTTTTGTATTAAATTTTTTTTCAACTTTTCGCATTACCCCTGTAGGGGGGGGTCAATATATGGGGAAAGACCCTGTACAGTGCAATTGGAAGAAAATATTTTAGACGCTGCAGCTGACACTCCTACAACGAGTACTCGAAAATTAGCCGCTCAGCTTCCTTCGTCCAAAACAATTGTACATATGGTACTTCAAGAACAACTGTTGTACCCATATCACTTACAAAAAGTGCATGAACTACTGCTCAGAGACTTTGCTCCTAGAATACACTTCGCAAACTGGCTGTTAGATCAGCAGCGAAATAACCCTAACTTTATCAGCACGATTCTTTTTACGGATGAAGCAGGGTTTACCAAAAATGGAATTGAAAACTTACATAACTCGCATGTATGGTCTGATGAAAATCTCCGTGATACTATTATTTCTCATCATCAACATCAATTCCAATCAATAAATATCTGGGCAGGAATTATTGGCAATTTTTTGATTGGGTCATTTGAACTGCCACCACGTTTAAACGGAGAACTTTATTTGGAGTTCCTCCAGAACAATCTTCCAGATTTATTAGAACATTTGCCCCTTGCAACTCGCCGAGATATGTATTTTATGCATGATGAAGCCTCACCCCATTTTAACCTTGCTGTAAGACACCACTTAAATAATACTTTTGAGAACCGTTGAATAGGTAGAGGAGGACCTGTTGCTTGGCCTCCTCGGTCTCCCGATCTAACGCCATTAGATTTTTATCTATGGGGTCACCTTAAAACCTTGGTGTATTCCACCCCAGTCGATACTCGGGAAGAACTGCTCCAAAGAATTACGTTTCATTGTGATAATATAAAAAACAATTTTGGGTTATATTGGCGAGTGCAGCAGTCCTCGATTCGTCGTGCCCGCGAATGTGTTAGAGATCACAGAGCCCACGTCGAACCTACTTATGAAGTTTTTAATAATTAATTGTTTATTGCTCGTATTGAAGAATTTAACTTTTGTTTACATATTTGATTTTTGGCATTTTTTTGTAAGTTGTTTTTCTAATTTAAAAACATACACTCATCATAGGTTTTTTTTTATTACTTTGTAAAAGTATTTTTTAGGACACCACTGTATTTTTAGGAACGTGTATTATTTTAAATTAAATGACTTACATCGAAATTTTTCTGTTCTTTAAATAACTAGCGTACTTATCTCATTCAAAAAAAATAAAAAACATTGGCTCGTTTATTATTTTTTTTCTCCAAAACGGTTCATTTTATCGATAATGAACAAGAGTACCTTTTTTTTAGCCTAGGGTTCAAGGTATCCAAATTTATTTTTTTTAGACTTTAACATACAGGGTGTTAAAAATATACGCATTAAAGTGTACAACCTAGTCCGCCCCTGGTAAAGTAAACAAGGTAAATGTATTTTAAGGATGTCATTTTAAGAGGTCCCTAATAGTGTTCATCACCTAAAATTTTTATTAAATTCTACCGGGTAGTTTAAAAGTAATTTATGAAAAAACAATTTCCAGCAGCGTCCTTTAGGAGGCTGTATCTTTATAAAGAAGGCCTGTAGGAATTTTTTTTATAGGAACGTTCGGTATTATTTTTCGATGTTCTACCTGAACCCGAGAAATTTCCCACGTGAACCGAGACACCCTGTATAGTTTTACAAAAAGAAATTACTTTCGTTATTAAATTTACAATTTATCGCTTATACTCAGCCATTTTACCGAATAAATATAATAGTATAAATAAATCGGTTTTAGCTCAGAAAGGTTCATAATTTGTACACTTTTCAATATTAAGAAATTTTTCAATGTGACATATTTAAAATGTCAGTATAATTCAAAAAAAATTTGAGAGATTTTACCCATTAATTATCGGCAATTTTAAAGAAGAAATACATAAGCAGGTAACACGTATATTTAACCGAAATTATGGCCCTCGAACTCTCAAAGAAACTTACGGATTTCTGGTCTGTTGGCTTCCCAACTGTCGTTTCAACGGTCTTATACAAATTAAAATAAGAAAAAAGAACAGGTTTTTTAGGCCCTTTTTGCACCTTGCTTCTTTACAAAGTGGTTGCTATTAAAAATCGTGGTTAAATCATGATTTTTACTGCTTGAAAGATGTTTGTTTTTTTTTTTGTAATTAATTTCCAGGAAGAATTTAATTACAAATGCAACTGGAAGAAAAAAAGTTGTTAAAACTTCAAAAACCTGAATGAAATAAGTAAAATCGTGTGAGACTACATGAGTTTCTGCTTCGGAGAAAGTTGAAAGAAACTTTCTGAAATTTCCTGGAAAATATAATGAAAATCAACTTCCTGAAAGAAATAAACCCTGATTTAAGCTCTGTATAGTTTTATTTTAGAAATTTAAAATTGCTTACATGGAGTAAATGTATTCAAACTTACAACTAATTAACCATTAACAATATTTGGACGTAAAGAAAAGTTAAAAAGGCTTCTTTCAAAATGAAATACATCAATGAATTATGTCATAAAATTATCTGGAAAAAATATTAAGAAAACCGACCTCTGGATTATAATTTTATTATAGTTTTAAAAATTGCATGATTCTGGTTAGAATCTTTTAAAATGACTTAATTAAACAATGACTTTAGTTGACTTAAACGTATAACTATAGTTGCCTGTATAATTCTCTAAATATCATTCTGCTGAAAGATGAAATTATGAAGGAAATTCACCAATTGTGTCCGTAAGAAACTAACCAAATCTAATAGTTGCCAGCATAGATAAATCAAGATACTGACAATGAATAATTAGCTTTTTAAAAAAAAAAAAGATGAATTAAACTATAATTTTGTGGAAAACCCTTTGAAATCATTCAAGACTGGTTAAAAGAAATTAATCAGATCCACACTTGACATATTTTTCAAATCAACCAAATCTTAAGTATCAAAAAATTTGTAAAAAATTAATTATGAAAGCTGCCTGCATGGAATAATTCAAGTGTATGATTGCATAAGAAAAAACAATATGACCAACGTCCAAAGGGCATATTGTCTAAAAAAATGTAAAGAAATAAATTCCTGTAGTTAATTAAAGTAATATGGTATAAGTATGTCACAATTACCCTATGCATTATACTCTGAACATCTAAGGTCACTAAATAGGTACTACATACAAGTGACTGTTTGATATGATGTAGAGAGCAAAAGCCCTTAGGATATAATAACATAATACATCACTTAAACTTACTATATTACAAGGAACACTTTGGAAGCGATATTAGTAAACTATTTAATGTAAGTTAAATAGTTTACTAAGAATAAATCATTATTTTTATATTTAAATGGAAAAAAATCTACGGGGTGTTATAGTTCAATGGGTAACTGAAAGTATTCCGGTCATTCTCCACTAAATTTATTTAAAACCATCAATCCAACATGTTTCGGACATAGAACATGTCCATCATCAGGGATGCTATAAAAGAATCAAGGAAACTTATAAGATATAAAAAAAAACTAATTTTTAACGAAAGGTATTTAAATTACGTACACAATTCACACAAGTACACAAGGGATTCTGTCAAGATACTAGATGTATAAGTTTGACAGACCTCCTTAATCGTGTAAGTAACTTTAATACTTTTCGTAATTTACCACGCTAAAAATTAGTTTTAATCTATAAGGTGTTTTAAATTGGTTAAATTAGGGCAAAGTTGAGAATTGTTGAGATTAACAATATGCTGTTTTAAAAAAATAAAAATTCCGAATGGCTCCGAAGATATTTGAAAAAATGAGAAATTTTGGAAAAATGGATTTTATTTTTTTCTGAGCTTATTTCTTATCCGATTTTTAAATAATTTGCTTTTTTACATTGCTACTTTTTTGCTGCAGTAGGTTGTGGAAAACTCTCAAGACAATATTTAAACTGGTATAAATATTATATATATGTTTTAAATACTTGTATATTTGGTTAGTATTATAGTACAAAGTGACAGGTATTTTACTTTACAGGATGGAAATGTCATTAGAACGTCAGAAATGTATTTGTTTATGTATGCGCATTAGCACCATACTTTATTTAAAAACTTTGGATAAAAATCTTGGTATGTTTGGTTTTTGGTTTTAGTAAGCCTAAAAGTAAATATAGAGATCGAATGGATGAAGGAACCAAAGAAAACTTAATGAGTTATGGATAAGTGATTTTTGTACTTTTTGCGCTACATAAAAAAATACTGTGTAGATAAATGAGAACCTAAAGAAATCTACACGCAAAGTTTCCCAACATATTATTGCCTCTTATACAAGTGTTTGGAGACAACTTAAAAAACACTGGATTTAAGCCATTTAAAATTCATGTAACTCTAAAATTGCATCCTGGTGATGCTGAAAGACGTGTGTTTTTTTTATAATTGGCAAGAGCAAAAAATTACTGAAAATCCCAATTTTCTTGAGAATCTGATATGGACCGAAGAAAGTACAGTGGTGGCCAAAAGTATGGAAACTTTTCTAATTTGTATTTTTATTAAGAAACCAGGAACCAAATAAAGTTACTCATATTGTGATAAAGTATATATAATATATTACCTAACTTAACATATTAATTTGAATTTAAACGTATTATAAAAAGAAAATTAAATAAAATTAATATTTTCTTGGACAAAAGTTTGGAAACTGAAGAAAGTTATTTATATAAATTACATATAAATCAAAATCTGTTAATATTTTGTGGCATATCCCTCCGATTTTATTACTTCTCTACATCTTCGTGGCATAGAATCGACAAGTCTTGCACCGTCTTCACTGGAAATGGCAGCCCATTCAGTTTGCAGTATTTCCCATAGTTGAGCCTTGTTTGAAATCGAATGGTTTCGAATCTTCCTGTCCAAATGATCCCATAAATTCTGTATGGGATTCAGATCTAGGGACTGTGAAGGCCAATCCATTAAAGCAATGCTCTGTTCATTTAACCAGTTTTTCACAAATTGGGACTTGTGTTTAGGGTCGTTGTCTTGCTGAAACAACCATCTCAATGGCATTTCCTCCTCAGCATATGGCAACATGTTGTTCTCCAATATGTCTTTGTATAGAACACGGTCCATTATTCCATCAATTTTAACCAGGGGGCCAACACCTGATCGGGAGAAACAACCCCACACTATTACGCTTCCACCACCAAGTTTTCCGTAGGCATTTGGTATTTGTGGCTGTACCTTGTACCTTTTGGTCGCCGGAGATAACGTCTCCCGTCACTCCCAAATAATTGAAACTTAGTTTCGTCACTAAACAATACAGTATTACAATTTTGGTGAGACCAGGTTAGATGATCTCGTGCAAATTTCAAGCGATCTTTCTATTTTTCTTTGATATTAGTGGTTTCTTTACAGCAACTCTTCCAAAAAGCCCCACTTCATTTAGCCTTCTTCACACCGTGCGATCAGAGACAGAAATCTCCATTTCACTCATTTCTCCAGAAATATCTATAGAAGTTTTCTTTGGGTCGTTCATCGATATTCTTTTCATTACCTTCATAGCCCTTTTGGACCACTTTCTTGGTCTTCCTTGCTTGTGGGCTACCGAAACATTTCGTCTCTCTTCAAATTTTTTAATTATTTTTGAAACAGTGCCTTTTAAAATGTTTAAATTTTTACTTATTCCAATTTGTTTATAACCCTTCTGGTATAGTTCAACTATTTTACTTTTTAAATCACTAGATAAGTATTTACACTTAGGTAATGTGCCTGTCTTTACTCGAACAAAATCGTACCATTAAACAGCTTGTAGTAAACAATTATTATGATTTTATTAAAGGTTTCCATATATTTGGCCACAGAGAAATAACTCCTCTTTCATCAAAACTAATAAACAACATTCTTTTGCTTTACCTCCATTGGAATTTCTTTATTTGCTGATAAGCTGTTTATTTATATTTTTGAGAGTTTTCGCATTGCGATATTTTCTGCATTTTTTGAAAAAGTTTAAAGTTTCCATACTTTTTGCCACCACTGTACATATTTTTATCAACTATGGTATTTTTTCCAGAAATAGTAAACGCATTTGGAGCGAAAATAATCCCCGACAATTTCTGGAAATTCGGGCATCACAAAGTGCGATTTAGCCTAAATGTTTGGGCATGTATTTATAAAATCATAAACTCCTAACGGAGATTCTTATTACCAGTTTTTAAGATTCGATATTGAAGACTGTTTGGATCACGTGATTTCCTTAGAAAATTAGTATAATATTTGTTTTGGTTAAGATGGTGCTCCCCCACACAATACATGACACGTTTCAAATTACTATCTTACAGAAAAGTTTGGTAATAGGTGGATCGGAAATAATGGTTCTGTAAGATAGCTGGCAAGGTCTCCTGATTTAAATGATTTAGATACATTTTTATAAGAAACACTATGATATTATGCGGAAATAATAATCGTATAACCCTGAACTAATGTGTGTACACTACTACGGTATTGTATTGCTAGTATTTGTGTTCATGAATATATAAGAGGTAACCTTTATTGATATTGACGGCTTTAATATTGTTTTGTCAGTTTATGCACAGCTTACTACAGCAAATTTACTTTTTTCAAAAATTCAGGTTTTTAAAAATTAAAAATATTATTTGTAATACTTTTATATTTTAAAAATGCAAAAACCAAGTATAACGGCCTTAAGAAAAAGGAAGTTGATGATGGTTGGCAAAAGACGAAATTTCGTGTTAAAAATTTAAAATTTTAAAAAATGGCATATCTAAGCAAGCCTTGTGTTATGTATCTTGTGCTGTCGATGATCATGTCTTGGATGTTATTAACACTTCTTTACAAAATGGAGTCTTCCCGGAATCATGGAACCTGTCTACTGTTGTTGCTGTTCCCAAATACCAGTACCAAATACCATCACAAATACTATCAGCCATAGTGAGTTCCGACCAATTAATACGGTACCTGTCTATGAAAAGCTCCTTGAGGTGTTTGTAAAAGAGCAACTCCTAAATTACTATAACGAAAACTCGATAATTATTGAAAATCAGTCCGATTTTCGTGAGTGTCGTCACTCATGTGAGTCTGTTGTCGTTAATATATGTGATAATTTTCTCAGAGCCATTGATAATAATAAATATGTTTTAGCGGTACTTTTAGATTTTAAACGAGCATTCGAAACGATAGACAGAGAAATTCTGCTATATAAAACCAATTGGGAATTAGAGGTGATGTCTTGAACTGGTTTGAATCTTATTTGCGTAATAGAGTCCAACGTGTGTAGTATGGAAATAGTCTCTCTCAGATCCTTAATGTTGTGTTTGGTGTTCCCCAGGAAACAGTTTTGGGACCATTATAAGTTATACAAAAATGTAAAACTATGTTATTTGCAGATGACACAATGATTTACATAATAGGAAGCAATATTGATCAGAGAGTAACTGATATAAATAGTGACTTAATCAACATTTTCAGCTGGCTTTGTATCAACAAATTATGTTTAAATACAAGTAAATCTAAATTTTGCTTTTTACCAAAAAATTGAAAAATAATCAAATAAATACTGACAATGTGAACATCACCGTAGGTAGGGAGAATACTTTTTAAGAAAAATAAATAAAGTATTTAGGTACAATTTTGGATGCAAATTTAAAATTTATCGCACATGCAGATTACACCATAAGAAAATTTTCCAAGAAAGTTGGGTTTATTAATAGAGTTGGAAAAAACTTATCAATGCATACAAAGCCCTGCTATATAATGCCATTGCTGTTCCCCGTTTGCAGTTTTGCTCCACATGATTGTTCAATCTACCTAAAAACAAGGTGAAACAATTTGAAGTAATTCAAAATGGAGCAATGAGACTAATCCTAAAATGCAATCGATACACTCCTGTTATTGTTATGTTAAGTGTGCTAGGTGTGACATCTGTCAGGCAAAGGATTGTGATTAGTGTGTATGTATTTATTTTTAAATTAAAACAAAGTCTTCTACCCACATAGATATGTGATAAAATAAGAGTGTTCGGAGATGTCCACAATAACTGCACCAGAAATAATACACACTTTGTCCTTGATAGATGCAATACTAGTCAGATGTTGAATTCTGTACTCAGAAAGGGGCTTATTGAATTTAATAATTTGCCAACTGAAATCAAAATCTGTGATGATTTAAAACAGTTTAGGAGGCTATTGAGAAAATTTATCAGTGTGTGAATGTCTTATTTTATTTTTATACATGTTAACATTTTATTCTTAGTTTTAGTTGTTTCATTTTATTTATACATTTTTAAATAGTAATTTTTAGTTATTTTTAAGTTTTCTTTTACCGTTTTATCCTTCATATTACCTTTGTTTGTGTAGTTGTTGTTTTGTATAAATACTTATTTTATTTTGGTTTTACAATTCTAACTCGTACTTTGTTTTATTATTCATTTTACCTTTATTTATGTAGTTGTAGTTTGTACAGTAGTGGCCAAAGGTAGACAAGTATTATTTTCATATAATTGTTTAAAGATTTACCCACAGGTCCCCTATATTTTAAATTATTGTTATTTGTAAGGCGGTCTATAAAAAGATACCAATAAATTTCGGTTAAATATTTTGCTTGCTATCAGATAAAGCAATAATATAAATATAGCTGGTCAAAAGTAGATAGACAAAAATAATTTTGGAATTATTTTTTTATCTAGATATGTATAAAATAAAATTAGTATAGTAGCTTCTCTTTAACTCAAGGTGCATAACATCCAAACATACCACGCGGAATTAGATTCTCTCTTGATTTAAGACAACGCATTATTAATGCATATCGCGCGGGTGATCGTCAAATTGATATTGCTCGTAGATTTTGTGTTAAAAGAAAAGCTGTTTGGGCAGCTATCAAAAGATATGATAGGACAGGATCATTAGAACCAAAAAATAAATCTGGTCGAACAAAAAAAATGGACATTAGAGTTGTACGCAAATTAAAACAAATTAGCCAGAATCACCCTTTCACGACTTCTCGTCAAATTCAGATAGAATTACAGGCTCTAGGGATTTGTAATGTGTCCTCAAGGACTGTAAGGCGAAGGTTGATAGAAGAGAATCTATTTGCACGTAGGCCAGCAAAAAAACCATTGCTTTCAAAAAAGAATCGTTTAGCCCGATTGGAATTTGCCCGTCAGCATATACACTGGACAAAGCATGAATGGAAACGGGTTTGCTGGAGTAACGAATCGAAGTTTAATTTGTTTAATTCAATATGTTAGACGTCCTTCTGGCCAGCGTTTGAATCCCAAGTACACAAAACCCACAGTTAAGCATGGAGGTGTATCAGTGATGGTTTGGGGATGCTTCTCAGCGCATAGAGGGCATAATGGACAGGTTTATGAACAGGGATATTCTCAGAGATGTTATGTTGCCCTATGTCGAAGACAATTTACCATTGAGATTCTAATTCCAGCAAGATAATGACCCGAAGCATTCCTCCAAAATTACGAAGCAATTTTTCGAAAAAGAAAAAATACCAGTTTTAAAATGGCCATCCCAGTCACCCGATCTTAATCCCATCGAAAATTTATGGGAAATTGTAGATCGTGATATTAGGGATACAAACTAATCAAATAAAGGTGAATCATTTGAACGGTTGCAACAGAAATGGAAAAATATTGGTTTTAAACTCATAGACAATCTTATTGAATCAATGCCATGTAGATGTCAGGCTGTAATAGACAATAATGGGTATTTCACAAAATACTAATATTGTAGATGGTTTAGTTTGTAATTAAAAAAAATACTTCGAAAAAAAAGAGTATTGGTTATTTTTTAAATTTGTCTATCTACTTTTGGCAATTACTGTATGTGTATTTATTTTATTTTTGTTTTACAATTTTAACTCGTATTTTGTTTTATTGTTGGTATTTTATTTTAGGCTTAAATTTTAAGCTTAAGGTATTTATACCTTTTCTGTATGTGAGACTATGTTTTTGTATATGTATGCCATTTTGTACAAGCACAAACTTTTTTCAATTTATTTGTTTTTTATTTTTATTGATTTAAATTTTTAAGTTTTTTTTTAAATATTATCTATTGTATTACCTCTTATAGCTCAATCTAAATAAATACGTTATTATTATTATTAATAAATCTTAAAGCACCATCATGTAGCACGAACAAAGTGGCAATGCAAAAGTGTAAATCATTTAAAAATCGGATAAGAAGTAAGCTCAGAAAAAAATAAAATCGATTCTTTAAAATTTCGTATTTTTTAGAATATCTTCGGAACAATTCGGAATTTTTAACTTTTTTAAATGGCATATTGCTAAGCCTAAAAATTCCCAACTTTGCTCTGATTTAACCATCTTCATATCTTTCATCCGCATTTTGAGGGTTGAATTTGAAACACCCTGTACATCTTATAAGTTTCCTTGGTTCTTTTATAGTATTCCTAATGAAGGCCATGTTCTATGTCCGAAACATGTTGGATTAATGGTTTTAAATAAATTTAAAGGGGGTTGGCCGGAATACTTTTAGTTACCCACTAAAATTTTATATTTTTGTTTTTTTTTTTGTATCCAAACTTATATGATACCAATTTTCCTAATAATATGTTAAAACTAATATAATCTACTGATTTTTGTGTAAGTTTGTTTTGTTATAAAATATATAAGATGTTAAATAATATATCATCTTGAAAAATAATGTTTTTCTCATATGCTAATGCCTTGATGATTATTTTAGATTTTATTAGTTTTCTTGAAGATTCCCAAAGATTTGTGATGTACTGTAAGTCTCATCAAAGATATTTGCGATTCTCGTTTTTTAAATAAATACATGACTGGAATGTGCAGCAAAATAACAATTTTGCTACCTGTAACTGAATGTTTAAAATCTTTTTCTACATAGTTTTAAACCATAAACCACAGCTGAATAAAATGAAAAATGTGCGTTTTTATCTGTTTCCTTAAAATGCGCGATATTTTTTACAAAAATTTTAATTACTTAAATAACATTAAAAACCAATCAATACATACCTGTCAAACCCAAAAACAACTATAAGCGTCCTTCCAAATGACCGGGTCGCCCTTTTAACAAAAAAAAAGTATCAAATGTCGACCCTTAACCTTCAAAATATCGACTAAAGAAACGGCGTGTAAGTCCGAAAATGTGCCCTTTCCACTTCACGAACATCAAACTGTCATCCGGCACAAAAAAACTTCAAAATCACCTTTTTTTTATCAAATAATTAATAATAATAATAATACTAGTAAGACACACTTATCGTAATCAAAAATCGGAAAATAAATGTCACGGACTCTCCGCGCTCCGTCTGTATCGTAGAATTCGTTCTGTCATACGCGGTAAGGCGCACTGCAATCGACTGCGAAAAAGACGCGCGAGAGACGCGAAACGTTCGGCGGATGGATGGCGGTGGTGAGGAGTCGACAGGTGCGGGTTGATTCTCACTTTTAGATGCTAAAAGGGATGAGAAAAGGGGTCGAAAACCAGTTTTTTTTTCTGTATTGATTATTTTTTTGTATATTACTTACAGTGAGAGAAATACTTTACCGAAATCCATTTAGGAGTGCAAAAAAGGGTGGATAGTCATGAAGCAATAATAAACCGTCGGCGCTAGAATTTTGGGTAGTCCATCCTCCGCTAGTGCGGAGCTATTTACATCTGTGGTAAATGTGTCGAAAAAAAGGCCGTTTTGACGAAAAAGTACCTACACACTTTTTTTCTGCAGAAATCGTTAAAAGAGCATTCAAAAAGCTTGAAATTTGTGACCTCGACGCGGACCGGGTTTTTTTAAAAAACTCAAAAGTTTTTTAAGTTTTTTGGATTTTATTTATCTCGGGAATGGTAAGTTTTTGGAAAAATTTGTAACGACAAAAAATGTCGGAGACATCATTTTCTACAACTCTTCTTATTGAATCCACTTGCTGCGAAAAAAATTACAAAAAATAGATGACGCCAAAGTATCCAAAAAAGCGTTTTTTCGCTTTTTGGAATAGAAAAAATTTATTTATTGCAACAGTGTCAGTGAAAAAGTTGTTAAAAAAAACCTACAAAATTCATTTAAAAAATTTTCTTGGCCGATAAACCGTTCCCTAGTTATAGCGTGTACAATTACGACTATTTTGCTTTGTATGATGAAATCAAGCTTTTTCATACTCAAAAAATTTAAAAATGTTCTTCCATATTTACAATAAAAAAAATATTTTCAATTGCAAAATGATAAATAATAATAATGAACAATACTAAGAAAATGAAAAATATTATATGATTATTTAAGAAAATAGTATATTATGAATATTAACTTCATTGATCGAAAGAGATATAAAAAAAAATTCATGCGCAGAATATCCCTTGTTGGGAAACTATGAAAGAATTCGATGATAGTGGTTACTTTCATGATAATCTTTGTTTAAAATGTTTTGTACTTAAATTAATCCTTGTTCTATCAGCTTGTTGCGCTATTACAGTGAGATTAACTGTCACTATTTATTAATTAAAATTGTTAATGTTTAATAATTAAAGTTGTTTGTAATTCTTACTTTAGAAATTATTATGCTTGCTCACTTTGATAAGGTTACATAAGATTTTTTTCATTTTATAATAAAGTACGAAAAAAATTGTTGTTTATTACTTCACACATTTACAATACGTACAATTGTTTATTTACTTGAATAGTTTATATATTATGAATATTAACTTCATTGGTCGAAAGAGATATAAAAAAAAATTTATGCGCAGAATATCCCTTGTTGGGAAACTATGAAAGAATTCGATGATAGTTGTTACTTTCATGATAATCTTTGTTTAAAATGTTTTGTACTTAAATTAATCCTTGTTCTGTCAGCTTGTTGCGCTATTACAGTGAAATTAACTGTCACTATTAATTAAAGTTGTTAATGTTTAATAATTAAAGTTGTTTGTAATTCTTACTTTAGAAATTATTATGCTTGCTCACTTTGATAAGGTTACATAAGATTTTTTTCATTTTATAATAAAGTACGAAAAAAATTGTTGTTTATTACTTCACACATTTACAATACGTACAATTGTTTATTTACTTATTTATTTATTCATTAAATACATTGACGTGTAAATCACTCTTTTGCGATAATAATATATAGTAGTACTTGAGTGCACAATATAATGATAATGTAAACAAATATAATAATAATGTAAAAATTGAAAACCTAATAAAATTAAATTAACTTAGTCGATGATGAACAGATCAGCGATATTCGTAAAAATAAAAAAAATCACAAAAAAAAGATCATTATCGTTTATAAAAATCTTTTCGAATTTCTTAACAATTTTTTTTTTAGTGTAACCCTAAATAACCTTTCGATAAATTACAAAACTAAATTCAAACACAACTGTTCACATTTTTAAGGAATTATCAGATTTTTGCGCAACTTGTGTTGAAAATTGTGTCTTTTGACCATCATTTCTTAAATTTTACTAACTGACCTGGAAAAGAAAATTACTTGACTGCTTGGCAAGTGATTTCAAAAGTTGGCGTATCTAATCTAGCTTTCAAAATGGTAAGATACTTGCTAGATTATTGCTTTAATAGGTGTGTATTTTTTTTAGTACATAGTCAAATGTACGCCGCTACTCTAAGCTAAGTTAATTTTACAGTCAAAATAAATGAAATAAAAGAATATTTAAGTCGCAACAAATGTTCAAATTGTCTGCCTCCATTCTTGATACGGCGTTTTAAATTGGATTAGTACACACTTTTGCTTACTTTTAATTTCTCACATTTTGTTAATTATTGTTCCCGTAAAGTAGGCAAATTTAAAGAAATTATTAAAATTGGGTGACCATAGCCCTAGGCTATTCTTCCACCCCGCCCTATCTACCTGTACGGGTATTTCCTGTTTAGAAAAACTTTTACAGTGTAAGACAGGTAGTGGCGCATCTTAGGTCATTAATTAAGACCTTTGCTACGGCAGGGCTGCGTTTAGCGGCGGCAAAGCCAAAGCTAAAAACATCTTTGACATTTCTCCTGACCAATTGATAACGATTCATGTTGGAACGACATTACACAGAAAAAAAAGGGTACTTAAAATGTGAATTAGACACTTTATTTGAGAAAATCTAAGGATTATATATCCGCAAGAAGATAAAGGTTTAATTTAAGAATATTATATTTTCCATTTCAAGATGTTTATAGAATTGGTTTAAGTCGACAAATAACTTATTGTGAGAATATATTGAAATTTCATTTGAGAATATCATATTCTTGCAAGGAACATTTTTTTCTTTAAAGCGATGAAATTTAATTATTTAATTCAAATTTATTTTTTCTTACATTGACCATTTTGGTAATTTGTATTGAAATGGTCATATTCTTAATTTAAGTAATTCTACTGTTAACAATAAATCTATGAACATATCGTTTTGACGAATTGCTTCATCAAACCAAAAATATTTAAGACAAGCTACAATGAGTTATAAATTTAACTTAAAGATGTGAAGAATTGCTTTAAACCGCCTGGAAAATTAAATTGAATATTAAATAGTATTAAATTAAAATGTTTATGGCTTGTTATTAATATTTTTTATTCGATTTAAATAGGTTAAATATTTGAAATGAGTAATATTTACACTCAGTTGAAATAAATTAATAGTTTTATAGTATTTAGTGCTGTGGTATTTATTGGGTTCTTTTTGAATCAAAATAAAAATACCAAAAGGCACACACTTTCTGGTAGTTTTATTTTGATAGCAAAAGAACCCTATAAATTACCACAACACTAAATAACATAAAACTGTCAATTATTATTTCAACTATAAGTTACAAGTGTAATAATTGCTATAATGTATTAAAAATTCAACCGTTTTATATTTTATGATTTATATTAATAGATAAATTAATAGAACAGTTCTACGCAAACATATGTTTATTATCCAAAAACAAAAACCTACATACATTATAGAGGAACAAATATTACTTTAAATAATTGTAACAAAAACAGTAAACAAAAAAAAAACAGGTTCTGTGTATGTTTTTTAAATATAGGTACATTTTTGTCATAAAGTACTCATACAAAATGAAACTGTGAACAAATATTATCTAAAAACAAAAACTTATACATACATTATATAGGAACAAATATCACTTTACATTGCAACAACAACAGTAAACCAAAAGAAACACACATTTTGTGTATGTTTTTTAAATATAGGTACATATTTATCACAAAGTACAAAGTAGGTACTCATAGAAAATAAAAATCTAAGTTAGTCTATGACTAACAAGAGGCAAGCAGGGTACGCGTGGCGTGGTACGCCGACGTTGCCATTTTTGAGATGAACAAAAAGTTTCATTTGAGAATATATAAATTCAATTGAATACATTGATTTTATTGTAAGAAAATAAATATTCAAAGCAACAATTTATTTTCTTCAAACGAACCGGGTATAGTCTTCACTTGATTAATAGAGTATTTTAAACTATATATATGAGCTTTAAAGCAATAATATATATCTTTCTAAACAATAAACTGATTTATTTAAATTAATTAACTTGAAAAGCTTAAATTGAACATAACATTTACTAAATTCAAGATTATAATGACTTGAATTAATACCTTTATTATTCAAATGGGACATTTCACTTGTTTTTATTTGAGAATACATTTAATACAACTAAATCTATGAAATATTTTGATTAAAAAAGTATTGTCTTTTTAAATCTGTATTTTAAATATTTTGTTTCCTATTTATAAAGAACTCTATTTCCGCAATTTAAGCCTATTTATTTCAATTAAGAATGTATTATTCTTGAAAAAATGAGAAAATTTATTCACTTGTTAGGAGTAATCGTTTTTTTCTGTGTATGTCGTTCCGAATGCATGACGTCCGAACGCATCCCAGTACTTTGCTCTGATCCGTTTACTACGCATCTTTCTGTATTCGTGTTTTGTTTATTTTGTTTTTTTCGGATTTTTTTGTTAATTTGACTTGATTTATTGGACTTGATTTGGATTTTGGCTCTTTTCTGGACTATCGATACCTGTGTGATTATGTGATTAGTAAACGAAACCATGCCAGATCGTTATACTGCTCGGGAATATGCTAACATGCATCTCATCCCAAATGAAGAGCGTTATCTAGATTACAGAGTATTTCTAAATGTGCATGGATTACTTCTAGATGGCCGATTCCCAAATCAAATGGGTGCTGCAGGCAGGCCACGCTTGCCTTACGAAGCCGAAGTCTTACAAGAAGTTGCACGTAATCCGACTATCTCAGTACGTGGAATAGAAACAAGGACAGGCGTGTCTAAAAGTTCGGCACATCGAATATTGAAAAGAAACCAGTTACATCCGTACCACGTACAACAAGTACAAAGTTTATTACCTCGAGACTACCCGACAAGACTTAAATTTTGTCAAATAATGTTGCAAAGACATGGAGAAGGTCCGCGATTCTTGGAATGAATTTTATGGACCGAGGAATCGACTTTTAAGAAGGATGGATACATAAATCTCCCTAACTTACATGAGTGGCATGTGAAAATCTACATTTACAGCGAAAGGACCGGTCACAATACCAGTTTAAAGTAAACATGTGGACAGGAATACTTAATGGTAGAGTTATTCAGCCATTCGAGTTGCCGGAAAATTTGAACGCCGAAGTTTACCTAGATTTCTTGAGAAATCATTTACCAGACTTACTAGAAGATGTGCCACTTAATATTTACCGAAACATGTGGTTTCAACAAGACGGCTGCCCGGCCCACTATGCTCGTCCAGTAAGGGAATTTCTGGACAGAGAATATCCGAACAGGTGGATAGCGGCTATTAGAAAAGGTAGCTGAACTGCGCCAAAAAATACAGGCAGCCGCTGAACAGATCAACAATGGAAGATTCGCCCGATTAATAACGCGATCTTTTCTAAAAAGGATTAGAATGTGTATTAGGAATGAGGGCAGACAATTTGAGCATTTGTTGTAACTCTAATAAAGATTTATTTTATTTACTTTGATTTTGTTCCATTATTTATTTTGACTATAAAATTAACTTATTTAGCTTAGAGCAGCGGCGTACATTTGACTATATGTACTAAAAAAAAATACACACCTATTGAAGCAATAATCTAGCAAGTATCTTACCATTTTGAAATCTAGATTGGATACGCCAACTTTTGAAATCACTTGCCAAACAGTGAAGTAATTTTCTTTTCCAGAACAGTTAGTTCAATTTGGGAAATATTGGTCAAAAGACACAATTTTAACACAAGTTGCGCAAAAATCTGATAATTTCGTAAAAATGTGAACAGTTTTGTTTGAATTTAGTTTTGTAATTTATCGCGGGTTATTCAGGGTTACATTAAAATTAAAATTGTTAAGAAATTTAAAAATTTGTAGCCACAGTAGTAAAAAGATCAACAGGGGGTGTCAATTTTTTTCGGTTTTTCTATGAATGCCTATAATCTTAAAAGTACTGAAGATAGTTTTTTTTTAGATTTTTTTTTGAATCCCTGAGCACCTGGTCTATTGTCCTTTTTCGGCTTATCGTTGACTTTTGGGCTCTAACCCTGTATATGATAAATAAAATGTTTTGAATTTGAATTCCGATTTTAGTTACATCTAGGGATATTTAGTCAATAATGTTGGCATCACATATACCGGGTGGGTCATCGAAAACGTAGCGCAAGGCATAACTGCTAGGCATTTTTCTTTTCATAAAACCCGAACACACGTCCATTTTTTTTGTAAGGGTGACAACTTTTTCCCTAAAAACTATTGCAAAATCTTCAACCCCCTAAGTAGGAATATCATCCCCCAAATTTTTTTCAAACTGGAATGAGGATTAAATATCAACTTATTAAAAAGTGCTAATAATTCCCTATACGTTGTTGCTAATTTTTTGAAAATTGGTCAACTCGTTTAGAAAATATGATGGATTGAAATTCGAAAAATACATTTTCTAAACAACACATAAATTAAATCAATTCAAAAAAACCGAATTAATCAAGCAAATGCTGAAAATGTTTCCCGCCAACCTCCATACAGTAATACAAATTGTCTTCAAACCGTTCTCGAACATTATGAGGAACTTGCGGGATCACTTCACAACAAACATCATAAACTCGTCTTCGCAAGTCTTCTTATGAGGTGAAGCTATACTTTTTATGTGTCCCCACAGAATAAAGTCTAAAGGAGTATATCTAAATCAATCATTCTTCTTCCATCCTGTAGATGCCACCGAGGTCCTCGAAACAATTCAGTGCTTGAAGAATAATAGGTCTTCGGGTTCCGATGGTATCTATTCACGTCTGCTGTCACTTCTGCCTGCGAGCGCTTTAGGTGCTTTGGTTTCGGCGATTAATCAGTCATTGCTTCAGGGCGAGTTTCCATCCTGTTTAAGGGATAGAATGATTATCCCTCTTCATAAAGGTGGTAGCTTGGACCGACGCTCTAACTTCTTTCCCATATCAATTTTGTCTAACCTCTCCAAGGTTCTTGAGCGGCTTGCAAAAAAAAAAATTGTCTCTTTTTTGACCAAATACAATGTGCTGTCCCCTAATCAGTATAGATTTCCGTTATCTAAGGGCACGCCTTTTTCAGATGCTTGGAAAGTGTGTATCTATTTATGAACTCCAAGGAGGCTACAGCAGCGGTGTTCTGTGATCTGTCCAAGGTCTTCGATTGTGTGGATCATGGAATACTGCTGTCAAAGATTGATTTTTACGGATTTAGGGGAGTGGCTTTTGGGTGGTTGAAGTCATACCTGTCTGGTCGCACTCAGAGGGTGGTTGCATCTGCATTTTCATCAGGGATAGCATACCTTAAATGTGGTGTATCTCAAGGGTCAGTGTTAGGTCCTATTTTATTTTTATTATACGTTAATTATTTAGACTCTATATCACTGCATAGACTAGTGGTTCAGTTTGCCGATGATACTGCTTGTATTCAATATTGATAAGACTTTTGTTCTGGATTTTAAGTGTAATGTAGACGGTTTTTTGTCGATTTCTCGGCCTCTTCATTGATGAGAGTTTAAGGTTTGAGAACCACGTTTTGGGCCTCACTGCTAAACTTTCTTCTGCTTGTTTTGCAGTCACGGTTGCCAAGCATGAGTTGGGGGAGGGGATTATTTGCTCGTTCAGTTTATTTCGCCTCAATAGACTCTCATATCCGTTATGGGTTGCCATTTTGAGGTTTGTGCTCCAAGGGACTCCTTAACATCATTTTTACTATTCAGAAAAAAGCATTAAACTATCTGTGTGGTGTTGGTCTGAGAGTCTCTTGTAAACCTCTTTTTGTAGCTGAAGGAATTTTAAACCCGGTTTTCCACTAAACGCACTAGTCGAGTTTCTGTTGTGTTCTTGTTTTTTGAAATACATAAAACAAAAAACAAAACTCGGACAAATTTGAAACTCTGTTTCCACTAAGCAGACAAATTATAGTCGGAGTTTCGTTTTAGTTTTTAGTGCTTTTCCACCAAACGAACTAGTGTGTTGCTTGTTTTGTCCTACAAAAGTTATGGAAATGTTTAATAATAAAGATGATTTTTTTAATCAATGTCGGTGCTTGGTTTGTACTGCGTTCTATGAAGCAAAAGTAAGTAGAGATACAAAATTTGTAATTATGTAGGTACTAATAATGAATTCATTATTATTAAAAGTGATGTAGGTAATTTGCTTTCCTTATTCTTTTTATGTATTTTTAGGAGAAGAAAGCGTCGCCATCATAGATACTGGGTCAAATCTTATTTATCTAGAAGAGCAAATGATGGCGTCACACAATTAATGAGAGATTTACAATATGATGATATTAATTTGCATGGTGAACTACGTTCATCATTTCATAATAATTTTACTAGAATGTCCAGCTCTGATTTCGAAGAAATAATAAATTTAATTGGCCACAAAATCTCCAAGCAAAATACAAATTCCAGAGATTCAATATCTATTAAAGATCGTTTAGCATTAACTCTCAGATTTCTTGCAAGTGGTGACTGGAGAAAACCTCAGTTACTTCAGTTTCCCGAATTATACCAGAAGTATGCGATGCCCTAAACGAAGTTCTACAAGAATAAGTAAAAAAGTATGTACTAAAAAAAGCACTTTATTTAAAAGAAAATACTAAAGAATTCATTGTATTTCGTTTAATAATAGTTTAAAGTAAAATAACGGCACATTAATTGTTTTGTTCATCTAAATTTCCAAAAGCTGACGTAAAAGCCGTTTTCAAAATATTAGGCGGTTGTCCACCAACCTGTTCAGATCCCATTGCATTATCGGATGTGTAATAATAAGTTGAAGATGATTGTGATGATGCCGAAGTTTGAGGAACTGGTGTGAAAGATTGGGCATTTAGTTGAAACTGAAACATACGAGCATTATACATTAAATTCGATGTTTGTTGCTGCGTAGAGACTCTAACGTACTCTGACTGTAGGATTCTTAAATTATTTGCTATCATCTCACCGAACACGTCGTATTCATCCCGCTCTTTTTTTTCATATACAGATTTCATCATTTGTAAAAACTTTTCGTATTAACTTACCTGTTGTTTATTTTTATTGTTTTATACCACGCTATTTTATTAAATACACCCCTACACACAAACAGCTGAAAAGCAACTAGGTACGCGTTTAAAAACGCAACGTGCTGTTTCCACTAGACAGACTCTAGTTCTTAAACACGTGAAACCCTTTGATGTTTACCGCTTCCGAACGAGACCCGAAACTTGTGTCGAAAAAAACAAAACAGCAACTGTCTCAAAAACTTCGAGTCTTCAAAAAGTTTTCGAACAGTTGCAATTTTGTTTTTTTCGACACAAGTTTGTGTTTTGTTCGTTTAGTTTCGCTTCATAACAGTTTTCTCACTCTTTCTATTGCAACAAAAATTGAAATGCATATTAAAACTGCAACACTCATACATAAGTCCGTTAGTCCACCATCCTACACTAGTCATAATACTCTTCAGGTAAACAACTTATCTCTTCCAATCCCTACCTCCTCACTTACGAGAAATTCTTTTATATTTATTAGTCGTAAAATATTTAATCATCATCCTTTTTCGATTAGGACTGTTACAGACCTTAAAAAGTTTAGGAGAGAACTAAAGAAATTAATCTTACAAAAAGCTTATTACAGCATTGAAGAGTATTTTAACGACTCATTTTAATATTTAAAATAAATTATAAGTATATTTGTTGATGAGATTTTTTTTTACTATTCTTGTTTTATGTTGGCCTTTTCTTTTCTTCTTTTTTAGTTTTTTCTTTGATTATATAAAATATGATCATCGACAATCAAAATCGATTATGTATCCTATTTTTATCCTTTATCCTGTATAACTAAATAACTACTAGTATTATAAATTCCAAGATTAAGACGCTTTTAGCACTTGGTTGTAGTTTTGTTGAAAAAACAATTCCTCTTCAACGTATCCAGGATTGTTCTCTATGATGACTATTGTATTTTCCTGCAAATCCAAGTACATATTGTCTGTTAAATTTCAGCTCGCACGTTTAATTTTTGAGGGTTTTGTATGTGCACCTCATGAACAACCCTGGGGTTGCTCTCAGAGCAGTAATGATAGTTGTGCCGATTAACTACGCCATTTAAAAAAACGTACAATCAGCCAAAAAACACACATTAAATAGGAAACTGTTATTATTCGCTGCTCGTGTTTGTCAGGATGGAATTCATTAAATAATAATAATCCGATTTCCACATTTATAATTCTTAAAATAAAGTTCGATTATTTCTACTCTTTCTGGCTTTCTGCAATTGAGTATACCATAATTAATAAAAAGTGTAACGAGAAATATTAACGCACAAGTCACAGAACAGCTATCTATCAACTAGCGTATCTGATATTTAAACCTTGATAACCAAAAACTGCAAATTGATGACAGCACCTTATCTTTTTCATTTTAATTTAATACTTCGACACATTTTTAAGTAAAATCGATTTACTTATTTGCATTTTTGACAAAAACGCTTTGTTGGTATTTTAGAGTTTTAGAGCAACGTATAGGTAATTAACAGCACTTGTTAATAATGTTAATTCAATCATTAAACCCCCATTCCTATTTAAAAAATTAGGGCATTACACTACGTTTTTGATGACCCACCCTATATGTTATACTAGCTACACTTTTTCATTTGTCATTTGTGGCGGATATTCGGCCTATTTTCAAATGCAATTTTCGCATTTTTTGAAAAGATCATAATTTACAATTATTGTAAGATGTAAGTTTTATTCCACTATATTTCATAGCCGACAGAATTTTTTTATCAAGTAAGGCATTAAAAGGCTACTGAGAATCGACCACATTTTTTTGTTGTGACTATTTAAGTTAAATATGCCGAGGTTTTATGAATAATATTTTGTTTATTTTTTTAAGGGTAATACTAATGAGAAAAGTCAATTAGACTAAACGCTTATAAAAGATTATTTTAAGTTATTTTAAAGTGTTCTGTTCAGTTTCTCAGTAACTTCCAATAAGTGTAGGTAAAGTTGTACTGTGTTGAGTTTTATTTGGATCTTTTGCCAGAATTTAATATAAAAGGTGAGCGTTTCGCACAGAGTAATATATACTATTTGATGACTTTTTTGAAAAATATAATTCAGTTTTGCTTAATACAGACCCAGGTAACTTGCAGTAATTTGTAATTGTAGTAATTTGCAGTTACCTAAGTCGAGATTACTATTATTTTCACTAGTTGCAACGTTGTTTTTAGTGCAAAATTTAGTTGGTTTTGCAACGACGTTTATTTTCGATCAAACTTCGACGTACTGCACCTGTATCACAACTGTTGTAAAATTCTGCTATTTTTACAACGTATTTTTTTACTATAGATGGTAGCAGTAATAATTTAGACTTAAAACAACGACGTGCAGACGTGTACAATTTTTCAAATCAAAAACCCAGTAAGAACAACGTTTCCTCATCGTTAGCGACTGGATATTACATTGTCTGATCGTCTGTGTTAAGCATTTTTCGCTGTAGAAGGAGCTTTTTGACATGTTAAGAGTTTTAGAAAGAAGATGAAAAACAAAGGTAGAAAAAATAAGAGGAAGAAAAAATATTCAATTCAACATAACCTACTTAATCTATATTTTAATTTTTATATATAATGTAATGTTAACATTACATTCTGAGTTTATATTTTTGGAAGAGCTTATGATTTTTTTTGTAAAAGTTAAGGTTTTTGTTTATTAAAGCTTGTAAAAGTTGCTGCATACGCGCGACAAACTGCAAGCAACTTACAGTTTAGGTTAGGTCCATCGGTTCTTTCTCTTGCCTCAGGCGAACCAGGGACAACGACAGCGGGTTTCTTATGTAACCAATAAAAAAAATTACTTTTTTTTTCGAAATCCGCTACAAAAATTAGGGCGCGCATGTTATTTAGGGCTAAAATAACATCTCTTCACACTAAACTATGTTCTGTTTATAAATTAATTGCTTGTAATTATTTTAAAACGGGTATTTTACCCGTATAATTCACTATATTAAACTACATACAAAACAAATAATAATAAGAAGTGTTCAAAAGATGGATTAAAAAAATTGTATTTTTGGAGTAGCTGCGTACTGGAGTTATCTATTAGTATACTGTTAAAAAAGTAATTAATTTTTCTGTCGTTATGGCGTTTATCCGACCAAAAATCTGTAATTATAAACGTTGCAAAAGCGTGGTACAAAAATTAACGTCCCTCCAATAGATGTAGAAGTGAAGTATAGCGGGTTAAGGACAGAAATCAAACCTCAAGATTTGAAATTTTTTTCTTTTTTCTTTTTTGGTTTTACTTAGTGGTTGTGCTGCGTATTTTAATGTATAACGATTGTATCTGTGGTATATGTATGATGGAGATGTCACTAGGTTTTAGTTGTTACGTAAACCTCTAATGTAAATTTGGTAAGTCGTCTTAATTTTAACTTTGATGCTTTAGTCTCCGTTTATTTGTGTTTTTGTTTGGGTGGTTTCTTAACTATTGTATTAATAACTATTGCTTTCACCATTTTGTACCAATTGTACCTTTTTCAGCCTTGAAAAAGACGTAAATAAACGTCGAAACGTCGGCTAATTTCAAATCTTGAGGTTTGATTTCTGTCCTTAACCCGCTATGCTTCACTTCTACGTTGCAAAAGCGTTTAGAAAGTTAGGGGTGGTCACTGCGTAACGTTGAGACAACCAAAAAAATATCTTTCAAATTGGTGTAAAACGGAGTTGACGGTTAAGACAACGTAAGAATGCAACGTTCCGTTGCAATTTGCAACGTTGTCGCGTCGAAAAATTGCTAATTGGGGATGTAAAACAGGCCCAACAATAATTTATTACTACATGATTATATTTTATATTAATTATCTGTCTTTTGACTGTAGTTTAGCGATCGAAAATGATAACATTAGAAAAATCATTATTTGACATTTATTTCTCGATAAACCTTGTGGAAGGTTGAAGATGTAATCTAAATCGAGTATTGCTCAATGAATATGGGTTTTGCATATCTCGGAGCATTTTTATAAGTCATTGTCTATTCTCTTCAACTTCTAATTTCCCCAAAACAAGTAAATATGCATAAAGTAATGCCATTACTTTTAACTAAGTTTATTAAGTACCTGCAAGACACTGTAAAATAAGAAATATTAATTTATAAATCAATGCCTTATTTATTAATAACACAAAAAAAAAAATAGAAAACTAAAGTTTAGAGTTAGGTCTATAAAATATACTTATGTTTAACCACAAAAATAATCGACTTTAGAGGATGAAAGGTTTGAAAAAAAATCTCTTTTACCCACAAAACACACACAAATAATAATAATAGACCTCTGACAGCTGACTAATTCCATTTCATAATCTCGACTCGAAATGAAAATTTCAATCACTTTCTTCAAGTTGAAATTAATTTCGATTAGTCGATAACGTCATATCCATAGTTCAGCCGAAATCCGCAAGGCTCGCAAAGTCGCATTTCGACGTCGCCATATTTATTTCGACCTGTTTTCGGTCGAAATATCAATTTATATCAGGGCCCAGGTATAATGGCTTTATTTCGTCCAAAAGTTTAGGCAATTTTTAGTAAGTAATTATAACATTATGAAGAGCCTATTTTACATTCCCAGATAGCACATGTTAAGCCATTGGATATCCTCTCTATTGATATGTAGCTGAAAATTTCCCCTTTTGAAAATGCGTGTAAATTTGACAACATAGAATCGATGAATATGTTTGTAAGCAACACCCCCTTGCCTCTGTGCACATGTTCAACTCAAACAAAGTTGTTGTTTACTAATTCAAGCCGTTCAATGTTCTAAGAAAAATGATTTGTTAGGATGATTGAATTCACTTATAAAAGAGGGTTAAGAAGTGGTTTTTTTGTATATCGCACCAAGAAGAATGTATTTCTAAATTGACCTATTTTAAAGATCCATTTTGTTTTAAATATTATTGCGTAAATACTGTAAGTTTTTTTTTCAAATTTTGAACACTTAAAGAGATGAAAACAAGGGGTTGAAATCGCCCTCTCTTGCCTACTAAATATTATTTCATTATATATTACTTACACAGAGAAATATCTTTCTAGAATGTCTTAAACTGATAACTTTATTTAAGATGGAAAGGATGGTTTTTTCAACTTTTAGATGCTTAAAAGAAGAGGACAAAAAGATACAGTGAGAAAAATATTTTACTAATAAGCCTTATAACTGGTTCTAGAAAATCCTATTCATAAAGAAAGGAAGGGCTGAGTTTTTCGTGTTTCAAACCCTGTTAGATCAGAAAGAAAAAAATAAAAACAGTGTTTTTCTCATCTATATATTATTAATCTTTTTATTCATGTACACTAAAAAATTTGACCTTTTTTCCTATTAGGAATGATTTTTTGTTTTTTAAATATTACTAAACTATAAAACGTAAATTATAGAAAAAATAATACATTTTAAAAAAGGCCGGTGCCTATTCGCTATATCAAAATGGCTCTATACAGGGTCCTGCAACAGTGTGTCGGTCTTCCATAAAGCCTAAAAAAATAAGGTTAAAAATTTCTAACCTCTTAAAAAAATGTTGGGACCTGATAGCGCATGTCTGGAAAATATTTTGAAGTATACAGGGTGCTTCAAAAAAGTAGGGCGATATAAGCAGCATTTTCTTAAAATGGAATGCCATTCTTTTTATTTTATTTTTAAGACCGCCTTAGGCTACCTAGTATATGCGCTAAATATGGCTGCTTTGTCATGCGCAGTTTGACTGCAATAATTTTTTTTATAAAAAAAATCTAAAAATCATTACATCATTTAATTTCATCTTGATACTAGAAATGTTAATTCAATGTCAATATTGGACTTAATTGGGATTCTAGAAGAATGGAGAATTACTTTGACTTAAATTGTTTCCTTCTGTCATATACAGGGTGTTAGTAGTTAGCAATCATATTTTACAAATTTCAAAGCTCCATTTCTCGCTTTTTTTTTAATTGGAACACCCTGTATATTTTTTATCCATTTAATGAAGATTTAATACATGAAGATTTTTTATTATGTAAATATATTAGCTATCTTTAGTCGTTTTTAAAATATTCACGATAATAATTAATCAAGCATATTAGAAACATTTATCATTTTATTATTATTACATTAAGTGTTCAATATGTCCTCCGTTTTGTTCAAAACATAAATTAATACGTTCCTAAAAACTTCTTTCTACTTCATGTAGCATTTGTGGAGTTACTTGAGCAAACGCATCCGGTATTCTCTGCTCCATATCTACTGCCGTTGTAGGTGGATTTCTACTATAAACAATTTCTTTTATAAAACCCCTTAAAAAAATCTAATTTTGTTAGGTCAGGTGATCTGGCTGGCCAATTAATAGGTCCATTCCTTCCAATCCATTTTTCTTCAAAGGGGACCTTTAAATATTCAGTGACATGTCGAGAAAAATATGGAGGAGCTCCGTCCTGTTGAAACCACATTCGGTTTCTAGTAATTAATGGAATATTTGCAAGTAATCTAGGCAGTTCATTTTGTAAAAATTGAAGATACATTTCTCCATTGAGATGACCATTAAAAAAATAGGGACCGATAATGGTGCTTCCAATAATTCCACCCCACACATCATTTAATGACCACCTATGCAGTCGATCTGCCGCATAAAATGGGGGTTTTCGGATGAATAATAATGAAAGTTATGTCTATTTACTGATCCGTTTTTATGAAATGCTGCCTTATCCGTAAATAGGACATTATTAAAAAACGTGGGGTCGTTGTAATTTATTTTTGCTCCAAGTACAAAATTTCTTCAAAAAAATTCGGTTTTGTATATCCCTATCAAAAAGTGCTTGATTGATTTGTTCATGGATGTGGTATGGATGAAAATGATTTCTTTTTAAAATTCCTTGCACTGATCTTTCACTTATTCCAACTGCTGCTCCGATATTTGACTGACTTAGGTGAGGATCTTCGGTTACCGTTAATAACACATCTAACTCTTGCTCCTGATTAGTAACAGGCCTCATTCTATCTTGCTAGTAACCTTCTAAAAGATTTTTCTTCTGGACATCTTCTATCAGGATAGCGCGCCCCATACATTCGAGAGGCTAAGAGGCAATTCTTTTCAGATTTCCCCAACACAAATATCATGTCAACAAGTTCGTTTTGCTAAAATGCATTTTATAAGTATGCAATTTTCGTTCAGATTAGATTTCTGAAACAAAACTGCAAATTTCTTTTACAAATAAAGTTACGATAATTCAAATAACTGAATACTTAAGCTGATAATACACATACAAAAATGATATTCTCACCAAAATGTCAAAAATTTATTTAGAGAAACAGGTGAAATATTTTGCTTTAAATATAAAATTTAATTAAATATTAGGTATTAAAATACCTATTTTGTTAAGAATGCAGATTTCCTGGTTCTTATTTAAACATTTTATTATCTACGGATAATTATCGTGAATATTTTAAAAACGACTAAAGATAGCTAATATGTTTACATAATAAAAAATGTTCATGTATTAAATCTTCATTAAATGGATAAAAAATATACAGGGTGTTCCATTTAAAAAAAGCGAGAAATGAAGCTTTGAAATTCGTAAAATATGATTGCTAACTACGAACACCCTGTATATGACAGAAGGAAACAATTTAAGTCAAAGTAATTCTCCATTCTTCTAGAATCCCAATTAAGTCCAATATTGACATTGAATTAACATTTCTAGTATCAAGATGAAGTTAAATAATGTAATGATTTTTAGATTTTTTTTATAAAAAAATTATTATTTTTATTACTATATTTAAAAAAATGCTGCTTATATCGCCCTACTTTTTTGAAGCACCCTGTATACTTCAAAATATTTTCCAGATTTGCGCTATCAGGTCCCAAAATTTTTTTAAGAGGATAGAAAATTTTAACCTAATTTTTTTAGGCTTCATGGAAGACCGACGCACTGTTGCAGGACCCTCTATATGCCACGCCCAAACTTTTAAATTCACTATGTAGTATTATATTTACGATAATATATATATTCACTATATAACTGTTAATTGAATATTAACAATACCCAAATGTTCAATGGACGATATAACGGTATAATATTGTTCACCAAAAAATCAAGAACAGATGTAAAATAGTTTAAAAAATAGAATTTTCAATAGACGCAAGTAAAATTCTAGAATTAAAATTTAAATCAAGAAAATGATTAGTTTGAATAAAATTTGAGTTAAATTAAAGAAAGTGATTAATTTATTTTTTCAACGTGTTTATTAGCATTCAATATTAATTAATTCATTATTTTTAATTTTTTGTACTGGACATCATCATTAACTGATATTGCTATAATAAGATATAAAAAGTGATAACATTTTAAGTCCATTTATAAGTAATACTAATTTTTTTTTGTTGTTTTATTAATTTAATCTTTTTTATTTAAATTTAAATCAGTCGTATAATTTTATAATGAATATTAATGCTTAGAACATTTTGTTAACATTAAATATTACTGAAAATGAACAGACAATTCTTACAATATGTCATAGAAATTAAAATATTTAAATCTTAATTAGTGTTTTAAGATCTTAATAAATTCAAAGCAACCAAAAATCCAAATAATTGAATATACTTCAAAGAACTTCGTAATTTGACAACCTAAAGCACTAACCAAAGTGATAAAAGCTAAAAAAAAACTAAATATATTTAAAAATAAATGTAACAATATTCCTGTATACCTGTCTGAATTATACGAACTGAATAGATATTTTTCTTCTATTATTACAAAAAACCAAAAAATACATGAAACATACATATTTTCTAAACAACAGGGTAACAGGAAATTTGTTTATGTTTAATACCGTAAACGATATGGAAATTATGATAATTCAAAGTATGAAATCGAATGCAATAAACCCAGAAAAGTTAAATTTTTGTTGTAGAATTATCTATTGAACTTGCTTATTTTTAATACCTCTTATCGCTTATAGTAAATCACTGTTTAAGTTCTGGTTACCTAAGAGAATTCAATGATCTTCACTCCTTTTTTTAATCCTCCTTAATCTCTCCAATTCCTTTTTTACGTTTTTTTATCTATCTTTATCTAAGTTTATAAAAAAAGTTATGCAAATTCAAATTATTACTTTCGTAAATACTAATAACTCTTTACATAAAAAGCAATATTATTATTATTATTATTATTATAAAAAAAATAATTATAATTCTATTATAGGTACTAGGCAAGCAAAAAAGCAAAGCAAAAAATAGAATTTTTTGATCTTGGGTCTGAAACCAATTTTCCTCAAAAAATATTTTTTTTTGCAATGTACCGCATTTACCTTTTAAGCTAAGTCCTAATTGCCTAGGAATTTTTTTAATGTAATTAAACTCGATGCAGAACACAAAGATCATTTTATTATGATGCTCTACTATTCTCGGATTTGAAGTGCGGATTTATGTCAAATTTATTTTACCGCATTTTTTTCTTCAGTTATAGTCCCACTCAGTGGGTGAAATGTAATTTTTCTTAATTAATAAATTTTATTTGGGTCTTTTATAGTTCAGGTGTCACCTTTTTATATCGAAAAATTAATAAAAACATTGTTTTCGCATTATACTACAAAATTTAAAACTGGTAGTAGCTAATGAAGTCTTACTTGAAAAACTCTATATGCCCTGTTTTTTATTGAAAAAGTTCAAAACAGATTCAATTTCAAACTATTTTTTATGAGCTTAAATACCTATTCATCTTTGTAATGTTAAACGTTTTTTTCCTTAAAATTCTTCAGTAATTGTCTTTTATTTTTGCAGCGATATTTTTTTAACTTTGAGGTAATTTTTCAAATATTCGTTTAGCTACAATCAATAAAAGAATGTTTCTCTTATGGGCTTGAAGGCAATTTTTTTTTTATTTCTGCATCTCTACAGTGATTGTTATTTAATTTTTCTTCTTGTAAATTTGAACCACTCGTAAATAATAACATATTGTTTTCCAGTGAAAAATAGATTTTCTTTGTTATTTTAAACTTGATAATTCTTTTAACTCGGCAGTAATCATCAGTTTATCAGCAATTCCTTGTGAGTAAGTGGTGGATATAATAGGTGGAAAAAAATATGTTTTGCTTCAATATTAATAAAAGACAAACGCACTAACGCACTAACTAACACACAATAATGCATTTTTTTCCATGTCGATAAGAGAAAAAAAACACTTTTTGTTCTATGATCAAAAAGTTGAGGTCTAAATCACCGTTGAGCTAAATAGTAATCGCATTTAACAACAAAATAAAAATTCATCAAAAATTGGTTTTTCCTATTTTGGCTAGAATACAGTAACTATTTATCTCAGCAGCAATTTTTTAAACTTTTCCCAATATCTATACCGGAAAGCCTGTCGTAACTCCAGTTTAATCCTATATGGAGTTAATATAATTTTCGAACTGAACTTCGAATTTTTATTTGAATATAAAGAATATAAAGCTGGGTTTAGCAAGCTTATTGGCCTATAGTTCTCTAGTTCAGCCATATCTCTTTTTCCATGGAGCAATATAATAATAATAATACTATTTTACTCTATTTACAAAAATGGGCAAAAAGGAAGTTTAAAAACAATTTTAAAAAGATACAGGTTTAACCCCCTGTGTAAAGTAAATTACAAAACTCAAACTATAAATAACAACACAATAACGCTATACTCTATTTCAGAAGTGTATAGAGCAATAAACTGGGGAATTCCGTTCTGTTTGGCTACATTTCGTGGTAGTTCATAGGCGCAGGTACTTATAATATTTATGAATTTAATTTTCACGGATTATTTGCTTTTATTTTGAAAGAGATTAAATACTAAATAAATACTTTTAATCCTTTTGTATAGGTACCTATCTTTTAACGCTTTGTAACATGCAAAAATGGGGTCAGGTAATATATACAGACTATAAATACTTTTAAATCATATTTTAAACGTTAGTAGTCACTGCTACGCTGTAGTGTAATCACAATATTATTATCCCAATATTTAAAAAATGGAGGTATTCAGTCCAACGAAAAGATGTACTAAAAATTCTCCACTATCGCTGAGTAAAAAAGTTATATTTTAAATGTACATGATTGCATAAAACACGATTACCCTAGTTTTACTGTGCAAGAAATTGTTGAAAAATGTTCTCGAATGAGTGGAATTGGAAAGTCCACCATTTTCAAATTGTTGCGGGAAAGAAAAGTAGCAGGTCAAGTGGAATCTCCCAAGCAAAAGCCAGGACGACCTACAAAAGTCTTTGATGAAAATGCTAAATGTATAATTCGAAGAAAAGTTCACTCTTTTTATTTTAAGAAGGAAATACCCACCCTAGACAAAATTTTAATGGAGCTTGGCCGAGATGACAGTATTCCGTTGATAAGTAGAAAACTTTTATGGAAAACTTTAAAAAATATGGATTTTGCCTGGGAAAAGCATAACCGCAAAGCACTTTTACTGGAGAGCGACGAAATTGTTTGTTGGAGACGACAATACTTGAGAAGTATCAAGCAGTACCGCAGGGAGCAAAAGAAAGTTTTTTATCTTGATGAGACGTGGATTAACGAAGGTTATATAGTCCAAAAAATGTGGCAAGACAAAAATATAACCAGTGCTCGCCAAGCTTTCATAGAAGGCCTGTCTACGGGTATTAAAGTACCTTCGGGAAAAGGAAAAAGACTTATAATCACACATATTGGAAGCGAAGAGGGATTTTTAAAAGAAGGTCTGCTAACCTTTGAGTCGACTCGCACAGGAGATTACCATGAAGACATGAACTCAGACGTTTTCGAGGACTATTTTGGTGAAATGATAAAATTTCTTCCGGCTAATTCGGTGGTGGTTATGGATAACGCAAGCTATCATTCACGGCGAATAGAGAAGACGCCAACTTCAAGTTGGAGAAAGCAAGAAATTATCGATTGGCTGACTGCAAAAGGTATTGCGTTTGAAGCAAATTTGATAAAAAAAGAACTGCTGGCAATAGCAGACTTACACAAAACTCGTTTCATGAAATACGCCGTGGAAGATATAGCCAAAAAATATAATATAACTGTACTGCGCTTACCGCCATATCATTGCCAACTAAATCCTATAGAACTGATATGGGCGCAGGTAAAAGGATTTGTAGCAAGACAAAACATGACTTTTAAAATGAAAGATGTTAAGCTACTGTTTGATCAAGCCATTACGGAAGCGACACCAGACAATTGGCGAAAAGCAGTCCAGCATGTAATTAAGCAAGAGGACAAAATGTGGGATCTTGACAACCTCATCGATCAGACAGTCGGTCCTTTAATTATAATGTCAAGAGGTGATGACAGTTCGTCAGATGACGAAGAAGACTACAATCTATTATAATTTAAAATTGTTATACACTGTTCAAAAAGTGCCAGATCCAAAAGTGACATTTTCAACTGTTTTACTCTACATATTATGTTCAATAAATTTGTGAAAAAAATATATTATTCCATTTAAACAAAAGTAACTTTCTAAAATAAAATAGCATTTAAGTACATTAATTATAAGGTAAAAAACAAGTCCCAGTTGCACGCCTTTGGCGAACCGTTTTCAATGTTTATCAGTGGGTAACAATGGGCAAAACTCATAAATTGACCCATAACCGGGTGGCACTACCTTCAATCAACAAAAAGAAAGAATTTTACATTGAAACTAATACCCAACTAAGGTAGTGGCATAAAATATTGGTGGATCACCAGGTACCACTTTTGCATACCTAATGAGGTTTTATTTTACACACTTCTGAAATAGAGTATAAGTGCTAAATGAATGCGATAAAAATTTAACAGGGAATCATTCTATTCTCGTAAAAATTTCTTATAAAAACTTAAATCCGCCTAATGATAATTTTTTGAATCTTTCAGGAATTTGGTTATACCATATTTATTTATATTTATTTGGTTATACCACATTAATATAGTTGCGTTATACCACTTGTCTGGTATGATGTGGTCAGGAAGGCCCATATTGAAAAGAGTTTTGATCTTCTATAGTAGGGTTTTGCCACCAATCTTAATTGCGTCAAGTTTTAAACCATCTTTACCAGGAGCTTTGTTGCTTTTTGCTTATTTTAGTGCTAGCTATATTTCAGTCAGATTTCCGGTAACACCTCTAACCTTTAGTTACCTATTTTTCTCATAGGTTTCTCTGTCTTTGGCTGTATATTTGAGACATTATTTAGTTCCATTTGACCCTTAAATAGTATCTGATAAAAGTCCTCAACTATTCTCAGAATCTCCTCTCTATTTACTGCAACTTGCGCCCCTGTTGATCCTTTAGTTTTATCATTTCTTTTTTTTTCCTGTTGGGAGAGTTCTGCGTAGTACCAAAGAAAATATTAGTAAACTATAGTAAATATTAGTAAACTTCGTTAGTATAATTATCTTTGGTAGTACCGTAAAATGGAGTTATTTAGGACGCAACATCTCATGTTCTAATTTTGCTAGTGGCAACAACGCAAATATAAACATAACCTCAATTTAATGTTTTCGGTAGTTGAAGAGCAACAGGTTAATGAAAGAAAGAAAGAAAGAAAGAAAATGTGCTATATTACGTAAGAATAATCTTGTGTACAAACATCCTACAAGCTAAAAAAACAAAACACAAATACAATTTTAAAAATTGACAAAACAATGAACAAAATTAAACACAAGAAGACAAAACTTTTTGAACATACTTAAATTAAAGATAACTAAATAAAACAATCAATTACTAAATAAAGGTAAACTTGTTGACAAAACTAGAGAAGAAAAAAGGAAAAAAAAGAAAACTTTCCAACATGTCCAAGGTTAAAACCTACCATTAAAAAAGTCATCCAGGTTATAATATGCCTTAGCCAATAAAAGCGACTTTAACTCTCTTTTAAATTTTTTAACATCCGATATATGTCTAACACACAGAGGAACATGATTGTAAATTTTTTTACTTATGTAAATTAATGAGTTTTTGGTAAGGGAAGACATAGGAATAGGTAGGGGAACATCATTTACACGACGAGTCAAATGGCCAGTGTCAGAGGGTAGTTTGGGAATTTTGTGAATAAGAGCAGCTGTTTCTAAGATAAAGAGTGAAAAAAGAGTTAGGATTTTTTCAGAAATGAAGAGGGGTTTGCAAGAATCTCTTAACTTAGCAGAACACAGGTATCTAACTGCTTTTTTTTGAATAACAAAGATAATGTTAAGTAGCCCCTTATTGGTTAAACCCCAAAAAGGCAAGCCATACCGAATATGAGATTCAATAAGTGAAAAGTACACTGAACGTGCAACCACCCCTCCCAGCTCTTGTTTTGCCATTCTTACTGCGAAACATCCAGAAGATAATTTCCCAGCTAAATGTAAAATATGATCTTCAAACCGAAGGCGACCATCAATGGTAATTCCTAGGAACTTGCAGCACTCTTTATTCTGCAAGAGGGAATTTTCGTCAAACATCAGACCCTGAACATCGCACTTAAACCCCATAATAGACGTCTTTCTTACATTAAACACGAGCCTGTTGGAAGCACACCACCCTGATAAAATCTGAAGGTCTTCAAGGATACAAGTCTTAATATAGTCAGAATTTTTATGGCTCCATAGTATGGTAGTATCATCAGCAAACTGAACCACCTTGCCCTGCAGTTTCAATGAACTCAAGTCATCCACATACAGTAAAAATAACAGTGGTCCCAACACTGAACCCTGGGGAACGCCGCATTTTAGGGATCTAGAAGCAGACAAACGCCCAGACACTGAAACCTTCTGAGTACGATTTGATAGATAGGACTCAAGCCATCGCAACGCTACGCCTCTAAAACCATATTTATCGAGCTTAGATAACAGTATTCCATGATCCACACAGTCAAATGCTTTGGATAGATCACAAAACACTGCCGCCGATGACTCTCCAGAATTCAAGGACACATAGACGCTCTCCAAAAAGCTAAAAACAGCATCATGAGTCCCTTTACCGGCTTGAAATCCAAACTGATTTGCAGACAAAATGCCATTATGATGTAAAAAGGACAAAATTCTACTTTTTGCAAGTTTTTCAATTATCTTAGAGAGGGTAGACAAAATAGAAATGGGACGGAAATTACAAGGCTGATCCAAATCTCCACCCTTATGAAGAGGGATAACCACTGCCTCTTTTAAACATGAAGGAAAAATGCCATTATGTAAAGAATTGTTTATGGCAGAAACTAAAGCATTTAAGGCTGAATCAGGCAAAAAGAGTAACAACCTCGAAGATATCCCATCAGCTCCAGATGATTTATGGTTTTTTAGGCGTTTGATTTCATTTTTTACTTCGGTAAGTTCGACAGGATGAAAGAAAAATGAATGCTCAACCGACACTTGTTGAAGATAGTGTAGGGGATCAATGTTACTACGAATGCCCTTGAGCAAGATATTAGGTATATCACAATAATAGTCGTATAAAATGTCAGGTCTTAACTCCGGTTCCGATACTTTTCTATGGCAATGTCTAAAATCATTAATAATCGACCAACACTCTCTTTGCCTATTTGATGACATATTTAAGCGATCCCTATAATAATTAGATTTTGCTGCTTTAATTGTCTTTCTGTACAGACTACGGTATTTCTGATGATATACAAGGATATTTTCATTTGTGGTATATTTGCACAATTTAGTCAAAAAACGGAGGTTTTTAGCAGAAATTCTAAGGCCTCTTGTAACCCATGGTTTTCGTTTCTTAGTTTTAAGCCTCATTTTAGGAAAGCACTGATTGATCTTATCACACAGAACTTGAAAAAATAAAGTAAGTGGATCAGAAGCCGTTTCAAGTGCATTCCAATTTACCGAAGCTGTAGCAGCAGAAAAAGCATTGAAATTTCTCCTGCTGAAAATTCTTCCCATATAATGAGATGAAGATGATACAGTATTATATGGCATTTTAGCAAGAATAGCTGGATAATGGTCGGAAATACCATATGGGAGTACTGTGCATGAAACATCATCAAAATTTGTACAGAAATAGTCAATTGTAGTTGCAGATGAAGAAGTTATTCGTGTGGGAGAAAGAACGTGCATTTTCAAGTCGTAAGAATTTAAAATACTTAAAAGAGAAGTACGTGGCAAGGTTTCATCAGTGTAGTTGATATTAAAGTCACCAGCCAATATAACCTTAGAGTGTAGGGACAACTGGGATAAAATAGAATCAAGTTTGTCCAGAAACATAGACATATCTCCTGTAGGTGGCCTATAAACACAAAGAATATATAAATTAAAACGCTTACAAAAAGAAAGAGAGAATTCAAAAACATTCTCTAACAGAAGATGATCATACTTATCAATATTACAAAAAATCGTTTCAATTTTTTGCCTAGCCAAGATCATGGTTCCTCCATGTATAGATTATTGACGACAAAAATTTGATATAGGAAGATAATCAGATATTAAAAAAAAATGAATAAATTACATTAATTCTTTCTAAATTGATGATATTTCAGAAGTATAAAAAAAACATAAGTGGTGGTCAGAAACACGGCAAAAATAAGTGTTCAAAACTTTATCTGAAAAAGGTAGTCAAAAGGTAAACAGGTAAGTCCAATTATTTTTTTTATTTAGTTTCGTATGTTTTATAAATATTGCCAATATTGTTACCTGCTTTTAGACCTTTTTTTAGTTTTTAAACTAAATTTTTTTATTTAAGGTCATGATTTTGGGTAACTTGGGACAACCATTGTCCCATGTTAGCCCGTGTCTCAAGTGACCCCATACTATTTAAGGTTTCTTCCAATCCATCAAAAAACCTCCCGAAACGGTCCCAAAAGTGTTTTCACACGCATGCGCAGTGACTATATGTTTTTTTATTAAACCACTGCGCATGCGCGTGACACTTTTGAGACCGTTTCAGGGCGGTTTTTTGATGGGTTGGAACAAACCTTTAATAATAATAATAATAATAATAATAAACGTCTTTTATTTAACAAACAAATAGTTTACAGTTGTGATTATTATACATACATTTCTATAGAGATATAAGAGAGGCGAAGTCTAGCCATGTGGCTACTCTTACTTAACCTACCTAATCCCTTTGAAGTGAAAATAAAACAATATCATGCAACTTATTAGCGAATAGCTCTTTAAATGTACGCACATATTGTAGAAAGAAAAGAAAAGTTACTTAAAGAATTATTATACACAACGACAAACTGTGCGATACAAAAGACCGTAATATAGCTTTATCCAGTAGCAGGTAGAGATTTTCTTTAAAAAGTAGATAGTTATATTTTGAAATAATTTCAAAGCCTAGTCCAGTTCAGCATACAAAGCCAATACCTGTTTATAAATTCTTCAAATATATTATAAGGTTGGTTTATTACACAAGTCTGATACACTTTTCCTGGTTATTCTCCCATTTTTTTTAATTTGCCCCTTTATTTTTTTTATTAAGTATTGCCTCAACATGCTCATTTTAGGTGTCTTTTTGTCTTTAGTAAGAAAGAAAGAAAAAAATCCTTTCTTATTCATGGCGAATTTGTTGATTAAATAAAAACAAACGCATTTTGTATTTAAATTTGTTAATATTAAATATTTTAAAATTATCAGGTATGGAATTATATAAGGTGATTGCATTATATGAAAAGGATCTTTTATACATAGATGTTTTATGTAACGGGATGGAGAATTTGTTTTTGTTTCTAATATTTTGTCCATGCATGCTTGTCCTTGGCAGAAATTTATTTTTAAGAGTATTCGAGGTGTTAGTGGTATTGAGAAGCTTATGCACAAAATTTGAAAGATGTAGTTTTCTACGGCTTTCCATATTTAGCCAGTTAGATTCTACAATTTTATGAGTAATATGGTCATGCTTCCTAATTTCGTATATCAATCGACAGCATGCGTTCTGTACCCTTTGTATTTTTTGTTTATCGAGAGCAGTAAGATATGGACCGTATATAAAGTCACCATAGTTGAAATGTGAGAGTACTAATGTGTCGCATAAACTTTTTTTCAACGAGTAGTTAAGAATGTGCCGATTATTATATAATAATTTCAGCGCACAGAAGCTTTTTCTTGTTATATTCTGAACGTGTGCACTAAATCTGAGATCTTCGTCGATAGTTAAGCCAAGATTTTTTGCGCTGGATACAAATTTTAATGTAGTATCATTTATTTTTAATTATAAGTTATTTTTAATAGAGTTTCTTTTGATTTTGCTGCCAATACATAATAGTTTAGTTTTGTCAGAATTTAAGTTTAGGTTATGTTCAGCAGATAATTCTTTAATTACCTGAAGATCAGCGTTTATTTTATCGACCATTTCTTGCGATTTGTTATAATCAAAAGAGACATAGATTTGTGTGTCATCCGCGTATGCTTGTGTTTTACAGTATTTAGGTGCGAGAAGTATATCAATAGTGTAAATAATAAATAGAAGGGGTGATAAAATAGCTCCTTGTGGCACACCCGACAGAACATCCAATGCATTCGACGTAATATTGTTATAGACCACCTTTTGCGACCGTTTGCTTAGAAATTAATTAATTAATTGAACAGAGTCCGCGTCGAACCCATAATATTTTAGCTTAGCTAATAGGAGACGGTGATCCAGAGTATCAAAGGCCTTGGAGAAGTCTAGAAGTACCAAAATATTTATGTAGCCTTCATCGCAGGCCCTGAATATATCATCAAGCACAGATGCTAAAGCAGATACTGTACTAAAATTCTCTCGAAATCCACATTGATTATCAGGCAGGATTTTATTAACAGTGAAATAAGTGAATATTTGGTTATAAAGGATTCGCTCAAAAATTTTTGACAGGGTGGGAAGAATACTTATGATCCTTAACTCAGAAAAATGGGAGGGTTGACTATTCTTTGGTAGTAGGATTCCCAGAGCAGTTTTCCAGATTGTTGGGACTTGTTTCTTCTCTATGGCCGTGTTAATAATGTGTAAAATTATATGATCTATTAAAGGGCTACATATTTTTAGCATTTTTGCATTAATTTGATCTGTACCAACAGCGTTAGTTCGGATGTTATGTAGAGCGGAGTGTATTTCATCTATTGTAGCTAAAGAAAATTTGAAGTTTATTTCTGGGTTGAATATATGGGTGTTATAATATAAAATTTGATTATTTGAAGGATTTGATATGGATTGCAAAAAGGATGTAAAATAACTATTAATTTCATTAGGATTTGAGAGGTTACTTGGTATAATGTGTTTTTTTTGTGAGCGAACATTTAAAGCTTGAAGAGTTTTCCAGAGTTTAGCTGTATTGTTTAATTGAGGAGTATTTATAATATATCTCTTTTTTGCAGCTCTAGTGGCAGATAATGTCTGGTTACGAATATTTTTATAGAGTAAATGGTCAGCGTCCGATCTAGTCTTTCTATACTTTTGCCAACTTTTATCTCTCAATACTTTTAGGTGACGAATGTCATCATTTAACCAGGGAGCTTTTGGTTTTGTTGCTCGGACCTCTATTATGGGAGCATGTTTATCAAAAAGTTCTATAAAGAAATGGTTGAAAAGTTCTAGTTTACTTTCTAAATTCTCTTCCCATAAAATTTGATGCCACGACATATTTAAAAGATCATTTTCAAAATTTAGTTGATTAAAATTTCTAAATGATCTAAAAGAGAATATTCTAGGAGGTGCTTTTTTAATATTAAGAGACATATTAACATATACTAAATTATGGTCAGAAATTCCATTTGAAGATATCGTTCCACATTGTTTTACTATGTCAAAATTATTGATAAATATAGGATCAATAAGAGTGCTTGAGGTCTCCGTCACTCTAGTAGGCTCATTTATAAGCTGTTGCAGACCATAAGACTCAAAAGTATCCAGTATAGGATTAGATAAATTAAAAAAGTTGATGTTAAAATCTCCCAGGTACAAAAGTATATCTGCCTGAAGAAATGTCTCAGATATTATGTTTTCAAAATCATTTATCATATTGTTTATATTTGTGTTAGGTGGTCGATAAAAAGCTCCAATTATTATATTTTTATTTGGAAGTGTAATTTTTAAAAATATGTATTCTAGTTGATCAGATGTTTGAAAATTAAAACGAATAGTTGTATGTTTTAGATTACATTTTACATAGGCACCAACTCCCCCACCTCTACCAGATCGATCCTTGTGATAAAAACAGTAGCCAGGGATATTCAGTGCATTAACAGATAAATTATTGTTTAGCCACGTCTCGGTTAACATAACAACATCGAAGTCATGTTCAACAACCAATGAGGTAAACTCTTGAAAACCATTGAAAAGCGATCTTACATTGAGTTGTGCAACCTTCATGCTTTATAAGAGAACATAGGTATATACAAGTATAATAGTGACATTTTTCATTACCAAATGAAACTTATGCAACTAAAGGAGTAAATGCGTTAAATTTAAAAAACTGATCAAAACAAAAACAGAAATGTTATATGTTTTAAAAGAAGTAATATAAGAGTAATATAAAAGATGTAAGTATATATGTAAGTAATATAAAAGAAGTATTATGTTATCAATATTATTTATATCTATACTGAACCAGAGATAGGCTTCCAAAATTAGTAGCTGTCAATTTAATTATTAATTAAATAAATATTATAACAAATTTACAAACGTTAATCCCACCTAACCACTGCAAAAGGCAAAAGCAAAGAAAAAAATATAAATAAAAAAAAACAGCAGCTCAAGCTCTTCACAAATTTACCTGCATGAAAACAGCTCCACTTCTATATTTATATAGTCAAAAAGTGGTTGTAAATTAATTTTAAAAGAAAGGAAAATTATATAATTGTGCAAATGTGAAAGTTTTACTAAGAGAAAAAAAACTATACTATAAAATATATAAGAAAGCAAGAAAAGATATTATAACTACTAATCTGTTTTGTTTTCAGGAATCAACATGCCAAGAAAATATATTCGCAAAGTAGGCTCTAAAAAATATCATGACTTTGAAGAAAAAAATATGGAAAGTACTATAGAAGACGTGCAATCTGGAATGTCCTATAGAACAGCTTCTGAAAAATGGAAGGTAACCAAATCAACCTTACAGAGAAGATGTACAAAGCAGAATTTAGGGAGTTATGGAAGACCTACAGTTTTGAAAAAACGGAAGAAGACGAACTTATTAGAGGGCTCACCACAGCAGCTGAATGGGGATTTCCCTTATCTCACTTTGAAATAAGGTGCATGGTGAAACGATATCTGGATATTAAGGGTGTCATATAAAAACGATTTAAAGAAAATTTCCCTGGGCCGGATTAGATTTTATCATTTTTGCGTCGACACAGAGGTGAGCTATCCACAAGATTATGTGTGAAAATATCAAATCATCTAGGGCAGAAGTGGATGAAAACGTGTTAAGGAAATAATTTCAAAATTTAGCGGTTTCGCTTGTAGGACTTTCACCGTATCTAATAATAAACTATGATGAGACTAATCTGACCGATATGACCCTGGGAAACAGAAGGCCATAGTTAGACGAGGCTAGGTTTTCATCGAGACAAGAAATCTCGTCCCGATGTTTTTCTCGAAGACAATTTCTCGATCTCGATTCGAGATTCTCGAAATTGTTAAAAACAATTACATACAATTTAAACAAACAATCGATCATTATTAAAAAATATCATGTTATATATAAAGTTTATACTAGATTTTTTTGCTGTAAAAAAATACAGAGCTATAGGTATAGTATGAACTAAATACTAAATGCCACGTGTAACCAAAAAAAAAATTTGACCCGAAAATAAAAATATATTGTTTAAAAAAGTACAAATCCAAACGAATCGTTTATTTTTTAATAATAATATTTTATCCATGGATTTAAAATTGTTTAAAATTAAAATTTAGTTGGGTAAATACACAGACTGCGCACTGCGCTACTTGTTCTTCATTGATTAACATGACATGACTTTGATAATTATTATTTTATTAATGTAGGTATTTATTATAATAATATAGGTACTATTATTTTAATAGGCGCGGTAAAAAAATCCATTTTAGTCACAGAACACTTAAATCTATTAAACAATTAAACGCTTTTAATTGATTATGCTTGATATTGATATGCTTGCTTGATAATTGATTATTTTTTATAAAGAGGTTATGTTTTCATTTATAATAATGTATTTTGCCCTGATCGTTTTGGTTTTGTGCAGAAATAAACATTTATGTGCGTACCTTTCCAAATACTTATATTGATACAACTTCTTTTCTTTTGGACACAAGATCTACTAAATTATAGAGAATAGCATGTTTTTTTTTAATGGGTCCTGGTCCTTTTAAGGGACAAATGATGATGTTGGTTGTTTTATTTTTTTTAAAACACCCCATAATGGCATCTACATGGCAATAAAAAAAGGCAAATTTTCATCATCTTTAGGAGGTGATATTTTCATAATTTTTTTTTACTTCAAAAAATTAAAACAACCAGTATAAAGAGTAATCCTTGATGTATCCAAAATGGTTTATACATTTAAAAATTTTTACATATTAGCCTAGTTTGAAGGTCCGAAAAATGCCCTGTTTTTCACGCGATTTTCGAACTGAGCGGGGCCTCTTATCTTAATTATAGTTGTGTCTTTTACAACAATAATTAATAGATTTTATAGCTGACACCTGCAGAAGCGGCGCACATACAGGTATTTGCGAGATCTGCGCGGCCAAAAGTTAGTTTTTTCAAACTATCAAACAAGTTAAAAAAACGACGGCATAGGATAAGCAACTAATCCAAGAATAACACCCCACCTTTCACGCCTTTCTCCCGTGCGCACCATTCGACCAGCGTTAGTTTGAAGTCGACCATCGCTCGTGCTGTTACTTTTGTTTCTCGCATTTTTCTCAATTCGCTACGCTTTCAGTGAATATTAATAATAGTTGTGCCTTTATTTTGGACGCGGTAGTGATGGATTTGGATAGACCAGATAAGAATCCACTAATTTCGATATAATTTAAATTGTTCTAAAATATTTTTATTTAGTTAATAAAATTTAAACCGTAACAAGTATTATGAAGATTTTTGGGTATTATTTTTGCTTACTAATGGATTTGATATACTTTCCACCTAGATCCAGCTATTATTTCTATTACGATTAAAGGTTTTAGTCCTGTAGAAGTAAATGTTTTTATAATTAGTCGCGGAAAAGCGCGGATAAGTACTACTAGGGCACATTGAATTGATTTGTTTTTATCTGAATAAAAATAAAATAAAAACATTGTTATTGTAAGAGTAATAACAGGCGAACATTTTTTTGTTATAGATTGCCAAGGTCCCTCGGGAGTAAAACTAGTCACCCGTAGAAACATGTTCGACCGTATGCAGGCCCTGAGTCTACCAAGTTTGGAAGAAAAACTAAATGCTTTGAAGGATCAAATTTTGTCCTGTGACAATTTTACAGAAGATCAAATTGAAAGTTTTAAAGCCAGTTTTGCACGTTTTAAATCACAAACGAAGCAAAGGTGGGTAAAGGCCCATAAGAAGGAAGACGTGTTTTTAAAGTACAATCAATCATGGTTAGAAGGAACTATTGAAATTCCCGTGGTTATTCAAAAAAGGCCAGCCCGACCACCTAAGATGTTTGAAGAATCAAGTGAAAGGACTAAAAGAAGAAAAACCGAAGAAATACGGGCTTCATTAGCCAAGGAAGTTATCATTCATGCTGCTCAGGTTGAGTTGGGAAAAGAGCGGAAAACGCGATGTTTCCGACATACTAAAGGAAATAACCACAAGTAGCCCGTTACGTGCTACGAAATATAAGAAGGCGTTTTCAGAAACAAAAACCAAAGAGCCTACCCAACTTGCTCCATTGGAGGCGCTATCAATGTTTGTGGAAGCAGATTTAACTCGAAGACAATATGAGGTAATCCGAAATACGAACAAAAAGTTTTTTCCTTGTTACAGTCTTATACAAAAAGAAAAACAAAAATGTTACCCACCAACAGAAGAATGCAACGTAACCAATACCAGTGCCGAAAGTAATTTGCAAGCTTTGGTTGATCTCACCGTAATGCGTTTATCTACCTACCTGAACGAAGTCCTAATAACGCTGAGAGAGGAAGAAAAAGACAGTTTAAAGGTTATTTGCAAATGGGGCTGTGATGGCTCACAACAATGTCAATTCAAACAAAAATTTGAAAATGACGCCGACTCAGACGCTAACAGATTTCAAAGCTGTTTTGTACCTCTAAGACTAGTTTGTGGTAAAACAGGTAAAAATATAGTCTGGGAAAATCCTACTCCCTCATCTCCCAGGTACTGTAGACCAATAAGGTTTCGATTCGTAAAAGAAAGTACAGATGTTACGCAGGAAGAAATTGAGTATATAAATAAGTCTATACAGGGACTTCAACCAACACGTCTTAATTTACAAGAAAAAGAATTGTTAGTTAGGCATGTCTTTATCATGACAATGGTGGATGGAAAGGTCTGCAATGCAGCTACAGGCACTAAATCAACCAGCAAGTGCTATATATGTGGTGCAACCCCCAAAGGATTTAACCAGTTAAATCTAGAAAGGCAGTCTGTTCTGAAGCTTTAGAGTTTGGACTCTCAATTTTACATGCGAGAATTCGCTTTTTCGAAACTATCCTCCACTTGGCATATAAATTGCCGGTGAAAAAATACAGAGAACGAAAGACAGAAAAAAGTATGGAAAAGGAGAGAAAGCTGGGAATTCAGGAAAGATTTCGCCGAGAAACTGGACTCTTAGTGGATATGCCAAAGGCTAATTTCGGCAATACAAATGACGGCAACACGAGCAGGAGGTTTTTCGAGGACCCAAAACTGTCATCAGAAATAACTGGCATTAGCTATGAGCTAATCTATAGACTAAAAGTAATTTTGGAAGTAATTTCAAGTGGTTATATAATTAATCATGAAAAATACAACATATATGCACTGGAAACTGCTAGGTTATATGTTAGTTTGTACCCTTGGCACCCAATGAGTCCAACTATGCATAAAGTACTTATTCATGGTGCAGTTATAATAAAAAATGCATTATTGCCCATTGGACAGCTCTCCGAAGAGGCTGCAGAAGCCCGAAATAAACATTTCCGAGCATACCGTCAAGATTTTGCCCGAAAATTCTCCAGGAAGGACTGCAACAGGGACATTTTTAATCGGCTTCTTTTAAGTTCCGATCCGGTATTAAGTGGCATAAGGAAAGTAAACAGAAGAAAATTGGGATCTTTTCTACCAGAAACGATAACACTTCTGATGCCTGCCAGTCCTCCAGACAGCGTAACTACTGCAGATCCATCAGACAGCGAAGATGATATTATTTGACGAATGTTAGTTTTTTTATCATTATTAATTTTATTATTATTAATTTTTTTTATATTAAATATACTTGACTTATTAAAATAAGATGGTATTTACTTTAAAATATCCTTTGGCATAGATAAAAACAAAAAAATAATTTTGGTCGCATAGATTAATGAAATACCCCTATGTGCGGCGGCGGCGCAGCGGCGCGTTTTTGCGCATATGGCAATTTAAAAGTTTTTAAGACATTATTGATCCATTTCAAGGCGAAAAATACTGCACTTTACCTATGGTCGTCTTAGGAGTTAATATGCTTCTAGATAAATTGGAAACCTGGGCTTTTGAACTGAATAATTGTCCAAATAGGAATACAACCGACGAAAAAGTTATAGAAGCTCTTCAAGCAGCAAGGGATAAAATCGTCAAACACTATTAATGAGACATTTAACTTTACGAACTGGGGAAAAAACTTAAAACAAGAAGTCATAACTAAATTCGAAAACTTGTATGAAGAAATGTATTACGTTAGTTCTAATCTTGATATTCCTTTAGCATCTCAACCTTTCACCGATGATATTGATGACAATCCTGATGACCTTAATCTGCAAAGTTTGTTTGGAAAAAGCAATGGCGACAAAGAGAACTGGAGAAAAGAAATTGATGAATATTGTTTATCTAATAGAGCTGAAGAGTGGTGGAGAAAGAACGAAGCCATTTATCCAAATTTATCGAAAATGGCTTGTGATTTTTTAGGTATACAAGCCACTTCAGTTCCTGCAGAAAGACTGTTCTTAAGGGCAACACTGGCAATTAGAAAAGAACGAAGCCGATTGACTGGGGAATCGGCTCAATTTTTACTATGTTTAAATTCTTGGCTATGCAACAAAGATATATGTATTTATGAGCGCATAAGCAATAATTTTGTTATCTATACTTTTCGTATTTTTATTGATCTTTATTTTATGTTTTATTCATTTTTAAATGTTTAGAATTTATGTTTTAGTTTAGAAGTTTTTTTCCTTTAAAAATATAAAATTATTTAAGTTTTTATCTTTGTTATGTTTCTTTTGCTTTGTAAATTTTCTTATGTTTAAAATAAATTAAATTTATTTCCCAACATAGTTTTTCATTTTCATTCTTCTAACCTTTTAAAGGCTGTTGACTTATTGCAGCATCTACAGTCTTTCGAGATCGAGAAATCTCGAAAAAATTTTTCGACCTCGAAAAATCTCGAAGTGATTTTCTCGATCTCGTCTCGAAAAAACAACCTCAGTCTCGTCTCGTCTGGATCTCGTCTTTCTCGAAATCTCGAATTTCGAGAATCTCGTGAAACCCTAGGCGAGGCTGTAAACGTCCCGAAAAAATATTGGACTCTAGCAAAAGCAGCACCTCCTTAATGTTTGCAGGGACCGCATCCGGAAAGCTCTTACCATGCTATGTCGTTTACAAAGCTGAACATTTGGCGGCAAGGAGGTCTAAGAGGAACCAGGTATAACCGATCGAAGAGTGGTTGGTTTTACGGATTTTTGAAGATTGGTTCAGCAAGATTGCTCTAAAATACTTTCAAAAATATGACAGGGATGTTCGAAAAATGTTAATCGGCGACAACTTAGCTTCACATTTATCTATAAATGTGATAAACCTCTGCAAAGCATTTAATATTCGTTTTGTGTTACTCCCACCAAACAGTACACATATTTGTCAACCCCTAGATGTTGCTGTGTTTCGACCATTGAAGACTTGGGTGTATTCCAAAAGATACGTTTCCCAGTTTATTAGCAGAGACACTAGAGAAGCTTAACATAACTATCGAGGAAAATGTAATAAGTGGATTTAGGGCAACAGGTATTTTCCCTCTTGATGAGAAGCAGGTATTGAAACGTATCCCTCGAAAAGAACCAAGTGCTGATGGTAGAACAAGCACTTTATGGTCAGAAACTTTTACTGATATGCTATCGCAAAGAAGGATAAACCAAAACCCAGAAAAGAAACAGAAAAAGAAATTAAAAGTTCAACCAGGACTAAGTGTAGCTTGCTCTAGCAATAGCAGTTCTAGTGGAGATGAGAGCAGTGGGAACGACGAACAGTTTTCATTGCACGATTCCGAATCCTTAGTTGGCCAGAGAGACTTTGACGATGTGGATATGGAGGAAAATTGGGAAGATTTTGACAATGTGGATATAAACGAAAACCGAGAAGATTTTGACCAAAGTAATATAGAGGAAAACATGACATTAGTTGAACTACGAGATAAGACGGACGGACATAAATCATATTTTTGCAGTTTTATGAGAAAATCTTCAAAAAATAACAAACTTTTGTTTTCAATTCTGTGTTCCCACATTTAGCCGATGAGTTTGATGTCCCAGAGGATAAAATTGTAAGATTGCTCAAAGCAACGAACGTGAGCATTACTAGAGGCCGCCATACATTTAATGAATTAGAAAATACAGATTGGTTACAATAAGGAGAACTCAAATAATGGTCCATTTTTCTCGGTTTACAGAAAGTTTTTTTTGTTCTTGTGATATTTTTTGTGTTTAGAGAACATTTTTTTATCGTTCTATTGTTCCTTGCGATACAAATCGAAAGGCTGTGATTTTGAATTTATTTTTTTAGTTCCTTTTTGCTAATTACGATACAAATCGTAGAGCTATGTTACAAGTACCTACCATTTTTTTTATACAAGTGCCTAGATATGCATTTTTGTAATAAATAAATAAATGAATTTATAAAATTCGTATCAACTCAGGGTTTCCTCTCCTCTAAATAATTATATAAGCAAAAAAAATTAACACAAGATGTTGCTGGTCTATTATGTTAATATTTCTACTGTCCCAAGTAACCACTGAGTAGTTTAACATGCGTTTTCGGTTAGCCCCAATGCGGGGTTACTTGGGACAGTAAATATAAATATATTTTTTGACAAATATTCTTACATTAGGAGTCATTTATGGTGCTATATTGTTTAAGTTCATATGAAAGAATTTTTTTACGAAGGGATGATCGCTTTTCCTCCCTACAAACTCTGATAAATTACTATATTATTGAAAAAATGAAAGTGAATTTGTCCCAAGTAACCCTATTTTACGGTACTTTAATGCTTTTCTTGTTTTCTATTGTTAGTTGGATTTGTCAGTGATTATATAACCTGATGTCTCTTCTAATAGCTTTTGATATTAGTCTGTCTATTTTATTTACTGAAAAGCAAGAGTTTTAATATCTAACGTTGTAAATTATCAAGTTAAAGCTGATCATGCCAGCACTAAATTTTACAAACTAAAATTTAACCATGAAGAGTTTAAAACTCTTAATGTGATCAGATCTGTTCGAAATCCAATACCACTGCACAATGAATTTCCTAGCCTGCGCAATTACTTTGTAAAAAAAGTTTGTTATGGATCCTCTAAGAAATTTCTACGATTTGGTTAAAAATCTTCCGATTTGTACAGCAAAAAAATTGTTAAAAATTTCATGTATCACATAAAGTATAAAATTGGTTATGCATACGATTTTTTAAAAAAGAACTAATGTAAGAATATTAGAAACGCCTAGAATATCAGCTGTTCTCCATGATTCCGGAATGACACAAGTGGCACACCGCACGGCGTCTCTGAGACGCGTGGAGGGTTAGCGAATCTTCCGGAATCATGGTCAGCCGAGTATATAAGGAGCCGCGTCACCGTTGGGTGTCACTTGACAGACAGTTCTGTTTAATTTGTCGTTTAAAATATTCATGCGATAGCTTTATCCTAAGATTAAAGATTCTGAACGTTGTGAAAAACTAATTATCCATCAGGAATATGAAAATCATTTGAAGGGAGCAGATTTGCGATACAGAAAAATGACAAAAAACGAAGCAAGAATTCAAATGACGGAATTAAGGTTATAGTGTTAGATCTTTAAAAATGTCTTTCTACCCCTCTCAAATAATCAAAGCTTCTATAACTCGAAGCTGTCCAAACTTAAAAAATGTCGAAAACAATTTTTTACTTATAAATCATAGAAGCTGATGACGTGCACGCTCTTACTAAAAGAACTTTAAAAAAGCAACCAATTATAGAAATATGCACTCCTTGGCACTGGCAACAGTTAATAAGGTTCACAATCGCGACTGTCATAAAATTAGATATCACTAATTTTTACCATGTTAACTATTTATATAGTCAACATGTCTCTCCTGTTATTAATGAGAAGGAAAATACTGAGAAGCATAACTTTTTGATATCAAAGAATGTAAATTTTCAAATTAAAAATGATCTGGAATAAATAAATAGCATTTTCGTAATGTACGGGTCCAAATCTATAAGAAAACAAATTTTCAAGAAGATTTAAAAAACAAATTTTTTTCCCTGAATCATTTTTTTTTTAATTTTCAAAGTTCGAAGAAAAAAAAATTCTCTCAAATCTTTTTAAAAATTTGTTTTCTTATAGATTTCGACCCGTAAAATACGAAAATGCTATTCATTTTCTCCAAATAAGTTATCTTTAAACTCGGCTTCATTCAACTAGTTAAGAAACAAAAAATATGGCTACCTGTATATGTCCTATTTTTGTAACTCTGAGGTCAAAAAAAATATAAGATATTTTTTTTGGAAAAAATGAATAGCATTTTCGTAATGTACGGGTCGAAATCTATAAGAAAACAAATTTTCAAGATAATTTAAAAAACAATTTTTTTTTTCCCCGAATCATTTTTTAAAATTTTGTCCTATTTTTGGAACTAACTTCAGTTTAACTTAATATACTCCCCCGTATCAAATTTTTTCACCAAAATTTTTTTTCAAAATCAAACTAAGTATACCAGCGTCTTATTTGGGTCACCTAGATTACGAAAAAACCGGGAGGCCAAAAACGGGCATCAAAAATGCCATATCTCGGCTATCGTAAAAGGTAAGACTTTGCGAATGGTCTCGTTGGATTTAGACCGACGAAACTAAGACAAAACCGTTGGAATTTTCCCCATGGCTCCCATAGAAGCCGAGACATCGACCTTCAAAGTTTTGAATTTTTCATTTCTCGGGTATACCCCCCCGTATCGAATTTTTTCATCAAAAATTGATTTTTTTCGAATTTGAATTAACTATACCAGCGGCTTGTTCCCAACACCTACATTACGAAAACACCGGGTTATAACGAAATTCGACCAGAACAAGTGGAATTATGGCTCTTTGAAAATTCGGAAAAAAGTCAATTTTCGACCCCGTTTTTGAGCCCAAAAATGGGCCACAAAAATGCGAGATCTCAGCTAATATGGAAGCTACGACCTTGCGAATGGCCTCGTTGGATTCAGAAGAACGAAACTAAGACAAACCCGTTGGAATTTTCCCGATAGCTCCCATAGAAGCCGAGATATAAACCTTCAAAAATAGCTATAGAAACCCCTACCAGCGACTTATTCTTATCACCTACATTACGAAAACACCGGGTTATAACGGAATTCGACCAGAACAAGTGGAATTATAGCTCTTTGAAAATTCGCAAAAAAGTCAATTTTCGACCCCGTTTTTGAGCCCAAAAATGGGCCACAAAAATGCGAGATCTCAGCTAGTATGGGAGCTACGACCTTGCGGATTGCCTCGTTGGATTTAGAAGAACGAAACTAAGACAAAGCCGTTGGAATTTTCCCGATAGCTCCTATAGAAGCCGAGATATAGGCCTTCAAAATGTGGGTTATTTCATTTTTCGGGTATACCCCCCCGTATCGAATTTTTCACCAAAAATTGATTTTTTTCGAATTTGAATTAACTATACCAGCGGCTTGTTCCCATCACCTACAACACGAAAACACTGGGTTATAATGAATTTCGATAAAAACTAAGGGAATTATAGCACTTTGAAAATGCGAAAAATCGATTTTCTTTAAACCCAAAAATAGCTATAGAAACCCCTATCAGCGACTTATTCTCATCACCTACATAACGAAAACACCGGGTTATAACGGAATTCGACCAGAACAAGTGGAATTATAGCTCTTTGAAAATTCGCAAAAAAGTCAATTTTCGACCCCGTTTTTGAGCCCAAAAATGGGCCACAAAAATGCAAGATCTCAGTTAATATGGGAGCTACGACCTTGCGGATGGCCTCGTTGGATTCAGAAGAACGAAACTAAGACAAAGCCGTTGGAATTTTCCCGATAGCTCCCATAGAAGCCGAGATATAGACCTTCAAAGTTCGGGTTTTTTCATTTTTCGAGTATACCCCCCCGTATCGAATTTTTCACCAAAAATTGATTTTTTTCGAATTTGAATTAACTATGCCAGCGGCTTGTTCCCATCACCTACAACACGAAAACACTGGGTTATAATGAATTTCGATAAAAACTAAGGGAATTATAGCACTTTGAAAATGCGAAAAATCGATTTTCTTTAAACCCAAAAATAGCTATAGAAATCCCTATCAGCGGCTTATTTCCATCACCTACATTACGAAAACACCAGGTTATAACGGAATTCGACCAAAACAAGTGGAATTATAGCTCTTTGAAAATTCGCAGAAAAGTCAATTTTCGACCCCGTTTTTTGAGCCCAAAAATGGGCCACAAAAATGCAAGATCTCAGTTAATATGGGAGCTACGACCTTGCGGATGGCCTCGTTGGATTCAGAAAGAATGAAACTAAGACAAAACCGTTGGAATTTTCCCGATAGCTCCCATAGAAGCCGAGATATAGGCCTTCAAAGTTTGGGTTTTTTCATTTTTCGGGGTATACCCCCCCGTATAGAATTTTTCACCAAAAAATTGATTTTTTTCGAATTTGAATTAACTATACCAGCGGCTTGTTCCCATCACCTACAACACGAAAAACACTGGGTTATAATGAATTTCGATAAAAACTAAGGGGAATTATAGCACTTTGAAAATGCGAAAAATCGATTTTCTTTAAACCAAAAATAGCTATAGAAACCCCTATCAGCGACTATTCTCATCACCTACATAACGAAAACACCGGGTTATAACGGAATTCGACAGAACAAGTGGAATTATAGCTCTTTGAAAATTCGCAAAAAAGTCAATTTTCGACCCCGTTTTTGAGCCCAAAAATGGGCCACAAAAATGCGATATCTCAGCTAATATGGGAGCTACGACCTTGCGGATGGCCTCGTTGGAATCAGAAGAACGAAACTAAGACAAAGCCGTTGGAATTTTCCCGATAGCTCCCATAGAAGCCGAGATATAGGCCTTCAAAATTTAGGTTTTTTCATTTTTCGAGTATACCCCCCGTATCGAATTTTTCACCAAAAATTGATTTTTTTTCGAATTTGAATTAACTATACCAGCGGCTTGTTCCCATCACCTACAACACGAAAACACTGGGTTATAATGAATTTCGATAAAAACTAAGGGAATTATAGCACTTTGAAAATGCGAAAAATCGATTTTCTTTAAACCCAAAAATAGCTATAGAAACCCCTATCAGCGACTTATTCTCATCACCTACATTACGAAAACACGGGTTATAATGGAATTCGACCAGAACAAGTGGAATTATAGCTCTTTGAAAATTCGCAAGAAAGTCAATTTTCGACCCCCGTTTTTGAGCCCAAAAATGGGCCACAAAAATGCGAGAACTCAGCTAATATGGGAGCTACGACCTTGCGGATGGCCTCGTTGGATTCAGAAGAACGAAACTAAGATAAAGCCGTTGGAATTTTCCCGATAGCTCCCATAGAAGCCGAGATATATGCCTTCAAAGTTTGGGGTTTTTTCATTTTTCGGGTATACCCCCCCGTATCGAATTTTTCACCAAAAAATTGATTTTTTTCGAATTTGAATTAACTATACCAGCGGCTTGTTCCCATCACCTACAACACGAAAACACTGGGTTATAATGAATTTCGATAAAAACTAAGGGAATTATAGCACTTTGAAAATGCGAAAAATCGATTTTCTTTAAACCCAAAAATAGCTATAGAAACCCCTATTAGCGGCTTATTTCCATCACCTACATTACGAAAACACCGGGTTATAACGGAATTCGACCAGAACAAGTGAATTGTAGCTCTTTGAAAATTCGCAAAAAAGTCAATTTTCGACCCCCCGTTTTTGAGCCCAAAAATGGGCCACAAAAATGCGAGATCTCAGTTAATATGGGAGCTACGACCTTGCGGATGGCCTCGTTGGATTCAGAAGGGCGAAACTAAGACAAAACCGTTGGAATTTTCCCGATAGCTCCCATAGAAGCCGAGATATAGGCCTTCAAAGTTTGGGTTTTTTCATTTTTCGGGTATACCCCCCTGTATCGAATTTTTCACCAAAAATTGATTTTTTTCGAATTTGAATTAACTATACCAGCGGCTTGTTCCCATCACCTACAACACGAAACACTGGGTTATAATGAATTTCGATAAAAACTAAGGGAATTATAGCACTTTGAAAATGCGAAAAACCGATTTCCTTTAAACCCAAAAATAGCTATAGAAACCCCTATCAGCGGCTTATTTCCATCACCTACATTACGAAAACACCGGTTTATAACGAAATTCGACCAGAACAAGTGGAATTATGGCTCTTTGAAAATTCGGAAAAAAGTCAATTTTCGACCCCGTTTTTGAGCCCAAAAATGGGCCACAAAAATGCGAGATCTCAGCTAATATGGGAGCTACGACCTTGCGGATGGCCTCGTTGGATTCAGAAGAACGAAACTAAGACAAAGCCGTTGGAATTTTCCCGATAGCTCCCATAGAAGCCGAGATATAGGCCTTCAAAGTTTGGGTTTTTTCATTTTTTCGGGTATACCCCCCGTATCGAATTTTTCACCAAAAATTGATTTTTTTTCGAAATTGAATTAACTATACCAGCGGCTTGTTCCCATCACCTACAACACGAAAACACTGGGTTATAATGAATTTCGATAAAAACTAAGGGAATTATAGCACTTTGAAAATGCGAAAAATCGATTTTCTTTAAACCCAAAAATAGCTATAGAAACCCTATCAGCGACTTATTCTCATCACCTACATTACGAAAACACCGGGTTATAACGGAATTCGACCAAAACAAGTGGAATTGTAGCTCTTTGAAAATTCGCAAAAAAGTCAATTTTCGACCCCGTTTTTGAGCCCAAAAATGGGCCACAAAAATGCGAGATCTCAGCTAATATGGGAGCTACGACCTTGCGGATGGCCTCGTTGGATTCAGAAGAACGAAACTAAGACAAAGCCGTTGGAATTTTCCCGATAGCTCCCATAGAAGCCGAGATATAGGCCTTCAAAGTTTGGGTTTTTTCATTTTTCGGGTATACCCCCCGTATCGAATTTTTCACCAAAAATTGATTTTTTTCGAAATTGAATTAACTATACCAGCGGCTTGTTCCCATCACCTACAACACGAAAACACTGGGTTATAATGAATTTCGATAAAAACTAAGGGAATTATAGCACTTTGAAAATGCGAAAAATCGATTTTCTTTAAACCCAAAAATAGCTATAGAAACCCCTATCAGCGGCTTATTTCCATCACCTACATTACGAAAACACCGGGTTATAACGGAATTCGACCAGAACAAGTGGAATTATAGCTCTTTGAAAATTCGCAAAAAAGTCAATTTTCGACCCCGTTTTTGAGCCCAAAAATGCGAGATCTCAGCTAATATAAGAGCTGCGACCTTGCGGATGGCCTCGCTGGATTCAGAAGAACGAAACTAAGACAAAGCCGTTGGAATTTTCCCGATAGCTCCCATAGAAGCCGAGATATAGGCCTTCAAAATTTAGGTTTTTTCATTTTTCGAGTATACCCCCCCGTATCGAATTTTTCACCAAAAATTGATTTTTTTCGAATTTGAATTAACTATACCAGCGGCTTGTTCCCATCACCTACATTACGAAAACACCGGGTTTATAACGGAATTCGACCAGAACAAGTGGAATTATAGCTCTTTGAAAATTCGCAAAAAAGTCAATTTTCGACCTCGTTTTTGAGCCCAAAAATGGGCCACAAAAATGCGAGATCTCAGCTAATATGGGAGCTACGACCTTGCGGATGGCCTCGTTGGATTCAGAAGAACGAAACTAAGACAAAGCCGTTGGAATTTTCCCGATAGCTCCCATAGAAGCCGAGATATATGCCTTCAAAGTTTGGGTTTTTTCATTTTTCGAGTATACCCCCCCGTATCGAATTTTTCACCAAAAATTGATTTTTTTTCGAATTTGAATTAACTATACCAGCGGCTTGTTCCCATCACCTACAACACGAAAACACTGGGTTATAATGAATTTCGATAAAAACTAAGGGAATTATAGCACTTTGAAAATGCGAAAAATCGATTTTCTTTAAACCCAAAAATAGCTATAGAAACCCCTAGCAGCGGCTTATTTCCATCACCTACATTACGAAAAGACCGGGTTATAATGAATTTCGATAAAAACTAAGGGAATTATAGCACTTTGAAAATGCGAAAAATCGATTTTCTTTAAACCCAAAAATAGCTATAGAAACCCCTATCAGCGACTTATTCTCATCACCTACATTACGAAAACACCGGGTTATAATGGAATTCGACCAGAACAAGTGGAATTATAGCTCTTTGAAAATTCGCAAGAAAGTCAATTTTCGACCCCGTTTTTGAGCCCAAAAATGGGCCACAAAAATGCGAGAACTCAGCTAATATGGGAGCTACGACCTTGCGGATGGCCTCGTTGGATTCAGAAGAACGAAACTAAGACAAAGCCGTTGGAATTTTCCCGATAGCTCCCATAGAAGCCGAGATATATGCCTTCAAAGTTTGGGTTTTTTCATTTTTCGGGTATACCCCCCCGTATCGAATTTTTCACCAAAAATTGATTTTTTTCGAATTTGAATTAACTATACCAGCGGCTTGTTCCCATCACCTACAACACGAAAACACTGGGTTATAATGAATTTCGATAAAAACTAAGGGAATTATAGCACTTTGAAAATGCGAAAAATCGATTTTCTTTAAACCCAAAAATAGCTATAGAAACCCCTATCAGCGGCTTATTTCCATCACCTACATTACGAAAAGACCGGGTTATAATGAATTTCGATAAAAACTAAGGGAATTATAGCACTTTGAAAATGCGAAAAATCGATTTTCTTTAAACCCAAAAATAGCTATAGAAACCCCTATCAGCGACTTATTCTCATCACCTACATTACGAAAACACCGGGTTATAATGGAATTCGACCAGAACAAGTGGAATTATAGCTCTTTGAAAATTCGCAAGAAAGTCAATTTTCGACCCCGTTTTTGAGCCCAAAAATGGGCCACAAAAATGCGAGAACTCAGCTAATATGGGAGCTACGACCTTGCGGATGGCCTCGTTGGATTCAGAAGAACGAAACTAAGACAAAGCCGTTGGAATTTTCCCGATAGCTCCCATAGAAGCCGAGATATATGCCTTCAAAGTTTGGGTTTTTTCATTTTTCGGGTATACCCCCCCGTATCGAATTTTTCACCAAAAATTGATTTTTTTCGAATTTGAATTAACTATACCAGCGGCTTGTTCCCATCACCTACAACACGAAAACACTGGGTTATAATGAATTTCGATAAAAACTAAGGGAATTATAGCACTTTGAAAATGCGAAAAATCGATTTTCTTTAAACCCAAAAATAGCTATAGAAACCCCTATCAGCGGCTTATTTCCATCACCTACATTACGAAAACACCGGGTTATAACGAAATTCGACCAGAACAAGTGGAATTATGGTTCTTTGAAAATTCGGAAAAAAGTCAATTTTCGACCCCGTTTTTGAGCCCAAAAATGGGCCACAAAAATGCGAGATCTCAGCTAATATGGGAGCTAGGACCTTGCGGATGGCCTCGTTGGATTCAGAAGAACGAAACTAAGACAAAGCCGTTGGAATTTTCCCGATAGCTCCCATAGAAGCCGAGATATATGCCTTCAAAGTTTGGGTTTTTTCATTTTTCGGGTATACCCCCCCGTATCGCATTTTTCACCAAAAATTGATTTTTTTCGAATTTGAATTAACTATACCAGCGGCTTGTTCCCATCACCTACAACACGAAAACACTGGGTTATAATGAATTTCGATAAAAACTAAGGGAATTATAGCACTTTGAAAATGCGAAAAATCGATTTTCTTTAAACCCAAAAATAGCTATAGAAACCCCTATCAGCGGCTTATTTCCATCACCTACATTACGAAAACACCGGGTTATAACGAAATTCGACCAGAACAAGTGGAATTATGGCTCTTTGAAAATTCGGAAAAAAGTCAATTTTCGACCCCGTTTTTGAGCCCAAAAATGGGCCACAAAAATGCGAGATCTCAGCTAATATGGGAGCTACGACCTTGCGGATGGCCTCGTTGGATTCAGAAGAACGAAACTAAGACAAAGCCGTTGGAATTTTCCCGATAGCTCCCATAGAAGCCGAGATATATGCCTTCAAAGTTTGGGTTTTTTCATTTTTCGGGTATACCCCCCCGTATCGAATTTTTCACCAAAAATTGATTTTTTTCGAATTTGAATTAACTATACCAGCGGCTTGTTCCCATCACCTACAACACGAAAACACTGGGTTATAATGAATTTCGATAAAAACTAAGGGAATTATAGCACTTTGAAAATGCAAAAAATTGATTTTCTTTAAACCCAAAAATAGCTATAGAAACCCCTATCAGCGGCTTATTTCCATCACCTACATTACGAAAACACCGGGTTATAACGAAATTCGACCAGAACAAGTGGAATTATGGCTCTTTGAAAATTCGGAAAAAAGTCAATTTTCGACCCCGTTTTTGAGCCCAAAAATGGGCCACAAAAATGCGAGATCTCAGCTAATATGGGAGCTACGACCTTGCGGATGGCCTCGTTGGATTCAGAAGGACGAAACTAAGACAAAGCCGTTGGAATTTTCCCGATAGCTCCCATAGAAGCAGAGATATAGGCCTTCAAAGTTTGGGTTTTTTCATTTTTCGGGTATACCCCCCCGTATCGAATTTTTCACCAAAAATTGATTTTTTTCGAATTTGAATTAACTATACCAGCGGCTTGTTCCCATCGCCTACAACATGAAAACACTGGGTTATAATGAATTTCGATAAAAACTAAGGGAATTATAGCACTTTGAAAATGCGAAAAATCGATTTTCTTTAAACCCAAAAATAGCTATAGAAACCCCTATCAGCGGCTTATTTCCATCACCTACATTACGAAAATACCGGGTTATAACGAAAATCGACCAGAACAAGTGGAATTATGGCTCTTTGAAAATTCGGAAAAAAGTCAATTTTCGACCCCGTTTTTGAGCCCAAAAATGGGCAACAAAAATGCGAGATCTCAGCTAATATGGGAGCTACGACCTTGCGGATGGCCTCGTTGGATTCAGAAGAACGAAACTAAGACAAAGCCGTTGGAATTTTCCCGATAGCTCCCATAGAAGCCGAGATATAGGCCTTCAAAGTTTGGGTTTTTCATTTTTCGGGTATACCCCCCCGTATCGAATTTTTCACCAAAAATTGATTTTTTTCGAATTTGAATTAACTATACCAGCGGCTTGTTCCCATCACCTACAACACGAAAACACTGGGTTATAATGAATTTCGGTAAAAACTAAGGGAATTATAGCACTTTGAAAATGCGAAAAATCGATTTTCTTTAAACCCAAAAATAGCTATAGAAACCCCTATCAGCGACTTATTCTCATCACCTTCATTACGAAAACACCAAGTTATAACGGAATTCGACCAGAACAAGTGGAATTATAGCTCTTTGAAAATTCGCAAAAAAGTCAATTTTCGACCCCGTTTTTGAGCCCAAAAATGGGCCACAAAAATGCGAGATCTCAGCTAATATGAGAGCTACGACCTTGCGGATCACCTCGTTGAATTCAGAAGGACGAAACTAAGACAAAGCCGTTGGAATTTTACCGATAGCTCCCATAGAAGCCGAGATATAGGCCTTCAAAGTTTGGGTTTTTTCATTTTTCGGGTATACCCCCCCGTATCGAATTTTTCACCAAAAATTGATTTTTTTCGAATTTGAATTAACTATACCAGCGGCTTGTTCCCATCACCTACAACACGAAAACACTGGGTTATAATGAATTTCGATAAAAACTAAGGGAATTATAGCACTTTGAAAATGCGAAAAATCGATTTTCTTTAAACCCAAAAATAGCTATAGAAACCCCTATCAGCGGCTTATTTCCATCACCTACATTACGAAAAGACCGGGTTATAACGAAATTCGACCAGAACAAGTGGAATTATAGCTCTTTGAAAATTCGCAAAAAAGTCAATTTTCGACCCCCGTTTTTGAGCCCAAAAATGGGCCACAAAAATGCGAGATCTCAGCTAATATGGGAGCTACGACCTTGCGGATGGCCTCGTTGGATTCAAAAGGACGAAACTAAGACAAAGCCGTTGGAATTTTACCGATAGCTCCCATAGAGGCCGAGATATAGGCCTTCAAAGTTTGGGTTTTTTCAATTTTCGGGTATACCCCCCCGTATCGAATTTTTCACCAAAAATTGATTTTTTTCGAATTTGAATTAACTATACCAGCGGCTTGTTCCCATCACCTACAACACGAAAACACTGGGTTATAATGAATTTCGATAAAAACTAAGGGAATTATAGCACTTTGAAAATGCGAAAAATCGATTTTCTTTAAACCCAAAAATAGCTATAGAAACCCCTATCAGCGGCTTATTTTCATCACCTACAACACGAAAACACTGGGTTATAATGAATTTCGATAAAAACTAAGGGAATTATAGAACTTTGAAAATGCGAAAAAACGATTTTCTTTAAACCCAAAAATAGCTATAGAAACCCCTATCAGCGGCTTATTTCCATCACCTACATTACGAAAAGACCGGGTTATAACGAAATTCGACCAGAACAAGTGGAATTATAGCTCTTTGAAAATTCGCAAAAAAGTCAATTTTCGACTCCGTTTTTGAGCCCAAAAATGGGCCACAAAAATGCGAGATCTCAGCTAATATGGGAGCTACGACCTTGCGGATGGCCTCGTTGGATTCAAAAGGACGAAACTAAGACAAAGCCGTTGGAATTTTACCGATAGCTCCCATAGAAGCCGAGATATAGGCCTTCAAAGTTTGGGTTTTTTCAATTTTCGGGTATACCCCCCCGTATCGAATTTTTCACCAAAAATTGATTTTTTTCGAATTTGAATTATCTATACCAGCGGCTTGTTCCCATCACCTACAACACGAAAACACTGGGTTATAATGAATTTCGATAAAAACTAAGGGAATTATAGCACTTTGAAAATGGGAAAAATCGATTTTCTTTAAACCCAAAAATAGCTATAGAAACCCCTATCAGCGGCTTATTTCCATCACCTACATTACGAAAAGACCGGGTTATAACGAAATTCGACCAGAACAAGTGAAATTATGGCTCTTTGAAAATTCGGAAAAAAGTCAATTTTCGACCCCGTTTTTGAGCCCAAAAATGGGCCACAAAAATGCGAGATCTCAGCTAATATGGGAGCTACGACCTTGCGGATGGCCTCGTTGGATTCAGAAGGACGAAACTAAGACAAAGCCGTTGGAATTTTACCGATAGCTCCCATAGAAGCCGAGATATAGGCCTTCAAAGTTTGGGTTTTTTCAATTTTCGGGTATACCCCCCCGTATCGAATTTTTCACCAAAAATTGATTTTTTTCGAATTTGAATTAACTATACCAGCGGCTTGTTCCCATCACCTACAACACGAAAACACTGGGTTATAATGAATTTCGATAAAAACTAAGGGAATTATAGCACTTTGAAAATGCGAAAAATCGATTTTCTTTAAACCCAAAAATAGCTATAGAAACCCCTATCAGCGGCTTATTTTCATCACCTACAACACGAAAACACTGGGTTATAATGAATTTCGATAAAAACTAAGGGAATTATAGCACTTTGAAAATGCGAAAAATCGATTTTCTTTAAACCCAAAAATAGCTATAGAAACCCCTATCAGCGGCTTATTTCCATCACCTACGTTACGAAAACACCGGGTTATAACGGAATTCGACCAGAACAAGTGGAATTATAGCTCTTTGAAAATTCGCAAAAAAGTCAATTTTCGACCTCGTTTTTGAGCCCAAAAATGGGCCACAAAAATGCGAGATCTCAGCTAATATGGGAGCTACGACCTTGCGGATGGCCTCGTTGGATTCAGAAGAACGAAACTAAGACAAAGCCGTTGGAATTTTCCCGATAGCTCCCATAGAAGCCGAGATATATGCCTTCAAAGTTTGGGTTTTTTCATTTTTCGGGTATACCCCCCCGTATCGAATTTTTCACCAAAAATTGATTTTTTTCGAATTTGAATTAACTATACCAGCGGCTTGTTCCCATCACCTACAACACGAAAACACTGGGTTATAATGAATTTCGATAAAAACTAAAGGAATTATAGCACTTTGAAAATGCGAAAAATCGATTTTCTTTAAACCCAAAAATAGCTATAGAAACCCCTATCAGCGACTTATTCTCATCACCTACATTACGAAAACACCGGGTTATAACGGAATTCGACCAGAACAAGTGGAATTATAGCTCTTTGAAAATTCGCAAAAAAGTCAATTTTCGACCTCGTTTTTGAGCCCAAAAATGGGCCACAAAAATGCGAGATCTCAGCTAATATGGGAGCTACGACCTTGCGGATGGCCTCGTTGGATTCAGAAGAACGAAACTAAGACAAAGCCGTTGGAATTTTCCCGATAGCTCCCATAGAAGCCGAGATATATGCCTTCAAAGTTTGGGTTTTTTCATTTTTCGGGTATACCCCCCCGTATCGAATTTTTCACCAAAAATTGATTTTTTTCGAATTTGAATTAACTATACCAGCGGCTTGTTGCCATCACCTACAACACGAAAACACTGTCGTATAATGAATTTCGATAAAAACTAAGGGAATTATAGCACATTGAAAATGCGAAAAATCGATTTTCTTTAAACCCAAAAATAGCTATAGAAACCCCTATCAGCGACTTATTCTCATCACCTACATTACGAAAACACCGGGTTATAACGGAATTCGACCAGAACAAGTGGAATTATAGCTCTTTGAAAATTCGCAAAAAAGTCAATTTTCGACCCCGTTTTTGAGCCCAAAAATGGGCCACAAAAATGCAAGATCTCAGTTAATATGGGAGCTACGACCTTGCGGATGGCATCGTTGGATTCAGAAGAACGAAACTAAGACAAAGCCGTTGGAATTTTCCCGATAGCTCCCATAGAAGCCGAGATATAGGCCTTCAAAGTTTGGGTTTTTTCATTTTTCGGGTATACCCCCCGCATCGAATTTTTCACCAAAAATTGATTTTTTTCGAATTTGAATTAACTATACCAGCGGCTTGTTCCATCACCTACAACACGAAACACTGGGTTATAATGAATTTCGATAAAAACTAAGGGAATATAGCACTTTGAAAATGCGAAAAATCGATTTTCTTTAAACCCAAAAATAACTATAGAAACCCCTATCAGATGGCTTATTTCCATCACCAACATTACGAAAACAACTCTCACGAGATGTGTATTCAACCAGAACAAGTGGAATTATGGCTCTTTGAAAATTCGGAAAAAAGTCAATTTTTTACCCCGTTTTTGAGCCCCAAAAATGGGCCACAAAAATGCGAGATCTCAGCTAATATGGGAGCTACGACCTTGCGGATGGCCTCGTTGGATTCAGAAGGACGAAACTAAGATAAAGCCGTTGGAATTTTCCCGATAGCTCTCATAGAAGCCGAGATATAGGCCTTTAAAGTTTGGGTTTTTTCATTTTTCGGGTATACCCCCCCGTATCGAATTTTTCACCAAAAAATTGATTTTTTTCGAATTTGAATTAACTATACCAGCGGCTTGTTCCCATCACCTACAACACGAAAACACTGGGTTATAATGAATTTCGATAAAAACTAAGGGAATTATAGCACTTTGAAAATGCGAAAAATCGATTTTCTTTAAACCCAAAAATAACTATAGAAACCCCTATCAGTGGCTTATTTCCATCACCTACATTACGAAAACACCGGGTTATAACGAAATTCAACCAGAACAAGTGGAATTATGGCTCTTTGAAAATTCGGAAAAAAGTCAATTTTTACCCCGTTTTTGAGCAAAAAAATGGCCACAAAAATGCGAGATCTCAGCTAATATGGGAGCTACGACCTTGCGGATGGCCTCGTTGGATTCAGAAGGACGAAACTAAGATAAAGCCTTTGGAATTTTCCCGATAGCTCCCATAGAAGCCGAGATATAGGCCTTCAAAGTTTGGGTTTTTTCATTTTTCGGGTATACCCCCCCGTATCGAATTTTTCACCAAAAAATTGATTTTTTTCGAATTTGAATTAACTATACCAGCGGCTTGTTCCCATCACCTACAACACGAAAACACTGGGTTATAATGAATTTCGATAAAAACTAAGGGAATTATAGCACTTTGAAAATGCGAAAAATCGATTTTCTTTAAACCCAAAAATAGCTATAGAAACCCCTATCAGCGGCTTATTTCCATCACCTACATTACGAAAACACCGGGTTATAACGGAATTCGACCAGAACAAGTGGAATTATAGCTCTTTGAAAATTCGCAAAAAAGTCAATTTTCCACCCCGTTTTTGAGCCCAAAAATTGGCCACAAAAATGCAAGATCTCAGTTAATATGGGAGCTACGACCTTGCGGATGGCCTCGTTGGATTCAGAAGAACGAAACTAAGACAAAGCCGTTGGAATTTTCCCCGATAGCTCTCATAGAAGCCGAGATATAGGCCTTTAAAGTTTGGGTTTTTTTCATTTTTCGGGTATACCCCCCCGTATCGAATTTTTCACCAAAAATTGATTTTTTTCGAATTTGAATTAACTATACCAGCGGCTTGTTCCCATCACCTACAACACGAAAACACTGGGTTATAATGAATTTCGATAAAAACTAAGGGAATTATAGCACTTTGAATATGCGAAAAATCGATTTTCTTTAAACCAAAAATAGCTATAGAAACCCCTATCAGCGGCTTATTTCCATCACCTACATTACGAAAACACCGGGTTATAACGGAATTCGACCAGAACAAGTGGAATTATAGCTCTTTGAAAATTCGGAAAAAAGTCAATTTTCGACCTTGTTTTTGAGCCCAAAAATGGGCCACAAAAATGCGAGATCTCAGCTAATATGGGAGCTACGACCTTGCGGATGGCCTCGTTGGATTCAGAAGGACGAAACTAAGATAAAGCCGTTGGAATTTTCCCGATAGCTCTCATAGAAGCCGAGATATAGGCCTTTAAAGTTTGGGTTTTTTCATTTTTCGGGTATACCCCCCCGTATCGAATTTTTCAACCAAAAATTGATTTTTTTTCGAATTTGAATTAACTATACCAGCGGCTTGTTCCCATCACCTACAACACGAAAACACTGGGTTATAATGAATTTCGATAAAAACTAAGGGAATTATAGCACTTTGAAAATGCGAAAAATCGATTTTCTTTAAACCAAAAATAACTATAGAAACCCCTATCAGTGGCTTATTTCCATCACCTACATTACGAAAACACCGGGTTATAACGAAATTCAACCAGAACAAGTGGAATTATGGCTCTTTGAAAATTCGGAAAAAAGTCAATTTTTACCCCGTTTTTGAGCAAAAAAATGGGCCACAAAAATGCGAGATCTCAGCTAATATGGGAGCTACGACCTTGCGGATGGCCTCGTTGGATTCAGAAGGACGAAACTAAGATAAAGCCTTTGGAATTTTCCCGATAGCTCCCATAGAAGCCGAGATATAGGCCTTCAAAGTTTGGGTTTTTTCATTTTTCGGGTATACCCCCCCGTATCGAATTTTTCACCAAAAAATTGATTTTTTTCGAATTTGAATTAACTATACCAGCGGCTTGTTCCCATCACCTACAACACGAAAACACTGGGTTATAATGAATTTCGATAAAAACTAAGGGAATTATAGCACTTTGAAAATGCGAAAAATCGATTTCTTTAAACCCAAAAATAGCTATAGAAACCCCTATCAGCGGCTTATTTCCATCACCTACATTACGAAAACACCGGGTTATAACGGAATTCGACCAGAACAAGTGGAATTATAGCTCTTTGAAAATTCGCAAAAAAGTCAATTTTCCACCCCGTTTTTGAGCCCAAAAATTGGCCACAAAAATGCAAGATCTCAGTTAATATGGGAGCTACGACCTTGCGGATGGCCTCGTTGGATTCAGAAGAACGAAACTAAGACAAAGCCGTTGGAATTTTCCCGATAGCTTCTTCATAGAAGCCGAGATATAGGCCTTTAAAGTTTGGGTTTTTTCATTTTTCGGGTATACCCCCCCCGTATCGAATTTTTCACCAAAAATTGATTTTTTTCGAATTTGAATTAACTATACCAGCGGCTTGTTCCCATCACCTACAACACGAAAACACTGGGTTATAATGAATTTCGATAAAAACTAAGGGAATTATAGCACTTTGAAAATGCGAAAAATCGATTTTCTTTAAAACCCAAAAATAGCTATAGAAACCCCCTATCAGCGGCTTATTTCACTCTCACGAGATGTGTCCGGGTTATAACGGAATTCGACCAGAACAAGTGGAATTATAGCTCTTTGAAAATTCGCAAAAAAGTCAATTTTCCACCCCGTTTTTGAGCCCAAAAATGGGCCACAAAAATGCAAGATCTCAGTTAATATGGGAGCTACGACCTTGCGGATGGCCTCGTTGGATTCAGAAGGACGAAACTAAGACAAAACCGTTGAAATTTTCCCGATAGCTCCCATAGAAGCCGAGATATAGGCTTTCAAAGTTTGGGTTTTTTTCATTTTTCAGGTATACCCCCCCGTATCGAATTTTTCACCAAAAATTGATTTTTTTCGAATTTGAACTAACTATACCAGCGGCTTGTTCCCATCACCTACAACACGAAAACACCGGGTTATAATGAGTTTCGAGAAAAACTAAGGGAATTATAGCACTTTGAAAATGCGAAAAATCGATTATCTTTAAACCCAAAAATAGCTATAGAAACCCCTATCAGCGGCTTATTCCCATCACCTACATTACGAAAACACCGGGTTATAACGAAATTCGACCAGAACAAGTGGAATTATAGCTCTTTGAAAATTTGGAAAAAAGTCAATTTTCGACCCCGTTTTTGAGCCCAAAAATGGGCCACAAAAATGCGAGATCTCAGCTAATATGGGAGTACGACCTTGCGGATGGCCTCGTTGGATTCAGAAGGACGAAACTAAGACAAAACCGTTGAAATTTTCCCGATAGCTCCCATAGAAGCCGAGATATAGGCTTTCAAAGTTTGGGTTTTTTCATTTTTCAGGTATACCCCCCCGTATCGAATTTTTCACCAAAAATTGATTTTTTTCGAATTTGAACTAACTATACCAGCGGCTTGTTCCCATCACCTACAACACGAAAACACCGGGTTATAATGAGTTTCGAGAAAAACTAAGGGAATTATAGCACTTTGAAAATGCGAAATATCGATTTTCTTTAAACCCAAAAATAGCTATAGAAACCCCTATCAGCGGCTTATTCCCATCACCTACATTACGAAAACACCGGGTTATAACGAAATTCGACCAGAACAAGTGGAATTATAGCTCTTTGAAAATTTGGAAATAAGTCTATTTTCGACCCTGTTTTTGAGCCCAAAAATGGGCCACAAAAATGCGAGATCTCAGCTAATATGGGAGCTACGACCTTGCGGATGGCCTCGTTGGATTCAGAAGGACGAAACTAAGACAAAACCGTTGGAATTTTCCCGATAGCTCCCATAGAAGCCGAGATATAGGCCTTCAAGTTTGGGTTTTTTCATTTTTCAGGTATACCCCCCCGTATCGAATTTTTCACCAAAATTGATTTTTTTCGAATTTGAACTAACTATACCAGCGGCTTGTTCCCATCACCTACAACACGAAAACACCGGGTTATAATGAGTTTACTCTCACGAGATGTG